>NC_141257.1:11605763-12313263 GCF_054856555.1 Leptonotus elevatus
GTTTGTGTTTTCACCTATGTACTAAATGAAGCGTTCCCCAAGTCCACTGCTGTTCCTTAATCCAGGTATTTTCAGGTGTGGGCGTATTTTTAGTTCTGTTCAGCTGTGAGTCATCACCAGGCTCGACCATCCTCCTCATGCTCAGCACAGACCCAGCTGTCTCACTGCTTGATCGTGCTGTGGTTACCAGGGACACAAAATCATTAACATAATAAATGTGTACTTTTACACTGCATAACTACACCTGTAAATGTGAGAATCAAGTGTTTTTCAGCCCTATTACCACCTAACAGTGTAGTTTGGTGGTAATAGTTCAGTGTCACGCAGGTGAAAACTGTATTTAGCGACCGACGGTAAATCTCCCCAATTTTTGTCCCTTCTTTGCACCGTTCTTATTTGTCAAATCCATTAGCAGATTACAGAATGTCAGCCTATTTACATGGCTTTCTCTTTCCCGCCCACACGCCCCATGATGCAAATGCAAGCCAGGTTCAGAGCTGAACTGTACCACTTATCGGTAAACTAGCTTTTTTCTATGCTGGTCGTTGGACATTAGGTGGCCATTTAAATGCGAGCTGAATAATGCACTTTGACTACATAATAAGATTGCGGAATTTACTGTGGGGAGAAAAGCTGTTTTAACACTAAATGCGGTAGGTTGATTGCATAGGTTGGAGTATTAAAAAAAAATAACATTGTGATGCATAGACTGTTGAGTCATTTGATGAGCAATTGAGCAATTCCTGGACTTTTCCAAGTAGCAGCACGGCAGATAGATAGGTACAACTTTTCTTTTTTCTTTTTTTGCTTTAAGTCGAAGAAGAGTATGTCAAGCCCGCTAGCTAATGCACACTTGCGCTTGGTTAGCTACTTTGGCAGAATTTGTGAGACGTGTAGTTATCAGGAAAAACACATTTATTTAAAATTTTCATGATATTACAAAGAATACAACTATTAAAGATGAATTTGGACTGTACTTGTATTGTATTTTCCCCAAATCTGCCAATATTTTTTGGGATGTATCATCTCGGACCTTAAGAGATTGTGTAGCAGGAGTCATAGTTGTTGTCCACTCGAGATTTGTCCTCAACAGATGTGAAACCAATGATCATTTTAAAGAAACCTGACAAAGGACATAAGATCCATTCACTTTAGATTAAATTTCTAATAAATTAACAAAAGTACAATATAAAATTGATAACTCCCAGATTTTTTGGCTTTGTTTAAAATAAATTGAAGAGCAAAATAATACAGTTTTATTTGTTGCGCATAATATACTAGGGCTGGGCAATAAATCGAAATAAGCTAAATCTGGAAATCGAGTTGTGTGTAAATGTATGCTCTTGGGTATTAAAAGCAGTTTTTTGTTAAGTTCTGTTACATCAAAATATTGAGTTGTAATTTAGTACAAGTTATTCACTAGCTACGAAGGTTAAGTTTACATTAAAACCAATTTAAAATCTTTATACACTGTTATGTAACATTTTGCACAAGGTTTATTTTTGAGTAAATTAAACCTTTAAATAAATGTTTGTTGGATTTATTATTTTTTTGATTAAAATTGTATCACCCTACATGATACTATGAAGCTGGAAAATAGTTCTCGGTGAAACTGTTGAAAAACGCCTGAAAGTATTGATTTTGTTTTTACTCTATTAAAAAGTAGTTAAATGGTTTAAAATTAAATTACAACCACCCAGAGCAAAAATACAATTAAATCCTAAAAAATATAGAAAAGGTAGGCAACAGGTGAGTATATCACTTTGTATAATACTATGAAAGTAAGTAAAATCACAAAAAGGAAAAATTGACCTTATTATTGCATTGTGGTTTTTTTCCCCCTCAGTCGAAGGCGGATAAATGTGTAAAGTGTATGCATGAAATACTTTAAAAACAAAACAAAACGTTCTGTCAGCCATGTATGTCATTTACTTCCTAATAGAATGTCCACAAGAGGTCACTGGTATTGTCGGCCTTCGCAAGTAATCGATACCTTCAAATCCAGTACGACTTGGATTCTTAGGAGCTAATAGCTGTATTATAAATGCTTGAATTTACAGTGAATTGCAGCACATTTATAGCCAAAATATGATGTGATAAATGCAAGTTAAGCGCTCAGGTTTGGCCAAATGCGTGTTGCAACAAGACTGCAGCACCAATACATGATAAAGACAACACTGAGAATAAAGGCACCACACATTGTCAAGCGGGGGTGAGTCACACGCAGACCGTCATACAAAGCTAACAATAGCAAGGCAGCAATCAAACTACTGCTACTATGCTGGAAGAGTGTTTAACTGTGCGAAAGGGGTGTCATTTGGGGCCCACTCTCGATCGGGGCATACAGGCAAATGTGTTTTGCTGAAGCAATGGGGCCCTTGATTGTCTGTGCTCTCGCGCCTCACTTGTTAACTGGAGCGTGCGGCTACATGGAGTTCAGCAAGACCCCCACAGTCCTTTAGCTGTCAGTTGACAAAAGCATTAAGCAGCCCCAACCACACACCCACACCCCACCCGACCCCTCCTTCAATAAGCTGATGACGCTGAATGTATATGTGGTCATGCATGTCCAATGAATTCAAAGTAAAGATAACCGCAGTGATCGAATTTGGAGCGACTATCAAAATGCAGTCATGTCCCCATTTGGATGTAAATCAGTATTGATGTGAGGAATATGAGGCAGTGTCTGGAGGAGGGAGCTGTAATGTGGCAACGGGATTCACACCATTAACCTTTCTATAGTAGTATTGCTGTACTCGAGTATGCTGTTATTTACCAAAAAAATAATCAAACAAACATTTTAGAGCAGGTTTCTTTTCTCTTTTTTTTTTTTTCTTCTTTTTTTGGGCACACTTCTGAGGGTTCCTATTAAAGGCAAGAAAGGGTTAACTGCATGTAAAAAAACAAAACAAAAAAACCCTTTAGATTGTATATTAAGGTGTATATATTGTTGATATAGGGCAGGAGTCTGCAATCTGCGTCTCTGGAGCCACATGTGGCTCTCTAAAAAAAATTGGAAAATTAATATTTTATTTACATATTTATTAATTTTTTTTAGATAAAGTAATCTATAAATGAACTAATGATTTATATAAAAATTAATAATTAAATATAAAAAAAAATGCAGTCCATATTTTCAAGTTGACAGAAAGAGGCGGAGGAAAGGTAGTGAAAATGTTTTAAAAAATACCTAAAATGTCCAAAAAGCAGAAAATTACCATTAAATGTCCACGAAATTGCCAAAAATGGTACAAATGAAAATGCGAAAAGTACCGTATCTACAACATGTCAGAATTATTATTTTTTTATGCACAAAATAAAACGTTTAAAAAGTAATTCTGAAATGTCCAAAGACAAAATCCCGAAAACTACCATAAAATGTCCACAGAATTGCACCCCAATAAATTTAGAACATTGATTTTAGAAAAGGCTGGAATTTTTTTTTACAAAAAGTTACCATAACATATGAAAAAACTAAATAAATCTCAAATTACCATAAAATGGCCACTAAATTGCCAATTATGTTGGAAATTCGATGGAAAGGCAGAAAAGTGTGTGTGTGTGTATATATATGAAAAATTACAAAAATAAAACAAAACAAAAGATGAACATTACAGTAGAATAAAATGAATCTGAAAGTATTCAATGTTGCATATTTTCTGTAATGGTGCAGCTCTAATTAGCCCTCGGGCATTAGATTAACACGAACAGCACACGGTTTTGCTCCAGACAGAGTTTTGTATTTATTTGCCCTAAAATGGCTCTTTTGACAGTAAAGATTGCTAACCCCTGATATAGGACAATATCTGTGCTTATGTACCAAATGTAACTGTAATCCCAGACTTGCCGGACCACCCCTCCATATGGCGTTGCTGCTGTCTGTCTGAGAGAAGGCTCGGCTTTGTCTCAATGTTTGGGGTGGGTGCCCTCCCTCTGGGTGGAGCTGGGGGTGGGCCCAATGTTAATTGGAGGTCATTGTTTCGCCGGCCCCTCTTTGACCTGCATGGTCAGGGGGCAGGTTGCAGATGAGTTCGTTATTTATTTATTTATTAAATTATTATTATTTTTTTTATAAAAAATCAGTGTGTCAATGTTTTTTCCAAGGCTAATCAGTATGTGACAAAGTGGAAAATGATGGCTGTTCCTTCCTGTCCCCAGGCCCAGGCCCAGGCCCAGGCCCAGGCCCGCCTGCCCCTCCTCCCTCTCTGTTCCAGCCTCCGCGGCGTCCCGGCCTCGGCACGGTGGGGAAACCCATCCGTCTCCTGGCCAACCACTTCCAAGTGCAGATTCCCAAGATTGATGTCTATCACTATGATATCGACATCAAGCCTGAGAAACGGCCGCGGAGGGTCAACAGGTAGCTTTCCGTCAATTTGGATGCAACCGCCCCCGCCCCCGCCCCCCATTGCTTCCGTTTGCGTCTCATCAACCATTTCCTTGCCTTCCAGAGAGGTGGTGGACACGATGGTGCGGCACTTCAAGATGCAAATATTTGGGGACCGACAGCCTGGTTATGATGGGAAGAGGAACATGTACACAGCACATCCACTGCCAATAGGGAGAGACCGGGTCAGTATCCCACATGAGTGGTCTTTTATTCAGAATAGTTGAATCACCGTTTACTTCCTGAAAGAAATGCACACCTGGATCCCACTTGAAATAACATATTATTATCCTTCTTCTTAAAACCTTGCTTGTTCCTGTTGAAAGTATTGGCTGCCAATATATATCTAAATATCTCTCTCTCTATCTCTATATCAATATAATATCCAATGTGGACTGCACTTATGGAGAGACACTATGAATAAATAAAAAGTACATGAAAAAAATAACTGTAATGAAGTTGAATTGCAGCCTTTGTGATTTGAAAATTGCATTCTACTGCATCGCGATGTCTGTTTGCTTTCCATTTAATTGTTGCGTTCCTAAGAAGTCACTTTTTCCCGACAACCGCCACACTTTTCAGGGTTTCCTAATAGCACAATCACTCGCACTTTTCACTGTCTTGAGAGCCATACTGATACTAATTGTATGTATTTATTCTTGCTGTTGTCACCCACGCAATAAATTTCCTCATTGCCCTTTCGTTTTCACTTTCTCCGTCCTATTTAGGTGGATCTGGAGGTAACCCTACCTGGCGAAGGGAAGGATCAAACCTTCAAGGTGTCCTTGCAGTGGGTGTCTGTGGTCAGTCTTCAGATGCTTCTCGAGGCGTTGTCCGGCCACCTGAACGAAGTCCCCGAGGACTCCGTTCAGGCTCTGGATGTCATCACGCGGCATCTCCCGTCCATGAGGTCTTCATTTATCTATTACAACATCTTTTTCAAATTTTCACTATTTATGAAGCTTTGACTGAATCCCAAGCTCTCTTGCATCCTGATCAAATTATGTCACACACAATGGATGTCATTTCTAGGCTTTAAATCACACCCAAATGGCAATACAAACAATTTCAGACTTTTTTTTTGTTTTGTTTTTTTGTCTGTCTCCGTTTCTACAGATACACTCCAGTGGGTCGTTCATTTTTTTCTCCTCCTGAGGGCTACTACCATCCGTTGGGTGGTGGCAGGGAAGTGTGGTTTGGTTTCCATCAGTCCGTCCGTCCTGCTATGTGGAACATGATGCTCAACATCGATGGTAAGGCTGTGCTGCAACTTTTTGGGTGAAAGATTTCACGATACGATTACTTTGGGGAAAGAAAAAAACGTTAATGTTTTATTGGGGGTCGTTAAGTTTTTTTCTTTTCTTTTTTTGCTATTGTTATATAACTATGTCGGTGTATTAGGGTTATATATATAATAAAGTGGCAAATTTGCTAGAGAAAAACATAAGAAACTTACGCCAAATACACGTAGCGTAGCTATAGTCTAATTGGTGGTTAATGGGACACTGTTTATACAATGAAAAGGCAGGATGGAGACGGATTCATTCTTAATTTCAACTTTACTCGTCATACACGGACGGCAGCAAGAGCGACAACACTTCCTGATCCCCTATCAGCTAGCATACTTTAGGTAAATGCAAGTGAACGACGGAGAGCCGCAGATTCGACACGTCAACTTAACTACTTAAAAAATACCAAAATGTATGAATGTGTAAATAATTCTGGAAACTTAAATATACGTTTTAACAAATTAACTTAAATGCTTGGTCCTTAGGGTGTGGACCTTCGCAAAGCGAGGCGTCTTTGTCGCTGGCCGTACCCAACGCTTCAAACATCATATGGTTAATCTTTGCTAAAGCAATTACTCTCTCCTTATTTGAAAACCCGACCGAATAGTGGCACAAACATCCAAGTAATACTCTACGTGTATTTCTTGTATGTTTCTGAGTTTTTCCCCTGCAGATTTGCCACTTTATAAAATGGCAAATCTGTTTTTTTTCTCAGAATATTACCATCCTCCTCTGGGGGGAAAAATAAATAAATATACGTAACGTAACCCTAATACACCGTCATATATAACAGAGGACTGATAACAGGATATGATTGTGTTGGCTCCATTATGTAAAGTGAGACCAAATGATCATTCTTGAATTAAGACCTTCAGCCTGACTGCAATCCATTTGAATCCATCTAAAAACATCTGGACATATCAGTTCTGCATTCCTTTTTGCCTGTTGCACTTGAGCACATGCTCGCTCACTTAGCCTGCGATATTTCATGCATGAAATAGTTCTGCTCATAGTTCCTAATTAATGGGGGCTATTGAATAATGTGGTATCTCTCTTACCCTCCCAGTGTCGGCCACTGCTTTCTACCGCGCTCAGCCTGTGATTGAGTTCATGTGCGAAGTTTTAGATATACAGAACATCAATGAGCAGACCAAACCACTGACTGATTCGCAACGTGTCAAATTTACAAAGGAAATAAGAGGTGAGTGTTTGTTGAATATTGCTATTTTTAAAGGTTTTAATTGGAGCAATTGCGCTCAAAATTAGTTTTTAATTTGCAAAACTGCAGTAGGAATGTTTGACATTTCTTCAGTCCTGGTCAAGATCATTGTACAGTGTTTCCAACTTGCACACTGAAAGCTTGTGGATATTGAATCTTCTTGTGTTTTAACAGGCTTGAAAGTGGAGGTCACACACTGTGGTCAGATGAAGAGGAAGTATCGGGTGTGCAACGTTACGCGGCGACCAGCTAGCCACCAAACGTATTTCACTTTTAAACTCGCAATTGTTTTGTGAATTCGGATTAAAAGTTATTAGCCTGTTCTGTACAATTTTATCCCCACCGTCCTTTTCTTGACAGGTTCCCCTTACAGCTTGAGAATGGCCAGGCAATGGAGTGCACAGTCGCTCAGTATTTCAAGCAGAAGTACAATCTGCAGCTCAAGTATCCACATTTACCCTGTCTGCAAGTAGGACAGGAACAGAAGCACACTTATCTGCCATTGGAGGTGAGAGAAGGTGACATGTTCTATGCAGCCCCACTGGTCTAAATATGGTATTCTGGTTAATATTGCGTTAGTGGAATATGAGTTAAGCAGCAAAGTCCAGCTGTTTTTATCCATCTCAAGTGGTGGCCATTTTGCCACTTGCTGTCGACGGGAGATGACATTAATGTTTCTCAGGTCTCAGGTAACAGCCAATCACAGCTCAGCTTCAGAAAAAGGGTGAGCTCTGAGCAACTGTGATGTCGTCCTCTTCAGTCGATAGCAAGTGGCCAAATGGCCGAACCCTGAGATGGATAAAAACGGCTGGATTTTGCTTCATAACTCTTATTCCACAAATGTATTATTAATCAGAATGTCATGTGTAGACTAGCGAGGTCACATATAACATAATATTGTCAAGAAATGTTTAAGATTGACTTCCACTTTCATGACTAGTCACTTTTGTATGTTATGGTTTTGGAAGTTTCATTTAATTATTTTTTGTTTTTTATTTATTTATTTAGTTTTAATTAGATTTCAAGGTGGTTCTGTTTTTTTATTTTTTATTTATTTTTATTTTTTATTTTTTTTAAAGCTTAGATTTTAGTTAGTTTCAGTATGACGCTCTAAAAACAGTTGGGTCAAAAATAACCCAACTATGCGTCAAAAATGGACCAATCCTCTACTTGTGTCGGTATGACCCCCAACTTTAAGGCAAGAAATGGGTATTTCAGTGTAAAACAACTCAATATTGGTCAGATCCTTTACTTGGGTCAAAAAATTGGGTCATTTTGTACAAAACGACCTAGAAAGTTAGGTCAAATTGACCCATATAGTGGATCGTTCAATTTTTTATCCATAATTGGATTACTTTTGACCCAACTGTTTTTAGAGTATAGTTTTCATTGTTGTTTTTTTCTTAAATGTGTATTATTTCTGTGCAATATTTAATAAACACTATGGTAAAATGAAAAGGGTAACTAATTTCTTACCTTTTGCTATAATTATAGTTTTAATTAGTTTTGTAAACATAAGATGTAGTTTTTGTTTTGTAAACATTTTTGTTTTTATTTTATTCCATTAACAAAATGGTTTGCATTTCAGTTTTTTCTTTAACTAAAATGACTTGATGTGCACTTGCACTGCAGGTCTGTAACATTGTAGCCGGACAACGCTGTATAAAAAAACTGACGGACAACCAGACGTCCACCATGATCAAAGCTACCGCTCGCTCCGCCCCTGACAGACAAGAAGAGATCAGCAGACTGGTGAGTGAACGTCTACGTATTGTAAAATATAGTCGTTTCTGTCCGTTTGTATTTTGTTATTCAATGCTCTCATCCCACCCAAATAATACTCTGCCCTCATTTCCTTCACCTCTTTTGTCCTAACCTTCTCATTACCTCGCCCAGGTCAAAAGCAACAGCATGGTCGGGGGCCCCGACCCGTATCTGAAGGAATTTGGCATTGTGGTGCACAATGACATGACCGAAGTGACAGGACGAGTGCTCCCAGCTCCCATGCTACAGTATGGGGGCCGGGTGAGTACAGACACGGGGAGAGACTGTGGCAGGGTGAGTACCGGGACGGGGCTACACTTTGGGGTTAATGGAGAATGCGCTGAGTGAATGTTGGATCAATGGGCTTTTCTTTCCAGGTTTGCAGGAATAGTTTTAGTGAGTCATCTGTATATCAATTCTCAAAAATGTGTCCCTTCTTAATTTTGATTAATAACCAATAACGTATATTGCTGTATCAAGAACCCAACAGCATGAAAAATAATGTAATTCCTTACAAACGAACCAGTGCAGCAGTTAAATGAACTAGGCCTGTAAGACCTGGAACAAGCTCAGTGTGGTGCAGCTCAGCAGTCTGTGTGCAGATGCTCTACAGCAGGGGTGGGCTATTAATTTTCCAGAGGGGCCATGTGAGGAATTGGAACAGTTGGTGAAGGCCTTTTTAGCGTGCGCAATTGAGTTCCATATTAATTAAATTTATTTATGTAATGCATTCAGTTGCGTTGTTTTCAGTAACCCGTTGTTTGTGTTTATGTTTTTTATTTTATCATGTATTATCGTCCCACACATTTCAAGAAATGTTAGTTTCTAACACATTTTGCTGCCAATAAAGTTTCAACGATAAGGGTACCGGTATTTTTACTTTTAACTTTTTTCCCCTGTATTTTCTTAAAAGTTTGCTGACATTCTTAGGACGGGCTGGGAAATTCCCTTCTTACCTCCACTACACAGGAAATGGAGACATTTTTAACGAATGGAAAAATTGTTAGATTGGCAATACTGAAGACTCAAGTGTTTTCATTTTCTTTCGGTTTGACATACGCGCACATAAATATAAGTAGTATTTTAAAATAAAACAAGACATAGCTTACATTTTATTTGACTTCTTAAAAGCTGCAATTACAGGTCTGAGACTGTGGATGGGCCAAATATGGCCCATGGCCTGTACTTTTATGTTTGTGCAAATATAGTCTTAATAAAAAGTAAAGATGTATATATGTACTCTATATGTTTAATTGGCCAGTATGCGGGGGAGGTCTAATCATGAAAGACTGCTGATTCACCCACTGAATCTCAATTCAGCCGTCCGTTCCACATCTGGAGAGAGCTAGAAAAATGGTGACGCTAAAATTAGCTGTAAATGGTTTTACGCTAATCCACGTGGAAATCATAATACCGAGAGATATTTAGTGAAATGGGTTAGAACGGCTGAATTGGAATTCAAGGATTGTGAGGTGAATGTGTTGCCACCAGGATGTCGATGAGACTTGTTATCACCCAGCACAGTGTTCAGCAGTAAAATCTTCTTTTTTTTTTTTGCCCCTTGAGGGCTAATTTGGCTTTCTTACAGGAAATAAAACATCCTTACAATTCTGCTGACGCGAAGTACAATCCTGATCTCTCTGTATTAGTGTTTGGCTGGATTTCCCATTTTGTTCTGCGCTCAATTTGCAGTTCTTCACGTTGTTTGATTTAAGAGCTCAATAAGACACTCTTTGTTCCACTCTCAATTGAACAGCTGGCCATTTGCCTCCTGGGACAGCAAGTCTAATCGGCTTCCAGTGAATACCTTTAAATGTGGACTGTGTTAAGCCTTTGCCATTTCTCTCATTGCTTTGAATGAATGGTATCAATTTCGTTTGAAAACTGCATGCTGTTTTGTGTACCATTGATTATTTATATTCACATTTCAGTCTTGTTGTAACCTACTCTATGATTTTAGTTTCTATTCCTGACGTAATCCTCGACTGATATTTATGTCCTTAAAACTTACATTCAAGTCTGCATTGGCGTTTGTTTAAGAATTACAGAAACACACATGCTGCCAAATGGCTACAATTAACTACTTGGGTCATTTGCTAAATGGCCTACTAGGCTCTTAATAGTATTTGGTAAAGCTTGTTAACCTAGTAGAAAGCTTCTGCCCTTTTGGGAGTTGTATTTACAACCATACTGAACGAGGAAGAAAATATCCCTGCAGTCAATCTTGTGTATCGGCTCATCCAAGCGGGGGGTTGACTAAGAGGTTAGGGACTCTCTCCGCAGAATAAAACGGTGGCCACGCCCAATCAGGGCGTGTGGGACATGAGGGGCAAGCAGTTCTACGCCGGCATTGAGATCAAGGTCTGGGCTGTGGCCTGCTTCGCTCCACAGAAACAATGCAGAGAGGACCTGCTCAAGTGAGTGCCAGAATGGATAAAGCGCGCTTACTACAGGCTACATTGTTCGTGCGCGATGGATCAGCTTAGATATTTTGTGCTTATTGCTGACCGCTAATGAGCTTGGCTTAATTTTGGTAGGAGCTTCACTGACCAATTGCGTAAGATCTCGAAGGATGCCGGGATGCCCATTCAAGGCCAGCCATGTTTCTGTAAATACGCACAAGGAGCGGACAGCGTGGAGCCCATGTTCAAGCACCTCAAGATGTCTTATGTGGGCCTACAGCTCATTGTTGTCATCCTGCCTGGCAAAACGCCCGTCTATGGTAAGCGCGCTGGTTTTGGTTCGAGAGTCGAAATGCATGAGGTCAAACTAGATGAAGCACAACAAAATGTTACGGTGATTTAGTTTTGGCCATTGTTTGGTCACCACTAGGGGGATAGGCTGATTATTGGTGCCGGTATTTTGACAGATATCGGCATCTGCCTTTTTCCAAATCTGAAGGCCGAGCTGGTGGTATCTTACTGAGCGGTGAATGCTTGCGAACGTAGTGAGTTTAGGGTTTTCATCGGGATTTGTAAGATGTTCACAGGCAGTTTTTACTTTTGTTGAAAAGACATTTCAAACCTATTCGGACAATTTTCACTGTCTGCGAAGATCTTTTGAAACCTTTTACAAACCCTGACGACCCCCCCAATTTAGCTACAGTCGCAATTTTGCATGCATTTGTTGCTCAGTGAGATACAGGGACTACATTTATTTAAATTTCCACTTAAAAGATTATGCTGAAACTGGGAACTTCCTACATTTTATTAAAAAATAAATTAATACATTATGTTGACAACAGGAAACTTTAGAGAACTATTTGTTATTGTTTTAATAATTTTAAAACAAAGCTATCCTTTATATGTTTAAAAATAAAAATAAATTATGTTGATGCTAATATTTTCTCTTTTTTTGTAAATGAATATTTGCTTGAAATATCGGTTATCGGCCTCCTTGACTACTAATAAACAGTATCGGCCCTGGAAACGCCATATCTGTCTAGCACTAGTCATTAGAGCTGTCAAAATTAATTGACTACTATTTTAATAATCATTTGGAGCCATTTTTTTATTTAAAATTGTCCAAATCCTCTGATTTCAGCATATCAACAGTAATTGATTTCTGTAGTCCTTAATGAAGACTGATTAACATAAATCCCTTTTTTATTTTTTACGATGTATGAAAAAACCCCACCAATCACCAGTTAATAAACAGTAATCAGGGGGGGATGCATTTGTAATACATTTGAATGCAAAATTATGATTAATGGAGTCTAAAAATATTTGATAGTGACATCACTACTAGTCACCGCTGTATTGTTGTCCACAGCTGAGGTGAAGCGGGTGGGAGACACCCTCCTCGGCATGGCCACTCAGTGTGTTCAGGTGAAGAATGTTGTAAAGACGTCCCCACAAACTCTCTCCAACCTCTGCCTCAAGATCAACGCCAAGCTGGGAGGCATCAACAACGTCCTAGTACCGCACCAGAGGTCTGGAGCCTTTTTGGTTTTGAATGTTGTCCATATGAATAGAATTGTTTGACCATCTTATGCATGTGAACGTGACAAAATGTCCCTTTTTGTCTTGTTCAGGCCGTCCGTGTTCCAGCAGCCCGTCATCTTCCTGGGTGCAGATGTCACCCATCCTCCAGCAGGTGACGGGAAGAAGCCATCCATAGCGGCGGTGGTGGGCAGCATGGACGGCCACCCCAGCCGTTACTGCGCGACAGTGAGAGTCCAGACGTCCCGTCAAGACATGTCCCAGGTTTTTAAATCCTTTTGATGAGAAACTTTTGCAGTGCTGTTATATTAGATGCAGAGCTACTTTTTTTTCTCTCCCCCTAGAAGCAAGGTCTCTTTTGAAAATAACAAGACTTTTATGGTGTCTTTAGGAGCAGCTCTTCAGCCAGGAAGTCATTCAAGATCTGACCAACATGGTGCGGGAGCTACTGATCCAGTTTTACAAGTCCACACGCTTCAAGCCCACTCGCATCATCTATTATCGTGGCGGGGTTTCTGAAGGCCAGATGAAACAGGTGCCATATTGCATTCTATAGATGTTATTGTTTGTTTCGACCACATATGTGAATGTCAAACTGGTTTGTTTACCAGCTCCACCGATTTAAGGGGTAAGTTCCAAATTAAAAAGCAAGTCACAGAAATCATTGAATGTGATTCCCCATGATTAACAAATTGTATTGCAGGAAACTGTACCGGTAGCTAATTTGAAACACAATGCCCATGAATTATTGTTTCGCTCAGTTTGATGATAAACGATGCTAATGGCAGTCTTTTGTTGTACATTTTCAGGTAGCGTGGCCGGAATTGATAGCCATCAGGAAGGCATGCATCAGTCTGGAGGAGGATTACCGGCCTGGCATTACCTACATCGTGGTCCAGAAACGCCACCACACTCGTCTTTTCTGCTCTGACAAAGCTGAGAGGGTGAGAAATGTTTTTTTGTTTTTTTTATCTGTTGTATAATTTTTTTAATAAACAACCAATTTGTATTATTATTATTTTTTCTGTCTTTCACTTTTAGGTTGGGAAGAGTGGTAACGTACCGGCTGGTACGACAGTGGACAGCACCATTACACATCCGTCCGAGTTTGATTTCTATTTGTGCAGCCATGCTGGAATTCAGGTGAGGCACAGGATTGCGCACATTACATACTCGAAATTCTACATAGTAAGCATAAAATGATTTTTAATGCAATCGAATGTTTCCGGACTGCAGATGTATATTACTATACACTCCCCTCCAAAAGTGTTAGTGTGACAATGTCTTTATTATTGTTGTAGAATGGGTTTGAAAATTAAAAGCTGACAAGATTAAGACCTTTTAAGTTTTAATTCATCCTTTGAATTGAGTCAAATTCAGAATTTCACAGCCCTGGTTTCAATGGAGAAAATTGATTGAGTTCCAAGCTTTTGTAAGCTTTCAAGTTGGTCATGGAATAAGTTAAACACATTTGCTTTATTCCTACAATAACGTGCGCTTCCTCAGGGTACCAGTCGTCCGTCGCACTACCACGTCCTGTGGGATGACAACTGTTTCACAGCCGACGAACTGCAGCTCCTCACCTACCAGCTGTGCCACACCTATGTCCGCTGCACGCGCTCCGTCTCCATCCCGGCGCCCGCCTACTACGCCAGGCTGGTGGCTTTCCGCGCCCGATACCATCTGGTGGACAAAGACCACGACAGGTGAGGTCGCGAAACATCGACCCAGTTCTGTCCAAAATGGATTGTGTCACTAGACCAATGGTCTGCAGCCTGCGGCTCTTGAGTACTTCTCCTGTGGCGCTCTAAAAATAATTGGTAGAAATGTTTTGTGTTCTACATATTTTTATTTTTAGATGAAATATTCTTCAAATTTGATTTGGATAAATTAATAATTCAATATTTAAAAAATGTCAGAGTAAGTTTTCAGAAAAAGAAAAGACTAAAGATAGATGAAAACGTTTTTAAACCCACCAAAAAAAAAGTCAAAAAAGTGACCATAGAATGTCCAAAGCAAAAATTTACCATAAAATGTTCATGAAATTGCCAACAATTTTTGAATTTAATAATTTAAAAAAAAAAAGGCAGAAAAGAATGTTGAAAAAGTAACCTTAAAATACCCCAAAACAAAAGAAGGCAGACAATTACTGTAAAATTTCTTTGGAATTGCCAAAAAGTCATAAAATTGATTTTAAAAAAGGCAGAAAAGAAAACGTTCAAAAAGTATATATAGTATAGTACTATAAAATGTCCAAAATTAAAAGACGAAGTGCTGAAAATTACCATAGAATGTACACACAATTAAAAAAAAGTCAGAAAATGACCTAGCCCAGAAAAGGCAGGAAAGAAAATGTTTAAAAAATTACCATAAAATGTACAAATACAAAAATCTCAAATTACCATTAAATGGCTAAAAAACAGAAGTCAGAAATTTGATCGCAAAAAGACAATAAAAAAGCTATAAAAAAAAAGTCATAAAATGTCCAGAAAAGGAGGGAGAGGCAGAAAATTACCATAAGTCCATAAAATTGCGAAAAAAAATTCAAATTTGACAAAAAGGCAGAAAAGTTTAAAAATGGAAGAAGGTAGAAGAAAATGAAGTATTGTATGCTGCATATTTTTGTGTTATGATGCATCTCTAATTAGCTCTTGGGCCCTCAGCACATAAGACTACAATTAACAACACTTTTTTTTCTTCTTTTTTACAGTAAAGGTTGCTGACTTGTGTTTTTTTGTGTTGTCTTGCAGTGCTGAGGGAAGCCATGTGTCAGGCCAGAGCAACGGCCGTGACCCCCTAGCTTTGGCCAAGGCAGTTCAGATCCACTATGACACCCAACACACCATGTACTTCGCCTAATCTGCCCGTCCACACGCGGACTTCCATCCCGTCTGTATTTTCATCCATTATTCTAAGCTCGTCTTTTTCCTTGTCGTCTTGTCGTTCTCATCAGTCACTTTTTATTTTCCCAAACGTGCACCAAAGTGACACTTTTGACGGGATTCTGCGTCCACTAGCTTTTTAATGAAACGAGCTCAAATCAGTGTTTCCCGGTCAAGTCGCCCTTCGAACCAGCAAATCGGCACTGCAAACCCCACGGGTTTCCAATGCACAGAAGAAAATGACAGGAAAATAACAAAAAAACACACAGTACTAATTGAGCCAATATTTTGTGTTGTTGTTGTTGTTTTGGGTTTTTTTTCTATCTGAATGTCTGCACTCGTATTTTTAAGATACACTGAGCGATGGAGTGTTTTCGGCACCACTTGTGTCGTCGAAGCTCTTTCGCTCTCCCAGCTAAGCAGGACTCTGATCTACTTTTACCTCAAAGCCCACCAGGGCAAAATCTGTCACAAGGTCTTGGGTTTTATTGGGTGGGAAGAGATGGAGGGGTGGGGGGGTTGACCTTTTGAGAATATATATATATACAGTATATATATATTATATATTTTTTTTCATTTTTATGAGTGCGTTTGAACCTTTTCCTCCTTCAGTCTTTTACAAACGAGGTGACCTGGGTGTCCATACCCATTACTACTTTCTTCCCATCCTTTTGCAAAAGAGTAGCCAATGTGAGTGTTTGTGTGCGTCTCTGTAAATACATGTACTGTTGTTTGAGTGTGCGTGTTTGTGCGCGCACATGCTTTCATGGCAGGCCACTGAATTGTAAAGGGAAATTGAGGAGATAACTGCTGTAAATGCCTCAGACTTGTTTTTATATTCACACATACAGTACATATAAACGTATATTTACATCTCTAGAGCAGCTTTGAGAGAAATGACTTAAACGGGCCTCATAGAGGCGGCGTGAGGATGTCGAGCAGTCCTGGGTCGCTTATCGATTCAAATAGTTTGACTATGATGGGCGGGATTTGCACACGTGCTTGTTTAAGGCTTGGCGTGTGCAAATGATGATCATTTTCCAGTTGTAAGTGATAACAGTGATATCTGATGTCTCCATTTGGGACTTGTTTGGCTAAAGGCATAAAAACGCTGCCCTCAGTGTGACAAATGGGATTTTTCTTTGGACCACCTGATTATCTGAAAGATTTTATGCTGACACTGCTGGACGTTGGTGTTTTGTTTTGTATCTTCTAGGGCCAGAAACCAGAGTAGTTTTTTTTTTTTTTCGGTCTCATTTGCAAATGATGGCCAATTCATTGCACTGACCCGGGACGCGAGGCAAGCAACAGAGGGCACTCTCAATCTCTATTACCTTTATGCATTTATACATACGAATCAATAAAGCAGATTTGTAAAATTTTAATATAAGGATGTTTTGTGGTTATCTTGACTGTTTTAGAATTTAGTGCTACCATTGATGTTGTCAATGTTGTAATTGTTGTGATAGAAATTTTTCAAGTTTGGGTGAATCTTTTAGAAGTAGTTCAGGGGGCGGGTGAGCTTTCGGTTGGAATTTTGTTGTAGCATCCCGGCTAATGGCGAGAAGATGTGGGGCTCCTGGATGGATGAACTCATTTGTTGGTCCAAGGACAACTTAGGTGGCAAATCCAGGTCCAGAAAGTTAAAAACCCTGCCACTGTTCGGCTTTAGTCCCTTGTGCGAGCTAGCTAGCTAGCTAGCTCCGTAGCAGGCACCCGGGGAGCTAGCTAGTAAAAGTAAAAACCCTGCCACAGAATGGCTTTAGTCCCTCGTGCTAGCTAGCTAGATCCCTAGCAGGTAACGGAGGACCCGGGGAGCTAGCTAGTAAACGTAAAAATCCTGCCACAGTTTGGCTTTAGCCGCTTGTGCTAGCTAGCCAGCTAGATCCCTAGCAGGTAACGAGCACCCGTGTGGAGCTAGCTAGTAAAAGCAAAGACCCTGCCACAGTTTGGCTTTAGTCCCTCGTGCTAGCTAGCTAGCTCCTTGGCAAGTAACCAAGCACTCTGGGAGCTAGCTAAAGCCCAACTGTGGCGCAGGGTTTTTACTTTCTGGACCTGGATTTCCCACCTCTGTTTCACAGTGTAGCACTCAAGGGTGTTGACACGGACCTGCCTCTGTGCGCCACTGTCTGTTTTCACCAGTTAGATGGAGACAATCAGGGATCGTAATTGTAGTGAAGCTAGATTGGGGGGACTTGTTTTCAAATGGTTTGCGATGAGCAATGAGATTAAATTTTTAAAACGGTTTCAATTTACTCTGTGTATTTGATGTGTACCCCACTTACTCTTCAAAGTCTTTGCTATACGAGTGTGTCTTTCTTATTCTCATGCATTTTTAACACTGGATTGAAGTAATCGACTTTAGCATGAGCACTGCCCCTCTGGATTAATCCATCAAACCATCATTTGCCTTGTGTAGTTGCACGAGTGTAGCTTCTGGATCGCCGAGACTGATGGAGCGGCAGTCGCCGCGCACGCCTCATCAGGGGGGTACTGCTCAGGGTAGAACCCTTTTGTAATAAACCATCCGTAAAGCATCAGGTTTATTATGAATGAGTTTGAGCGCTTACCTGTTGAAGGCGTGCGCGTTGGCCTTAAGCCCAGAGTGGGAGGGTTGTCCAGAGATTGAATTGTGAAATGGGGCACTATAAGGCAAATCAGGGGGCTGTGGTTTAATATTCAATTTTTAGATTGGAAGTCAAGTCGAACATTTTCCTTTCAATATCGTCGATTTTTTTCCCCCACTAGTCTAAACACGACATTCTGATCAATATTGTGTCTGTGGAATATGAGTTAAGCAGCAAAATCCAGCAGTTTAGTTCCATCTCAGCAGGCGGCCATTTTGTCACTGTCAACTAAAAATGACATCACAGTTGCTTAGGAATCGGGTAACGACCAATCCCAGCTCACCTGTTTTCTGAGTTTGGTCATATGGCAATGACGAGGTGAGCCGCGATTGGTCGTTAACTGAACAACTGATGTCATTTTCAGTCGACAGCAAATGACAAAATGGCTGCCCCCACGATGGATAAAATGGGTGGATTTTGCTGCAGAATTTTTATTCCACAAACAAAATATTAATCAGAATGTCGTGTTTCGACTCGTGGGGCCTCATAGATCTTATTGTAAAGAAACATTTTGACTTTACTTCCCCGTTAATGAAGCTTGATAAACTGTGTGCTGTTTGTAAAATGGCGGCGCAAAGCAATATAACCCAGTTGTACTGTTAAAATGCAGAAAAACAAAGCTGTCTTTTTTTTTTCCCCCCCATTGTGGTTTTTGGTCTACTGTTGTCTCTGTTTTTTCTTTCTTTTCATGTTTCATTTGCTTGTATCAATCAGTGGGGATGTGCATTTGGTGGTGTAGTTACATAGGCTTTAGACAATTTTCGTTGACTAGATTTTGCTTGCCTGCATGCCAGACTGTTCTCCTACTTAAGAAAAAATAAAACGGTTTTGAATCATATTTATAAGGATAAAGAAAAAGTATAAATGCTTTTTTGGTGTAAATGTTTATCACTTTGTTGACTGTTTAGCAATATCTGTTCAATCTCCTTTATATGTGTTTTTTTCCCCCCACATAATGTCAATTTTGTAAGGTGAACGTGTGAGGAAGGGGGGGTCTGCTCTTTGGGTCGTGTTCAAATTCAAACGAGGTACTTTGTTCAAACATGGGCCCGTTTTAAGAGCAGTTTTTAACCCCTCTCCTCTTTGCCTAGTGAGCCTCCAATTGTCTCCTTCCTGGTTTATACCTGTGGCTAAGCCTCTTTTTAGATTGCCTCCTTTCTCCATGGCAACACCCCCTCACAAAAGGGTTACCTCTTTTTACCTATTATGAATTGAGAATTATTTCTGTCCCAAAGGGGAGAGCATGACAAACTGTTAAATTCCCATTATCACTTTGTTATATCACTTATCTTAATGATGGAGTTCTTTGTGTATTTTATTGTTTTTGTAAGGAGGGGGTCGTTTTAGCTCTGCTCTACTTTTTTGTTTTGTCCACTAGTGTTCTCTAATAGCAATACAAAGGATCTGAACGCTTCAAATCAATGACTAGAGCTGTCAACACTTTCCGACCAGTAGGAGGGGCATGTTGTAGAACCTCCCCTGTTTTGGGCCATTCACACAGTATTGCTATTATGAAATGCTCACGTTTTTTTTTTTTTAGCCTGCAGGGAACTCTTGTGTTTAATGTGCGAAGTAATAAATTGGTATTTTATGCCTGTAACGTTGATTGTGTCTTCTGATCATTTCCTATGGATATTTGGCAGGTGTGCGCATATATTTTGTCACTAGGTGGCGTTTTTGTCCCAGAAATCTCACAATACAACAGTAAGGACACTCAAAATGTTTATCGGGTTTTTAAAGGTTAACCTCGTATAAAGTGTCATGGTACTGTATGTACCTTTTTTGTTCTATTTTAATTTGTATAATTCAACACTACACACAAAAACAAACCAATCATCCTGGTCCTCCTGCATTGTCGTCCTTCTGTAGCCCCGCCCCCGTCCCGCTTCCTGTGTCCCGACCTGTTGTCATGACCACCGTTACCTCGCTACAGAAGAAAGGAAACCCGACACACAGATCTTGATGACATATTTAATTCATTAGCACATCGAGGTTGAGTGTACACAAGTGAGAACAGTAGTGATTTAAAATAAATAAATGCCTTCATTTACATGGGATATAAAGCATAGAGTCAAACGGCAGAGTTGACATTTTTCCATTTTCTCAACGTTTAGGGTAAAATGGCTGCCGTTTTTACTTCTGACCTTTATGACCTATGGCTCACTATTTTTTTTTTTAAGTGATTGTTAATCCTTTCATTGTGTTTTTATACACAAAAAAAAAAGCCAACTCGGACCGCTGTTTTCTAAAGGAACATGGCATGGGGTGCAACTGTTTGTAAGCCCCTTTTGTAGAGGACCCAATGTTGTTTTTGTCAACTGATCCACCTCCCATCCATCCCTACCCCGCCCACTGTATCCATTTGGTTGCTCCCCCACATTTGAAGACAGTAGCTTATACGTGATGTGCTCTCCGACCTGATATTTCAAACACCGATTTGGACCTTTTTGGACTACCCTGTTGGCATTCGAGGAGGGGGGAGGGTAAAGCCGAGCAACGGCTGAAGTGGCTTCATCGAGGCTTAGATCCCCGAGTGCTTGTTGTCTGCACAGCGACAACATTGAGAAGGGTCTTGCTGCTGCTTCCATTCTTTGTGAAGACATTTTCTCATTGGAATTACTCACCGGACGATGTGGACATTTTCTTCCGAGTTTGACCTGAAGTCAGTTTCAAGACTTGCTGAAGTTCACCCGCATCAAGACTGCCTGCCACAGGTGGCTGCACAGCTATCGCCTACTCAATAATGCATTGAGTCGAGCGTAGGAATGAGAGGGAGGAGAAAGTGTGTGGCTCTGTGATCCCTTTTCAACGGCTGGATGTCGATTACCAAGAGAAAGTGGGAACGATTGTGTGAAAGTGGATAAAAGAAGCGGAACGCAAAACAAACAAAAAAAAAAACAACACTTTTTTTTTTAATTCTTTAATCTCTAACTTGTCGCCATGGTGAACACTGGCATGCAACTAATCAGCTTCACCTGCGCCGTGACCGGCTGGATCATGGCGATAGCGGTCACGGCCCTGCCCCAGTGGAAGGTGTCGGCCTTCGTCGGCAGCAACATCCTGACGTCGGAGATCAAGTGGGAAGGCATCTGGATGAGCTGCATCTACCAGTCCACCGGTCACATGCAGTGCAAGACGTACGACTCCATGCTGGCCTTGCCTCCTGACATCCAGGCCGCGCGCGCCCTCATGTGCTTGGCCATCTTCATGGGCTGGCTCTCCTGCACCATATCCTGCTGCGGCATGAAGTGCACCACCTGCGCCGGGGACGACCGCCAAGCCAAGGCGGGCATCGCGCTCTCCGGCGGGATTCTGTTCATCCTGACGGGCCTGTGCGTTCTCATTCCCGTTTCCTGGACGGCCAACACGGTCATTGAGGATTTCTACAACCCCAACGTGCCCGTGATGCATAAACGAGAGCTCGGTCAGGCCGTTTATCTGGGATGGGCTGCCGCGGTTATTTTGATGATAAGCGGCGCTGTGCTAAGCAGCACGTGCCCCCTGGTGGAAGGAGGCGGTAGATACCGCAGGGGCTACGTGGGTCGCAGCTTTGCTAATTCGCCTGCTTCTGCACCGAATCTACCTAAAACTATCACGTCGACCAGTCTCCCACTTAAGGAGTATGTGTAGAGAGATCATTTGCTCCCCAAAACATATAAATATGTTCTATTTTAAGTGTCCCAACGACGTATTTATGAGTTTTATTTTTTAAATGTTTGAGCATACAGAAGGCTTTAATGCAGCCTCTGAACTGCAGAGAACGGGTGAAGCAATGGTAGTTATTACAAAAACGGCCAGCAGGTGGCAGCAGAGTATAAGAGATCAACCAGGGCCATGTTGCAAACAAGCTGATTTCACCACAGTTCTAACCAGATTTGTGATGTGTTTTTTTTCCTCCGGAATTTTAAACTAAACGATTTTTTTTTTGGGGGGGGGGGGTTATGTATCAAAGGAATTGGTATCAATGACTACTCAATTGTTGAGTACTCTACTGGTATCGGTTTGAAAAAAAAAAGTGGTATAAAATGCCCTTATTTATTTGTAATTAAAATTGTATTCTGTATATTCCTTAGTGCCTGAAGAAGTTTTTATCGTTGGTTCAAAGCAAAAAAAAAATTATAATAATAATAAATCTCATGCTTCTATGATGGCTTGTTTGATGTCTTATTAATTATGCCGTTATTTCCTGTCATCTAAGGCCTAATAGATTTTTTTCAATAGCTGAAATAAAAAGTGTGGATCTGTTTATATCTTTTTTTGTGTGCTGTATTATTAAATACATTTAGTTTGGGGACATTCTGTAAATAAAGGAAACATAATGACGCAATTTATTTTCCAAAACTGGACCCTATTATTACTATCTGTCCGGTGAATTGTGAATAGAAGATACATTTTCAATTCTGTATTGTTCCTTTGACACTCACACTCATTCCATTGCAATACTGTGAGAGTGCAAACGTTGCGCCCATCTCGTCTTAGCCAGACTCCATGAAGAAAGACACTTTGCAGAGTGTATCTGAAATACAACGAGGAAGGGATTAGTTAATTAGCCTTACAGGCAATATCCCAAACACATTATTATGTAAATAGAGTTGAGGGTATTAGGCACACTTGGTCTTTAAATGAAACAGAATGAACTTGTCTTCAACAATTGATATCAACCTGTGATTTGATCCTCTGCATTGCGACTGTCCAAGTCTTTCCATCTCTTGGTAGCAGATCCCAAAAGGTTGAGGTCCCCTGAGCTGAGTGCGTGTAACAGAGTCTTTCTCCTCATGAATCTGAATATAGGATTTGAGGAAGCGCAAAACAGATGGTGTGATACATTTCCAAATTCCAATCCGAGCATTAGCAAAAAGGATACTGTTGTCGATAGTGACGCTCGGCATCCTGCAGCCACTCCAGCATGTCAACGATGGATGGGATGGCACCCGAGCGCTCGGTTACAGTGGCCAAATCCAGACTCTCTGTGTTTTGCTCATACAATTGGATAACTGTTGAGACCTGGTTCGTCAAAGAGTCTCTCAGTGACTGGAATGAAGCCCTATGAAAAAGAAAAAAAAACTGTATATATGATTGCAATTCATTTTGATCCAGTACCGCCAGCTTTGTAGTTATTTTGCATATTCACTTACATATTTTCGTGGAGTTGGCACAACACCGTATCCATGGCTTGCGAGAGTTTGTAACGTAGCAGTTCCTCCACTTCCGGAAAGTCTTTCAACGGCGTGTTAGGGATATGGACATTGGAAAGCGCCCTCGATTGCTCTGCCAAGTTCTCCAGCGATGCCATGAGAGGGATGCAATCTGCTGAGACGCTCATCCATATTTTTTGATTGCTTTCCAGACTATGGAAGCTTTTCCTTAATACTTGATGGATGGTTAGTACGGCAGATTTCGACATTTTGGGGATAGACAATTAGTCTACATCGAATCGAGACCGACACATTTATGTCCGGTTCTCTTTGAAAACGAAAACTTTTAAATGTAATACTGGACCAACGCAAATTGCCATGTCGTTTACACACTTCACGTTTCCATGTTGCTTTTCGACGATTTCCGGTTACGTACTGTAAACACATGACGTTTACCACTCCTATTGGCCTGATCTAGATAGGAAGTGACGTACAAACTCGCGAGCTGATTTGTGCATCTTGGGTATTATGCCCTCCCAGACGGGAATTTCAAATTGCGTTACAGTTTGTAAACCGCCTGAAAGGAAGAAGAAATCGCAGTTTAAAACGGAATAGCGGGAGAATAAAAAACATCAGGTAATATTGCATATGACCATACAGCATTTGGAATGTCGGACGATCGTGATCTAAATGGTTTTAAATTCGTATCTGTTAAAATACCTTGCAACCTCCATGCTAGGCTCAAACGAACACGACATGAGCGTAACCGTTACGACTCTACTCGGCTACTAGTAAGCTTTATCCATGCAAGTGATGATTAAAACGTTTTTCCTTCGCTTTTTCGCCTCATTCAGGCATGGCTCCCAGGAAAATGACCAAGTCCACTAAGCAACCCAAGATGGTTAAACTTGAAGGATTTTTGAGTGACTTCGACGGTGAAGGTAAAAATGTGATGAAAACGTTAGACATGGTTATTTGTAATAGTGCTCGTGCATCGCAGGTTTAAGTTCTTTAACTTATTTGGTGTTTGTGTCTTGGCAAGTTGGCAGTGGATATTTTGCTGTGAACGGCAATTTTCCTGCTTGTGCTATTTTGCCGTGAACGATTCTGATTGGTTAATCGCCGGACTGTGTTCCTTTGTTCCTGCCTAGTTTTCATTTTGTTTTGCCACCAAAGATGGGCTGCTATCGGTATTACCAGCATAATCCTCAGAAAATATACGCTGTTGGCAAGAAATTGCCGTAAAAATAAATACATCATGGCAAATGGCGCTAAGCAACGAGTTTACGGTCACGTCAAAATATCCATATTGTTGTGTTTTGATTGTTCTTTAAGCATTTGAACTGACCTAATTCTGATTTTCACAGTAAATACAAGACTTGAACAATTACAAGAGAGGAAGAGCCAGATGTTGCGAGATCTTCGCAACAATTATAACGTGGCACTCATTAAGCTCCCGGCCAGTGTCAGGAAAATGAGTTGGATGGAACATTTCAGTAAGTACAGTACAGTATCTCATTAATAGTTTGTTGCCAGCCATTAATTGTCTCTTAATTGTTTGAATGTTTCAACGTTAGACAGACGGAGCGGGAATTGTACAAATATTTTGTTATTAGTACTTTTTGCCACCTCTTTGAATATTTTAGATGATAATGGGGATTCGTCAAATTAACCCCCCTCTCTCTCATCAAACATGTACACGCCCTATAGTGTAGTAGTTTACGCATGGAAAAGCAAACAAATATTTTCCTTGTCTATCTGCAGAGTTCGAGCAACTCAATTCCCCGGAAGCAGATGATGCAGAGGCGAGTTGCAATTGAGTTTCTCCGGCCCCATATTCCGCTTGTCGCCTTACCTTATCTGTAATGTTTGTTCACAGAGACAAAAGGAGACAGCGGGTGTCGAGAACATTATGGCTGACGACCACGCAGTCCTCACCAAAGCCGTCAAGAAAAGTATGACGAAATAAATGTATAATTAGCTTCTTGATGCTTTCTAAAGCACACTCAATAATTGCATTTCTTGTCTCCCGATATCCAGCGTCGAAGAAGCGTACGGCCAAATCCGGTTTCAATGATGAAAACACACCGCCGAAAACTTTAAGGAAGGTAATAGCTCATTTTGATTGAGTGCACTGTCTAAGCCATTCTTGTATAAATGCGCGGCGTCCGTATAAAACCACAAATTCTCCACTCAGGGGAAACCCGCAAGAAAGCCTCCAACTACGTCAAAGCGAGCAAAAGCTCTGTCAGTCAGCCAACAAAAATCTTCAATAAGAAGGTAGGAGGCAAACAAATTGTGTTTCTTTTGTTGTGGCTGATGGATAACGAGAGGATTAAAAATAGTGAACAGCCAGAATGCTTTCATCGTTTGCAATGTAACAAAAATCGATTTGAATCTTAATTTAGAACATCAAAGAATTCCATGGTGACTCCTGTCAGGACCCTGCTGGACACCTCGTTGATGGGCCCGACTCCTCTGATCACGCCACGCTTTGACCCGAGGTAACCTCCACATGAGTGGCGGGCACCCGACGTCGCCCTGTGATGGTTTGGTCAAAAGGTCCCCGCAATGCATTGCTTAACTGTCAAACTTTCTGGACCTCAGGCTTCCCAAGACTCCGGGTGTGAGAGTTCCTCGTCACAAGGAGAGGGTCTACAGTATTTCCGTCAATGGCTCCCCCATCTCGGCCGCCAACGAAGAAATTACTATAAACATTCCAGTCGGTAATGGAGAGGTGAGTGCACTTTCGATCCCGCAATATGGTTTTGGCTAAATCTGGGTTCACATCAAAGTTGTTTGTTTTCAGAGTATTCAGCTGCTGGCCAGTCAGATGGAGTCAGTGGACCTGTCCCAGCTGGGCGAAACCACCTTGAGGAGCATGCGCTGTTTGCAGGTACTGTATATACACCCCGTCTCTATTATGCTGGATTGACATTGCAGGTCTGCCCCCCCCCCCAATTTTCTTTAAACATTGCCTTGACTCCTATTTGCAATTGTCGCTTGAACCATGCAGTGTTAATAAGTGTAGTACTTTGTAATTGGAGTAACATTATTATTATTTTTTAATCTTTATTTTTTTTTCTCCAACAGAATCGTCTCACATCACTATGTGGATCAAAGTTCTGACCCAGCTGTCTCCTTTTTATTTGTAAAATCGGATCCTTTTCCCCCCGCCCCCCCTTGTTCTATTTTCATATTTCAAAAGACTGTCTTGGTGTTGTAGAGTGCTGTTCTCATTGTTATACTCTAAATTTGTTTTCTTTTAACGCATTCCTTGGAATTCACTCACTTGACTACTGTTCACGGATAAATGCAGGTTTTAGTTTGTATACTGCAGCCATTTTGTCATGTCAAGAGTTTGGGGCCTCTGCCTTGTCTGTTATTTTGGCTGCACACTCTTAAAGTCTGGACTTTAGTCACATGGCTTAGATGGTCTTTTATACTGGTGCTTTGTTGATTGTATGCTTTTTCATTTTAATGTACTCAATACAAAAAAAAGGAGTTGAAACCAACACTGCATTGAGTGTAGTAAATGTGTATTTTATTTAGCCTGCATACCAAGGTGCCGCTGTACTTTTTGTGTGTGGTAGTTTTGCACCTGTCATTCGACAGAGTGCTTTAGGTTACCATGTATCAGCTGTACTACAGCAAAAATGCCACTAGATGGCAGTATTGATTCATTGACATTTTTAATTTTTTGCTCTTAATACTTTCAAACAATAAATGCCTCCTTTTGAGAGCAGGTTTAGATATTTTGAATAATTTCATAATTTCAGATCTTACCTGAATCCATCGAGGACAACAGAGTGAAGATAGAAAAACGTTTGAGAAATGAGAATCAAATGAGAATGATGACGTCATCAACACATGCTTCAAATCACCCCCCCCCCAGGTGGCCGAATAATTACTACCATAATTCACGTTTCAAGCGGAATTTAAATTCAAATATTTTAAACACTGTACACCATGTTAAACACACTTCCTTTTACCCGCCACTCTTATTTGCAGTGTTTTAATATGACTGCAATGTTGAAATGTTTTATGTATTACTGTATGTGGAATGCTAACACAATCTAGATCCATTTTAAACTCAAGTTCATGATGCGGCCAAATTGCTATCATCTTGGTACCATCTCTATCATAAACCGCATCATGCAAAATTAAAAGCTAATGTTATGTTTTCTTTTATTATAGTTTAAATTTACAGTATTATGGAGCATATTTTTATTTTGGGCAGTACATTGGATGATAGGGTTTTGCAGGGTTAGGGACCTGGCCGGTTTATGAATAGTGAAAATCTGCGTTCATTGGTAAATGTATTGAAATATATATATTTTTAACCCACAAAAATTATTTTAAAAATAAAAATAAACGCCCAATAACCGTTTTCTGTGGAACACGAGGGCTCACTCCAATAAAATATAAATATAATTCTTACAATAAATAAATAAATAAATAAATAAACAGATAGGTGAATCTGTGGGTGCCGAACCAGATGCGGGCATACGTAGTAGTGGTAGTAGTAATAATATGTCTAATACTGAAATAGCAACTAAAGTGCAAATAATCCAGATCTGATTTTCTCAAATGTATCAGAAATATCAAGAAAAACAACAACATTTTGACGTTTCTCATAGGGACAACGTGTAGAATTTAGTGCCATCTTGTGGCGAATTAATATAATGCATTTTTGAACACGCACTGATAATTACAACTAATTAGCGTTAGGAGTGAGTGAGCAAGAGTGGCTAGCAAAAACTCGCTGGAGCAGCTAACAAGAGCGGCTAGCAAGAACTAGCTTGATGGGCCAGTGGGAGAAGGTATCAAAAGGTTCAATAAAGATGGTTAGAATAAAAATAGAGCAGCTATCAAAAGCTAGTGAGCGCAAAGCAGAGGAAGAAAGCGGGACTCAGCGGCCCCAGCTGTGGAAGGTAAGCGGCTAACTAAGTAAGAAGCTAACTATGTTCCTGAAGATCTTCTCCTTTGATGAAAAAATGCATGTTGATGTAAGGGAACATATTTTTTTGTATATTGAAAATAATAGTGGGTTTTTAGAATGGCTGAATTATTAGTTCACCACTAGTTAGCGCATTCACTTCCTCAAGTCCTGTTTTTCTGACAAATTTTTTGGGGAAGCTTTGTCTTTTTTGAGTATTTTTTTTCTCTTTAAAAAAAAACATTTTCTCAGTTTTTCTGAATATATATATATATTTTTTAGTTATTTCCCCCTGTTTTATAAAATAATTTTCAGTTTTTCTGAATGTTTTTTTAAAGGGGTTTTCCCTCAGATATTAGAAAACAAACCACAATACAGTATACACATTCATTCCCATATTGAGAGCCAGTAAGTAAACATGACCATCTTATTGCATATGGAGGAATGCGGGAAAGTGTCCGCTCCCGCTATTAGCGAGTCTGCAAGTCACTTGGAGTTCAGAGGTAAGAAAAAAAAAATAAACAGAACACCAGCTTTGTTTTTCAGAATACATTTTTTTTCTGTTTAAAAAAAAAAAAATTCTGTAAAAATACACAATTCTGAATTTTTTTCAGCCTGTTTTTCAGAATGTTTTTGACAGAAAAAAAAATACTCAAAAAAACAAAGCTCCCCCCCAAAAATAGTCAGAAAAACAGAAGTTGTTTTTTTTTTCAAGTGAATGCAATACGCTTCCGTACTAAATAATACAGACTGTCCGCTTAATTGCTGTCTCCATCAAATTACGTCATATGGAATGATCGTCTTATTTGTCCTTGTAAACAAAGGAGCGATAATTGAGAAGACTAGAGTTGGTCCATGTCTTCATCATCAGTAAACTCTTTATTTAGCTTCTGCTCAAAGTTCCCCTGTCCTTTCGTGACTTTGTTTGCACAGAGGGATATTCGTGAGCGGCGTAACACGGCTGTTGGCAGGAAGTGGCAGCCTCTCACGCTGCTGGCACAGGAACATGCACTCTGACCTTCAGGGACGAGTGAACTGCCAATTAGAAGCTCGTTACGAAGCCTAAAGAGCTCGGCAGGATTTTCACCTGGGACGAGGCGACAGGTCAGGCCGGGCCTCACCTTGGGTCTCCGCAGATGAGCGCGCAAATGCTCTCAAACTATTCCCGCTTGTTCCCTATGCATCATATGCTACAAAGGAGTGGGACTGGAACTCTGCCCCTTCCATCTGTACCATCTTAAGCACTTGATCACCTGCTGTCACTCACTGTGCAAACTACTGCCGTGCAAAAAGAAAAAAAGAAAAAAAGAAATCACCTCCATATCCCCGAAAACGACAGATGCTGTGGTCAGCAGTGCATGCAGTTCAACTCCCTTGTTAGCGAAGTCTTTGCACACCTGCTCTACATCTCACAATCTTCACAGTTTTGCCTGTGAATGGATCCCCCTCCCTCCCTAATTCTCTAGGTAGGTGGAAAATTGCCATATTGCACGGATGGCTCGCTTTTCAGTAAGCACGTGGGCAGTGGTGCAGTGACAGGTGCTGTATGAATGGGGCGGATTTTGAGGTCATGGAGCAACGCTTCCATATAAATCATCCACTGAGATGTGCGGGACGAGGGACTGGGACCTGAGCTTTTGGCAACCGAGACCAGATACTACAACTCAACTCACGCAGGTAAATAAAACATATCAGGTATTTGTCACACGAACAATATTTTTTTAGATCAATGATTGGAGCCCAATTGAACCATTAGGACTTTACATTTTTTTTGTAATATGTTATATCCGACCTCACTAGTCTAAACATGACATTTGTGGAATATGAGTTACGCAGCAAAATTCAGCTGTTTATAATCCATTTCCGGGGGCGGCCATTTTGCCGCTCTCTGTCGACTGAAGATGACATCACAGTTGCTTAGGCTCAGGCAAGGACCAATCACAGCTCATCTGTTTTCTGAAGCTGAGCTGTGATTGGTTGTCACCTGAGACCTGAGCAACTGTGATGTCATTTTCATTCGACAACAAGTGACAAAATGGCCGCCTTCTGATATTGGTAAAAACAGCTGGATTTTGCTGCTTAACTCATATTCCACTAATGCTATATTAACCAGAATACCGTATTTAGACTAGTAGGGTTGCATAGAACATATCATTGTCAACACCCTTTAAAGTGGCCCAGGTCTGTAAAATGTCTAGTTTAAATTGTTAGTATGCCACAAATCCCACAAAAATGTAATTTTCAAACTAATCTTACATATAAAAATATTGTCTCTCAGTTGACATGTATCACTTTAACATGCTTCCTTGACACCATTCCTTTTCAAACAGGGCTCTGATGACATCTTGTGGCATTTTACGGGATTTCAGAAAGAAAAAACAAATTGGTGAGTTTTTCAGCAGTTGTCAGTTTTCCTTAGCAATTTAATGTGACTAAATGAATTTGTAAATAGCGAATCACATTACTGTTGAGTTTTTCTTCTTTGTTTCTCCTTTTGCAGTTACTTTGCTGATAAACTGCATTTACAAAAGTTTAAAAAAAGATAACGATTCTTTATAAATTGATCTGTGTAATAATAGATCGGGCACGAGGTCTACATATTGAGGGCCGCTGCTTTCAGGCACTCACTGTGGTACTTGTAATTTTTCAGCATTTCAACTCTACTTATTTTATATGCGACTTGCAATGTTTTCTTAAAATGTCTTCTTCCAACATTTTTTTGTCATGATGTTAATTTGAAGACCCACTCACATATGTGTATATATATGTATATATATATATATAATTAGCTAGGGTGAGTACCAATAACAGGTATTAGTATCGGGTAGATAACTGGCCTTGTTTCAAGGTATATTTGAAAGTATCCGAACTCAATACCAGTGTCGCCCTCTTGTGGCCGTTTTACAATCAGGAATCAGAAATTAGGAGAATAGAAAATGACTAGTAATTTCATGCAATTTTAAGGAAAATCCTATATTGGGATTTGTAGGCCTTGCTATAAAATGATCTTGTTTTTTTGGGGGGGGGGGGGGATCAGTGACTAAGAGTTGAGTACTTGAGTATTGGTCTGGAATAAAAGTGGTATTGAACAAATATATATGTATACAAAAATTCAGCTTCAGTTTAAGTTGCATATATTTGATTTACTGTTTAATTGGAGAATTCAGTCAAATGGCAATAAAAGTAAATTGTCTCAAGTATAGCATAAACAAAATGACACTCATCAGTCACTTCAAATAGGCAGCTATTTATTACCACAATGATTCAAAGTGATCTTCCATTATTACCTCTGTAAAGCAGGTAATGTTTTTATTGGCAGTTTGTTAGTCAGTTAGTTGGCAAGATGATGTAAAAGCTACCCAGAATCAATACATTTGGTTGCCAACTGGCATAAAGCTGTCAATTCAGGATTTAATTAGATTTTCTATCTGCGGCATTTTGGAAGCATTTTTTGCTCCTCCGTGTACCATTGTATTAAGTTCTGTTATCATGGATATTTTGTCCACTTGTTCCGTGCCTTATCTTCTTGCAGTTTGCATCCTCACAATTGCTTTTCGCTGTAACCATTAAGTGCGTATTCCTCAACAAAGCTATTCTCTCCTCCTAACTGCCTCGCCCTTTGGTTAATTGAGCTCCCAACCCTGGGGAACCTGCCAAATTTCCCGCCAAGACGGATGAACCTGGTGGGGGCATGTTGCCCCGGAGAATTGAATTCTCCGGCGCGTCGGGGCCGCCTATAAATGCCATCCGTCAAGTGCTCCCCTAATCGATTTATTCACGTACTTACATCGCCTCCTGCCACTGTCTCTCACTCAATCCATAGTCAAACAACCAGGGGTTGACACCCTTCTTTTACTATGTTTGTCAGCAAAAAAAAAAAAAAAAACGTCATTTGACGCAACCAAAAGTGATGATGTGGCGAAACGGCCGACTGGCAAATGGGACATGCTGCATACCAGACACGTATTGGTCGGGCGGCCAGCAGGGTCCTGATGGTGTTTTGATACGCGGCCCCTGATGACAGGTGGGATTGAAAAGAACATCTGCCGCCATTAAAAAATCCGGTGGAAATTAGGCTCTGAGGGAAGCGAAGCAGGAGGTTTGCTGATGGCGCAGGGACGAGCTTTTCCTCGGCCTCCCTGGGCGACACTAAAAACGAAGATATTTGTCAGCAAAGGACATGGTAGTGATTGCTGCTGTGTAATGCAAACATATGCGGGGGTGGGGGGGGGGTGCATAATATATGTGAGATGAGATGTACAGTAGTTCCTTAACTATTAGCCTCTATCAGTTAACGAAATGGAGCATTTAAGTGCCTCTCCCCAAAGTGCTTTTTATTTGTATTTTTTTAAAATGTATTTTTAACTTTGTGAAGCTCCCTGTAGGCTGTAAACCAATTCTCAGCTCATCTAACCCGAGAGGTGACATCTAATTGGGTAATTAGCATTATTACATACCTAGCTTGTTGTTTGCTTTAAAGACTCTTGTCAAATCAAGACACTTGTGTGTTCTTCATTTGAGTCCGGCATGAGTTGCCCCTTCTCAACTTTTAAACAGAAATGCTTTTGTTTACATCTGTGGTTATAAACTGGTGTTTTAAGCTGGCATGGCTGCTTTAGAGTGCCTTGTTGTTGGCTGTGAAGATAGAAGAGTGAGGAGGTGAGAATAATAAAAAAAAGTGTGACTTGATAGGAAGTGTGGGGACCGGAGCTTTGAGCTGGAGTGGCTGCTTTAGAACGCCTCATTGTTGCAGTGTGGAAAAGCCCCATGATGACCTGGTGAGCTTTATTCCAGCTACTAGAGGTGTTATGTATTATTTTTTTTTGCTAGTTGAAGTAAAATGACTTTTTCTAGGTCAGGGGTCAGCAACCTTTACTGTCAAAAGAGCCATTTTAGGCCAAATAACAAAAAAATCTGTCTGGAACCGCAAAACCTTTGAGAGTCTGATGAATGAAACAGTATGGACATGTGATGGTAATTTCTGCCACTTTTCTTCCATTTTGGACATTTTGTGGCTATTTTTTGGACACTTTTTTTCTGCCTTTTTCGCTTGCAATTTTGTGTACATTGTATGATAATTTTCAGGATTTCTTTTTGTTTTTGGATATTTTATGGTTACTTTTTGAACGTTTTCCTTTTTGCCTTTTAAAAAAAAAATATATTTTTTGTGTGTGGCAATTTTGTGTACATTATATGGTAATTTCCTGCTTGTCTTTTTCTGACAACTTATAAATTTGGGACTGACATTTTATTGAATATTTAATTATTTTTATAAAAAAAAAATCTAAATCGTTAATTCATTCAAATAATATTTTATCTAAATTTTTTTAAAATAAATATAGGAAAAAAAAGAAGTAATTTATTAATTAAATTTTTTTTTTTTGAGCTCAACAGGGAGCCACAGGAGAGGGACTTAAGAGCCACATGTGGCTCCAGAGCTGCAGGTTGCAGACCACTGTTCTAGGTCATAACGGTAATATTTGATTGACATTTTAAATTGTGGGCGGGGTTCCAGCACATCCTAGCATTTGTCCAGCGGAGACCACGGCTCGATTTTTCATAATTTTGAAGAAAGGAACACCTTACCCCTAATAGACGCCTGACCACTATGTGAGGAAATAGTAGATAGGATTTACAGTAGTAGATGCAGTAGTGGTTATAATTTAAAATGTAGTCAATAATTTAGTGAACAAAATAATAAAAAAATCGCAACAGCCGTCTTGAGGCTGTTGGTGTTTCCCCTCCACTCCCCTGTCAGACATCATGGCTGTAGCCAGTTATGAAGTCCCCATGGTCCTGACCTCCATAATCTCCCCTCCCCTCTCAGATTGACTTTACACACTTTATACACTTACTAATGCAATCAGTACAGAGATTTATTTATTTTCAATGCAGCCTGTATGTGTTTTATTTAGTTTCTGTAATTCACCCAATAATAAACAAATATATGAATAAAGCAGTATCCATCTCAGGGGGCGGCCATTTTGCGCTTGCTATCAACTGAAAATGACATCACAGCTGCTTAGGGCTCAGATAACGACCAATCATGGCTCAGCTTGCGAATGTCACGTGACCGAACTAAGAAAACAGGTTTTCTGAGTTTGGTCATATGACAATTACAAGCTGAGCCGTGATTGGTCCTTACCTGAACAACTGTGATGTCATTTTCAGTCGACAGCAAGTGACAAAATGGCCGCCCCATGAGATGGATAAAAACAAGTCGTTTAGACTGCATAGAACATATTGTCAGTAACATTTTTGAGTTGACTGTCAAATTTACTCTCTTAAGGTAGTTTGTGGTGTCACTTTTTATAGACTTTGACAACTTTTTAGTTAAAATTCAAAATCAGTGCGGCATGATGACAATAACATCCCGCATGACAGGGGAAAACAGGCGAAGAGTGATTATAATTGAAGCAGTAAAGAACACTGTGTGTTCAGCGTAAAGTTAATTAAATCACGAGTCGACAGCCGTAAGAAGTGACGACGACACAATCAGCTTCAAGAATTAAAAGCAGCTAAAGAGGAGGACAATATTTTCTTACAGTTGAGTTCCTGTTGCGCTCATGTGTTGGCTGAATTTGAGAAGCTATAGGTGCGTTAGCATATCCTCTGGCGGATAACTTTTATACATTGTTTTCATGCTGGACCCGGGGCAGATTGAAAACTCATTTCTTATTTGGCTCAATGAATATGTGATGCAAATTCCAGGCAAGGCGACAGAGCAGGGATGAAACAAAGTGAATTCTCACCTCATTAATTATCTCCATTACAGAAAGAGGAGGAGTGAGGCCGTAAAACGAGTAGCGCTAGGTAGCAAGTAGCAACGGGGATTGCCTTTGAGAAATAATTAAAGCCTCTTTGCAAGCGCCTCTTGGGAGAATCCCCATCTTCTATATGGTCTTACAATTGATGTTTGCTTTACCAGCTCCTCTGCATCAAGCAGACCTTCAATAAACTATATCGCCCTATTTGGGAGAGTAATGCAGCCCTGTGCGGCCCTCAATTAGGTGTAAATGACACAGCAAATTGGAAAATTAGGAGGGGAGGGAAGGATAATTTGCTCCGAAACAGGACTAAAAGCAATTCATTAGGAGGCTGGGAAGGAGACAAAGGGTCCAACTCTGTCCTTGAACAAAGCAGTCCTTTTTTTTTTTAAGTTCAGATGTCTTACTGTTCACCTTGTTGGAGGTTGGTTTGTGCAGGTGGATTATATTTATCATCTGATATGTGCTGTGTAGCATTGCAGGTTTTCAGGTGTAATCTTCTTTGTCACATTGTGTACAATCCAAACGTTCTGCCTTTGCAAAAATAATGAGTTTATAATCCCACTGTCAGTTATTCTTCCACGTTTTGTTAATACGATCCTGCGCTAATTTTCATTGCATGGCATAAAAAAGTGAGCAGATGTTGTCAAATTGAGCTTACATAAGCAACTATAAACTATTAATCACCAAGGCGGGTAGTGCTGCATTTAATTGCATATGGATTAAACAATTAGGTTCCTCATATGTAAAGTTTGTCCCTCAAAAGTGACACTGAGAGGCCTTTCACATCTTAATCATTGTGTATTCCAGTGTGGTCAATCAAATGCTTTATCGCTATTGTAACACATCCCTCAGGTGCCATCTGGATGCATCCATAAACATGCATCATCCATATTTTTTTTGCTCTATAATAAAACATAACATCCTGCTTACAAAAAAAATACTGCGTGGTCGACTCTAGTATTCCCGACGGATATGTAACAGCTAGTAATGCTTGTATTGGTGCTGTGAGACCCACAAAAACCCGCAGCTACCCGTTTGGACCGCTTGAGAAACACCTGTGTCGTGGTTTTTGTGGCAGCGGACCTCTGATGAAATAAGTTGGGGGATCAATTAATCTTCATTTCCAGCTCTGCTTTTTATTACAAGCAGTGGTGAGTGATATGATTAGAGGGCAGTTGCAACACAATGATCACTCTATTTCCAGTAACACACACACATACACCCTAAACAAGATAATGTTCTACAAAGAAGACGTTGTTAATTAATATAACTTGAGTGACAGGACAGTGAATATTTCAAACAATTATTTACCGAAGAATGGTCTGCTGGCTCCCGAGGCTTCACTTGCCATCTGTTTGATTAATGTCCTGGCATAACCCTTTTAAAAAAAATGACAGATGAAAATTTAATTTTAGTCTACAGATACCACAAATTAGTTTTGGGCACCAGCTAGCTAGCTAGCTAGCTAGCAACATGGAAAATGTACAAAACCTGGCGCAATAATCATTACAGTTTTGGTTGGTGTTGCACCTACTTGGTGGTGGCATAAGTTTGTCCATATTTAATGCTAGTTGCTAAGCAACTAAACAGCAAGTAGTCTGGTGCTTTTTTCTGCTGGTTTGCCTGCAAAGTAGGCCTAAGCTATGTTGTATTTTATTCAAGCTAACATTTTTATTGCTAAAATCAGCCGTGGTACATTCAATGTATTCCATCGCTGTGGCTTCCTTACCACGTCAACATGCGACACTTACCGTGTGTCATAGAGCTCGGGATATATCAACCCCGTAATAATATTTTTTTTCCTCCTTTTGCCCTTTTTTTCACTGTATAACTTCACCAAACTCTTTTGCTCTTGTCACTCTTGTGATAACTGCTATTGTCAACTTGTGATAGTTCTGTTACCATGATGTAATATGCGAAAAGGGTAGACAGTATAAGCTTAGGCTTCAGTCTACACTTTTTGGTCTCTGTTCTTATATATATATATAATCTATATATCCCCCACCATCGCTCCGAGATGCGTGAATATTAAAACATTTTCAATTTCAGTGGGCATGGTGAAATCAATGAAACCCGACATTTAGAGGAGGGTCAGAGCATAGACTCTGGACCTCTCAAATATGAGGCAGACTAGTCACTACCAGGGTCATAATTAGGCTTTAGACAATCAGGATTTTTGGGCAGATCAACGATCAGTGAGTTTGAAAAAACCCCAACAACCCTATGACCAATCACCGATTTGGTCAGAAGATAGAGCTATGTAACTATTTAAAAAACTTTTATATGTACTCTACAGTCAACCATTGCCATTCACATAAAATAGGGATTGGCACGGCCCATCAATAGCAAAAACACACAAATAATTGACTTCAATTGAAATGCATGGGGGGAAAAAAAACCCTATCTCCAAAAAATGCTTGATTGATTGGGCAAATCAAGACAGCCGATTTTGCATAAAATGCTAAATATCGTCCGATCTTGAGCCAACCGATTAGGTCGGTGTAAAGTCTCGTTATAATTAAATTAAAGTTATAAGCGTTGGAATTTATCATTGAAGTCCGTTTTTATTGCTTTATGAGTTTTTTTTAATTTAAATTTTAGTTAGTTTTACTAAGTTTTCAGAGCAGATTTGGTCATTTTTATGTTTTTTAAATTTTTTAATTCTTCATTTTAGTTGAGGTTTTATTAGATTTAAAATTATCATATTTTATTTATTTTTCTTTACTTTTTTAATTCTTCATTTTAGTTTAGGTTTTATTAGATTTAGAATTAGTTTTTTTTAAATTTGTATTTATTTATTTATTTAATTCTTAATTTTAGTTAAGGTTCGATTAGATTTAGTATTAGTATTTTAAATTTTTTAATTCTTGTGTGCAAAAAAAACAAACATATGTATTGGGTAATAAAAAGTAAATAAAAATATGAAAAGAAAAACAACCACAATGAAATACAGATGCTGTACCTTAACAATAAACAAGTAATTAGTTGGAATAAAAAGTGATCATACAATCCCAAAATTGTTCTCGGGACAGAGTGACTTGCATATTATTGGTTGTTTGATGAATTGTTAGAATGCCAGAAATGAACGAATGGATGTACTGATGACTTCTGGATGAGTAGCAAATACACTGGAGCTAATAAGATCTGCTGTCAGAAAGATGAACAGACATATGCGAGTCAAGGTGATGGTCCCATCATTTTCCTGATGTTTATCTCTGCTCGTGGAGGCTGAAGCGTGTGTGTAAAATGCTGAACTGGCAGTTGGGCTGTTATACATCACAGAGCTTTTGACCTTCACATCCTGTCGGGGCAACCACTAAAATGTGTAAAGTGTTTATTAGCACTCCAGTTGTGTGCTTTCTTTTGTTTTACAAGAAACACAAAACAACCCTTTGATGAAAAATAATGCGATTCATTTGATTAGCAGAACTGCTGAGATCCTCGCCCTTTTGTAATGAGTGGGCGTCGCTTTGGGTTTTCATTGCAGTTAAAAAGGACGGTCACTGCTGATGGATCTGATATGAGTCCCCTCAACGGATTGAACAAAAGCCAGCTTTTAAGCAGCATTTTACACACATTCCTAATCACATGCAGCTCTTATCTGCGTTAGATATCTTTTCTAAGACTTGCCGAGTAAACACACTTGCTCCCCGCTTACCTTCTCTGATATCCTTTTATTTTTTGCCCTCTGTTCCTCCTGTATACCTAAATCTCTGGGACTTTTCCTCACAAGCACGGGGAAGCTGTAATAAAACAGATCAACATGGCCTACAAAAAACAAACCCCTTTGGCTTGTACCACTGTGACTCGCAGCCTGCGGCAGGGTTGAAGCAAGTTTGGAAGCCCCCTCCCCTCCCTCCACCCTCCAAAAGCCTTCAGAAGATTGCGGCGCTTAAAAATCACAATCCACTGATGTGCAAATTGGAGTCAAGAGTCAACAAGAGAATGCGTATAATGTACACGGGTAATTAACATTTCCTTGTCAAGCGGCACGTCTCGATGGGAGGATTAAACAATTCCGCTGAAATTGTGTGAGGATCAGAGTCCAGCACTCTGGGATGGGTGTCGTCTTTTTAAATACTTGTTCTAAGCGGAAGTGTTGATTTCAGCTGTGAATTGATAATTAATTGAAATAAACATCCATCATTTCAACATCAGGATGTTAATTAGCCCTGGAAGTTTGTTCCCCTGCTGAATTAGGTACTCCAGCACAATCAAATGAGAAGAAGAATACAATCATAACAATGATTATCATCATCATAATGACGGTTATTATAATAGTATATGTTTGCATGAAAACTAGGCTTTGAATATGAAACATTTAAATGATCAGGCCTTCTTGTCAAATTTGCCAATGAGGAACATGTTATAGTCATAGTTATAAATTATAAATGTCTTCTTTCACAATTTTAGACTATAGGCTTTATTTTCTGACTCAAATCCAGAATTTTGGTGCCCACTGTTGTCATATTTATGAATGAAATACAACGACATCCATGCCACAAAACCGCATTAAACTACCTGCGCCGCTATTTAGACGTGGTCAGACAGGCCGGTGTAACTTTCGACCAACTTTGTGCCACCAAATTGTCATTCCACTGGTCATGTCTTCAAGGACAGAACTTCACCTTCACTACCCAGCATGACGCAGAGAGGTCTGCCAAATTGGCAAGCCTTGTGCCTGCAAGAAATTCAGGATCCAAAAATATAACGTGTTGTATCAATATGTGAAATGCTAGCTTTCTTTAGTGGTAGATTTCAAGTTATTTTGTGAAATTTAAATAGAGAATAGAATTGGTGAACACTGATGACCTGGGTGCTCCATTACAAATAGATAAATGATTTGTATTTGTAATATACAGTATGTAGAATAAATATTTTTAAATGACTATTGAAATTAGGTGTTTGTTTTATATCCCAGTTCAGTAGTAACAAATTAGTTTTCCTTGCCTAATTAAGGCTGCGGAAACGAGACTTAATTCTGCCTTTCATTATGTAGTGTTCCAGTTCCTAAATTACTTTTTAATGTCAAATACATGACGACAATACAGAGTGGCAAATGATAATCTGTGTCAATTCATAGCGCAACAGCAGACTGAAAGCTATTAAGCGGGAAATACTAAAATGGACCCAGAGAGGTTAGGCGGTTTGTCATAAATACGCACAAATAAAGTCAAATTAAGCAATAAGTGGCTGTCATATTATCATGCTAATAGGAAAAAAATAAAAAATCAGAAAACATTCAGCTGTGCTGTCAGAAATTCATCAAACCACTTGAGAGCTTTTCTTGCACAAAAGGAATTTTCGGAGTGGTGGAAAAGTATTGATTAGACGCCGGGTCTTTAGCAGTTTTAATACTGGATCGATAAGTGTCATCTGTACTATATGCGAGCTGGCAGATGGAGGTGATGAAGGGAAATGGCTTGCTGTCACATATGACCTTATTATAATGGGCTGGTGGTGTTGGTGCTGGAGTTTCGCGGGTCATGTGTTAATGTGCCGGCTGAGAAAATGCATGGCTGTTTACCACAAGGCTCAACGCATTTTCACGTTTGATTAAAGCTTGCCTCAAGAGGAGGAAGAGGTTTGTTGACTTAGTGTTGTTTTTTTAATTAGACAAACACATCATTCAAATGTTAATCTACAACAATTTACAATGTTTGTGTGCTCTGTATAATAAGGAATTATGTCCTATATTGCTGCAAGCTTTTTGTTTCATCTGCTTTACCGCAGAGGGACCAAAAAAATAAATAAATAAAAAATCATCGTACCTTGCTCTCATCCTTATTTTTCAGCAATCCCCTGATATCCTGGTGGCTATATTACACCGCCAGGTCTATCGTTGGAGGAATCAAGGCAATAAAAGCTTTATTTACTCTTATCTGGAGCCGTCCCTGAAAAACGGCACAGTATAATACGGACTGAGACACTTTTAACAGGCAACCAGCAAAAAGGCTTCCAGGTTCCTGTCTGCTGGCAGAAATGTTCTCTTATTTTCATTATTAAAAAGCCTTATAGCTTGTCACTGAGAATTGTACATGATTGCGGGAGATCTCTTTGAGGAAATCACCCCTCCCCTCGAGCTGCTCGACCTCAAGGAATGAAGGCTCTGAGGAAAGGTAGAATGACACTACGGGTTACTTTAAAGTACAATTTCGCCTTTGTCTATTTTAATAACAACAAAGTCATTAACGCTGGTTATCAAGGATAGCTTTAGACCTTATTTGTCTTACATTTGTGTTTTTCCAAGTGTCCTTGTGCAGTGAAGGTGTCACGGTGTTTATTTCGCGCCGGAAACGCGCAACCGTCACTTGAAACTTTATTTTCTTTAAATTGATATTCACAGTACTCTGCTCAGGCCTTACAGCTCTGCATGCACCTTGTAATCATTCCCTTTGTCACATTTGCTTTACCCACTTGCATGACGCATCTTAGCCAATTACTGTATATACAGACTTGCACCTGAAAGCAATTTACTCTCCTATACACTTTGTTCTCATATAAATCTTCTCGCCCCCAAAATCTCCGTACCTTCATCGTGAGTGCGTTGAGAAAGAAAGTTTTATTCCGTTTGGAATCTCTATGTTGTTCAAATGTGCCATTTGGTAACAGTTGAAGTACGAGTCACTGATTATAGGTTGCATTCAGAAATTGTCAGCAGAGGCGCATTCTGCCTCCTGCAGCACATGAGGGCAATGAAATGTCAAAAAATGTACTACTTACTACGTTTAAAATGGCTTACCTTAACCAGAATCCTGTGTCAGATTGTAGCCCAAGGTAAAATCCTGGTGGGTTAATGCACCCATTGGCACAGTAAATCTTTGTTGTGAAAAAGTTCACATGACCATCTTCTTCTTCTTCTTCTTCTTCTTCTAGAAGAAGATGTTTTTCCAGTTTTTCTTCATTTTATTCTTCCTCGAGAAGAACTTCCTGTTGTTGTTCTTCTTCTAGACGAAGAAGTTGTTGTTCTTCTAGACCAGGGGTAGGCAAGTTCGGTCCTAGAGAGCCGCAGTCCTGCATGTTTTTGATGTCTCCCTCCTCCAACACAGCTGAGAGGCTCCTGCAGAACGTAATTATGATGATTATTTGAAACACCTGGGTTGGAGGCAGGAGACACAGAAAACATGCAGGACTGCGGCTCGCTAGGACCGAACTTGGCTATCCCTGTTCCAGAGGAAGAAGTTGTTGATGTTTTTGTTGTTCTAGAAGAACGTCCTCTTCTTCTAGAAGTTGTTGTTGTTGTTCTTCTTCTTCTTATAGACAAATAAGTTGTTGTTGTTCTTGTCCTAACAACTTCCACTGGAAGTGCATTTACAGCCGCGGTATTTATTCTTCATTCGTGTTTGGAAGGGTGGAAACTGGTTCATAATGGCTTAATAGAGGCGTAAATCTGCCCCCCAAAAAGTCAACCTCTACCTCGTGGAATGTATCACTCGTGAAAAGTGAGGGAGCACTGTACTCAAGATGACCAACACAGCACACACACACAACAACTATTTCCACAGACAAACACGAGTCTTGTCGTCCAAACCAGGGGTCCATTTCACAAAGCATGTTCAACAAACACCGAGACTAACCCTGAACAGCGAGTTGACATACACTGAGAGGGGAAACTGAGGTAATTATATCAACGCAGAGTAGTTTCACCTGGCGTTGTCACTACACTAAAAAGTCCACATTAATGGAGCCCCGATTCGTCGAGTCACCATGGCAACGGGGAAGCACAGAGTGCTTCCGCGTTCTTTAAAAAAAATATTTTTTGTACCCCTCGCAACTGAAAATCTTAATGCGATCATATGGTGAATTTGAATATGAAAAAAAGTGCCACACCGCAGCGGCTCCCCGTAGAGGAAGGCGGCTTGGGAGAACGTTGCTGCTCTGGTCACAATATATGCTGTGCATGACTACAGCGCCGGTAATGTTGCACATGTAAGGACGGATTAAGTTATGTAGGTGATGGACTGTGATGTGAAACGGTACCGCTCAAAAAGATAACTGTCGGGAAATGCCAGCATATCTATGCGCAGTCTGATAACAATCTCCCGACGAATATTTAATTCCCTGCGCAATGTTGCGGCACGTTCATCAATAGGGTTATTGTCAAAAGGACATGCCATGTTCGTGACAAAAATGGAGTTTACGCTATAGACTATAGGCGTATTTACGCAAAAACTCGGCGCAGTGGAATTTATGAATGAGGAAATGAGATGTCGTGTGTGACTGAAAGGAGGCGGGGACACAAAATCCTCGAGGTTCATTGTGAAAAACCTGCCACCGACCAGGTTTGATTCATGGACAATGTTGCTATGGTAACTGATCGAGAACTTAAATGACCTCTTTTTGTGAAACAGGCTAGAGTTACCTTTTTTTCCTCTGGTTTCAGTTACCTCCCTTTCTGAAACGGAAGACGCAGAGTTTCCCCACATTTCAGGGTTTCTTGATCCAGGGTTCTCACTAAACTTGCTTTGTGAAATACACCTCATATGTCTGGCAGAGACAGTGGACATACTGAAAATTGATGAGTGAATCGAAAGTCAAAATGGACAGCTTTCACCATGAGCCAAGTGTGCGCCATAAAGATAGTCTGGAATGAAGAGGTGGCGTGGACATCATAACGGCTGTCATGAGTCATTGACAACGAGGCGATAACGCTGCCCGATGTGTCAAACTGTGCTCTTTTCTTTGTCATAACAGCGAATGCTCACTGAGTTGCATAAATATTTGATCTTATTGGGAGAGTTGCCTGCAGTTAAAATTGAGGGTGAGTGAGTGATGTGTTTTTTTTCTTCTTTGTCAAATTATGATGTCAGCGGGTGACCTTGTTGCTTTGGCATCCTTGGATCAGGATGAGCATTTTAGTGGCTGGAATTGCTGGGCAGGGAAGTGTTGTTGCTGTTAGGTGTGATGGATGGTGGGACAACAGGACAACTTGCTGGACAGCCCGTCGGGATGAAAGTCACGTGGTCTGGTAGCATGTTACGCCCCTTGAACTCAAACTCACACTTAAGTTTGATGATCCGCCTAAGCCTGCAATATAAATAGAGACGATTGTAGCATTTCGTCCCACCAGATTTACGAGTCTGAATATAACCTGGAATTTTGTCCCTTGGAAATATCTGTCTTTTATTGTCCTTGGAGTATTTATGGGAATATAACCTGTTCTTTTCGGTTTCCAAGCCCGGATGACTGGGATCAGTGGCCTTCATGTAAATATTCCCCGGTGAGGTGGGTTCAGAACAAAGGAGTGTATCTGGTGAGCGAGGTTCGCCGGAGCTTTGGGTTGGGACATCCCCAGCGGGGCTAATCTATCACCATATGATTTATAGGCTTTACATCAAAGGGGGTGTAACCAAGATGGAGGAAATGAGGGTGTGCAAGCATGGAAGGAGGATGGAAAGTAAAAATGGGGGGAAAAATGCAGAGTACAAATAACACAAGTCAGCACATACCAACTACTCATTACTCACCATGTTGCTTAGGATACCAAATGACGTGGTATATACAGCATATATGACCGTTCAATTGATTGCAGGTTGATTAATTTTACGACCGGTTCCATTTGATTCTCCACCGGGATAAAATGCACTGACATGTTTATAATGACTCATGTTATCTATCTGGTTTATTCACAATATGCAGTGTCAGTGATGAGACACTAATGAAAAGGGTTATTACTTTCATTGGAGGCGATTGAAAGACTTTGAAAGTGTTTTCTCTGCGCTGGTTCGATATCGCGCACATATTAAAGGCAAATATAAGAGCATGAGAGTTTGTGTAATTGACAATCTAATTGAACTGGCAGAGGAATAAATTACACTAAGTTATTAGCCTTCGCATACGTATTGCTTTCACCGCTACAAGTTCATATGTGTGCACGTAATGGCCCGAGTGCAGGTCGATAGAATTTGACATAATTCTACAGACTGGTCAATATTGTCAAGATCTAGAGTTGATTACATTTTGGTAGCAATAGATTGAAAATAGATTGAAGAAATGGTGGTGAGATGGAAAACTCATCCATGAGGGATTTAGTTTTTTTTATTGGCCAGCAGAGGGTGAATATCCAACTTTTGTAACTCAAAACTTGAAATATCCATCTATCTATTTTCTATGCTGACTTGGGGGAGAAGTGGGGTACACCCTAACTGCTTTTTGAGGGTGATTTTGGTGTGTGTGTATTATACGCGGGTGTGTATTAGACAGTTTTATAGTAATATAGGAAAACTGCATTTAACTCATTTGCTCCCAAAAACGTATAAAAAAGTTATATTTTAAATATGAGCATGGTCCCAAAACCATATTTATCAGGGATGAACCAAAATGGAAATTTTTGTCCGGAAAAAAAATAAAGAAAATGAGAAATGCTTGGCCAAAAACCAAAACGCCGAAATCAAATTGTAAATTTGTTATTATTGTTGCATTCATTAGAATTAATTAAAATTATAATATTATTATAAAATATTTAGGCTTATTTAGCACTGGCATTTTAACAAAGCACAATATAAATTGAAATGTGTCCATGTGGGTTAATGAAATGTGTGTGGTGCGGTGCGAATGACGTATTTCTAGGCTATTTGGAGTGGGGCACACTTAGAATCGGCACATTCACATATTCACCAACGTTTAAAAATAAATAGATTTCTTTGCACCAGCCAATCGGCTTTGGGAACGGACTGCAAAGTCACACACGGTGTACTGTACAGGTCTGTCGCCACCCGGAGATAGTGGTAAGTGTTGTTGTACTTGTTTAAAACCGTTGATAGCAATAGTGCTAACATTAGCTCAAATATTTAGCACGGCCACCAGAATGCAAGTGAAAAAGTGGAAGCGTTCAAGGGGCTCTCATCAAAGAAAAAAAGGAAGGCGTTGCAGGAGAAAGAGTGGCTCACATGTAGTGCAGTTCTCAGCAGCGCTCTCTTTTTCGACCCGATGAAATGCTGGACAATACTGTTTAATTCAAACAGACACTTGCTTGCAGAGTTTTTAATTTAAATTTTTTTTAATTTAAAAATAATTTTTTTTAAAATTTTTTTTGCTTGCGTCACCACAACATGCTCTTTGGCCATATTCGTTCGGCTTTAATTTTATTTTGGCCGAATATGCATATTTTTTGCCATTTTCGGCCAAAAATTGTCGGTGGCCGAATATTCGGTGCATCACTAATATTTATCAGGTTTTTTTAATGTTTTTTTTTTTAATGCTAGAACCTCTGACCTAAACGGCCAGCAGGTGGCAGCAGAGTATGAGATCAACCAAGGCCATGTTGCAAAAAGCTCTTTTCCCCCATTGTTTTCAACAGTTACTCTTTTTCCTGATGAAAGAAGAGACTAATCTTTCTTTTGGTAGGTTCCATGTTTTTATAGCAATAGAAGACAATATTCTGTCAAAATCCAGTGAAACAGTCGGGAGCGAAGGGGGTTACTTCAGTGAAAATCGCTCGGAGTGAATGAGTTACACACGAGTGCGTATTAAACACAATGTTTTTTCAGTAATATAGGAAAACTGCATTTAATAAGCTATATAGAAAACATGCACTAGATTTGTGTTGTGGAAAAAAATGATATATTAACTCACTCATGGTTCTGTCATCCTCTATCCTGACCACCCAGACACAGAAGACCCCCGTCGCTTTGATCTAGACTTACGATGGCAAGGTTATCAATCCCTGTCAGGCCACACCGTCTGGCCTACCTCCACTAAAACTCGAGTCAATGCATTGCCTCTGCATTAGGACTACTCCGATCCATCATACCTCTGATTTTGTATGGCTGTATACTACAGCGTTGTATTGGTGGGCCTGCTGCACACCTGACTGAGATCATGTTTGCCCTCACCCAGCTCACAGTGTGTTACTTGAGGTAAAAGATCACTTGGTGTACAGTATAACCTCTTTTCTCCTTCGAGCGCTTGCACATTTACTGAGCAAGTGCAGTTTAGTATGGGCACTGGGTGTCATCATGATATTTTGGAGTGGTTGTAAATGTCAGGAGAGTAGCTTGCTCAGTTTTGCAAGAGGACGCACTTTTCAGCTTTGGAGTCGCCGTTTCAAAAAGACTGTCAGGATGCACCAACCACTTAAACTTCTTGACACTGCAGTTTCAAAGTAGTAACAGTATATTTTTTTATAAATATATAATTAGATGATAGACATTATAGTAACCAGTTTGTTTGGATGAATTTGAGAAATTTTAATAGAGCAAGGAGGAACAAGGGCACAGCTCTCATTACAAACTCATCATAGACCACAAATGCTGCATTTTGCTCGTTTTCCTGGATGAATAAATACACGCTTGGGCTTTTGTTTAATAATATTTTAATGCGATCAATGTCACAGTTGCAAGCAGATTAAAGATGGGAATCTGTGTGGGGATACGTTTAATAACATCATTTTTCAATCACTTAATTCCTTTGATGGGTCCTAATTGCTTGGTTTGTTGAAAGGTTTAATGTATAGGGAAAATGATTGATTTTGTTTTTTACATTTAAGATTATACATATAAAATTTAAAGTGTTTAGCATGTGTCTCTAAGGCCCCGTCAACATGAAAGCCAGGTTCAATGTATCTTCACAAGCTTCTTACCGGTTCGGCCGTTCGTCCACACGTTGGCATGGTTTCGGAGCTTGAAACCGATATTTTTTTAAACCGGGCTCCAGAGTGTAAAGATTTCAATACGCGGGGCGTACGCGTCCGTCTGGATGCCATATGCAGGATACTCCTCCAGTGATGACGTAATGGTCGCAGCTCAATGACGACGCATTGTCGCAGATTGATGACGTATGCGGCAATTTTCGCGTGACTGCGCGCGAACTGTCAGTCTGTCGATAACAAAGGCGGATAGCCGTGTCGTAGTCATTTTGCGCAGCCTCCTTCGCTTGCTTAAGCTTTTGCAGCAAAATATTTTGCTTCTTTATTCCCACGTTCAACAAGCAGTGTTGTACTTGCCATTGTCACTTCTCCTGTGTTCGTCTTCTTGTTCTGTAGATTGCAATAACGTTAGAAAAAAAGTGTTCGTCTTCTTCGCTGATTCTTCTTCTACGCTTTCCGTTAACTCCCTGTGGTTGCGCTACAGCGCCACTCCAGACTTGGCATATACATTACAGCCGTCCTCAGCGTCTTCTTTTGGACACACGCAAGTCTTGAAACGCTTCTGTGTGTAAAAGATTTGTTTGAGGAACGAAGCCAGCTTTGCTTCCGTCTGGACTGGGCCTTAGTTGACAGGTCTGGGTTTGAATCTCTGCTCAGGCCTTCCTCTATTGAGTTTGCTGAGTATTCCATTTACAGTAATCTCTGACATGGTGAGTGAGACTTTTTAAAAAAGAAATTTGGTAAGTTTTCTCAACGTGTCATAGAGGTATTTTGGTGTATTGAGTTTTTTTTTATTTTGGGGGCGGGTGTGGTGTATATACATTTTTTCGGTGAGTGAGAGGTTTTTTGGTGTGAGGTTTATGTTTCTGTAAGAGTTTTTTGTGGTATTTTTTTTCGTGATTTTTGATTTGTGTTTTTTGGTGATGTGTGTGTGTGTGTATTGAATTCTTTTTTTAGAGCCTCTTAGAGTGAGTTTGTATATACAATCTAGGACCTATTATAGACCTTTTTGGTGTGAATGAAATGTGCAGTAAATTTTATTTTTTGGCCTACAGTATATGCCCCCTTTGGTGGGTGTCAGTTTTTTGATGTGTGAGATGTTTATTGTTGAGGTTGAGAGTTTTTTGGTGTATTTCAGTTTCTTGTTAAATTTTTTATTTGTGTTTTTTTGGTGACAAAAGTTCTTTTGGTGAGTTTTATTTTTTGTGTGTGTAGGATATTGTATTTTTGTGTTATGAGAGTTTCTTTTTTGTGTGTGAATTTTTATTTTTTATTTTTTTAAGTTTTGTGTGTGTATGTAGAGGTTTATTTTGTTTACTTTCTTTGAGAAGGATTATATTTTCATGCGTAAGAATTATTTTTTTGAGTGTGAATGATAGGTAAATATTGCCAATTAGGCACCTGGACGTCAAAACTGAATGTTAATTGCCAGACTCGTAGAGTAATGGCAAGTTGGATGCAATCTTTGAGTGGCCATTTAAAGGAATTAATTAATCTTGCAACTAATAAAACCTTTTCAATTACCATTTTAATGCTTATTCACTGCCGCTTGTAATATCCCAGTGACCACTGCAAATAAAGATAACAGCTCAATTAGTCTGAACTGGAGCTTTGTTGCACCATAAAGTGCTTAGAGGCTGCGGTGTGGTGAGCCTTGCCCATTTCTAATTTACATTAGTAATCACCATGTTATTGAGACTGGACGACTTGAATTGTAATCCAGGGAAGCTCTCAATTTTCTGTTCATGCTCCTCTTTTCCATGAAGATTTCTTATCGTTAACCTCGATATGAGGGTCTATCTCAACAACCACAAGCCATTTTTTATTTTAATAAACAAGCCACCTGACCATAGTGTCATGGAAGTGGCCCACCTTTCCTCAGCCAAACCCCCCGGGGTCCCTCTCGCATGCAAACACAGGAAGTAAATCACCTGTGAGGGAATAAGGTTGGGGACTGATTGCCTTTCAACTTTGTTTGACCTTTTTTGGGAGGGTGATACAGGAGCGTACTCATGGGAACGTCATGCCCGCTGAGCAGGAATTAAGTAATAAGGAAAAGTGGGGTGTATGGAGGGATGTAAAGAATCCTATTATTAATTACTTTGGGGGATTCTTCAGGCGTCAGCAAAAATGTCCGCACTCTTGTCGTCTCATTACTGTCCGGCTATTTCAGCAACATCCTCCTCGTCCCCATCCTGTTCTCCATGCGCTGTGAGATTATTAAAAAGATGTTGCACATAAACAAGGAGAAGTTATGAATTTGTAAGTAAGCTTCAAGTGACTGCGAGACTGCTGATTAAAACATACACGCTTGTCTCTGGTGACAAACATCCGGAGTTAAATATTAATATGTATGGTGAAAAGTATATTTATATTAATAAAATATCAGGCAGTCTGTCGGAAGAAACTGCCCCAAGTTGCAAACAGGCATTTACTCTATATACTAAAGTATTTGTCTTTTTTTTCAAAGGGGACCATCATGTGATGATATAAATGATGTCAAATATTGCACTAATTGTTAAAAATAATGTCCCTGAAATTTCATAGTCATATTTATAAACAATGTACTTTATAAATATTACGTTTTACCATTACAGTTTTAACAGTTTAATATGTCAGGTCAAAATATACTGCCTTTTTTTTTTGATTTCTAACAAAAAATAGTCTATAAAAAAAAAAAGTATATTACATTTAAAAAAAAATAAAAACAAGTTGACCATTTATGTGTAAATCCTGGTAACCTAATCTTTATATAAAATAATGTTTATGTGATGTCAAAGAGGCTGTATTCATTTTTAAATACAAACTTTACACTTAAACATTACAGTTAAAAATGCACTTCCAATAAAGTAGTGCAAAACCAGTTGTCATTTTTACGTTAAGTGGAGTTGTCAGCGTCTGCTGAAAGTAACTTAAATATCTAAGTGCATTACTTTCATAATCAAGTAATCAGTAAAGTAACTGAGTTACTTTTAAAATCAGGTAAACAGCAAAGGAATTAGGTTACTATTAAAATCAAGTAATCAGTAAAATAATTGTTACTTTTAAAATCAAGTAATCAGTAAAGGAACTAAGTTTCTATTAAAATCAAGTAATCAGCAAAGGAACTAGGTTACTATTAAAATCAAGTAATCAGCAAAAGAACTAAGTTCTTTTCAAATCAAGTACAGGTAAACAGTAGAGTAACTAAATTATAAAATCGAGTAATCAGTAAAGTAACTACATTACTTTTAAAATCAAGTAATCAGTAAAGCATCTGTTATTTTTAAAATCAAGTAATCAGCAAAGTAACTAAGTTCCTTTAAAATCAAATAATTAAGCAAGTTACTTTTTCAGGCTAACAGGCAACACTGATAGAATACAATTAATCAAACAGTACATCCACCCATCAATTTGATCTATTACTTAAAGTAATATATAAAAAAATAGAACTCCCATCGCAATTGGTAAACAATGAATTTTAGCACAAGTCACAACAACATGATCCTGATGTTCAACTCAACAACAAACAATGGAATTATTACTCTTATCAATTATATATTTCTTGCGTTACAACAGTTTTCAAAGTTGTAAAAGTAAGTTTTGCTGGTTGGCACGCCGGGACTCGATCGATACACAGTTCACAGAAGGGACACATTTCTGATTCATTTAATAGAAATAATTTTACAAAAAAAAGTTATATGAGGAGATGAAGTTTTCAGGCTCTAGGTAGAATCCTCAGCGGGAAACAGAAATAACAGTGAGAAGAGGAGATTAAGTTTGCAGCCCCTTTATTTGATGCTCCCAGTGCAGCAAACATGATATGGCTGGATTAATAAATAATAAGTATTAAAAATAAACTGCTTGGTATTGCAAAGCATCGGGATGCTCTGTGGTCTGATGTTTGGGCAGCACAGATGTACTGCATGTACTGTTAGACAGCAGCAGGCGAAAGTGCTGCGGTTGCAGTCGATATTCTCTTGAAGCACGCTTTAAGGTTCTTAGCAAGCATCGCTAATGTTTATTAGATGGTTACTGTTGATGTTCTGAATGCTTTTAATTGTCCGCTGAAAAACTTTCCCATCCAGGGATGTGCAATATTGCCTACTTTCACTACTTCTTGATGGCCTCACTGTGCTGATGCTGCTACGTAAAACAACAGTTTAGTTAGAAACAGAGCAAGCTGCGCACACTTATAGAAAAAAAGAACCGAATAAAGACTGACATGATTTTGGCCAAAGAGAGTAAAAGACTGGTACTAAACTAAATTATGTCGTAAATAATAAATTCAAACTTCCTTACAGACTCCTGCGAACAGGTTTATTTTCTGTAAATAATTGTACAAGAAAAAACAAACTAGCTGACCTTGCACCTGAGACCTCTGTGTCTGCATGACCTTGTCTTTGTGATCTGCATTGGTACACAAGTTTCCCTCCTGCCTGATCTCTGAACCAGCAAGCGCGTGTAGATTGAGGTGCGCCTGACAACTGACACCCGATCCATCCGTCTGTAGCTATTTTACCACCAAGACCAGATTCTTCAGCACCTGAGTAATGCTCAACTGTCTGACCCCATCCTGCATTTGCGCCGCCCGCACCCATGCTTTATTTCCTCAACCTGTCAATGGACAGACGGACACACCACATGCGTCGGCGGTGACAGGTAACCATGCAATTATTTTTCCTCCATCCATCACAGGAAGGAGGGCAGAGGGCAGCGCTATTTGAATCGGAGCTTTAGATAAATAGTCTGTCGCCTTGTATCTCTGTTAGGCCCACCCCAAGTCTGCTGCAGCACTTATCTGCCTGTCACACTATTCCATGTTTTCTTGACTTTATCGTCCCATCTTTTACACCCACATTTATTCAGCGGTTGCCTCTTGTGTGCTTTTAGGCTTCACATTATACAGTAAAACAGCCTTAGGCGCAGCTGATTGATTAATTTAGTTGATAAGCTTCAATCAGAAAACGAAAAGGCGTATGGTGAAGCTATATCTTATCAAGCCTACGTCCTTTTTTTTTTTTTTACATAACAAACAGGGAGATGTGGTTAGGGGAGGCAAGTCAGGCAAGGCCTCACTGGCACCCACTGTTGAATGTTCTCTGCATGTTGTATATTATATTATTCAGAGGTTCTTCAAGTTTTTGCCAGTATATTAAAGTAGTATAATCCGCAAATATTACCTATATATTGATGATGTATGCAACGTGCCTTTAGACTACTCAAATATGTTTTATAAACAATCTAGGACCTATTATAGTCCTTTGAGGTACCCCAGGGTATATGGCATAGCCCCACTTCTTCTAAATCCTTCCTTGAAGTGAGCCAGTTTACCCCTTTACTTCTCAAGGATGTTGAAGTCATGACCCACCCTCCTCTGCCTCTAATTGGCTGGTACTCCCTGTCTTGGCTGATCAGCAGAGGTGGCAAATCCAGGTCCAGAAAGTAAAAACCCTGAAACAGTTTGGCTTTAGCCCCAGGTGCTAGCTAGCGAGCTCCCTCGCTAGCTCTCCCGGGTGCTTGGTTACCTGCTTGGGAGCTAACTAGCTAGCACAAGGGGCTAAAGCCAAACTGTTTCAGGGTTTTTACTTTCTGGACCTGGATTTGCCACCTCTGCTGATCAGACAAGACAGGGAGTACCAGCCAATCACAGGCAGAGTATGGCGGTTCATGCCAAGGACAGTATCCCTTAGCTGTGTCATAGTGTAAAGTAAAGCTGAAGTGAGCTTAGTTGTAGATGAGGTTTCAGTCAATAGCAGTCTTGTCTTGTTGAAGGTTTTATCGCCTTCCACAGTTTCTATAGTTGAAGTTAGTGTGCTTGCTCCATAGTCCACAGCATTCAGCCTCAATCTTCTCTCAACCTTGTCCACCTCCTGTCTCCTTCCTGCCTCCCTTCGGACTACTTATTTACTAATGATGTGCAGCAAATGCTTACCCTTGTGTTTTCCTTCTTCTCCTTCCACCTCGGTTTTTCACCTCACCCCAGCATCCCCTTCATCCTCCTCCCAACCCCTGACATCCCTCCTCCTGACCCCTTCAAGGTGAGGCCTGGGTGGCTTTAATTGTCTGGCATCAATTAGAGCGGGAAAGCACATGAACTCATGGGAGGGTTCTTTTTAGTTATCTCCGCTCCCACCTTCTCTGTGTCCCTGGACATCCAGACTTTGGGTTCATCATCAGACATGCCATGCCTTCCACTCCTCTTTCTTTCACTCTTTCAAACCAAATATTTCCTTTCATTACATCTCTTGTTCTCCCTCCTTCTCAGCTTCCCTCTCTTCTACTAACTCTCCTGTCCTTATCTATTCCAGCCGCCACTTTTAAATAAATCCCTGCGGCAGGGACTGAACCAGACATGGCCATCATGGGACCAAGAGGAGGCTAATGCCTTTTTAATGAGGCCTCGGCCACAATGTGACACAGTAAAGTGGCAGGAATCGGTGGCTGGTGAGCCCTTGGTCCAAGGTATTTATCACCTGAAAAGCTGTGATCCACTGTGCCTGTGGGAGGGAGGGAAAGACAGGCAAGAGTGGGAGGAAGGGCGGGGTTGACTAAGGGAGAAGAAAGTTACTCAAAAGCCAAGAAAGCAAAAAAGAACAAGTGTTTAAAATGTCATAAAATAGCCTCTGAAAACTTGAACATTGTGTTTTGAACCATTTGACACTCCCATTGAAGTGTCATTAATGACCAAAGGTTGAATGTCACCCTCTACATGTCGACTGGGACTAAACAAATAAAGATCCAAAAGTGAAGATTATAAACTGTGAGTTACCCAATTAACTCATTCACTCGCAGCCATTTTCACTGAAGCAACCCCCTTCGCTCCTGGCTTTTTTACTGGATTTTGACTGATTTCGCAAGGCCCACTGAATATTGTGTTCTATTGCTATAAAAACACGGAACCTATCAAAAGAAAGATTAGAGTCTCTTCTTTCATCAGGAAAACAGTACATTTCTATCTGTTTCCGTTGTTCAACAATTAGCATTAGAATATAGCTAAGTTTCATCATTATTCACAAACGTGTTTAAAACATTGGGGAAAAGAGCTTGTTGCAACATGGCCCGAGTTGATCTGTTATGCTCTGCTGCCACCTGCTCTAATAATTACCGTTGCTTTAAGCGACCTCTTCAGGTCTCAGCATAAAAAACATCTAAATACGTTTTTTGGGACCATGGCAATATTTAAAATAGAACGTTTTAAAAAGAAATAAGTTTCTGGGAACAAATTAGTTAATTTATGTGATTCAGTCAGTTTCTATTACTCTCTACGGCAGTAGTTTGAAATCCAAACAGACTTGATGTCAACCAGTGTCCCAGAATAGATTATGCTCAACTTTGTAAATTCCATTTTACATTTTCTTGCAGAATTTTAAGTGGCCCCCAGTCCTGTGATTTTACTCATACCAGCGACTGCAAGATGCATAATGAGAAATCCTAATAACATTCACAGTGCTTTGACAGTAATTAATATTCCCCCATAGTGATTGCAGTGGTGCCTGAGAGAAAAGCACTGCGCATGGATTGCCATCTTTGACGGTTCTCACATTATTATAATCCTCTTTCATCTAATTTTAATACCCCTGGGCCAAGTATTCAAACACGAGATCTAGCGAAATTGACCTAAGTGGCTGAATAGCAAATAAGAAAGATTAGCAACAAAAGGAAAAACACCTTTCATTATTAGCACACATGATCGAATGTAACGGCCGCACTGAAGGCATGAAATCAAAGGACCTCTGAAATATGAACTGCTGAATCTTTATTTCTGCACGACAGATGTGCTTAGCATGTCAATGTATGTCCATTAAGACTCTGCACCACATAAAAGTGAATTCAATGAGGTGGAAGTTGCAAAAAAAAAAAGACCGTCGTCATTCCTTCAATCTTCAGAGAGGACCACTCTCAAACCATGGTATGCTAATCAAATACTTTTATTGTCGCTTCCCAGAAGATTTTATGAAGTATTCATTCGATCAAATGTCACTTGAACATGACTAAATGGCTGGTTTTCCAATTTACTTGGCTCTCATTGCACTCTCTTTATGAATATCCTTACTATCAGCACCAGCGACGCGCTCCAAACATCCAAAATCTACATACAGTCTCCTCCCAAAGCATTGGAACGAAAAAGTCCCATAAACGTTTATAAACGTTTTATTTTAAATATTGCCATAGTCCTAAAAACGTATACGTTTTGAAGTTTTTTTTGTTTTTTTTTTAATGCTAGAGCATACAGAAGGCTCTGACCTGAAGAGGTCGCTTAAAGCAATGGTAGTTATTACAAAAAAGGCCAGCAGGAGGCAGCAGAGTATAAGTTGCATGAAGCTCTTTTTCCCCAGTGTTTTAAACGCGTTTGTGAATAATGATGAAACTTAGCTATATTCTAATGCTAATTGCTGCCAAATGGAAACCGGTACAAATATACTTTTTTTTCCTGATGAAAGAAGATAATTTAATCTTTCTTTTGGTAGGTTCCATGTTTTTATAGCAATAGAACACAATATTCTCGCCTCGCAAAACCAGACAACATCCAGTAAACAGCCGGGTGCGAAGGGGGTTGCTTCAGCGAAAATTGCTGGGAGTGAATGAGTTAAGTGCTATTCACGTTAATTAAATAATCATTTATCTTCTCAAGTGTAGCTAATGTTATGACCAGTGAGTATATAAATAATTCAACTCTATAGCTAACCCCCTCTTAACATTTCAACCACTGACCCTCTGCTCTTCCTCTCATCTTCACTGGATGTAATCCTTACTCTTTCAACACGAAGAAGCCTACTAATTGATTTATATTCACAATGGAGAAAGCTCATACTTATGGACTGTTTCCAATTGTCAGAGGTTGTGGGTGCAAATCTCTGTGAAAAGAGAAGCTGCTATGATTAAATTTCAGTGGAGAAATATGTAACCAAAGATGGGAACATTCATATGACACTGCCGTAAAAAAAAAAGAAGTAATAATCTGTTCTGGTGTAGCAGTTGCACGTTTTCCATGATTATCACAGTGCTCCACCGCAGCTTCAGCCGCCATCCCGCACCCCGCACTGCATTAGCCATCCAAAGCAGACAAGGATTCTTGTGATTTACATTCAAATGACAGGCGAAATTGACAAGATTAAGAGGACGCCCCTGTGGGGGAGATTTGTCTTGAGCTCCAGACAGTGTTTGCTCCAGTAAAAGTGTTCAGCCGTGAGATGCCGCCAGAGAATTGATGCAATACAGCCTTCGCAGTGAAAAGAAACACACCTAGTCAGATACCAAATAACCCGTGTTAGTTGCTGGTGTTAGGATAAGAATATACGCCCTTCAGTTTTTCTGCTGCTAGCGTATGTTCCAGACAGCCATAAATGTTGAATGAGTCGGTGGAAGGCCTGGGGAGAGGAGGAGAGGAAAGGATGGAGAGGAAGTGAAGAAAAAAAGAGGACAGAATAGCAATAGAGTATGCAGAGAGGATTGTATGTTTGGATAATCACGCTGTAAAAAAAAGAAGAAAATTTTGCTCCGTGGGGATTAAAAGGCAATCTAATAATGTTAGCCTCAGTTCTGTACATATGAAGCATGCATAAAAGTCTCAAATCCATTTGAAATGTGATCACCCTGAGGAGTAATGAGCAGGAATGTTGCTGTGGATGGAGAGAAAAGTTAATCAAAGTTACAACTGGCCTTGAATGACCATGCTTTAGTCATGATCAGACTCGTAGAGTGCTCAATAGGTTGCATTAAATCAAAGCTATTTACATTAATCTCCATTTGCGAGTGGCTGGCTGATTTCAAAACAAGCTTTCTTGATTTGACTGCGGAGGACACCAATTCATCACAATTTGTTCAGGTACTCATAACCCGCGACTGAGTGCTTGTTTTATTCATCCCGCAAGTGGAACACAATGAGAAATCATCTGTTTGGAAAAGGAGTCTAGTTTTGTAGATGCAGATGTGGCATCACCTTGCCTCTCAGATTTCCTTCCATCGTTCATCCCTCTCCTTTCTCCATCATCTGCAAATGTGACGACTATTATTTAGATTTGTTTGGCCGGCTGCTCAATTATCGTCTGTTTACCCTGACATACAACAAAGAAAAGCAGTAAATCCTCAAAACAAAGAGGCAAATAAGAAAAAGTTAATAGTGTTGTAGTCAAGACCACACTAACCAAGATTAAGAATGTTATCCACACCGACCAAGACATTATTGTGGCTAATGAGTTTCAAGTCTGAGACAAGACCAAGACTTTTGGAGGTCGAGACTGAGAACAAGACCAAGACTTTTGGAGGTCGAGACCGAGAACAAGACCAAGACTTTTGGAGGTCGAGACCGAGAACAAGACCAAGACTTTTGGAGGTCGAGACCGAGAACAAGACCAAGACTTTTGGAGGTCGAGACCGAGAACAAGACCAAGACTTTTGGAGATCGAGACCGAGAACAAGACCAAGACTTTTGGAGGTCGAGACCGAGAACAAGACCAAGACTTTTGGAGGTCGAGACCGAGAACAAGACCAAGACTTTTGGAGGTCGAGACCGAGAACAAGACCAAGACTTTTGGAGGTCGAGACCGAGAACAAGACCAATACTTTTGGAGGTCGAGACCGAGAACAAGACCAAGACTTTTGGAGGTCGAGACCGAGACTTTTGGAGGTTGTGACAGAGACAATACCCAAACTTTTGGAAATTGAGACAGAGACAAGACCAAGACTTTTGGAGGTCGAGACCTAGACAAGACCAAGACTTTTGGAGGTCGAGACCTAGACAAGAGCAAGACTTTTGGAGGCCGAGACCTAGACAAGAGCAAGACTTTTGGAGGCCGAGACCTAGACAAGACTAAGACTTTTGGAGGCCGAGACCTAGACAAGACTAAGACTGTTGGAAGTCAAAACCAAGACTTTTGGAGGTTGAGCCCGAGACAAGACAAAGACTTTTGGAGGTGGAGACCTAGACAAGACCAAGATTGTTGGAAGTCAAGACCAAGACTTTTGGAGGTCAAGACCGTGACAAGACCAAGACTTTTGGAAGTCGAGACCGAGACAAGACCAAGACTATCAAAGAAAAACCCCCAGAACTGACGAGTTTTTTTTCTTTCTTTTTTATTACATTTGCAACAAAAAATAATTCTGCTACAGTATGTTGCTTTTCAGTGCTGCAGAGTGTTATCGCTAAAAATTGCTGTAACCAACCCACGAAATCCCAGATTGTCATGTGATGTCGCATTTAATGTTGTGTCCCATGATAAACATGGTCAATGTCAGACTCTCAGTATTTTCGTTTTAAATGAAACACAATTTTGCCAGCTATTTTCTGATCTTTTGTTCAAACAATTTTTGATGAATATTGATTTTACCTTTTCCTCATTCTCGTTCGTAATCTAATAAAATCTGCTCAATCTCATCTGCTATTATTACAAACTCACTCTCAATTTTACCCCAAACCCGTCTTTCTCTCAGGGCTGAGGTGAGGCAGTGATAAATACATCGACTTCCTCATCATTAATCAGACCACAGCTTGTCACTATCTGTCCAAAATGACTCAGCCCAACCCTTGGGGGGTACCACAGACAGCAGATCCCTTCTATTCCCTTTTGCCTCTCCTCTACACATGACAGTTGACACCCCCATCCTGCAAGCCCTCTGGTGGTGTTGCCTCTACGGGGATGCTAAAATAGGACCTAGTAGTTGCGCTGCCTGGTGAGGTTGTAAAGCAAGATCATGGTGACATAAAAATACGGTTGCAAGGAAGAGTTTGCGAACCCTTTGGACGTACCTGGATTTCTGCATAAATTTGACCTGATCTTAATCTAAGGTCAGACACAGTCTGACAAGATTGGAAGTATTGGTTAAAGCTGCTCTGACCTATATCCACAGTGCTACTGGTAAACTATTGTGTGGACCGATGAAGCCAAAGTTGAGTTATTGGGAAGGAACACACAGCAGACTGGTGGATGGGCGCCATGGTTTGGGACTGCTTTGTTACCTCAGGGCCTACATGTGGAACACCCCCCATTGTACTCCTATGGGACAAAGTTGAACACTGTCTCCAGGTCCACAAAGCACATGTACTGTAGGCTGGTTGGGCAAAATCCCATGTACCCTCCGGGACCCTGCCGAGAAAGTACAGTTGGTCCATTGATCCTTGGCCAGATATGTTAAATCCTGGTCCAGAAAGTAAAGACCATTGTTTACCCGCCGGTTGAGTAGAAACTTTTTTGACTAATGCCAAACTGTGGCAGGGTTTTTACATCAAGGACCTGGATTTGCCACCTCTGTCCACCGCTAGAAGAAAAACCACACCGTTTCCCCTGTAACTGAGGTTCTCAACAGAGAGGGTACTATTCATCGGATCCCAAATCCAAGTCCAAATCTTGTTTGCCTTCATGACTTTGCAAAATTGCCAAACAGATTTTCCATTTAAATTTTCTGCAAATGTTCCATAGATTTTCAGGAAATTATCCATCTCTTTTCAACCCTCGTTATCAGGCAGTTCCTCCCCATGTAATCAGACTAACTTAGTCCTTCCGTCTCCATTTAGTCTCACAGACAGGACACATTGGTCCGACTTTAACAAGACGCCTGTCCTTGAGAGATTTGTCTCGTCATCAATCAGCGGCAGTCGTGGAGTCGCAGCAGGCAGGGAGATTGAAAGCTGGAGTGAAAGACACGAATGGGAAGAATGAGGAAAAAAGGTAAAGAAAGGGGGGATTTAATTAAGAGATGGTGAAAGGAGTGAATAAGGTTAAGGAATACATTTCAGAGAAGTCTATCCCTGATGTAGCAGGTCATCTACCTCTCACAACAGTGATGGAATATGAAGCAGCAACCCAACCCCCAAAAGCTCAATCTATCGCATCTCTTTCACACACAGGCACCAAGCAAGATTTTTCTTCTGATTTATATCGGCGATATAAGTCATGATCACCAGTCGTTTGTTTCCGTGTCTCCTTACGTGGAAACCAACTGACAAACTAAGTTTTACTGTCCTTTTATCGTCACACCACCAGGCCAGTAAAATTCAGTGCAGATGAAAAATTGCCAAGACAATCTCTCCCAGTGTTGAGTGTCATAACAGGCAAGGAGGCATCTTTTGCAGAAAGACAAGTCACGATTATTTCCGTTCAATCGCCAATGACCTTAGTATATAAGCGCAATGAATTGTAGCCTGATTTGGCAGGCAAACATGTACATTTGCTGCCAAATGTTTTTTTTTGTCACCCATTGTAGAAATTGACATGCTTATGGCATGTTTGACCCAAAGAAGCGTAATTCATGACCAGCTTATCAAAATATACTGTGCATTACCGTAACAGTAACATCCCTCCATCCATTCTCTCAGAACGGGGTACACCCTGGACTGGTTCAATCTAATCAATCCAAATGTGCACCTTGTACATAATGTACATTATTAAAGGAACTAGAGAAGATATTAAATAATTTTCAACAAAAACTTCTTCCTGGTCTTCGTTCTTCTTCTTTCAAATTGACACCGTCTAAGTGGTGTGACACCCTCTAGTGGTCAAGAATAGAATTACACCCACAATAGAAGAGATTTAGAACAATGCAAGCGTCATTAACTGCAAATAAATACATAAAACAATACATTCTGCAAAACAGCGGGAACGCAAACATGATGACGTTTTACTGTACATCCTAAGCAGTTTGTCTTTGTAGTGAGATACAATTTCCAGAGAGTGGGTGGTAAAGAGATTAGTGGCCGCATGCATGCAGATTTTCAAACCTTGCTGTTGTCATCCTACCTTCACAACTTTTGTTTTCTGTTCATTCCTGGGTGTAGTCAAACCGAGTTGTTTACATCCTCTCATCCCTCTCACTGCGTGGCGCCTGACCTTTCGCCAATTTGCCGATGTCCAATCACGTGACTGAGTGCAGTGGAGCTGTGGCTGTGTTGCTGTGGGATTGCGTGTTGTCCCTCCAAAAGGAGACTGATGAGCTGAATCCGTCACTGGGGCAAAGACACATTCGGTAGAATACAAAAAAAATTAAAATCATTGATAGACTGATGTGTGTTTTTCCATATCTCTTCTAAACACACGCACATTTATTTGGCTTGCTGCAGCCGTAACATCGAAGCTCAATGCCAACTGTCAGAAGTGTTTGTTTTTGGACTGCACGGTTGAGGGAAGCTGAGCAAGTGACAACTGCTGCTCCCTCCCGCGAGTTCATTTTTTAAGTGACTGCAGTTTAATTGTTGAGCTTTGGAAATTCCGTGTCCAAAAATACGTTCTTTTATGTTACCCCCCACCCACCCAAACATCTACCTACACTGAGTTGAAGGCATTTTGGAAAGGCACAAAACTTCTAATGCCTCTACCCTGCATTGCTGCAGGGAGAATTGCACCAAAGAGTAACTTAATTTCACAGAGAATGTTCTGCTTGGTGTCCAGAGGGAAACAAAAGTTCAGGGTTCAAAAAGTTCCCTTCCTTTCTTAGGAAGGGAACTTTACAAATGAGCTATATCGACCATGCGAAAGGTATCCAAAAGCAACCAGGCTCCAAGGGGAAAAACACTTTTCGTCTTTGACACAGTGTGTGGGTGTACAATTTCTTTTTGTGTGTGAAACTCAGTATTTATTTCTGACAGTGAGAAATGTGTGATGCGGTGTCTTCATGTTTGTGTTGGTTTTAAAGCATTTGTAACATTAGGGGTTATTTCTTATTTGCTGGTTGTTTAGTGATTAAATGGAAGAGAAATAATCAAAATCCTTAGCACTGAAATCACAATGTCAAGAAGAAATCTCTCCATATACAAATAATTTTCTGAAAAAGTTACTCTCACGTACATATTCCGAACTAAACCACAACGCACGGACGACATTCCAGCTTATAACTTTCTACGGTCACTAAAAGGGATGTAACGATATCCAAACGTCGTGATACGATATTATTACGATATGAAGCTCACGATACGATAATTATCACGATATTGTGGGGAGGATGGCGATATTAAAAAAAGGTCACGATATGGAAAAAAAAAGAGCTCATACAAAAAAATATATATATATTGTGCTTTTGTACATAACAGCAATGCACATAAACAACCTACAATCTCTAATAAGGCACTTACTTGCTAATGCACGCACACATTGAGTTCTTCCACATATACTTGATTCACAAGTAAATTACATTCCCCTTCATCTGGTGATTAACATGGATTTTAAACATAGAAGAGCCAAAACATGCGTAGGAAAATTAAACTGCACTACATAACTAACCACCAGAGAGTGCTAGAACTGCACAAATAGAAATCAACTTGACATTTTTAACAGATGTGCTGCTTTTAATATCGTGACATGACAACGATATTGTGGCAGTTTTAATATAATATCACGATATTGCCGTTATTACATCCCTAGTCACTAATATACTGTATATAGTATATACATACATAGTATATGAATATTATAATTAAGTAGTTGGTTTGCACCTCGCGTTACTCTTTGGTGCAAGTAGTTCCTGTACTCAAAAGAACAAGATTCCTTGCAAATAGAGCGTGAGCACAACACAAACCAAAGTTACGTTCAATGGAGGTACCCTGATACCTGCTCATATGACCAAATATTCAAGTTAGAAAATCGGTAATCTTATTCAGGTTTTTGCGCGTTTACATGGCCTTTCAGGTTTTGAAAAGATTATAGTGTTTACTGCATGTAAACATAAGTCGTGAATCCTCCAGAACTATCTCTATTAGTAGTATTTGTTCAAAATAAAGAGATGATAGATGGAGGCATCAGTGCAAAAATGTGTGTGTATGCTTCCCTTATACATGCCACAAGTGGAACACTGCATCTACTCAGTTTTTCAACAGTATAAAGACATGTGGATCGATGGTTTGACTCTTGTGATTGATGCACTGAAAGTGATGTATTAGTCATGTCTTAGGAAGATGCTGCAGGGTGGAAACTCTTTTGTCCCTGTCTTTTGAGCACTTCGGTGTTGTTTCTCATTTGCCCTCACCTCAGCTTTCCCCTCCTCTGTCTCTCTGTGGCTGTTTTATTGTTGCCCTGCAGTATCCTTTTAGATCTGGCTGTGTACTCACCTTGTAGCAAGCTAAGCTACATCGCAAGAAGTCTTGCCCTCATGCAGCTATCGGTGTAATTCTACAGAACCTCTCGAATAAGAGCCGAAGGCAGCCACGCGGAAGAAACTGATGTCGTAGACCGTGCTCCGTGTGCTTTGCCCTTGTCTGTCTTGAAGGCCTAATCACAGGCTGCAATATGTATCGCTGAAATGAACAATTTCCCGCTAATCACGTTGGATAGTGAGGAAGCCACAAGGAAGAAGAGGATGAGGTTGCCAGCTCTTTCTGTCTCATTGAACTGGGCAAACTTTGGAGCTGTAGATCGGTTGTTTGAGTAATTTTAAACAAGAGATACTCGTCTGTTTGTCCAATCGGCAGCGGCTCTTAGCATAATCCTACTAAAAACAAGCCCCTAAATGAATAGCAATCAAAACAAATCCTTAACCACCCTACAGGATTTTGCTATTGGTGGAGGCATTTAGAAATGTAATTGAACATAGACACGCCCTCAAAAGCTGTAGTGTGCGTTCTGGTGTTGTGAACCCCCCTCCCAAAAAAACGCCACAAATAGTTTCAACTTGTCAATTATAGTTGTAAATTGATTGTGACAGTAAGACGGATTGCTGTTTAGTGTATAGTACAGTGCTGTGGTGGATGGTGGAGGTTTCGAGACAAGATCGCTCCAGAGAGGGTCCTTGACTTATTGTTTAAAGGGAAAGACATTTTTAAGTATTAGAGTGCTCATTTTATTTCGAAATGAAATCAACACCAAGCTAGCTCTAGCTAGCCTATTCATATTCGTATTATTACAATTACACAAATGTGTAATTCCTAATCAATGCTGGAGCAGATCTTGACATTTAAGAAGGATAGAATAAAGCATTAGCCTCACTATATGCATTTAGCAAAGTCTTGTTGCTAAACCAGATCCCTGTCCTTGGACTGCTGATTCAGCTGAGCAGGTTTGCATTCAATGGTGTGTGTGTGTGTTTTTTAAGCAATTTCACTTAATTATGGAATTGGTATCCTCCATTTTGCAGCACCACAATAACTTACTTTAATTTTGAGGATACTGTCGTACTCTGGCCAACGGCAGAACCCAGGATGTTTTTTCTGTTTGGTCCCATTTTATATCTAGTCCCGTTGTGTTGGACCAGCCTAATCATAGCTAGTGCTAATTAAGCTAGTGCTAAGATAGCTCAAATCTTTGGTCGGACATCCAAGTTTGCAAATTCCCTTTCGTTTGTTGCTCCAACTTAATTTATTATGATGTAAATAGATCACACAATGACAATAAATATTCTAATTCAAGGTTTTTAATAAAACCTGTGGGGTGTGGGTGGCGGTAATATGTATTATAACAAAGTCCCCGTGCCCCTAAGATCCTGGATCTACACCTTCATCTTATTCACCCTTGAAATTTAATTAGTAATTTTTTTCAAATGAGATAATGGGCACAATTTTTCTCCTAATATTTATAGCACATAGAATAACACAAAATATTGTCTCCTTGGATTTAGAGTTAACAATTTTCAATAATGAAGTAAATGTACTCCTAACTAATTAATCAATCCCTTTAAAACCAAAACATTCAGTTCTGCTGGTCTTCTCCAGTTTGCTGTAATTGAAATGACATACTGTATATATTTTTTACATATTTAAAATGTTGCGAGAGGACAGTCTGGCAATACTAAGCCCTACTACCCTGATGCCCTTTGTTTCATATTCATGATTTTGTGTGTGCGCGCGCGTGTGTCTGCGTGTGTTTTGTGAGAAAAATGCTTTGTTTTCCTCCTGTAACAGAATACAGACGAATGCCTTTCCAACTGAGACTGATGCGTTTTATGCGGCAGGAATTTTTCCATTGCATGTTTTTCAATTTGGGACGCGACATAATCTGGAGTGATACGACGCGACTCAGTAGAGCCTGAACAGTTCAATTTTAATTTTGATACGCTTTAAAACTTATAACGCTGGTTTCCTGTAATAAAATATTAGCTTTGTTATATGAGGGGCAAAAAATATAAAAAATCATCATTGGTGTTAATGAGAAAATACTGGATCAGTCAGCTTGACATTAATTAAAAATAAATAAATAAATAAAACAATTGAAATTATCTTTAGGATACCTTAACCCGGTAGCATCTTAAGTCACCCTCATGTGCTAAAGGGCACCATATAAAACCAATTTTAAAAGCACAACAAGACGGTATGAAAGAATACTGTAGTTTTCCCGGTTTATTTAATGTATTTGTACACCCCCCCCCCCGTGTAAAACCTCCACTGACTTAAATGTTTTGTTTTCCACAATATTGTAATGATTTGCTCAAGTTTCTGACATTTTATTCACCCTGAATCTGTGCGGAGGCATGAAAATCTGTTTATAATCATCGTTCTTGCTGCTCTCCTCAAGGAAAAGCAGCTCTGAATGAAGAGGCAGGAGTAGCTGTAAGTGCGACCTACCTACGCATCGCAGTCTTGACTCATATCTTCTAAAATGACTTTCAGGTCATCAACATGTCTGCTGGCCTTGCTGCTGTAGCTCGGCTTGCATGGACTCATGCAATCAGGGAGATAGCGGAGAGCTTTTTCTTCACTGCGGAGTGCGTTTGCCACTTCATGACTGAGTCAGAGCGTGATAGTCACCTCGGCCCTTTGGACACAGTGGCCCGAACATAACAAGCTGCCAAAAAGCAGGAGGACACGAGGCTTGAGCTTTTGCTATTGGACCCGGAGGGGTTTAACTTAAGACACTTGGGAGCTTTTGCATGCGGCTGCACGATAGCATCCCCTGGAACCTTTCACCTGCGTAGGCTTCTCTGGTGCTCTTTACCTGCCAGTACACTTGATTTTTGGTTGTAATTCTACTGTCAATCACTCGATGGCAGCATACTTTTTTTGTTTGACAGCAAATTTGAAAGAAGAAGAATGAAAACAGGAAGTATTTCAAGTCAGCCTAGTTTTTGGTAGAAGATTATTGAAGGTCAAACCTTTTTAACTCATTCACTGCCATTGACGGCTATAGACGTCAAACATTCATTTTAACTATTTCTATTAGTTTAACATTTTTTCCCACCTTAGTTAACAAGAGTATGAAAGCCTAGAATTGTTTTTATTGTATTCGAATAGATATACAATTTGTGAAGTCATGTGATTAATTACAATTAAATAATTTAATCGCCTGACGCCCCTAATTTTTAATAATCTTTTCTTAAAAAAAAAGTTTATTAAAAATAAAAATAAAATAAAACAATTAAAAGAAAAGATTATTAAAAATTTGGGGCGTCAGGCAATTACAATTTTTAATTGTAATTAATCACATGACTTCACTAGTTAACTCACGATTAATCACAAATTTTATATCTGTTCTAAATGTACAGAAAAAATATTTTTAGGTTTTCATACTCTTGTTAACAAAAATGGAAAAAAAATGTTAAACTAATAGAAATAGTTCAAATGAATTGTTTACGTCTATAGCTGTCAATGACAGTGAATGAGTTAAATTCTTTTTACACCAGCAAAAGCAAAAGCTTGAGGTTTATTCTATATCTATGCTACATCTTTTGGCATGATTACTGATGTATGTTGTGAGATAAATTAGTTTGGAAAAATGGAAAAACAGGATTTGTTTACATGCTAAATGTGTTTGTATTTTAAGTTTTTAAGGACCTTTTAAAAACATGATTGCTGTTAATGTAAGAACATGCCTAGGCAGTATTTAAATAGGTTATGCCAATATCACAGATTCGACTTATTATAGGGGTGGTCTAGAACATACACAAAAGTATTGGAACACGGCTTTATGTGGCCTACGAGAAGTGCAACTGGAAGAAAATCACGAGTTTGGCTTCTGGTTTCAAAAGCCATTGTGATAATAGATTTTGTTGTTGTTATGATTGTATTTTTTGATGTCGTTCTTAAGATGTAAGATGATTAATGAGAATGAATATTCAGTAGTGAAGGAAAGTGATTGTTGTTTCTCAGTACTCAACAAACTATACCACAGATGAGTACACTCATGGAAAAACTCCAAACAAACCAAAGGGAGCTTAAAGTGAGTTTTCAAAGCACGGATGAGATGTGATCACACTTTTATTTCATTTGTTCGTTCTTGCTGCACCACAGGAGCTTCTCATTGTGGAAGATTCAGTGGGGAAGCAGCTTAGCAGTTAGGAGGCGAGGGCGCGCGCGTGTGAGAGAGGTAGGAATCAGGATGCTGTGAGTAATGAAATAGGAGTGCGGCGATACCTGCGGGGAGTCCTGGCAGGAACTAAAGGCAAAGCGTGTGGGTGACGTGTGACAGTGCACACATGACAAGACTCGGAGAGGATATATTGGTGCAAAGTAAGGTTCTGAAGAACTACAAACAAAGAAAGTTAATATCAGAGAAAGAGCGCCTTTTGGTATGTACTGTACTTTTTTTTTTAAAAATTATTATTATTTTTTTAACCACATAGGGTTACAGTAGCTCGAACAAGGAAGAAATAGTGTTTATATAATTCAGGACCAGAGGTGGCAAATCCATATCTAGAAAGTAAAAACCCTGCCACAGTTTGGCTATAGCCCCTGATGCTACCTCCCTAGCAGGTAAACGAGCACCATGGGAGCGAGCTAGAGAGCTAGCTAGCTAGCACCTGGGGCTAAAGCCAAACTGAGGTAGGGTTTTTACTTTCTGGACCTGGATTTGCCACCTCTGTTCGGGCCCCAAGAGATTAGGTAAGGGCAATACAAGGGTCTTATTTCAATGTTTTGATACTCGCGATGGCAGCTGATACTTGTGGTCGTTTTACGATCAGAAACTAGAAATTTAGGGATGTGGTCGTTTTACGATCAGGAACTAGAAATTTGAAGGAAAGAAAATTGTCAAAATTGTATGCAATTTTGAGCAAAAATGCTATATTGGGCTGTGTAGGTCTTTAAAATTATTCATCATTGTTTTTTTAAAGGAAAATTTCTATATCAGAGATACTAGTAGTATCGGTTCTTGGTATCGGTAGCTAGGGCTGCTGGATTATGAAGAAATTTGGTAATAATTGCAATCACGTTAGGACAATCATTTATTTTTTGGTACAAAACAAGAAAATGTTTAAACGTGCACAAAAATATTAAGACAAATACATTTCTTCGAAACTGTAATTATGCAAGTTCCTTTTGGTGCAAATTTATAAATTCAAAATTATTATTAATAATCTTTTATTCTTGTTTACAACTATGCCAATTTTGTAATTGTGGAGTGTAATAATTGAAATTGTAATTGAATTTAAATTAATTGCAAGAGTTGTGTACTCGTTTGGTATAGGTCTAAAAAAATGGTATCAATCATCCCTACCAGAGACACTGTATAATAAAAGGACCATTTTAAGTTTGAGTACTTGACATGGTCTTCTGTATCTTTTATGTATGAACATATTATACAACATAGTAGTTTATTTACTTACAATTATATATAGTCTACTGTGTAAATAAGTATATGGGCATTATCTCATTATATGCAGTCTAAGAGTTGCATCCAAACAAATTTCCTAAATTTGAAATAATTGATAAATAATTAGACTTTTCGAATGTTTACAAGTGATCCACAGTGAAGCCATTTTTCTAAATCTCTTCTGTTGCTTTCCTAACCTCTTTGACCCTTTGCATCAAATGGCAGTTTGCTTAGTGACCTATAGAGGGCGCTGTGTGACTGCACACCGCCACGCTTGCCTGATCTGACGTTATCTCAAAACCTGTGGTGCACTGTGGTCTCTATTTGTCTCCTTCCCTCTTCCATGCAAACATCCTCCACCCTGCTCCTTGTCAGCCAACCCGCCTGCACTCAGGAAAAAGGGTGAGTCGGGCAGCAGAGTGATGAGGGCAGGAAGAGAACGACTCACTGAATTACTGGCTCACTGGCACATGATTTGAAGATCATTGTGCCCCCTGAAATAGCTCGGCAGTTAGGAAGGTTGTCTGAAATAATTAATAAGTAATGAAAGAGCAGCAACGGAGCCTTTTGGGATGTGTGTGTTGTGTTAATGTTAGGTTGCACTAATCTCCCATACATATGAGAGTGTGTTCGGCATGAGCAATTTTATTGTTCATTTGGACAATTCCTGTGATATGTCTATTATCTTATTCTGTAATATCCAAGTTTACGACTTTAGTATAGTTGATCTGACAGGCCATGTCTTCGAGTTTGTGATGTGAGTAATATGCAATTTTCGATTCTCCTAAATTGTAATTTCTAGTTTCTGATAGTAAAACTGCTTTGAGAGGGCTGACGATACTGCAGGTACCGAAACCTTGAAATTGGAACAGATCATTTTATGTAAAAAAAAAAAAAAGACGGTAAATAGAAGAAGTAAATGTGTACTGAACATTATCTGGAGAAACACTTGTTCAAAAAATAAATAAATCATGTTATAATTTCAGAAAAAATAAGGACTGGGAGATTAGCGATAGCAACTAGTGACTTAAAATTTCAGGTTGTATTAAGAGTGATTTGACTTTTGAATCATGTCCATCTTAAATCCACTGAAAACGAGCCATGAAATGGGTTGGACGCTACACTGGATTGTAAGAAAAATAAAATCTGTTGCTACGGCAACTCTGCATCACCTCTCCTATAATACAGGTGATCCAGCCCACACACCTTATGGTGTATGCTAAAATGTTTATTTCAAGACATTAAAAATACAGATTGTGTTCGTGCTTCACATGAGGATTGTTTCCTGTCAATTCATAATTGGATGTTTATTGCTACGTGAATTAATTTAATTTCAGTGCAGGGGTGCGTCTATTCTTGTGGGATGAAGGGCATTGGACCACCACAAAATCCTGAATTTTTTTTTCTTACCATCTTGACAAAGCTGTGCCAGAGCAGTTTCTCAAAACAACTATGTTATGTATAGAAATAATCTGTAATTGCTTAATGTATTGGTTTTAGTGTGTTTACTGTTTGGACACTCCTGGTTTATGATGACTTTTGTCACTTTTAACATGCTGGACTAAAAGTCCAGGAAGGCGTGGAATGTTACACACGCTTGATGAGTGTATGGCAAGCTGGTCTAGTGCCAATCAATGACAGTGATGTTGACAGGATACAGGCTTGTGATTGACAGAGGAAAAGCAGGTTTTGACGCTCCAGGGGAGGTTTTGGTAGACAGCCGCAATTGAAGCTGCCACCGTGTGGTTGATCAGCTATTTATTTATTTTGTATTTTGTGTTTTGTATTTTGTATTTTGTATTTTGTATTTTTATTTGTATTTATTTATTTATAGCTAGCTAGCTAACTAACTAACTAAATAGCTATAAATAAATAGCTCTTGCTTGACTATTAGCCATTGCCTCTTGCCAAATGCTAGCTAGCTAGTTAACTCTAGCCATAGTATCACATAGATATAATCGCTAAATCTCTCATCCACACTGTGAGCCAATGAGAAGAAACGTGCGCATAGGACGGCCATCTTGGGCTGCTCGATCACTCATAACATTACAGTTAATGGAGCACGGACTTTAGAATAAAATAACTGTAGCTTGCGCAACCCTCCCAAATTCTCATCCGAATTACATTTTTGTTGTTAGATATGACACAAGACATGACACGAGATGACAAAAAAAACATTAAAAAATTCAGCCTGAATCATAACCACATTAATAAACACATTTGTAATTAAATCTGTTAAGAATTTGACGAGTTAAGAGTATTTAAGTGAGTAAATCATCCAACTTACCACTGACTACAACACAGCGAACTAGAGCAGTCCCCTGTCCTAAGATGGCCGACCAGTGGTCACATTGCCGATTACGTCATGAGACATCTTGTGTTTATACTGTATCTATGTAGTAGAATCTATTCTGGCCCCTTAGGACCACGAGTAGCGACTGTTCTCAAAATAGCACACCAGTGAAAATATGAACAAATAACGTGTTGCAGAATTTCAGAAATGTGTTTTAAACTGGTAGCCCTTCGCATTATTTGGTACCCAAGAAGTAGCTTTGAGTTTGAAAAAGGTTGGTGACCCCTGCTTTCAGGGCTGTCATTTGTCAACAAGGGCCTGCTCTTAGCTCTACCGAGGACACTGATTGGTGCAGTTATTTTTGGACGGGGCCACTATCAAATCGGCTTTAGGCTGCTTGGCTAGATGCCTCAGCTCACTTGCAAGGTTAATAGACCATTTTCAGACATCATTTAATGCATCCCACAGGGATACATTGTGTTCATATTTTATCTAGTCGACCACTGTTGCTGATTTGTGTGCGCGCTGAACACAGGGGACAGTTTAATTTGGAAAATGTTCAAATTGTATGTTAGCAGTGTTTGAGATCTTAACATGGGTCTTTTTTATTGTCTTTCAATTCTTACTTAGGATGACAAAGACTTTATACAATGACATTGGAGAAATTGTTGCAGTCAATGTCACTAACAACAATTATATAAAGAGAGGGGCTTTTTTCCTGTTCCCAGTGGATGAGAGGGACAAAATGAGGACAAAAGCCCACATTGGCGCAGATATTAAAACTATAGCTAGGAGGGCTCTTCATATATGCTTGTGGAATAATATATCACATGATGTTTCTCCTTCAAATCCCCAGCAGAGTGTGCGAGTGCATTTTCACTTTTCATTCATTTGACACCCCAACTTTTGTTTTGTTGCCTGCTTTGCATGTATTGCCAGTAAATACTCAGTTTAATTTGACTTGGGACTCTGTGTTGCACAAATTAAATCTACCCCCTGTGTGCAATCATATTTATTTTAGAAGGACAGCGAGAGCAGTCATTTAGAATAATGTGGGTTGACTACCGAACAGATAGCGGGTGCAAAAAAAAAAAGAAGTCTCTAAACGATTGTGCTGCTTATGTCTTCGCTGCAACAAGATCAAAATCCAAGTGGCTTGTCAGTAGTATGTTTTGTGGACCTTTTTAAGTTGGGGTTGCTCAATAGGCCCTAGCACCTGGATGGCGCTAATAGATACAAGGCTGCAATTTGTCCTCTGAGTTAATCAGCCCTGAGCAGGAGCGAAGATGGAGCCTGTGAGTGTTAGGGAGGTAAAATTTATAGATTTCGCAAGTAGGGGAGAAAAGCAAGTGCGAATCCGGGTGATTTTACTGCTGAGAAGGAGAGAGAGTAAATCAGGTTATCATACATGGCCAGTAAAAAGTCATTTTTCTTCTAATAAATGATCTCTGTGTGCTACATAAATATCATCATACCCCACAGCAGTGTCCGTTTTATTAACTACTGGCGTGAAACAAGGAAGAGAAAGAAAGATAGTGTTCCCATTATTTGAATGTTTTATACCGTTGGCACTATAGAGGTGTCTGGTTTTAACCCGTCACAATTTACAAGTGTTCTTCAAACTCTCATTTCTCTTTGTCAGAGCAAGAACCCATTTAAGACCTAGAATTATGCTCGGTAGAGTGCAGACTTATGCCAAAGACACCAATCCTGTAGACTGATAGCTATAATAGTGGGCAAAGTTTTACATTTGCAGTGCATACAATACACTGATTGGCATGGATGAAATACAAAAACTTCTTACATTGCGTGCTGTCAAACTAATCTTTTTGTGTGCGTGCTGTATAGACAATACAGAAAATGATCACACAATATAAAGTGACCTGTCACGTATTTATAATTTTGAAAATATTAATAATTATGCCATCAATACTGTGCCACCTTTAAAAATAAATCATTAAAAGTATGTAGAGCTTTGACCACAATTATATGCATTTATATTCTCTGCCACTCTATCATGGTGTTCCACAGGGCTCTATTTTGGAGCCCCTGCTGTCAATTTTAACAAAACATGGCATTTCATATCACTGCTATGTGGCAGTCAGAGCTATGTCCAGCTGAGCAAAAAGGACACTTTCCAATACCTGGATGGCACTGAATTGAGGTCCAAGATCAAATCCCTTCATACAATTGAACCTGCATCCTTCCAACTTCTAGTTTAAACAGCATCTTATCCACAATGCTAATTTCAATGTGACGCTGGCCAATGTTTATTTCACTCTGTACACTTTATCATACTCTGCTCTGGGCTTTTTTTCTGACACAAGCAAGTTATCTTTTTTGTTTGGAGGAGTACGGATGTTTTAAGGAATCGATGAAGCTCGGTATCCCCAAATGCATTCTGTTTGTTTGTGTGTTTGTCTGTTTGTGGAGAGAGAGAGAGCGAGCGAGACACGGTGTGTGAAAATGTCTCCAAAAACAGACTCGTCTTCAACAACCTCGAGGGACGTTATCAGCACAAGTCCTGTAGTTTCTCCTATTATCTCACCACAGAGCCCTCTAGGGAGGGTGATACTTCATTGTTCACTGTGATATCATCAAAACACACGATGATGATTTCTTGCCACACTGTCCATTGTCTCTGAAATGTTCTTGTAATGCCCCTAAACAGAGTCCTCTACCACCTTGCAGTAACCGGTGACCCTGTCATCTACCAAGCACTTCATTAGAGATCTTTTTGACCCATAAAATAATGAAAACATTTGCCGTATTTGATACGCATGAACAGGGTGGCTAACATATCTGAGAAAACCAATAATCATTCCTCAGAATGTTCTTGCTGAACTAAATAACTTGCTATTGTAATACTACTGTACAAGAACAATAATCAGTCTTTACATTTATTTGGAGGAAAGTAGTTTTCAACACTGGCAAAAATAGGTATGACATTATCTTTGACTCCAGCTACAGTTTCTTAGGAATCAGATATTCCTTTTGAAATATTGAGCTCAATGGAATATATACAGATAGGGCCTGAGCTATTATCCCTTTTTTAGTCGAATATTCCTTGGAATCAATATCGTCTGGCACAGAATAATAAATTAGAAATGAATCCCGGAAAGTCAGAAAAGATCGATTGAGTGCTACAAGGAGCACATACACTTTTACAGTTCTGACATATAATATCAGATACCTCTGAAATCATAGAGCAGATAAGCTTCTAAAATGAGGAAATTACGACTCACTTAGCTCATAGAAGGAACACACACAGTAACGATTTGATATTTAACCTCACCCATCTTTCGTCAGATATCATGAAAACTGATATAGTAATACAGTTGAACAAACAAAATTCTGAATCATGACGGTATAGTGTAAAACGTATGTACAGTCTTAGCCAAAAGGTTTGGCAGTGACTCACATTTGGTTTCATTCATGTCTCTTAAAAAGTATTGTAAAACATTTTTTGTTTTAAGTTTGGAAATTTTTTCATTTGGTTTTCATGAGTTGCTGCCTATGTGAGAGGCAATAGAATGTTGGTCATTTTTTAGTATATATTGTGGAATTTTCAGCAGTTAGTCAAGATGTATGAAACAGTCTGGAAAACAATTTGTCTTTTATGTTTCTTTATATTTGATTCTTCAAATATACAGAAGTCTAACAGAGCAGTTTACAAGATAGTGGTCTGTGAGACAGTGCGCAGTAAGAATCACAGAAAGATTGTTTATGCTGCCTAGTTAGGTTTTTGAGTGGAGAAGGGAGGCTCAGCTAGACAGGAAAGCAAGCAGTCTGCTCCCAGCAGGCTTATCAGTTTGGGATTGAATAATTTTCCATAACATTTGCTTACTTGACCTACTGACTAATAAAAACTTCTAATCAACTTGAAGCCAAATATGAAGTGTTTCAAACTCATATGCACATCAAGTACTTACCATATATGCCGTAAAATCCAATGAATAACACACACCCGCGTATTATACAAAAAGTTTTTTTCCTGCACTTGTGTATAATACTGTAATTTTAAATGTGAAACAGTCTACACAGAGATGGTGTAATATTTGTACTAAATTTATATTGAGAACTTTTATGATTGCACAACACAATCATAACTCGTGGGGGTAAGCAGACACCCAGAGTGACAAATGAGCCCTGTAGACATTAGCATTAAATTTTGCCTGACACTTTTAGCCCAAAACAGGATTCTTGATGTCAGATCTTAGATGAGCTGATATCAACAACAGCAATAAAAGAGGACAGGAGAAAAGAGGATGGTAGCAAAAAAAAAAAGATGCTAGAAAAAGCAAAGAGTTCCGCAGTTATACTCTTGGGACTGAAGTACAAACTTTAGCTGTCATGTTTAACTGTCTTCTGACAGTGACGAGTGTAAGTCAAACTAAACTTTAAATGACTCCCTAAATGTTTTCAGTGGGTCCCAGATCGATACATTAGTAGGCACGTATTCCACAAGGAGAAAGACAGTCAAATCTGAGAGCCATTCAAATAAGCTGCACTCCATTTCTCCCTCTATACCCACTTGTCCTTGCCTGCCTCCATTTTCTAGATATTTCTTTCATTTTTGCTATTCATAAATATATCTTACCCTCTCTTTAGGCGTCACTTTCTTTTCCTACTCCCTCCTATTCTCTTCAATTTTCCAAGCCGTCCCTCTCATTTTCCTTTTCTAGCCAAGTGAGATTGGCTTCTTTCTTTTGGCGTGTATGCTCCATGAGCAGCAGCGCTGAGGACCGGTGCCTTTGTATGCGATTGGTCGACGCCCGGCCATGTGCGTCTGGATGCTATCTCACAGTTGCTTCTATTCAAAACAATGTTCAAGCCCGCTGCAATTTTATCATCTGCTTTGTGGTCCAGCTGTATTCATAGTCTCTATTTCTCAAATTTAAATTCACACCTTAATGCCTGTGTGCATAGTCACCCATATTGAGGTCTATGAGGACAGAACAGTGAGAATACATACACACAATAGTTTTAAGAGTTTAAGCTATCATCATACTTTTGTGTACACCTTACAGGTAATATATGGCTCCTATCATTTTTAGCGCTCATGTTATGCCAATGTGCTAATGTTACTGTCCAAAATAACATTTAATTGGTTTCATACAAAAGTTGACACACCCATCAAGAGGAAATTATGCAACCAAGTACAGTAAACAATTTGTTGGTTGTCTATACGTTTATTTCTGAAAATGTGTCTGCTTTGCAGCAAAAGCTGTATTGTCCATCACTTTGTCTTCTTAACTAAACAAAAACATGACATGAATTAGTAAATATTTGTCTGGCTATCTGTGAGCTAAACTGTGAGGTAAACACAGTTCATCTATTGTCTTAACAAATGCATGATATAATTAGCAAATCATTTGACTAGCTATCTGTTTGCTGAACTATGAGGTGACCACAGTTTATCTGATTGGTTGTTGCCTGAGCAACATTGATGTCATCTTCAGTGAGTCGACAGCAAGTGGCAAAATGGCCGCCCCCTGAGATGGATAAAAAATGGCTGGATTTTGCTTCATAACTCATGTTCCAAAAATGTAATATTAATCAGAATGTCATGTTTAGACTAGTGAGATCACATATAACATATTATTTTCAAGAAATGTTTAAGGTTGACTTCCACTTTAAAGGCATAGTGTGTAATAATTTGCGACATCTAGTCGTGAACTAATAATTATTGATAATTAATTTCAATAGTATGCAAAAAAAAGATTTCCTCTCACATTAACGTACATGTCTGTATATAATCATATGTCTAGTAATGGATGCACAAAGAAAAATTTCAGATGCTAATGTCCGACCCAATGGATCGACCGCCGTTTACCTTCCACAGCTGAGGCCTGCAGGTGGTTGTTGCCGAGTTCCCTGATTCAGGCTCCCGCCGCTTGTTGCCCTCTATTTTATTCATGAAAGCTTTTACTAGCTTCTTCCACTGCTACATAAATAAAGACCAATCCAGCCTATGGCTTAGCTAACTCCCACTAGCCGCTCTTGTTAGCTGCTCTGGCTAACTGCTCTGGCTAACTCCAGGTCGCTCAGTTTTTCGACATCGCTTGCCGGGTTTCTTGCTGGCTGTTAGGTTGCTGTCGCTCGCCGAGATGCTCCCTCACTCACGCCAAATAATAATATTGGTGGTAGGCTTGCAATTTTTGGTCTTTCTGAGTCACCGTAGTTTGAGTGCTATGAAATGCACGCGCTTCGGCTGTATTCTATTATTCAGTGACATCCAGTGGTCAACTTTTACACACTGTAGCTTTAATGGAACAAAAACATGACATGAATTAGGGAATTTGTGACTGGCTATCTCTTGGTTTTTTTTGGTTTGTTTTAGCTATCTGTTAGCTAAACAGTGAGGTATACACAATTCATCTTATTGCCTTCTCAATTGAACAAAAAAATGACATGAATTAGTGAATATTTGACTACATAGCTGTTAGCTAAACTGAGTAAACACAGTTTAGCTATCTTATTGCCTTCTGACCTGAACAAAAAATTACATGAATTAGTAGGTTGACCAGCTTTATCTGTTAGCTATACTGTGATATAAACGCAAGCTAACTACTGTATCTCATTGTCTTCTTAACTGAACCAAAAAAATGACATGAATTAGTAAATAATTTAATATCTGTAAGCAAAGTTTATCTGTCTTGGTGGATTTCATAGTGATGAGTGAAGTTATAGTTGAATGTTACTGGTTGGGGAAAGTCAATTTATTTCAATAATATGTTTAAAAAAGAGAAACTTGTACTTGCAATGACATATTAGTTCACCACACACAAAGTTCAACATTTCAAACCTTTATATGTTTAAATTTTCAATTTTGTTGATTATGGCAGAAAGACATAAAAATAAACAAATCCAGTATGTCACAAAATTTGAACATTTCATGATTTTTAACTGTACGCAAATTCCTTATCAAGAGCCATATTTCAAGTGTAATTGAAGTCTTCTGTAAGTTTTTGCTTAGCAACTCCCCAAGTCCTAAAATTGTCGGGTCTTGTAACTCGAGTCTCTCGCCTCTTGTTCTGAGGCTGTTGCCCCTTGTGTGCAACTGAAACATTCTGGCTGAAATTAACGCAGACAATCTGGCCATCTGATATTATGTATTGACCTTTTGGAGAAGAGATCACCGATTATTCGCCATCACAGATTACTTTCTGTGCCCGGAGTCGCCCTTGGGATCTGCACATTATGACACTCAGCTTTTTCACTAGGAATGTTTCTGCCCATGAAAACAGGCAGTAAAAACTTTGATCACGATAAAACATGACAAATAATTTGGTAATTTTATTACTGCTACTACTACTACTATTGGATTTTTTCATTGACATGGACGTACAATTTATTGCAAAAAATTGACGATAGAAATCCAAAGGCTTGTTAAAGAGTTCCAATTTTAAAATCATGTTCCAAGATAAAATCAATAGAGTTGAAGGCTGGTCATGAATAAAGTATCTATATTTGCAAGTTTCAAGAGCATTGGTGGATATACTACCCTGCTGAAAAGAAACCTGATTGATGTTGTGTACTGAGGCCCAATCCTTGTTCTTTTTTTTTTTTAAAACTCGCTGTCATGCTGAGCTTCTGTATTCTAACAAGAATATGCTCCAGGTGATGATATCATCCCTGATAATCTTCTGTAAATCTGACGCATCTGAGTAATACACTCTGTCACGTCTGGTGGCTCTTAGTGCCAGGAAAGAGTTCATTTTCCCTCACTGATAAATATACAATATTGGATGTGTGTCAGTTACACTTGTATTGCATGTGTTTATCCTGACAAGACTTGTCATATAGACTCTGAGTCAGACGGTATGTAAACATCACAGACGCAAGAGAGTCTAATCAGTGTTGTCGTGTTCTGTCTGGGTATGGAGACACTTTGTTAAAGTGGGTCGTGTGGAATACAATGAACCCTACGAGCCAATACTGTTGTTTATCTTGTTGTTGGTAGGTACACAATGTGATGTGATCAATGGCTGTCTCATGGTCAAAGCTGCACACGTGAGCGCTCCCACTATAAGTTGAAGGAGGTGAGAGGGAGGTCATAAAACATGAACAGCATGACAATGTTTTGATGTAGTCTCTCGCTCAAGATGGAGACAACTTGATTCCGAGGCTCTATTTTTGTGAGGCCTGTTTAGCAGAAGCACACATCCTTCTCTTCTCTATACCACTTGTCGTCATTAGCGCCTCGGCTGAACTGGAGCTTATCCCAGCTGACTTGTGATGAGAGGTGGGTGCACCTTGATGAATAGTAATAGTAAAATAGCAACTGCCACAAAATAGCAGCGCTAGCAATACTAAGCTAGCATTAGCACTGTATTAGCCATGTCTGCTACCAGAATACTACAATTTTACTGAAAATGAAATATACAATAAATTAATAAATCAAATTTAATCGCTAGTCCACCATCGTCAATGTGGGGAAGACAGCCGACATAGGCCGAATCCTTTTTGTCAATCGCTAATGCTACATGCTATCTTGTTTGACAGTTCAACAAGACAATGCCTGATAACGGTCCTGATCTTTAGTATCAGGTGTGTTTGTAGGCGGAAACATCTAAAACCTGTAGGACTTCGGACCTCGAGGACCGAAATTGGTGAACCCTGCGCTAGAAGCTTGGCTTACATTGGGTCTGCCCGGTGACCACAGTGGAAAGGACTACATTTCCCATGATTCTTAGACACGAAAGCAGGAAGTCGTTCTCGTCTCGGTTCGGCGAAAATACGCCTGCTAGTGGCTAGATGTGGATGAGAACGAGAATGCAAGCATGAATGTAAAACTAAATAGGAAGACATTTAACAGATAAATCCTCTTTTAATTGCTTTATCGTATGAATTGCTATGACAACGGTGTGATTGACATACACGGCAAAAAAACAAGATGTCGGAATGGGACCTGATATAACATCGAGACATAAAAATGTCCCGGTCATTTTTCTGCATAATTCATAATTAAAGCCTAGTTCATGCAGTCAAGTTCCACTTGCGCCTTGTAAGTTGTAATAATTGTAGAAATGCAAACAAAAATGTCTACAGGAATGGATGAAACAAGCACTGGTGTAAATTTGTAGCCCACCGCAGAGGAGCGACACATAATAATGGTGGTAAATGATAACGTGGAAAGTTAATGACCTCCCCTCCCCACAAGGAGGTCACCACGCGTCGAGAGGCAAGGCGCCTTCTCCATAACGGATTAATATAGACTCATATCACCCCACTTTGCTCCCTCCCATCCCTTCCCTTCCCCCTACTATCATTTCTCTCTCCCTCCGTCCCGACTCTCAATCTCCCGGACACTCGTTCATCTTCCGCCATACGCCGCTGCTCCCATTTGTTCTCTCTTGACATGGCCTTTTACCTCAGATCCAATTGCCACCATTTTAATCGAGACAAAATTACATTACGGTGGGCTTCACTTCCTGCCTGCCTGTTTGCGCTCGTGTGTGTGTCTAGGCTATTTTGAGTTTGCTATAGGGTTCCTACATGGTCACAAAGATGAACTTCAATGTCACGCCAGTAAAGGATTTTGTAGCCTACCGGAATTGCGCAAAGGGAGACAAATACGACACCTCCTGTCTTTGATGGATCTGTTGGACTGCTTGCATGAGGACATTCTACCGGGTGGATGTAAGCTGATTGGCTGGAAGAGTTGTGTCCCATTAATCTATTTATGTCCCATACAGTATAATATATTAGTCAGAGCCAAACAAATTGGATGGGATAAAGAGTAATTAGGCTGGATAATCAAACCTCTTTCGCTTTTTCACACATACACATGGGCTAAGATATTGGTGTCCAAATTATGGATCGAGGCTCATTTGTGGTCTGCAGCTTGTCTTTTATTGTCGCACAGTATCTTTTCCCATCCAATAAGCACATACATTCAAATCGTAGCATTCAGCATTCCCACGCAATTTATGCAGAAATTGCACTTTGTCTAGTTGTCATATGCAATACATAAAATATCAAAAAAAAAGAAAAAAAGTGAAATTATGTTATTTGCATCTCAACAGTTTTTTTTGGGTAATTGTTGTCATACTTGATTAAATTCTGAATACTCAGAGATGGCTTTTTGGCTGTTTGCCTCTCTGTGGCTGCAACAACCACAGTGCCATTTTATCGTAGAACCTCTTACCATGAATTCACGCAGGAGCCCTGTGAGAGCATGCAAATGACTGAAGCGTATATATATTTTAACTGAGCCAGCAACTCTATAGAGCACACAGCAGGTAGTGCATCCCGAAGTTGGAATGAGTCAATGTAACTTTATGGTAATGAGGTGGAACATGGCAAGGGCAGCATGTTATAGGAGATTCACAAGTATAGAGCTAACGCGCTTTATGCGGCACAATAGAGGACAGGAAAACAGAATAAGGAAAGATGGAGAGTCTCCCCTCTTGAATATTAACTTCTTGAGTAATATTATACATTTTTGTATCACCTGGCCCGAGTTCTTGACAAACCTCGTATGTCACGCACAAAGTGTGTTTAATCAAGAACACCCTGCTTTTGGCGTCATTTAAAGCCAGACCAAACGTTACAATTAAAGGACGGTTCAACAAAAGCCTCCTAGTTATGCGCTGCAATTAACCACCTCAATGCTCATTAGTAAGACCTGCTGTAAACAAATAGCTTGTGGAGTTTTGTCGTAATGCTATAAAAGAGCTAATTGCTCATTCAAGTCTTTTTGTCTCCAATATTTGATGATAAAGTGTGGAGCTTTGCTTCAGGCATGACAGTTTATATGTTGCTGTGAGTAGCATTTTTTCCTGTGTTTAGTTCATAAATACAGATAGTAGATATTATATATGATAATGTTTTTTGTTATTGTAATGCTCAGCGCACATCTTGCCTTGCATGGAGAAAAGCCTTTGAATTTTGCCTGAAACTTGAATGTGACCAAAAACGCCAAACAGTTTTCTTAGTCAGGCCAGTAGTTTATTCCTATGCATATTTAATGCAGACCTGATGATTAAACATTGCAGAGTCCATTACCGTGCTGCATTAAATGACATATAAAGACTTAAATGATCTCAAGTGTTTGTAGTATAATGGTGACTACAGGTTCAATGAGAAACCCATTTAAACAAGGTGATATTGTACATTGAAATAAAAAAGATTTGTTATGCAAAGGTTGTCATTTTTTGCTGCTGTACGACTTTAGGACCAATATTGCTATCATTAGCACACGACTGCCATCGTAAACAAATACAAAAATAAGTTTTACCTGAAAAAGGAAGAGTTCTGAACTCAAATGTAAACTTTGGCAGTTTTTCTGATACTGCCGCGGACATTCACTTCTCTGTACGCTCGTTTCAAGTATCATATGGACAGATGTGAGGCCATCAGCATTTGACAGCTTAGACTTTCCCGCTTTTGTAAGCATATTATTCCCTTGCCCGTGGCTCACCAATTGACATTAGAGCAGCGTTGCAAAATTGCCACCTGGCAAGTTTTTGTGTCCTTGACTGCAGGTCAGTGCCGATTTGAAAAGATTTTTATGGCCTTCACAACAACGCGGAGTACAAGTTATGCTATCCGAGGTACAACAACCAGCAATGAAAAATTGAACTCCTAGAGCAGGCTTTAGCGCAAAGCCAGTGATCCAAAGTGGTGCGTCGGAACTCATTTTGATCAGCATAAGCTCGATTCAGGGGTTGTTTTAAAGAGTGGGAAAGCTTCACAACCAAATCCAACAATTGCTGAACTGCTGTTTTTGCCCTTCTATAAATGTGTGTATATGGTTACCATTTGGTTTACTGTTTGACTGCTAAGGATTTATTTTTGGTACACAAATCCCATGAGGTCTTGACATTGTGAGGCTCTAGTGTCAGTTCAGGCAGTCTACCATACAACATCTGTATTCTGTGATGATTGAGATTGGTGAAACAAGAAATTCACAATGTCAGGGATTTTTTTTGACCCTACAGATACAATTCTGATTGCTTTGTCTGTCATCATCCATAGGGGCGTTTCTCAACGCCTTGGGGGCCCCAATCAAGGCTGACCGAGGAGCGGCCCCAACACACGCACGCACACACAAACCTGGACAATGGATGAATAAATATAGCTTTTATTTAATTATTTACATGGACAAAAACTGAAAGCAAACAAAAGAAAATAGCCTAAAATATTTGGTTAGCAGGGTTTGCAGGTTTACTTAATGTAACTTGATTGCTTTCAATTAAACCAATACCAAAATGTGTTAATGAAGAGAAAAAAGCCAAAATATTGATTAAAGGTATATTTATATATTGTATATATTTACCTTTTCTGTTGTTTAGTATTATGTTTAATTATACTGTATATCCAACAAGAGGAATTCTAGTCATGGGAAGTTTGGCTCTTATGCCTCAGCTCCCACAGGAGACGCTCTTTCAACTCCCAAACAACTCATTCAAACCCAAAAATGCACAAATACGTTTTTTTTATTTAAATAATTTGTGTTGCATTCCCCTAAATGTATTTATAATTTTTTTTAATGCTAGAGCATACCGAAGGCTTTGATGCAGCTTTTGACGTGAAAAGGTGGCTTAAAGAAATTGTAGTTATTACAAAAAAGGCCAGCAGGTGGCAGCAGAGTATAAGAGATCAACCAGGGCCATGTTGCAACAAGCTCTTTTTGCCAGTGTTTTCAACAGGTTTGTGAATAATGATGAAACTTAGCTATATTCTAATGCTAATTGCTGCAAAACGGAAACAGATACAAATATGTTTTTTTGTCATGATAAAAGAAGAGACTGTAATTTTTCTTTTGGTAGCTTCCATGTTTTTATAGCAATAAAACACAATATTCTGTAGGCCTTACAAAATCAGTCAAAATCCAGTAATACAGCCGGGAGCAAAGGGGGTTGCTTCAGTGAAAATGGCTGGGAGTGAATGAGTTCAATTAGGATCTTCTGCAGCCTTAATATTTTATAAAAACGAAGGATTTGTTTGTTGTAAATCCTTCTGCGTTCATTGTTGAAATCTGTACGATAACCTGCTTTTATCCCATAATTACCGAATCAATTTAACCAACGTGCCATCAATACTGTGTAGTTTGGCAGTGCGTTGTCACTGATATGGGCCAGTCTCTTGGGTCCCGATTCAGTTTGGGGTCCGAGGCAAATGCCTGGATTGCCTGCCCAGTTGCGTCTCTTGTCCGAGTGAGGTCTTGGCCAGTTTAAGTGTGGAAAAACTTATATTCACAGGTATCTGTAGTCACAGGTATGGCAATGGCCACTTTACATAATCTGAAGAGCTCATGCAAAACTTCTTTGAATGTTTCTATGAGATTTGTCAAATCCACCATACACTGTTTCCTGGGGGTCCACTTGAACCTGGGTTAACATCAGCATATAAAAAGAAAGTGAACAACTTATTCTCCTGCAAGAAATTGACAATAAGAGTTTGTTAAAAGTGAGGCAGTCCATCAGTGCACGTTAAGTGTAATTTAATTGGATGAAAGCTTTAAGTGCAAGGCCTGATGGGAGTCAGCTACATTATGTGGAAATAATTTACCTTTAACTCTTTGACTGCCATAAACGTTATAAAACGTTTAGCATAAACCTAGGGAAGGGCGCCGAGGACGTTAAAAGACGTCCCCTATGTTTTTTTGTTTTTTTTTCAAAAACGGGTGCAGGAAAGCCTTGGGCAGCTGTGCTGAAAGTATCAGGCAGATCTGATTAGTAAAAGACTCGTTTTGGCCCCTAGAGGGCAGCGATGACTCTCTTTGCACAAGGTTGGATGGGCCGCCCACCGTGGGCGTCAGTAGAAGACGTGAGGCGGAGCTAGAGTGTTGAGGAGACAATGGCTGGTTCAAGCCATTGTGGCTTGACCAAGCAACCGGTTGCAAGCAACTCACGCTTGAGCATTTTTTTCAAAGACGGAAAGCATCAATCAATACTAAAAAGCGCATTGATGTCGACGATGATGATGACTCCGAGCTTGACGCCAAAGTTGGAAGCCTTGACGCGACTGCTATGACACGTAGTAAGCCTCACCGGCTAAGCGCGGCTAGCGCGGCTAGCGCTGCTAAGGCCGGAAAACGCGCACAATAGCCGGCCGGGTACTTCTACACAATCGGACATTCGATCGGGCGATGGAGAGTTGGCATCGACCAATGCAGATTGATGATGATGATGATGATGACTCCAAGCTTGACGCCAAAGTTGGAAGCCTTGACGCGACTGTTTATGATCACGTAGTAAGCCTCACCGGCTAAGCGCGGCTAGCGCTGCTAAGGCCGGAAAACGCGCACAATAGCCGGCCGGGTACTTCTACACAATCGGACATTCGATCGGGCGATGGAGAGTTGGCATCGACCAATGCAGATTGATGATGATGATGATGATGACTCCGAGCTTGACGCCAAAGTTGGAAGCCTTGACGCGACTGCTATGATTACGTAGTAAGCCTCACCGGCTAAGCGCGGCTACCGCTGCTAACGCCGGAGCTGCACAAGCGGACATTCGATCGGACAATGAAGAGTACCCCGAGTCCAATGCATATTCATCGGAGGAGCGGGTACAGTCTGATCACGGAGAAGACACTGTTTCTGGACTACGATGCCACCATGAATGGAGTGGATAAAATGGATCAGAACATCTCCTACCACCCGGTATAGCAACTGAAGGACACGAGGAAGCGAGACGTAACGTAACCGTAGCATGATCCTGATATTAGACTTGATGACACACTGCAGTATATACTTGCTATTCCCCGGAAAAAAACGGCCTGCAAGAAAGTGGCGCACGCGAAGAGGCAATCTGTTGTGCAAATGCTGTTGCGTCTCCTTGCACGCAGGAGAGTGTTACAAAAAGAAAAACTGTCGTTGAAACATCCACATATTTGTAAATAGCACCACAGTTGCACACATTTGTAAATAGTTTGCCAAATTGTTGTCAAATTGTTACACTGTTGAATGTAAATAAACGTATTTTGCTATCAAAAAACACTTTTTCATTCTTGGTGGTAGTGTTTTATAGAAGTAAAGCACTATTTAGGTGTTTGTGGCATCATTCATGGACAAAAAGAAGTGTCAAATTCACTAGAATGCATGAAATAATATCGTTTCACTAAAAGCTTGATTTCTCCGTATTTTGGTCCAAAACAGGCGAAATTGGGTCAAACTAACCATTTTCTATTGTTGATTACTAAAGAACGGAATAAGGTAGAAACAAACTTTTTTTTCTGATGAAAGATGAAAGTCCAATCTTTCATTTGGTAGTACGTGTGTTTCCATAGTCCAAACAGAACATTTTCTGTGGACCTTGAAAGATCAGTCAAAATGCTTAAATCGGCTGGCACTGACGGCATCCCTTTTCTGAAAACGTCTGGCAGTCAAAGAGTTAAAGCACATTGAGTGAATCGGAGATAAACAAAATACAAACAAAAATTAAGCAAATGTGTCAAATGTATTAAATAGTCCTTCCCACAAATGGTAACCTCTTTGTCCAATGTTAAGTGTAAAATGCAGCCTGTGTAATTGATATAATAGATATTAAAAAAAAAAGTGTGTACAACCAAAGCTGTGTTTTCCTCACTCCAGATAAATAGGACGAGAGGACTGCACTGGAGTCCAAACACAGACACATTGTAACACATGGTAAAATTAGTCTCTCCATACACCCCTTTTAAAGGTAATTCCTGAGCATGACTTCAGGGCGTTTTTTTTCCCTCCCAGCAACAAGCACAGGCTAATTTTGGTGTCCTCATGTGTACTTGTGTAGTGTGCTAGAATGGAGTCCCCCCCCCCCCCCCATGTAAACAGCGACAGAGAGCTCTTCTCATCATAGTGTTTGTGATAATGAGTCTATGTGATTATTTGTATACAGTATTTGACAAGTGGAGGTTTGGTGCTTATTTCACTGCACTGCAGAGGAATCGAAAGTCAGGAACCCTAACCCTTTCCCAATTGTTCTTCATAAATTCACTTGGAGTAATTGCCCATAAAACTGAAATTGACCCTACAGGCTGGCTTCCATTTTGGCTTCACTATCCAGATCTAGCTTTGTCCATCTCTTAGTACAGTTCATGGTTCAACAAGCCCCGTCCCTCCCTCCCATGACCATCTGCGAATGTGTAACATATCACTGTCTCCACCCGTGTGTGTCCGTAGGGGTACTCCATGTCCTCCTACGATGCGACAACGCCAGTGAATGAGTGCTTCGTCCCCCACAGTGTCCCAGGGGACTAGCATCTGTCGCCGTGATGCACTCGCCACTGCTACAAACTCCATTACCCGCTGTCCTGCTTCTCTGTCATTGTCAGCCACGTTCCAGAACCCACACCGGGTAGGTGCAACACACACGTGCACATGCGTTTGAACGCAGTTGTGTGTATGCTGGTGATGCTTTTAGGTGCTGTGTGAGCCAAGTAGGATTAATGAAGACGTATGTTTTGTGGTCAACATTTTGGTCAGTGAGGTAAAGTGAGAGACCGAAAGAAGGAAGATGAAAATGAGGACATAAGGGGGCCACCACTGAGACAGGGAAAAAACCCCGCCCAGTGTTGCCACAGTTACCTTGAAAAAATAACTGAGTTACTTAACTGATTACTTGCTTTAAAAAGCAACTTGGTCATTTTAGTGATTGCTTGTTTAAAAAAAGTAATTAGTTACTTTACTGGTTTATTACTTGAAAAAGTAGCTTCGTTACTTAACTGATTACTTGCTTGAAAAAGCAATTTAGTTACTTTACTGGTTACTTGCTTGAAAAAGTAACTTGGTTACTCTACTGGTTACTTGCTTGAAAAAGTAGTTTAGTTATTTGACTGATTACTTGCATAAAAAAGTAACATAGTTACTTCACTGATTACTTGCTTGAAAAAGCAACTTGGTCATTTTGTTGATTACTTGTTTTAAAAAGTAACTTGTTACTTTACTGATTACTTGCTTGAAAAAGGAATCTACTGATTACGTGCTTGAAATAGTAATTTAGTTACTTTACTGGTTACTTGCTTGAAAAAGTTACTTGGCTATTTTATTGATTACTTGTTTTAAAAAGTAACCAGTTACTTTGCTGATTACTAGCTTGAAAAAATAATTTAAAACACAGAGGAAAGACAGTCTTTCTCACCTTCACTTGACAAAAATACATTTTTTTAAATTATTTCTCAAATACAGGCAGTCTTATTTACTTGGCATAGTGTACTATCGAGACACCTCTCTTTTTAATAAACAACGTTTTTGATAAGTCTCTTGGATTGGATTTCATGAAATTGTACAGGCATACCTAATAAAGTGGCCAGTGAGCACATTCGGCTGCCTGCCTACTAGCTCAAACACAGAACAACACTCCCACACGCATTATCTTAAAAAAAAAAAAAGCCCATTGAAGGCCCTTTCCCTCTCTTCATTTCCAGAAGGGCTCATCATAATGGCTTGCAAAAGCCTGGAGAGCTTTTCTGCACACACTTTGGCAGCTCTTTCATTAACGAATACCCAATTCACTCCGTTTGAAAGGCTAAAATTTTGTGTTTTTACATGTGAGGGCTTTAAATTATGTCTCTTCTCATTAGCTACAAGGGTTGAAATGCAAAAATTATTGTAAGCTTCAGATCATGCAGCAAGATAAAAAAAAATATCTGTGTTTTTGATAGTATACTATACATTGTGTCAACCTGACTTGCACGTGTTTTTAAAAAAAATAGTTTTTGATGTATAAAAAGTTTTACTTTAGGTAAAAGAAAGCCACAAACTACGTATGTCGATGTCAACAGAAAAAACATTAAATGCAATGGAAGAAAACACTGAGTAGCAAACAAAAGAGAACATTGAGTAGGAAAGCAAAATCACAACAGTGCAATTGGAGGATTAAGAAATATTAAGCCATTTCTGCAACATTATCCCAAATTAAATCCTTCCAAGATTTGGTGTCATTCACAGCTGACAGAATGAGGTTGTTATTTTTGGTCTTGCTAAATTATTACAAATTCTGAGAGATTACTTGAGGCATTTATTCTGTCTACAATGCAATTTCTTTTTGAATCAGTTGCATGGGGAGATACAAGCCTTGCACGCCCAGAGGACACAAAGACACACATTTTTTCCCTTTAACAAACACACATTACCAGATAAAACAATTAGGAATTTACTGGCACTGTAATATCCTTTTTTACTATATTCACTTGCTTGCAAAGCCAAATTCAAATAGCATATTAGTTACACGTCTTTTGTACGTCATCTCAGAGCTATATATATAATAACAATAATTATTATTATTATGGGTGTTAGAAAAAATCGATTCGGCAATATAAGGCGATATTACAGCGCGCAATTCTCGAATCGATTCGATATGCGGCCGAATCGATTTTTAAACATCAATTTTTTTATGGGAATATTCAACAAAACGTCTTACTTAGGGTTAGGATTCACACATTAAGCATGGAAGAATGTTATATTAATGGAACATTAAGCCTTAATATTTTATTTCAGTGCTGTTCAATCATGAAACAGACTGCAACCTGTTTGGTAAATACAGTGGCTCAGTTTTAAGCCAGAATTTTCAGATAAATAAATACATTTTCATACAAATCTTACAGTGTACATGTACAAGGTTACTGATTAGTATTTTCTAAATTTGAGTAAACACCCACCCCGCCCACACCGCAATAATCAATGTATAGATCCGTATCGGGTTTAATCGTATTGAATCGAATCGTGACCTATGAATCGTGATACGAATCGAATCGCCAGGTACTAGGCAATTCACACCCCTAATATATATGTATATATATATACTAAAATGAGCAAATTAGCAAATACTTTTTTGTGAACAAATTAAGTCAATGAATAACTTCTCACAGCACACTAGTGTGCATCAACAACCTGTTTGGGAATTGTTGAAAAGTTAACTGCTTTATATGTCAGACTGCTTTTGCTTCAAATAACGTTCTCTGAATTTTTTATTCTCTTCTAATGTTCTTCTCTTGCCACTTGTTAAGGCAGTTATTATTATTAATTTTTTTACGTGCCGTAAAAATGTGAGGTGACAAGCTCAAGGGCATTTGACCATAGGGATTACACTGCACTGTAGTTTCATTTTTCCAAACTAATGGTACACAATGATTTTTAACATGTCCTATTTATCAGCACCACATAGTGTCTTGCATCTTCGGCTAACTCCCACCCCCTCTAGAAATAAAACGGAATAATATCTTTTGTTCCTGGGAGGTGAAAGGCGGGTCAGATTTTGTCTGCTAAGCAATCACTGCGGTGGCTGACTTTAATTGCTGCAGGCGCAAGGTGGTCTTTGAAGGTGACATTGTAAAGTAAATAACACAACAGAGATGATGAAGAAAAAACAAAAGTGACAGGGATGCCCGCATTCATTTATTTTGCAGCCTCTTCTCACTGATGATGCTTGCATTACAAAAATGAGACGCTCCATTGTCCTCTTGCCACTCACCATGCTACGGAAGAGGATTAGGGCCAGCGAAGAGAACAAAAAAGCTTGGCAGGATTCTGACTTTAAAGTGAGAATTCTAACTTTATTCTCAGAATTCTGACTTTAACTCTTTGACCGCCATAAACGTTATAAAACGTTTAGCATAAACCTACGGAAGGGCGCCGAGGACGTTAAAAGACGTTCACTATGTTTTTTTTGTTTTTTTTTGGGAAACGGGTGGAGGAAAGCCTTGGGCAGCTGTGCTGAAAGTATCAGGCAGATCTGGTTAGTATAAGGACTCGTTTTGGCCCCTAGATGGCAGCGATGACTCTCTTTGCACAAGGTTGGATGGGCCGCCCACCGTGGGCGTCAGTAGAAGACGTGAGGCGGAGCTAGAGTGTTGAGGAGACAATGGCTGATGAAGCAACCGGTTGCAAGCAGCTCACGCTTGAGCATTTTTTTCAAAGACGGAAAGCATCGATCAATACTAAAAAGCGCATTGATGTCGACGATGATGATGACTCCGAGCTTGACGCCAAAGTTGGAAGCCTTGACGCGACCGTTATGATCACGTAGTAAGCCTCACCGGCTAAGCGCGGCTAGCGCGGCTAGCGCTGCTAAGGCCGGAAAACGCGCACAATAACCGACCGGGTACTTCTACACAATCGGACATTCGAGAGTTGTCGAAAAGCATCGACCAATGCATTGATGATGATGATGATGGTGAATCCCGAGGTTGACGCCACAGTTGGACGCCACAGTTGGACGCGGCCTTTATTCTCACGTCATAAAGCATCACCGGCTAGCTCTGCTAACGCCGGAGCTGCACATGCGGACATTTTGTCGGACAATGAAGAGTACCCCGAGTCCAATGCATATTCATCGGAGGAGCGGGTACAGTCTGATCACGGAGAAGACACTGTTTCTAGACTACGATGCCACCATGAATGGAGTGGATAAAATCGATCAGAACATCTCTTACAACCCGGTGTAGCAACTGAAGGACATGAGGAAGCCAGACGTAACACCACCGTAACGTAACCGTAGCATGATCCTGATATTAGACTTGATGGCAACACACACTGCAGTATATACTTGCTATTCCCCGGAAAAAACGGCCTGCAAGAGAGTGGAGCTTTTGCACGCGAAGAGGCAATCTGTTGTGCAAATGCTGTTGCGTCTTCTTGCACGCAGGAGAGTGTTACAAAAACAAAAACTGTCGTTGAAACATCCACATATTTGTAAATAGCACCACAGTTGCACACATTTGTAAATAGTTTGCCAAATTGTTGTCAAATTGTTACACTGTTGAATGTAAATAAACGTATTTTGCTATCAAAAAACACTTTTTCATTCTTGGTGGTAGTGTTTTATAGAAGTAAAGCACTATTTAGGTGTTTGTGGCATCATTCATGGACAAAAAGAAGTGTAAAATTCACTAGAATGCATGAAATAATATCGTTTCACTAAAAGCTTGATTTCTCCGTATTTGAGTCCAAAACAAGCGAAATCGGGTGAAACTAACCATTTTCTATTGTTGATTACTAAAGAACGGAATAAGGTAGAAACAATTTATTTTTCTGATGAAAGATGAAAGTCCAATCTTTCATTTGGTAGTACGTGTGTTTCCATAGTCCAAACAGAACATTTTCTGTGGACCTTGAAAGATCAGTCAAAATGCTTAAATCGGCTGGCACTGACGGCATCCCTTTTCTGAAAACGTCTGGCAGTCAAAGAGTTAAGTGACAATTCTGACTTTAATCTCAGAATTCTCACTTTAAAGTCAGAATTCTCACTTTAAGTTAGAATTCTGACGTTATTCTCGGAAATCTGACTTTAAAGTGAGAATTTTGACTTTAATCTCAGAATTTAATTTCATCTCATAAATCTGATTTTAAAGTCATTCTGAGAATAAAGTCAGAATTCCCACTTTAAAGTGAGAATTCTGACTTTATTCTTTGAATTTTGACTTTCTGACTTTAAAGTCAAAATTCTGAGATCAAAGTGAGAATTCTGCCAACCCTTTTTTTTCTCTTCACTAGCCCTAATCCTCTTCCGTACCATGCGTCTATTCCCTATTTCCATATTTATTTATTCCCTCTCTCATATTGAATATTAATACTAATGTGGTGCTAAGGTGGAAATTTGTTGAGGGGAGAGAGAGATGAGGAGGGAAATAACCAGTGAGATGCTTTAGCTGATGAGATGGCAACACAGATAGAGAATGATTGACTTGGAGAACACAGGAAGAGGGGGGGGGGAGCAGGAGGGGGTGATAAGCGATGGATGGAGGGCAGAGGAGAAGAGGCGAGATCAACATGGCACTAATTGTTTCCTCTGCACCCCAACCGAGCCTCCATCAGCCATTCATCACCTCGCCGCAATCAGTCCACAGCAGACACATTGGCAAATGAGACCCTCCTTTCACTCCATCCATTAAGGAGGCAGCAACATGGAGGTGCGCCGTGCAAAAGAGGGAGGCGCGTTTGACGCCAATGCGATTGTAGGAGCAGAACCCGAGTTTGTCTGATGAGCTTGTCCCTCTTTCGCCCGTGGTCCAACAACACAAACACATTTTTCATTTTCTCCTTGTTCGGGGCGCTACCCCATCAATCAACTCTGCTAAATCAAATGGAAAATCATCCAACTTGCTGTATGCACCCTGGTATGAAAGGCAACACAGTCAAACATGGCCGCGCAGCTCATCGCGTTTATTAAGGAAGCATTCTAATTAGCAAGCGCAAATGAGCTTAGTTCCAGCTCCGCGGTTGCCAGCTGGGTGCGACTCGGGGAATAAAAATGTGACTGTGAAAAATCAAATGTCCAATAATAGCTGGAACCGCAACTTGACAACCAGCATTACTGATGTCATAGGATTAGCACGTTCGACGCACGAAGGGATTTGGGTTTCATGCTTTTAACAATTGAGACAAATGAGGCAAAAATCTGCCGTAATGTATTCTCTCAACTGTATTCATAGACATGAGTCAGTGGATGTTTGGGCCACACGGAATGTCTTCGGCATACTGTGATGACATGCCCAACACTTTCTTTATTTCCAAGCAGTGTAAGTCTCTTGAATGCTTATCTTCACAGCACTGCCAGTTGCCAAGGTCAAATGCGATCTTTAAATCTCAGTCCGTGCAGTGTACCTGTCTTTTACTGCACAAAGTAAAACACATAAAGATAAGTGTTTTGTCAAGCAGGGAGACGGCCTTGTGAAATTGTGAACGGGATGTCTTTATCAGGTTTTGAGTTATGTGGGATCCAATGGGGGCTGAGCTCCCCTGTGCTCCCATAAAGGCAGTAAAATCATATATTGTATATGCGCCACAATTCGACTTGTTGGCAGAGTGCGAAGCAAACTACTGAAAGTGAAACCAGACTTTACCTGTGAGATGACTGTCTTTACTTTTGAAATTCATGGAACCTACCAAAAGAAAGATTAGTCTCTTCTTTCATCAGGAAAAACAAGTATAATTGTATCTGTATAAAGTATAATTGTATCTGTTTATGTTTTGCAGCAATTAGCATTAAAATATAGCTAAGTTTCATCATTATTCACAAGCACTGGCAAAAAGAGCTTGTTGCAACGTGAAAGTGAAACCAGACTTTACCTGTGAGATGACTGTCTTTACTTTTGAAATTCATGGAACCTACCAAAAGAAAGATTAGTCTCTTCTTTCATCAGGAAAAACAAGTATAATTGTATATGTTTATGTTTTGCAGCAATTAGCATTAAAATATAGCTAAGTTTCATCATTATTCACAAGCACTGGCAAAAAGAGCTTGTTGCAACGTGACCCTGGCTGATCTCTTATACTCTGCTGCCATCCGCTGGCCGTTTTTTGTAATAACTACCTTTGCCTTAAGCGACTTCTTCAGGTCAGAGGCTGCATCAAAGCCTTCTTTATGCTCTAGCATAAAAATAACATTTAAAAAAAAACATGATACGTTTTTGGGAGTGAATAAAAAAGTATTAAAAAACGTATGTATACGTTTTTTAGTTAATAATCGAGTAATTGTTTGGAGCAATTTTATTAAAATTTAAAAGTGTCCAAATGCTCTGATTTGTTTTTACTTTGGAAAACAATGACTGAACCTTTAACATAGTACATCATAAACAGTAATCATCATCTGTTGACATCACGCTTTTGTAATACACTTTAATGCAAAATTGAAATGAATCAAATTAGTTGATTAATTGATTGAATAATCGATAGATTAATCGATTCTAAAAATATTATATATATATATAAATGTATTATTTATTAATGCTGTCACTATTGAAATAAAATATAAAATAAATAAATAAACTAAAATAGTAAAACAAATTTTCTTTATAATTCCGAGTTCAGTTCCAAACACAAAAATGTTTTCCTCCACTTTCTGTTCTTTTTCAAACTCAGGTTTGTGAATACATCACATTATTGATTAATTACGATGACTTCTTGAGACTAACATGCACTTGTATATGATCCAATGTTATATTACATATAGGCTAACGTCTATGCCAAGGGTCACCAATCTATTTGAAGCTGAGAGCTACTTCTTGGGAACTAATTAATGCAAATAATCGGCCGATATGAGCTCTTTTAAATAATCAAAAATCAGCAAATAAATCGGCCGATTATTTTTATTTATGTATCTATTTTTGTACACATTAGCAAACTACAAAATAAGACAAAGATAATACATTTCCCCCAAAATAGGCTAAAAATCAGCCAATTTTTTGCCAATTTTGCTCTCTGTTGTAAAGTTAAATACATATAAAATATACCCGCATCGGCCGATGCCAATACGATATTGATACCACACCGTTTTTGTTTTTATTCTAAAGAACTGCATACTCAGTTGGCTGTAAAATTATTACTATCTTGGTCAGGCACTGCTTAAACATCTTTGTTAAACAGGAAATGCTTGCACGGAACACCTGTCATGCTTAAGTCATACAGTAAAGGTCAATATTTTTTTTATTTGTAGTTCATAAATGATACAGTTGTACACATAATAGTCAGCCAGTAATTCATCCTAGCATGTTATTCAAGTGCCTCACCACATGAGAGCTGGCTCATGAATGGCTTTGTAGCAATTTATGTAAAAAAAATAAAAATAAAAGTAGTCTCTCTCCATTGCGGCGTTAGTGATTATTGCCCTTATTGACTTGACCAATCACAAGCAGCCCTTCAGCTACAGTATTCTCCGCAGGCAATAATTAGACATCGCCTTCTCACATTCTCCGTGACCCCTATATCAGCAGATGCTTGTTGACAAAGAACACAACACCCATCTTTCTTCTCCGTCATCTTAAAAGTATCAGTGCACCTCCTCTGTGTGGCTTACGATCCCGTCTTGATTTCATTTTCGACGTTCTAAATTAATTACGCCTCATGCCGTGAGGAGTTTATTCATTTATCGCTGGAACATCGCAGAAATTGCATTAGATGGGATGTCCCCAACCACCACCGGCCCCTCCCTTAGGAGCCTTTTATTCCAAAAGCCGCTTGATTGTTGAGAGTCTAATCCAGACTCTGCAGCAGTGCTTATTTTTTTATTAGTTGGGGTGGAAGTAGACGGGGAGGGGGGGGGGGGTGTCAATTATGTCGGCTTCTTCTTGAGAGAAAGAATGAGCGAAAGGGAGGATGAAGATGAAAAGGGAGCTTAAGTGACACGTGTACTTGTGATTATTAATGCACACATTTAATTACAGGAAAATGCTTGGATTTTCTGCACTTAAAATAATTCATATGAGAGCAAGCATGAGCCAAAAGGGAAATGGTGTCATGGGAAAGTAGAGAAAGAAAGGGCTAACTATCATGACCGCAATGAAAATCACACCAAACCTGCAGTGGAAAGCTTTTAAATACCTCTAAAAGTATGAGGCCAAAGGGTATTTACTGTACTGTGTGTCGTTTGTTTGTTAGCAGGGTTGTGCAACACTACTTAAGTCATTTCCATTAAAATTTGTGGATGATGTGCACATTTGACAAACAAGAAACAGTTCAGTTTAGCTGAATGAATAGTTGTAGATACCTAAGAGACCCCTTGATTATTTTTGGAAATAAATAACAAAAAAATAAATACATATGTTTTTTTATACTTTGTCCTTCATTGCCAAAAAATTATTTAGATGTATTTTGTGTGTGTTTTTTTAAAGTTTTTTTTTTATACTAGAGCATAGGCTTTGATGCAGCTTCTGACTTTAAGAAGTCGCTTAAAGCAATAGTAGTTATTACAAAAAGAGTTAATAATTGATTACAATTAAGACACTGATCAAGAATTTTATTGCCATATATCTTTGCAAAAATTTACATTTTCAAATGAACGGTGAGTTATTTTTAGTGTTGTTCCGATACCATTTTTTGGCCCCCGATACCGATTCCAATACCCAGGTTTGCAGTATCAGATGATATCTATGTTTTTTTTCTCAACATGAAAAAGCTGTCCTGCCATTGGTTCAGAGCATTCAAGGGCCAATAGGATATCTTAACTCGGCATGCAATGAACATGTCACACATCAGTGAATGTCGTGTATGAGCAAGACACAAGGTGCTGCATCCAAAGTCCTATATTAGCGTCAGAATGAATGGTATCGGCATGTTACTTGAAAGTACTCATCGATACCAATACCACTGTTTTAATGCATTAACGGGGCCTCTGCCGATACCAGTATCGGTATCAGAACAACACTAGTTATTTTTAGGACAGGCCTGCGGGCTACTCACGTCCCTGGGAACGAGATAGCGCCCATGGCTGACCACTGTTTAAAGTTGTAATGCCACCGTTCACCACTAGATTGAAGACATGGCTTTGTTGCACTTGCACTGGGTCTTATACTGCCCAAAACTACAGTAGGCCAAATAATGTTTTGTGGAGTTGGAATGACATGCTGGGCAAAATCAAACAAGTCAGACAAACCTGTTCGGCTTCAGCGGAGGTCTACTGATTTTTATTGTCTTTCTATTTGTTATTTTTTGATTGTATGAGTCTTGCCTGTACCTGCGGTGTCACCGCTCCGTGCACACATGGAGTGAATGTAAATGATTGCCGTGTATGTACGCTCACGCTGTATGATTGTAGCACGAACAAATACAGTAGATGAGTTAATAACATTGTTTTGGAATATAGGCGGACCTGGATCCTCTTTGTTTCCTGTAACATTGCAGGGCATAGTGCACTGAAGGGGGAGGTGGTTGGTCGGGGGGGGGGGGGGGGGCTAAATGAGATCAACTGATCCTTTCCTACTCCGATAATCCATTTTGTTTTGCCTCTTTGTTCTGATTGCTCTCCTTTTCTGTCACGCATCATGATGCCAAAGTATGTCTCTTTTGATTCCTCTTTTCTGGTTGTTTTCACCTTCTTTCAAAATCTGACATTACAAGTTATGTCGTGTGTTGCATCTCTCAGCCTCATTTGAATTCTTTAGTAGCCTGGTAATTAGCCTGAACTGAAGCTTCCTTCATTCATCCTCTGATTGCTCTGAAGGCCCCCATTGTTCTGTAATTGGCAAAAACAGCAGCCAGTGATAAAGAGCCAGAACCTGTTTGACTCACAGTCAGGGGACCACATCAATGCCGCAAAGTTGAAAAAATGATTTCCTAGGGCCGCTGTCAATCTTGGGCCCTTAGAATCACATTTCTCACCCTAAAAGTGAGATGTGATTGGTTAATTCCAAACACAGCCACATCTCCAGTTTGAGCAACCGTAATCCTTATGTTTTATGTATGTAAAATGGATGACTTGGTCAGTGCATGGTTATTACCGTCCTTGATGTGCCCTTGTCTTTAACAGTGATATGGTAGATTTATGTGTGCCCCTCAGGCACTGGGCTGGTGGTGGTGGTGGTGTTGGGGGAGGCTTTCATATCATAAATTAGCAGCTGGTCATGAGTAAAAGCGGAGTGAGTGGGCGAAAAAGCTATGTTTTCACATACTGCTGGTTTATCAGGATCACATCTTGATCCTGTGCTGGTGATGTCTTGATTTTTTTTTTTCTCCCCACCTCAACTTCCGCCCTCCGTCCCGGGTTTTAATGCTTGTTATCCCTATGTAATCCCTCCACTTGAAGACATGCCTCCTAATCAGTGCACTTCAGGGGTCTCCATACTTGCGAATGTGAAAGCTTGCACGAGCCATCAGACAGCAACTAGACTACCAATTTATTTTTATTTTTTTAAATATACTGCATATTTTACATTTCTGGTGCATAAGTGCAAAAACTGTCAGAGCTCCCGCCCAAGAAAATGATTGATAGATCATGTGTATGCGCTATGTATCCTCGAACCTGCTGTGGGCTTTTCACCAGTGGCGTTGCGTGGGCTGTTGCAGCATTCACCTCTGTGTGCTCTGCTTCGTGTGTTGCATTCTTTTCCACAATTCAGAAGAAAAACAATTTACAGAGAAGAAAACATCTGCTGATATCTGTTGAGGCTGAATTATGTTTATATTAATATAATGTATCGGTCGATCCATTTTCTATATTGCTTATTCTCATTGGGGTAGTTTATTCATTTATTTATTTATTTATTTTAATTTTCATCTCAAAATAAAACTAGAACTCCAGGCTTTCATGTAAAGGAGTATTTTATAGATTATATTTATGCTTATAATATTTGTAGTGTTTTGGTGCTGTTTCTCTTAAGGGGCTTTTTAGGTGCTTGCTATGAAAGCGTGGAACTTCCAATAGTAAACATTTTTGACCGACAAATATGTATGAATGTATTTGCAAAAATGTATTTAAATACGTTCATTTTTTGTTGTTGTGCAAAATCATTTAAATGTATTTGCAAGTATGTTCAAATGTACTTGTAGGCTTTAAATGCTTAAAAAAAAAATCCTGTCAAATACCTTCGGAAATAAAGTACCGTAAGCATTGTTTTAATTTCTTTGATTTATTCTTATGTCTGCAGTGCATGATTTCCATTCGTCATTTTTTTCCCATAATGTTACGGGCAATTGACTTCTGCAGGCACCATATGTACGATTTTAGTATTTATTCTCCAAGTATGTCAGAACATATTTGCTAGTACGCTTAAACAGTAATTGAAATTACGTCTAAACGAATTTGCATGTACGGTCAAACGTCTAAACATTTTTGACTGGCAAATACTTTTAAAAGCATTTCCCAGACAAAAGGCTTACTCCACATCGGCAGTTCCACACTGTCGTACATTGCTGTATTCCATGAAAAATAAAATAAAATAAAATAAATAATAATAACAATAATCACCTGTGGTAAAATTTAGGGGGAAAAAATAGGCGAATTATATCAAACAGTAGCTTTTCACCATCACAACGCCTTTAACGTGACTTTAACAACTTCAGGTATTACTTTTCACTGAAGGTAAAGCCAGTCAAGAGGATAGTTCTCAGTTGAGAGTACTTGCTTCATATGCCAGTTTATGATGTCAGGGGCAATAAACTGTTTCAACAACGCACCCAGGTGCCCACTGTATTGTCAATTACCAGACACTTCTAGACACGTAATGCTAACTGGTTAGATATGCTACGATCTTTTCCGCCGTATTTCCTACATTATCTCTTTACATTCTTCTCTGACCTCTTCTGTGCTCTGGCTTTGAAGTGGTCTTCGTCTCAAGATGAATCCGTAGCATTGATCCATCCCTCTTTATTGGCTCTGTCAGCATTCTTAAAGCAGCTTGAAAAGACAAAGACGGCCCAGTAAGAGAGGACAGAATTGAAAGAGGAAACCGATAAAGGGGGGGAAAAAATGTGTTGAAGGAAATAAAATGTTAAGAGGCAATGCTTGGATCGGTCAGGGTATTGGCAGTTCATTGCATCAGCGTATATCCGCAGTCATTTACATTTGAGTGTGTTACACGCGCACCCGTGTTTGGGAAACGGCATCAGCAGCAGGGGATTGATGCAGTTTGCTTTGGTTAGATTTGTATTTGGTCAGCCTCAATAGATAAGCCAATGTAGCGTGCTATTACACACACTGCAGTCAGGTGGGTTAAATAGAATATATACACATCGAGTGCTACACAACAGTAAAATCTATTCATTTTTGTCCAGCATCCAAAAACATGACCTGGATTTAATCCCAAATCCTATGTCCTCTTTGTTTCATTGTTTGTTCTAATAGTTTCATTTAATCATGTTGTCAATAAAACTCAAACTCCGTTTGTATGTGCGTGTGGAATAGCAATGTGCTGAATACTGAATATTGAATGCCAGAATTTGGATGAAGAATGGAAGAGTTGCATGTTATATTTTCTGTTTCTGACCTCAATTAATCAATCAGTCAGAGATTTTAATTTAAGACGTAACTTGACTTGTATGTATGTCATTTTTATGTTGCTTTGTGCTGAATAAAGGCTTATATATGACAAAACAAGAGTACTACAGAACCTTAAATACAGGCGCATAACTGCATAGCAACTGACAACTTCATTATCACAAGGTACTTAGCAACTGCACACCAACTGACAAGTTCGTCATCACATGGGACATAGCAACTGCACATCAACTGACAACATCAAATCAAGGGACATAGGAACTGCACAGGAACTGTCAACATCATAACACAATGTCACAAATACAGAACTTAAATACAGCACCTATGAGTGACAATTACAGGATCTATAGCAACTGACAGTCTGACAACTTTATCATCACAACGGACAGCAACTGCATAGCAATTGAGAACTTTATCATCACAAGGGAAATAGTAACTGCATAGCAACTACTAAATATCTCAAGGGACATAACAACCGCATATCAACAGACAACTTCATCATCACAAGGGACATATAAAATGCACAGCAACTGACAACTTCATCATCAAAATGTCACAAATACATAAAGAGTGACAATTACATGATCTATAGCAACTGCATCGTAACTGACAATGTCATTATCACAATGTCACAAATACGTAACTTAAATACAACACATATGAGTGACAATAACAGGATCTATAGCAACTGCATAGCAACTGACAGTCTGACAACTTTATCATCATAGGGGACAAAATAACTGCACAGCAACTGACAACTTCATCAACTGCATAACAACTACAAATATATCAAGGGTCATAACAACTGCACACCAACAGACAACAGTCATCATCACAAGGGACATAGCAACTGTCAACTTCACCATAACAAGGGACATAGCGACTGACATCCTCACAAGGGACATAGCAACATCATAACAATACAATGACCCAATGACCTAACCCAAAACACAGTCATAACACAAACCTTCTGTAAAAAGCTAATTAAAACTAAATGAATTGAAAACAACAAAAACTAACAATAAATAAAAATCCCAAACTTTTATAATCCTCCTCCGTACTTGTGCATGTGCAATGACAATAAAGACATTGTTCAATTCAAATCCATGCAGTGTAATTGCCAGGACTCCCAAAACTTTCATCCACAGCATACTTTCACTACTTTATCTATCAATCTAGACTTACATTCATGAATCACACATCTCTTCTTTCCACCTCCTTCTTTTCCCCTCTTTGTGCCATCTGCAAAGAGATAATTATTCCCAAACAAGCAGTCCCCTGGGTGAGATTGTGTTATCCGAAGCTACCTTCATTAAAAAAAACTAAATATAAAAATGCCACAGCTGTGTGGATATCTTCACTGTCGTGAAGGGAAACCAATGGCTGGATTTTGTCGTTGTTGTTGTGCCGGTAAATCAGCCTACCTAACACATCCATAACGCCAAATCATGCAAGACGTGAACGAGAGGAAAAGATTTGTTTATCATCCATGGAAGTGGTTAAGCAGGCACGGAAGCATGGCATATGGCATGTATGTCTCTCCGGGGAGCCATCAATACTTTGAGGCACAGTTGATGTCCTTTGTCTTCCGTAATCGCTCTAAATGTCCTTGTGTGCAAGCTACAATTGCACTCAACCGTTACGCTGGCACATGCACGGCAGCATGGAAACAATAAATTTGGCAGGTAGATTAATGACAAATCCAAAATGACAAGAGGAAATGTAAATAAGGGTTGTGTATGTCGGCCTGGCCTGCAGCCACCCGCGCCGGCGCACACGCGCATGTCCAATGGAGGAGCAAGCTATTTACATAATAGAGTTGGACAATGCACAGGGAAAAGGTAATGCATCCCATACTTATGTCAGCATAACCTCGTGTACAGCAAACTGCAAACTATAGCAGAAGACAATGACACGGCCTTAAAGATTAGCGTGTCTGGAACAATTCACGTGAAGACCATCTGTGTTTTTATCACGAGCAATTCACGACTTGATGCAAACGCTTGCTTGGCATGCAAATATCGCTTGTGCTTATTAGTGGCTGCTGGAGCCTAAAGGCTATGATGAATTACAAACACTATATGTATCTTACCCCAGCAGGGTTCTGATAGTTTGGGATTTTTGATTGTAGCTATTTTTATTTTTAACTCTGTTAAATTGGGGTAGTTAAAAACATTTTTTAGAGCGGTTTTATTATCTCCCCCCCCCCAAAAAAAAGAAGCTTAATTTTAATTTATTCACTCCCAGCCATTTTCACTGAAGCAACCCCCTTCGCTCCCGGCTGTTTTACTGCATTTTGACAAATTTTGCAAGGCCCACAGAATATTGTGTTCTATTATATTATCAGAACACAATCTACTTTTGGTTGCTTTCACCGCCTTCTCAAGACTTCTGAAGGACATTGTGAACATAGGTGGACCACAGAGAAGCAGCACTCCAGCCACCAGCAAAAGCTATTGTAGCATCCATACTCGGTCAGCACTTCTGCCAGGATGAACCCAAGGTCATCTCGTAGCCCGAGATCTGACAGGGTCCAAATCTTCAGAGAGGAAGAGGAATATGTTACAAGCTCAAGGCGGCCGTTTATGCTGAGCGTGTAGAACTCACTGATTTAGTATCAGGATCAACTGGTGACGATTCCAAGGACAATATCGAGAATATGAAATGCAAAAGCTAAATGGTTCAGGCTTAAAAAAATCCTGCAATTCCACATCACAGGAAAGTGATCATATGATATATCATTTGATATATCATATATCATATGATATACGATATATATCATATATCATATGATATACGATATATATCATATATCATATGATACATATGATATGATGTATAAAATCATATGACATCAGTACTTTAAATATAGAGTATCTTTTCATCTAAAGGTAACAGGGAAAACAAATGCAAATTGTCCTTCCAGAATTGACATTTTCAGAACCAAGAACCCCAAAGGCAACTTGACTGGATTTGGATTTTACCCTCTGAATGGCATAAGCTCCTCTGACAATAGTTCCCTCGAGAGGATGCTGATCAGTTTTCCGGCACGTCTTACACAAGCAAGGTCAAGCTTAAGAGAACCATAAATTGAATTCATGTGCGCCGTGAAAGCAGTAATTTGAGGACAGGTGTAATGGTGTCTCTTCCTCGTGGCGAAAGCTTTGAGCTCAATGTCGTCTGTGTGGGTTACAAAAGCAACGAGTGTTTCTCTTCCACTGCGAACACTAGACAGACTGCAGCAGCACGAATAACGTTGTTTACAAGTTTGAGTCTGGTGATACCTTGTGGACATTCATCATCGAGCATCACCGCTTATCTGGTTGCGGTTTTGTCAGTTGCATTACTGGTATTCATGTTATCTGCGGTATTGTTAGAAATTGTTCCAGGTATGGATACAAAACCAAGAAACAGCCTTTTTCCAGGGAAATTTAAATTTTATCTGAAACAATTCAAATATAACTGTGCTTATTTTATAGTATGTTTTCTGGTTAAAATATATTATTTCTTATTTTTCTTATGTTTATATTTTTTATTGGCAAGAAGCAATTATTAAATACTCAAAGTATGTACAGTATTTACTATGCTTTTGCCATGATGGATTGGTTGGCTAGTTAGCAGTAGTATCGGAAAAACTGGTTAACCTATTTAACTATGGTGAGTTGGGCCTGGCCAAATAAAACACCTTTTTAATGTGGGACACATTTTTCTTATTAATACTTTGCAATAAAAATAGATTACATGATTTTTAGACAGGTTCTCTTAATTTCTTTGTGAATAGTGTATATCTCCAAATGAAGAAAAAACTAAACTGTACATAAAATACAATGATTAATTGATTATTTGATAACTAATCATCTATAAAATAAATCGATTAATCATTTAGGGGGACCTGTTTAATTTAAAATGGTCAGAATTTCAGCTTTTCATCAATACATTTTCTCATATTTATTCAGTCCTCCATGAAAGCAGACTGGTTATCGTTAATGAATCAAAATAAAAATGTACACACAAAAAAACCTGCTTTTATTTTGGAAACCAAGATCAACATTTTATTTTCCTTTTTTCAGACATGTTATAGACTAAACCATTAATTGAAGTATCATTCGTTAAGAAATGGATGGAAATTAACAAAAACAAATGTTACCGCCAAAATAATCAACCGTTTAATCGAGTATTAAAATACTCATCAGTTGCAGCCCTAGTATATAAACAGGATTATCATAAACAAAATCATTACATTACAGCATTACGGGCAACAGTATATAATTTTGTCCGTCATCCAGATGGATGTCACTCGAAGTTAACTTGCTCCCATTTTCTGTCAAGTTCCTCCCAAAGGTGTTCAATAGGGTTGAGGTCGGGGGTTTTGTGCATTTATGAATATTATTTTGGACACTGTGGCACAGACATGCTAAAAAAAGACATCCACAATTAGTGGGGCAATATATACCATATGTGGCATAATATAAAATATCTTAAAATTAACTTTAATGAATTGATTAAAAAGTGTAATCTCATCTCTACTATATATGATGAAAGTGAATGGGTATTCCCTTTTCTTTCTATCATAGTCCACATAGAAAAAAGACATCTACCCTGAATGACATGGCAACGAGAGAGATTTGAGGTAGTGTGGAAGGGTTTGGCCGTGTTAAGGGAGGTGCCGGCGAGGGAGTGAGGGTGGCCAGTTATCTCAACAAGATAGCTTGGAGAAAAAGATGTGAAATGCTTGAAGGTGAGACTGAGTGAAAAAAAATAAAAAAAGAATAGCGCCGAGAGGATGGGGAGGCGGGAGTGGGGGAGGCCGGGTTGCACAACAAGGCAAACGGGAGACAAGTTGGGAATAGAGAAGAGGAGGATGAGCTGTGGACCCACAATGAGCAGACTGTGTGTGTGTGTGTGTGTGTGCGTGTGTGTGTGTGTGTGTGCGTGTGTGTGTGTCAGGGAGAAAGCGGAATACACAGAAGGGTATTGCTGCATAAGCAGTCTGTCCAGCTGTCGGGACGGTGAAACTCGATGGAGACGAGCGCTGTCAGGACTCTCATCAACATCTCTCTTTCTGATCACAGCAACCCCGTCATTTCTCTCTCTCTCTCTCTCGCTCTCTCTCTGTCCTCTAATATTAGTCCTCGCTCTATCACTTCCCTTCATTTTCTTGTCAGGTGTCCTGTCTCACCCTTGTTGTCTTATTCAAGCAACGTTCGCTGTCTAGCAGTTGAAAGATGGAACGCTACAAAACAAAAAAGTGCGCATGCTCATGAATATAGAATGTGAGCGTTTGCATCACAAATAATTTTTTTAGGAATGTTTTTACCTGCAAGTCAAATACAGTTGCAGGTGCTGTAGTATTTAAATAGGCTTTTGTTGGGTGATATTCAACTTCCTGTGGAAATGGATAGGCCTATATTAATAAGTCATTTGTCAAGTCATGGTGCAAAATCATAAAATATCCAGCTATCCTTTTTCTTTACTGCTTCGCCTCATTAGGGTTTTGGGAAGAAAAAAAAATCCAATCGTAGGGCATATACCGCAACGCTATTTTGAATCCGGGTCATGGCACCAACTGAAAGGTCTGACCGTAAGATTGTATATTCTTAGTGGACCTCTTTAATACATGCCAGAAAGTTCAAGTGCACAGCTTTGGAGCTGTTTTCTGCCAGAAGCGGAAGAAGGTCTAATGTGTCCAAAATGCTTCCTAATCTACTGAGCCCTTGAGACAATGTGTGACTCGATGGTCAAAAGGTCAAAGTGACACCACGTACCATGTTTTTGTCACACCAGAACTAGAACTAATTCCTGCTTCCATGTGTAAGAATTTGGGTTTGTCAAAATTAGTGCGTTAATTTTGAGTTAATTTAAAGTTCCTTTCACGCCACAATTTTTTTAAACGCGTGATTAATGACCGCTCCTTACTTGCAAAGTCTGTACTGGGGTAATTCCACACACGTCCACGTCAAAATTTTGCTGTAATAAATGTAATAATAATGCATACATTTATGGAGACTTGGGTCAAGTATTTTACAATTTTAAAAATGTGCAAAATTTCACAAGTTACTTCATGTTAAAGATGAGATATCTCTTACACTGAGCTGTCAACGTCTCGCAAATGCCATCTAGTTGCAGAAAAATGACCTGAACACAAATTAATATCACACTCGGTTTTTTTTTTACAGTACAATACATCTTTTTAATTGTAACTCAATTTTATGAATTATTATGAAATCAATGTGTCGATGACTAAAAGATGCAGCCATATTTCTATTAGTTTGACATTTTCCCACTTTTATGTCAAGAGTATGAAAAATTAGGGAAATAAACATTTTATTGTACATTTAGAACAGATATAAAATGTGCGATTAATCGTTAGTTAACTCTTGAAGTCATGTGATTAATTCTGACTAAAATTTTTAATCGCCTGACACCCCTAGTAAGAATAATTTGAAATGTAGCCCTACTAGCCTATTGCTGCAGTCAATAGCTGCCGGGGCCGAACAAAAATGGTCAGTTCAGTGCCTTGTTTAGCGCTGTTGAACAGTCAACCAAGATAGCATTTAGCATTAGCTTAAGTAATAACTGGCCACCAGATTGGCTAACGATTAAATTTGTTCTAAATAGTTATTGGTGAGAATTGAGTGAATATGTGATTTTTAGTGACATTTTAGTGTTACGTTTTTTTGTGAAAATCTGGTCACCCAATAAAGAGTTTGAATGCATCGGGCAATCACTTCTGTGTATGATTTAGCATGCACCCAAGTACTATCTATCGGTGCTAATAAGTACCCCAAAGCACTTTTCCTCTGCATTTTGCTAAAAATATCACAAATTATGAGAATTTTGATTTGACATTTTCAGACACTATTGTTCATATTCTTTTGGCTTCTATACAGAGTTGTGATATATGATGCTCTTGTGGCTAGTCAAAGCATTGATGCTAATGTCAAAGATTGACACTTTTCTTGAATATTCATACTCTTCTTGGTTCCGTTTTGTTCGTGTATTCAATTGAAGCCCAGAACAATGTGTGCTGTATTTTTTTTTTTTTTTAAGCCATATTTCAAGCCTTGGCAGAGAGCTACACTTTCTGGGTTTTGAAGTCTCTATTGTAATGGCATAGCTGTTAGAGCTAAGTGAGATATTTACTTAGGTGATCCCATGGAGAAAATGGCCGTACTATTGGGAGGCTGACCAGATCAGCAGGTGCTGCAGCATGCAGGGTTCTCAAATTGGTTTTGAATGGGAGGCTATGCTAACGTCACATCAACTTCCTCTTTAAGGAGCAGGGGGTGGTCGTAATGGGAGCCACTGAGATGAGATTTGAATAGGAAAAGAGTCCAAGGCTTTCATTCTTTTATTCTGACCTTCTAAAGTGGCAACCTTGTGTGCAGTTGAATGCCCTTATGGTACAAATGTGGACTTTTACACTGTATGAGGAAATAACTCTCTCCATCTTCTTTTCATAAGGAAAATTCTGGATCTTACTGTTACTATTAGGGCCGAATCAGTGTATGGAATATCAAATCATTTGATGTCTTACATCACGCCCACTGCGATTGGACGTCCCGGTGAAGATCTGTTTGTTGAATGGTTTCAGCTACTTCTCTTTAGGATTCCAAAACATTGACCAGAATTTACCATATAGATTGTTTTTGGCCACAAATGCTATTTTCTGGTGTGGACAGTGTCTGGAGGCATACTCACAAACAAATACACATCACATGATTACATAAAGGGGAACGCTTAAGTGTTACTGCATCTTCTCAGTGTGCTTATTTGGCAGTGATTATATGCGTTCCAACAACAATTCAAGTAAACTTCTCTTTACGTTTTCTTTTTTTAAACAGTACGTTTAAACGGCTTGTTTCTGTGGGCACAAACAGGTGGAAAGGCAAATTATGTGTTTACCACTAATAACTAACTGCAACAAAATCATTTTTTAAAATCTCTATTCAGATCATAAGAAATTATAAAGTACTGTAGTTGGATTACTGTGGTGTAGAATTTCCAAACTATTTAGATGAAGTGCTAATTTTATCAGCCATTTTAACATTTAGTCTCAGTTCAATCCAGTTTCAATCATGTTTGCTAATTGCTAGTTATCACTTTTAGTGAACCTTATCTAATTTTTAAGTCAAATTTTTGTTGATTTTTATTCCATGTACAGCACTTTGGATGCAGCAATGGTTGTTTTAAAGTGCTATATGAATAAAGTTGCGTAACAAGAACAAGCATTTTAGTGTTCATTTTAGTCAAAGAAAACAGAATTTTAATCAACAAAAATGGTCTAATTTTATTTACGACAAGCATTTTACCCTTTTACATTTTTTTAAAAATCATGTGTGGCGTATTTTATTTATTTTTTAGCCAGATTAATTGTTTTACTTCATTTTAGTTTTAAGTTTGCATCCATGTTTAGCTGCCCAAGTGATTCGTGTTAACTATATTTCGCTTGCAGTCTTGCAGATCTTCGATTAGGTCATACGTCCGCTTGCTTTAACTAAACTAGCAATCCAATTGAATTTATAGTTGACCGACCAGTATAATATATCTCAGTTAGCACAAATTCAACTTGTCACACTGTTATATCAACAAGTGGCTACTATCGCTACATGCTACAAGCTAGTAAGTTAGCTATTATTAGTTTGTGGTTGTCTTAATGTTATTAGTGGAACATTATAGCAGTTGGTTTTATTTTACGTTTAAACAATAACCTTTTTTTTTTTTTACTTACCACAATAACTTTGTTGTGAACTGTGATGTGTCTCTTCAGGTTTGTCGTGTTTTTTCCAGCTACTTTGTGCCCACAGTCCTTTCCTTCGACTAGCAAAAGTTATTTTCTCTTGTCCATATATTACTCTTCTTTGTCTCGAGCCAAAGCATGGCCATTAATGCTTTACTTTTAACCTTTCACTGTGAATCCACCTTATGTATGTGCCATGGGTTTGTGGACGCTGTGAAGGGGGTTTGTGTCACTGTGCGTTAGTGGCTGATTAGATCATATAATTTTCGTCTCGTCTTTTTTAAAATGTCCATAGATTTTAGCCTCGTCTCGTCTTCATTGGTCCACGAAAATGCATACTTATTTAGTTCCAGTTATTGCTTAAGGAGGCTTAAGTCTCTTTTATTGTAGTTTTCACCTGGTGAAAATATTTGTTTTAGTTTTTGTAAACAAATTTAACACAACACCTAAGTAGTAATGCGCTACATTTGCTGGACCCAAAACACACTTCAAAACAATTCTTCTTTCCTCTTTTGAATACTGCTATTGTTTTTTTTTTTTTTTATATTTTCCTTGTTGTTGTTGTTTAGTATGTGCTGAAATGGAACAGCAAGGTTTTGGACTGTCAGTTCCAATAAACATCCACATTAAGGCAGAACAGAGCAGGAAAGCAGAACCCACGTGTGTCTCCTGTCTTCCTCATCTTCTCACCTACACGTCCTTATCGTTCCCATTCAGCTTCTCACTGTAGAGTAATTTTTTTCTGTCTCTTTCAGCATCTTTCTTCCATTTCAGTCTCTCGCATAAACTGCCTCGTCTTAAGTGTGTTTATCCTCCACAGTGTAGCGCGTGATGTAGGCCCGGAGTGAGGAAGAACACACTTTAATGTGTCAAGAGGTGTTACTGATTGAGTTGCAGACTGTTGTACTTGACAGGTCTGCTAGTTTAGTACAACCCATGTCTCACATTGGCCCTAAATAGAGCTGCTGAGATTTGGGGATTGGATTGTTGCTTGATATTTACCGTCACCTGAGAGGTTATGTTTTGCTTGTTTTGCTTTGTTTGTTTGTCCATCTGCACTCAATTTCCCTGAGTAGTGGATGTGAGGTAAGAATCCATTTTGAGGGAGCGTGGGGGGCGTAAAGGATTTTAAATTCACTGCACAAGTCAATGGCACATTGAAGTTATACAGAAAAGGATTAGGGCCGGTGAAGAGAGGAAAAAAAAGGATTGGCAGGATTCTGACTTTATTCTCAGGATTCTGACTTTAAAGTCAGAAAGTGAGAATTCTGACTTTAATCACAGAATTCTGACTTTATTCTCAGAATTCTGACATTAAAGTAAGAATTCTGACTTTTAGTAAGAAGAATTCTGAATTCTCACTTTAAAGTCAAAATTTTGTGATTAAAGTCAGAATTCTCCTTTAAAGTCAGAATTCTAAGAATAAAGTGAGAATCCTGCCAACCTTTTTTTTTTTGCTCTTAACTGGCCCAAATCCTCTTCCGTAAAGTTCAAGCTTCTTATCTAATTAACATGTTTTTCCATTTGAAACAAAGCGTGCCCACTCTATCCCCGTTAAACAAAAACAAATGTTCTGCATATGTTCGCTGTCCAGCATATCAGAGTTGGCATTATAGCATAGCCACCCTCAGCTTCGTGTCAATGCCATATGGCGAGGCAAGATCTGATGTCTGTTATTATACTGTGTGATTGGTGTGTCGCTTATCATTTGCAGAGCAGCAAACTGTAAGCTACAGAGACAAGTGCAAGGAGGTGGAGAGCTGTGACATGTTTGGGGTTGTGACATATTCGGTTACTTGGCTGCGTAGCGCTGCCATATGGTGAGACCATTACTGCTGAGTATGCTGTACAGAGTTAATAATCTGATTCATTGAAATTGAGTGCTGTTAATGGGACTGAAAATTGTTCATGATGCTGGGAGTTGAAACTTGTTTAGAATTTGAATCATCAACTGCTGAAAATTGGGTTTATAAAGCCCCAGAACCAGAAACAATCACTTGTGTTGTATTTGGTTGTAAATACCCAAGTTATTTACATTTGCACATTAAAAGGATTGGACCTTGTTTATTGAGCTAATTATGAACTATGTTCTTGGTGACCATAAGTAAGCAGGATTAATGATTATCTGCAATATGTTTCTTGCCCTTTTTAGTCCTTTGTGTAGACCTGGGGTCAGCAACCTTTAATGTCCCACAAAAAAAGGAGCCATTTTAGGTCAAATAAACAAACAAAAAATCAATTTGGAGCCACAAAACATTTGAAGATTGTGATGAATGAAAGTGTGTTAGTGTTAGTTTAATGTACCGAGGGGCTCAAAGCTAATTAGAGCTGCAACATAATAGAAGAATATGCAGCATTCAATACGTAGAAGATTCATTTTTTTCTACCTTTTGTCTTCCATTTTTTGGGGTAATTTTTCAGACTTTATTTTTCATAAATTTTTTGACTTTTCTGTCTTTCTGTCATTTCTGACAAGTAATTTATGGACATGTGGTAATTTTCTGCCTCTCTTCTACCCTTTTGGACATTTCATGGCAATTTTGTCTATATTTCACAGTAATTTTTTTTAATTTCTTCTTTTGTTTTTGGCTATTTTATAGTTACTTTTTGAACATTTTCATTTCTGCCATTTTTTTTGACTTTTGGGCAATTCAAAAGTCGTTTTATGGTAATTTTCTGCCTTTTGTTTTTCAATTTTTTCATTGTTACTTTTTGATCGTTTTCATTTCTGCCTTTTAAAATCAATTATTGGACATTTTTGGCAACTTCATTTTATGGTCATTTTCTGCTTTTTCTATGGTCACGTTTTGGAAATTTTTAGACACACCTTTAATTTATCTTTTCCTGAACTTAAAAATTTGGACTAATAGTTTTTGAATATAATTCTGTTTCATTAAATCATTAATTCATTTAAAGAACATTTGATAAAACAAAAACATAAAAAAAAAAATCCTTAATTTCTACAATTTTTTTTTAGAGATCCACAGGGAGCCATAGGAGAGGGACGAAAGAACCACATATGGCTCCAGAGCCGCAAGTTGCAGACCCCTGGTGTAGACCTTTGTGTTTTTCTTTTGCAGGACTGCACAACGGCGTAGAAGTTAGTGAAATACTGTCCGTAAGAGCGAGAGTCATAAACAGCGCAACCTATGGATGACTTTTGAGCTGTAAACACTGTCATAAAGATTAACAGTCAAGTTTCATAAGCCGTAAAGTACTGCATTGGCTCGACCTCTTTGGCTTCGGACCATGCGTTTGCTGTTTATCAACCGCATGGATGCTGCTCTCAGTTTGGATTTGTTGACTTAAATATTTTTATCTCAATTTTCTTCTTCATTAATATTATTTTAAAAAAAAAGAACGTGAAAACTTTTGAAAAGGTGAGATAAGAGGGCGGTTGGCTTGCCCGTTGAGTGTGGATGCTCACATTGTCATGGAAGGCACAGACTAAGTGCTAACTAGTGGGTGTAGTGACTGATATTCACACTCATGTACAATGTGAGGTGCGGTTTCAAACAATTTCATATGAAAGCAACACTTAAGGTATATTTATTAATTTTGTCACTGAACGTGGCCACACTGGCTGTGAAAACGTGCGATTGGCTTGTGACCAATTCTGGAATGGATGTATAACAAAGCACGTTTTATTTATTTTAAATATTTTCAGCTACCCTGTTTTACTGGATTTTGTCTGATTTTGCAAGGCCCACAGAATATGGTGTTCTATTGCTATAAAAACATGCAAAAGAAAGATTAGAAATAAAAAGTATATTTGTATCTGTTTCCGGTTTGCAACAATTAGCATTAGAATATAGCTAAGTTTCATCATTATTCACAAACCTGTTGGCAAAATAGCTTTTTGCAACATGGCCCTGGTTGATCTCTTATACTCTGCTGCTGCCTGCTGGCCGTTTTGTTGATGTTGTAATAACTACACTACCATTGCTCTTCAGTGTCCTCTTCAGATCAGAGGCTGTATCAAAGCATTCTGTATGTGCTAGCATAAAAAAACAACATAAAAACCATGGCAATATTTAAAATAGAAAAATATAATGTTTATGAGAGCAAATGAGTTAATTATTATTATTATTATTTTTTATTTTTTTACCTTTGCAGCTTCACGAATGACTGACTTTGAAACATGTCTACCTGCTATGTTTAAAACAAATCAGTAGACAAAACAGCTGTCTCGATGTTATGCTTTGTTTTATAATTTTAAAACTTAGTGTTGGCCATCTGTTTTTTTCTTGCCAGGTTGTGGCTAGTAGAACTAATTAGAACTAGACCGCTCTGCGCAACCACATGAGGTGTCAGTCATTACTATTAAAGATATGATGCGCTTTTTTTGTATAGCACTGACCATCGTTCAGGACGCTCGGCGAGATTTGTTGTAGAATCACACGACCTCGAGTGCGTTTGTTAACCCAGCTTCAACAAACTTACCAAGCATACTACTTGTCTGGCTGTCCTCCCTGTCATTCAGCCACCTTCATTTCGTTTGTCATTTCAATCCCCCCCTCCTCCGCGGGTCCGTCTCTCTGCGTCAGCCTCCCCACCACCCTCTGTCTCTTCGTATGGCGGAGAAGTGACGGATTGACTGAATGTCTGTCTCTCTGTGGGAAATGAGCCCGCTAATGTCGCGGACTTGGCTTGTTCCATATTCATCTGTAAGCCTGTGAATCACTCTGCGACTACGGAGACTGTCGTTTGCACCGCAGCACATCTGCTTCCTTTCCAAAAGTCAAACGGAGCGCAAAATGAGCGGTGAATATAAATCCATTTCCTGTCTCTTTCAAGTCTTCATCAGTCCATCTTTAGGCTTTTTTTGCTCCGCCGCGTCATTCCGTTTCTCCACGGCACCTCTCAATCTCCCCTTTCACCTGCTGTCACACATGTACGATGATTATTTTCTGCAGTCGGTGGTGTCCCTTTTTCCTTCTCCTTATCCCCTTTAATCATTATAATATCCATTCTACTTATCCCTCCTCTGTCTGCCCCCGTCACCCTCACCCATGCAGGGACAGAAAGAGGCCTGTTATGAAAAGGTATCAAAAAGTCAGTCGGACAAAGCTCTCTCCAGCTGGCAGGGAAACTGACAGGCAGGAGTCTGACGGTCGCGAGTTTTGGCTGCAGGTATTAAGGTATAAATAATCCATAAGTCAATCAAAGACAATAGCGTAGCTCAGTGCAGTGACCTCACTGGACCTGGGTAGATAGCTGGCCAGGGGGCCAGTATTAAGCGGTGTCTTAACCACTGAATTACAATATAGTCAATAATTCAAAACAGGCTCGCAGTTCTGCTATTCTGACACCCGCTATCAGTGAATGTTAAAAGGTTGTAAATTGCAGGATGAAAATCCACTCCAAAGGGCTTCCACTATCTTTTTGAATCTCCCATGCTGAAGTTTTTAGTTATCTACATTTATTTATGCATATTCTCATACTAAATCCTTTTGAGAGTCATTGTTAACGTCTGGTCATCTATCAAAACCTTCTAGATTGTCACAGTGCCTTTTATAGCTTCAAGTTCTCCTCTGCACTATGAAATACTCAAATTAAAACATTACTTGCTTGTTATTATTATTCACTTTTTTCCACTATGAAAGTACTTTTTAAAACTCATTCACTCCCAACAATTTTCACTGAAGCAACCTCTTTCGCTCCCGGCTGTTTCACTGGATTTTGCAAGGCCCATAGAATATTGTGTTATTGCTATACAAACATGGAACCTACCAAATGAAAGATTAGTCTCTTCTTTCATCAAGAAAAAAGTATATTTGCAGCAATTAGCATTAGAATATAGCTCATTTTCATCATTATTCACAAACCTGTTGAAAACACTGGCAAAATGAGCTTGTTGCAACATGGCCCTGGTTGATCTCTTATACTCTGCTGCCACTTGCTGGCCGTTTTTGTAATAACTATCATTGCTTTAAGCATTCTCTTCTGGTCAGAGGCTGCATCAAAGCCTTCTGTATGCTCTAGCATAAAAAAACTTATAAATATGTCTTTGGGAGCATGGTCATATTTAAAATAGAACGTATTTATATGTTTTTAGAGGCAAATTAGTTAAATTAAGTTAATTCAAAGTGACTCTAATCTAAAGTATTAAATTTATTGAACTCATAACTCATTAAACTGAATATATTCACTTTGGACTAACTTAATTCAATCATGTGTTACCGATTGAAGTAATTTTTTTAAAGTTGGTCAACAATTCAATTTGTAATCTTAAATTGGTTCAACAATTCTCTTTTTTGTGCACTACTGGTACTTGAAGGCCGGAGTCCTGCAGGTTTTGGATGTTTCCGTCCTCCAACACACCTGATTCAAATAATCAGCTCATCAGCAAACTCTGCAGAAGCCTGATGAGGATTCTGATCTTTAGAATCAGGTGCAGACAGAGCAATCTTAAACCTGCGGGATTGGGGAAGCCTGGTCTAAATGGTGGCGCAGGTGGTGTGATGTGGTTTTGGTGGATTTGATCAATGCGCAGGCAGACACACTTGGCGTTCAACAAACGTGTGTGGTCACTCGTAAGGGGAGATCTTGCGGTTTAACTGCATAAACGCACTTTGCGCTCACAAATCTCATCTCTGAGTAAATTTCTCTTTCCGCAGTGTCAACCATGTGTGCTTCCACCCCCCTGATTTTAATGGGAATGAGGGGGAGCCGCTTCGATTGGCTGGGAGTTGGCTGCGTTCCATCCCACAATGATGCCAACGACCCTTACGCCCAATTCTTCCTGTGAAAAGTAAAAAAAAAATCCTAAAATAAAGAAAACTCCACCAAGGCCCAGGGCCCCAGTTGAAGGCATCTCAATACCTTTTTTGCTGTCTTCTTGTCCACTTTGGATCAATATTCCTGCACATCGCAGCCAACACGCCCTCTCGCCAAGTTAAAGACAAACACATTCATTTGTTAATTAATCTCGTACTGTACTTGAAATGAGTTGTATTTGCGCATCGATTGTGAACTCCCTCCCCCACTATCACAACACAACTAAATTTTACCCTTGACATTCTCCTCCGGGACATTTAGAATGAGAGGGTTCCCCGCTCGATTCTAATTTCTTCTCCTTTTCAGGATTGATCTTCCTACACCTTGCGAGGGCGACCGTGAGAGGAGGACTGATATGGAGATGGACATTGATCTCGGAAAAAAGGGTAGGAATATCTTCCCTTGACACAAGTGGCGCGAGTTGATTCGAACACAGTGCTCGGGTCACAGAGGGGGAGATGATGTGTTTATCAGATGAAATTCTGTCGCTTATGCATGTGACACCTGTTTCTTCCCGCATCATCTTCCGCTCAAAGAACGTTATGAGAAAATGAAAGGGAATTATGTAGCGGCTCCTTTTTGGGATGGCTGACAGTTGTCTTGCCAGCTGTTTAGGCCTTCTGTGCAAGAAGCCCCAAATAGCCCGAGGCAGTGTTTTTGGGCGACAGGGCATGGGATTTACTTTGTGCGTGAATATAGAGCGAAGATGCAGAAAGTAAAAAAAACTAAACAATAAACTAATGCTAGTGTCTCCCAAACTTCTGTTGAAACGATCTGTAAAATGATATGAAATTCATTAGAGGTGCATGCAGGATTGCAAGTCATCCCCTAATGACAAAAACAAGTCAGAGACTCATGCAGACTTACAAAGCAAATATCGCCGTTCATTTCTTGTTGACTGATTTTGTCGTATTTTTTTTTCCGAAATCCAAAGCGTGCAGACGAAACCTTAGCCGTGATGCAACTGAGCTGCCAGATTTCTGCTCTCTAGTTTTTACTTTGAAGCCCTCATTGAAGCAATGGGCCTCCTTAGTTTTGCCAGCCACCTGCAATGTTCTCTCCTCTGGCAACATCACAGTGTTATTTCACAATGAAGGGCAAAACAACACAAAGCCGATTTTTTTGAAAAGTGTGAAGTGATGAGAAATATGTTTATTTTTTTTATTTTTACAGTAACTCCCCAATCTAAAAGATGAACTTAAAATATTTGGATTAAAATGTTTACTGTGTATAGTATACTTACCTTAGAAGGACAGCTTTAAAAACATTTGACCCTTACACTGATTTGTAATTAAAGGAATAGCATCAGTCTCATTGTCATGACAACCATGAATCCTCAATTTTACTGTCTGGCTCGTTTTATTTGTTAGCTGGTGTGGTCAAATTGGATACTGCATGTCTTACCACAATTAAGGAATCTGAATGTGGGGGAACCGTGGGAACGCAACACTTATCATAATAAAATGTATTATAAAATATATAAATTCAACATTTTTTCCAATTTTCAATGTGCTAGCAACTGAGCACTTCTTACACATCTGAACAAAAAAAGACAAGTGAGGGAGAGTAGGAGAAACAATTTTGCCTCACTCCCACCTTGACTCTCCCTGACTTCTCCTGCTCCGCCCCCCTCAGCCTTTCACATTCACTCACCCAACCCTGGTCTTGCCGCCTGGTGTCTCTTTTATGTCTTTCCTTCCCTCCTCATTTCCTCCTTCCCTGCGAGGGGGGGGGGGGGGGGGGGGGGGGTCAAGAGGTAGGGGAGGAATGATGGAGAAAAGGTCAGGTGCTCAGGATGGAAGTGGGAGGGAAAATAAGGGAATAGCTCAGAGAACCAAAACAGATCTCTGCTGTGTGTGTCCTCAACCTCGGTGTCATTCTCTGTCACTTGCTTGACCCTGGTTGTTCATGTGAGGTGGCATGCGTGTGATATTTCTTAAAGATTTCCTAGTTACTGTTTTCATTATTACTGTAACCTTTCATCATTCTGTGTAAATGTGTATGAAGAGGGATGTAAAAAAAAAGTCTGCACTGAAATCCTTAAGAACCTTAATCTTGTTTTTAAATTTTTGCTTTTATTTTGTTAAGATACCTGTCCATGGTGCAAAAAAAATGGGAAACACTAAACAAGAATATTTAAAAAAAAAAGATTTTACTGTACATTTTGAACAAATGCACAATGTGTGATTAATTTGCGATGAATCATAATCACATTTTAGAATTTTGATTAATTACGATTAAAAAGGCTTTTTTATCAACATTTTCCCCCCGCCAAATTAGAAGAGCACCGAAGTTATTCGTTAATTCTTTTGACTTTTAATGTTATGAGGACGTCTTCAACATTTTTTTGATCCACTGCACACGCTCCTCCCCCTCTTTTTCTAATCAGTTAATTTCTTGCATAATTTAAAATGGAAAAAATTGACCCCAGTATTTTGACATGAACAAATATTCTAAATGTGATACGCAAAAATGTATTAAATGCTTTACTTTAATGCACGCAATTATGTTTATTGCTCAAACACAACCTGTGCTACCTTAAATGTAGCCATCCGCTGTCACGTTAAAGGATAATCTATGGTCAAAATTAATAGTACGATTAACCTGCGTTATTTCATGATTAATGCGATCATTTTTGTGATTAATTAACCAGTTAACACTTTAACTTGGACAGCACGAACATTATCTATCTATCTATCTATCTATCTATCTATCTATCTATCTATCTATCTATCTATCTATCTATCTATCTATCTATCTATCTATCTATCTATCTATCTATCTATCTATCTATCTATCTATCTATCTATCTATCTATCTATCTATCTATCTATCTATCTATCTATCTATCTATCTATCTATCTATCTATCTATCTATCTATCTATCTATCTATCTATCTATCTATCTATCTATCTATCTATCTATCTATCTATCTATCTATCTATCTATCTATCTATCTATCTATCTCTCTGTGTGTGTGTAAACTGTTAAAACCATTCGTTTTAATAGTTCCGATTCATTTCCATTGTATTATTTGTCATGCTCTATAGAAGTGGCATATCACCGTCGGTATTTTATTATTGGTTGTATTTACCTATGTGAACTTGTCTCAAGTAATTGATATATAAAATAACTGATATAATAAGTGAAGTGGTGTGGCAGTGTGGCTGTGACCTTGAACAATTACATTTATTTTACATGACCACTCATTGACTGCTTGGAAGATCACACATTGATTTCTTAGAACCCTTTAATCAATTACTTCATAACACTATGGATTTACTCAAAAACTCCATTAGGAAGCAAGATAATTTAATCAAAATGTATCTGCATTTACCATGAATCTTCTTGTGCTGACATTGGAGTTTGGCAAGTGTACAGTGGGATTGCACGGGTTCTATCCTTAAGTCTCTATTGTTATTGTCATGTCACAATAATCAATATTGTAGTATGTATATCATTTATTATACATCAGGTATTTATTCAAATTCATAGCCATACAGCTTTGTAAATAAATGATGGCATTACTCTTATTGTGTCCCACGGCTAGTCATGTTCTGGGAACTCTTTAGAGAGGCTGTTAGTTAAGAAGAAGTCCAGACATTCTGTCTGTCAGACATCCAAGCAGTCTTGTCCATTGAAAGCCATTATGACTTTAAGATGAGGCAATAAACGCAACCTCAGACAGGTCCATTACTGGAGGCCCCTTTGTCTGTTGGTCATGCAGTCCATCTGTCCGTCTCTGCAGACCTCGGTGGCCAACTGTGGTACCACCAGAGGGTTTAACAATTATTCGGATTATTATCGCAGTAAGCACAGAACGCATTTCATCCTTTCCTCATGTTAAGTGAGACCTCTAGGGGGACCGGCTAATTATTTTTCAATCCATAAAATCCATTGCAGCACTTTGCCTCATGCTGCCATAATTACTTGACATTTGGAATCAAAGAAATTAGAGTGTGTTTTTTTTGTGGCTTTTGAGAAAGAACACCACACGGGACCTTCAAGAGGATGTTCTATTGGTGTAAGGCTCTAGTGAGCTTGCCTGTGCCGGCACATACACTACATACACAAAATGTCATTTTTAGATGAGGTAAACAAAAGTTAAAATGTTTGTTATAAACAATTAACCCCCTGTTATGTTGTGGGTCAAAATGACTCACTTTCAAGTTAAAAATGTTTTCAAACTTGGCACTAACATGGTTCATTTTGACATATTTGTAATGAAAACAGTTAAGATGCTTTCAAAACATTTATAATTTACTGGGTCAAATCAACCCAACATGGTTATTTTTTGTTCTTAAATATTACCATGCTCCCAAAGACGTATTTATATGTTTTTATATGCCAGAGCATACAGGAGGCTTTGATGCAGCCTCTGAACTGAAGAGAATGCTTGAAGCAATGGCAGTTATTACAAAAACGGCTAGCAGGTGGCAGCAGAGTATAAGAGATCAGATAACAATGAAACTTTGCTATATTGTAATGCTAATTGCTGCAAAAGGGAAACAGATAGAAATATATATTTTTTTCCTGATGAAAGAAGAGACTCTAATCTTTCTTTTGCTAGGTTCCATGTTTTATAGCAATAGAACACATTATACTGTGGGCCTTGCAAAATCAGTCAAAATCCAGTAAAACAGCCGGGATCGAAGGGGGTTGCTTCAGTGAAAATGGCTGGGAGTGAATGAGTTAAACATTCCGGGTCAAACTGACACATTTTAAGAGTGAAAAAGTAGAAATGTGATTGTAACAGTGTTTGAGATCACGGCATGGGGCAAAAAAAAAGAAAAAAAAAAAGATAATTAAATTAAATTTTGTTGAAGTTAATATCAAGTCCACCGCACTATAAAGGTATCTGTACTTGGTAATGTATCAGTGACTGCTCGAGAGTTGAGTACTTGTACTAGTATTGGTCAGAAAAAAGGGACACCCCTAACCATAACTAATAAAGAAGATCTACAAGCATGCATCTGTCATCGTTACGCAAAACACAATGTCCCTTTCCTTGAGTGGCATTCACTTCTTTTTATTTCACCTGACTTTTGCATTGACGTGACTCAGCTGTGCACTGGCCTTCCCGCCATCAGCTTTTATGATGTTAAGCTGCCATCAATTAGAGCTCATTTGATCTCCCTTCCCCGCCGCCCGAGCTGGCGAAGCTGTGCGCCGTTGGCAATAGCGGCGGGGCGTGGCGTGGCTCTCAGTGACTCCCTAATTATGGCGGTAATTAGGCCTAATCCCGGGCTTCAAAATGAGCTGCTCAGTGAACCAGGTGTGCCAGACACCAAAGTCTCATTTATTCACACACTGCCTCTTTCTCAATGTCATTAGTAATGATCTATTGTCCTGCGTGACATTGTGAGTAAATATGTAATAACTGAAGTTTTTTCTTCAGGTCATAAAGACGAAATATTTCCAGCAGGATCCTAACTTCCTAATTGAATTTGTAAAATGTAGCAACTCAAATGAGTCACTGTGAACTGAGAAGTGAAAATACATTAAGCCTCGTAAACACCACAGAGAAGAGCGTTCTTAATGCTAATTGCTACATTTGAACGTGTAAAAAATGGGCTAAACCTCACCCCCGCTCACGCTCAACTTTTTGCAACCTTACTTTCTGTGCATCTGCTTAAACCCTCCAGTGGCTGCATATCCAACATGGTCGTCACAGGGTTCACTGTGCGCATTAGCTAGCTTGTGAGCTAACTGGGGCTCAGAGACAGACCGGTTAGTGGGCTCGTCCGCATCATTACCAACTCACTCCACATATCAGTGACACTTTTTCATGAAAATCAAGCCGTTTATTCGACAGGGCAGACATTTTTTTTAATCTGCGGCTCACACTAAATGACCGACATATGACAGCACGTAGCTACCAGCTAGCTTGTGAGCTAACTGAGGCTCGACAACAGACAGGCAGTGGCTCGTCCGCAGCGCCTCTCCCTGGCTTGGTATTGTTGATTTAAGGGTCCACATATCAGTGCCACTTTTTTTCAGGAAAAGTCAACCATTTAGATGCAGCTTACACTAGAGGCTCACACTACATGAGAGACATTTGAGCACATGTTTACTGCTAGCGCTAATACAAGATACATAGCACTTGGAAAAATACAAAACATGTATCTCTTCTGTAAATTGTGACATCCGTTTTAAGATTTTATGCATATCTAGCTACCTAACTGCATACTGTAGTGGTAGAAATCGACCAAGTAATTAAAACAAATAATTACGCATGATAGCTGACGTAAACAAAGGTCTCATGCCTGAGCTGAGGCAGCGAACGGTATGACTTTTTTGTGTGTGTGGGAAAATAGGAAACTGTAAAATAAACAATGACAGCTGCTATTATGTGACACTTTTATTAGAATGGGAGTATAGTTTGTCATAGAAAGAAAATGCTGTGGAAGGCTTTTTACCCAATGTAAAGTATACCAGTGGTCAATCACTTTTCTATTTTTTCCCGCATCCATTTTCTATACTCCTTGTCCTCATATGGTCTCGGTTGAGCTTGAGTATAACCCAGTGGACTTTGGGCAACAGGCAGGGAACACTCGTCGGTAAGATGGTTACAGAATAAGGGAGCGGCGGCACGTGGGCCGATTGGAGCAATCAAGAGTGAATAAAATAAATATTTTATTGACAAAACCCTTAAAGAAAGACACTGGATCCAAATTGGGTGCAGACCAAGACGTTTTAAAAAAAATAACCCCAAAACCTTGAAGCATGATAAAAAAAGCACGCAACTGACATGAAAACAAGTAGTCTACACGCACTCGGATAACGACACGGCAAGAGACCGCTGGGTTAAGACACAAAAGGAAGGAAGGCGCTAATTGGCTGACATGGGAAGGTATAATGGGCAAGAAATGCAAATACAAGTCTATAGACAGAAAATTTAATCGAGACTTTTATACAATGGGTTGATTTGTATTTAGTTCACCCAATGAGTGAAACCCTACACAGTAAATTCTGAAGAATAAATTTGACTCTATTCAGAGTAAAATTTACTCAATTTATAGTGGGACCAAATAGACTCAGTTTTACACTTTGAAGAGAGTAATTCCAGATTCCAGCTCGGCTGTCTCCCAAGCTGAAGGTCGTGAGTTTGTTCCTCAACCCTTGAGTGACTTTTATTACCTTTTACAGTTCTTTATTTTATTAGTGTAAATATTACTCTAAAACTGGGTCTATTTGGTCTCATTCTAAATAGTCAAATTTACTCCGAATAGAGTCAAATTTATTCTTCAGAATTTGCTGTGTAGGGAAAAATTTCACATTTCAGTTGGATTGGATCAACATTTGCTGACATATCGCAAATGCAATGTTTTCACATTTTTGCAAAATCGCCGTCGTATTTCAAATACCACTAGTCCAATTTCAAAAAACAAAGTATCTCTGGTAAGGGGACATTATAAGGAATCCAAATCTTGTTTTTTATATGTTAGTTGAAACCTAGGGCTACAAATTTTGTATTTGTGTTGTTGAGATTGGCGTGTAAATCACATGCCCTTACTTTGAATCTCAAGGTCAAAATACAAGTCAACAGGCATTTATTTTTTTAAACCAATGCCAGATTTGGATTCCTTATAATCTTCCCTTTCCAAAGATACCTTGGTTTTTGAATTCGTACCAGTGGTTGTTGACAAAAGGCATTTTGAAATTCGGCGATGATGCCTATTTACGCGAAGTGTCAAAATTGAAATTGTGATATCCCAATGTTGAGTCTGAAAATTTTGGCTTTCCATGCGATGAATTACCCCAACACCAAATTTCACTGAAATTGGAAGGGGAGTGTTTTCAAAATGCCATTTTAACTAATTTAAACCCAAAAAACGTACAAATACTTTTTTTAAATACTTTGTCATTCATTCCCAAAAATATATTTATACGTTTTTGTTTTTATGCTAGAGCATACAGAAGGCTTTGATACAGCTTCTGACATGAAGAGGTCGCTTAAAGCAATGGTAGTTATTACAAAAAATGGCCACCAGGTGGCAGCAGAGTATAAGAGATCAGCCAGGGCTATGTTGCAACAATCTCTTTTTGCCAGTGTTTTCAACAGGTTTGTAAATAAAGATGAAACTTAGTTATAGTCTAATACTAAATGCTGCAAAACGGAAACATATACAAATATACTTTTTTTCTTGATCAAAGAAGATACCCTAATCTTTCTTTTGGTAGGTTCCATGTTTTTCTAGCAAAATCCAGTAAAACAGCCGGGAGCGAAGGGGGTTGCTTCAGTAAAAATGGCTGCGAGTGAAAGAGTTAATGGGTCATTGGAGTTGGAATGACCCATTTAATGTATAACAGTATTTGAATCAACAACTAGTTTAGAATTATGTGTAGTGTGGTGATTTCACCATGCGGTAGAAAATAGCACAACGTCTTTGTTCCTGCTTCGACATATGATCTGTGTGCACATAAGCCCTCAGTGTCCTGCTTGCAAGATTTTTTAAAAGCCGCGCTGAGGGCTGGGGAGATACTGACAGCGTAAGCAATAGCAAGGGTCAACAATTGTCAAGGGTCATGGGAGGGTCAAGAATGGGAAGCAGGGATTAAAGTGGAATTTGGTGCACGGCCGAAAGCCTCGGGTACAAAGTCACGGGTGAAGCGGCGAAAAATGACTCACCTTGAAATAACTCCCAAATGGATTTGTACAGTGCACTCCTGTGGAAGTGTGTTCTTTGAGGACAGACTATGTGATCAGCTGACCTTCTTCGAAGCACCCAGTTTTTGACCTATTTTTCTGGTCCAGTGGAGGACTGACCAACTAAGGAAAATCAGCGATCGGACCTTGTTGATTAGTCATTTTTGTAGTAACATGGTCACATTGTTTGCTTAACTGTGCTGTTTATTGCAACTTTTTTTCCAGTGGAACTTTAAGAATTTGTGTTTGTCTTGTCTTCAAGGTTTTCTGTTGTGATGTTAGTTGGGTGGAAAATGTTTCTCTACAAGGAGTTGTGCGACTGTAATGCTTTTCCATAAACACCTAATTATGTAGCACTCTTGCGTACAGATCACCACGGTCTTGTGTTGAGTCGAAGATAAATGGATCTGCTTGTCGGAAATATTCATAGCAAGCTTCTGTCCCACGCTCTGGTAAATTATGTTTTGCTGTACTGAACAATGTGTACTATTTTCACAGACGTTGCCTCATTTGGACTACTATATTGGATTTTTTTCCTTTGCAAACAATTGAAAGAAGCTAGTCCAGATTACATTTAGCTTTAACCTTGTTTAGGAACTAAATTTTCCATCAGTAAAAGTGGTTTGGAAATTTGAATTCATTACGATTCATGCAGTCACTATCACATGCATCGCTCACAGAATATTGCAGCATACTTGTGCACAGATGGTTTAATGTATGTGTGACTTTAACACTTTTTGTTTATTTTTTCACAATATGAGTGAAGCAGTCGACAGATGGCAAGCATATTCTGCCAAACACAGAAAAACTCAATATATTTATATGATCACTGAATATATATTTCAAAAGTATATATAAAAAAATTGTTTATTTTATTGTATATATTTTTTATTGTATCTATTTTTAATCAAATATTCCTATAACCTGTTTTGACTTTTGTCTTCTGAATTTTTTTTTGCTTGTAACACCTCTACAAAGTTAATAATAATGATAATAATAATACGCATTTATAAAAAACTGTTAATTTAGTCCAAAATGCGACCATTAGTGTGATTCTAATAATATTTACATTTGTAATTAAGGCAAGGGTACTTTTTATTTATCTAGCACATTTCATACACAGGGCAACCCGGTGTGCTTCACACAACCAAACGCACAAAAGTAAAGAGAAAAAATAGCTTATCAAAATTTAACTTATTCCATTAGTGTGCAGCATAACAGCTCTATGCTGCTTCACCATGTTTGCTTCATGTTCTACTAATTGACCTGTCTGTAGACCTCAGAGTTTGAGTTTAGTTTATTAAAAGGACAATGCGCAGTAACATTAAAAAGATGGCTGCGCCAGATTTAGCCCGATGCTAGTTTCCATCTGCAGTCCCCAAAGAATAAAATAACAGAGCAAGTTAAAATGACATACAAGCAACATACAAAGTACAAAACACATAGTACTGTATCATCAAATAACAAGTCTTATAAAAGTACTGAATTATAAAATATAACCGTTTTTCAAATCTATGGGTTTAAAATCTATTGGGTTTAAGTTCACTTAGCATCACCGGGCCCAAGGTATTCAGTGATTTATAGACCAGTAGCTGAATTTAAAAAAAATCAGTTCTACAGCTGACTGCCAGTGTGAAGAGGTGGTACTATTTGAATGTTTGTATTTCTTGTACATTTGATAATAATATAATACAAATATTGTGATGGTCAGTGGAAATAATATAACGTATGTACTTTAAAAAAAGAACTCTATTGAAAATTAGTTAAGTTTTCCAATTTTACTGAACTATGGAGAGAAGTTCAGTATAAGCCAAATGTGGGAGGTAAGATAAAGTGGGAAAAAAAATCAATCCAGATGGAGAATTAGGATAGTGTTAATTACGTGTGGGAGGTATTATGTATTATGCATTGACAAGGAAACTAGAGAAACAAGGCGAAGAGAATAAACACAATGATAAAGCTCGAGAAGTAGTGCATTCATTACACGGGGCTTAACATGGACCAAAGTCTGGTCGGGCCAAATAAGAAGCCAGGCCATGTGATTTCTTGAGGGAGCGATGTTGTTGAGAGTGAAGAGAAGCACCGAGGAGAAGATGGGTCAGAGTGATTAGCAGTAAGAGGCGAGCAGGAGGTGAACTGAGAGAGGAGGGCTTACAGGAATCCCTTGACCTTGCCTGGTAGCCATTAGAACAAAACTAATTACCAACCAGCAACCCCAGAGATAGAAGTCAGTGGCCTGGCATAGTGGTCCACTCTCACACAAATACCCCTCTTGGCATGCAAGTCATTGCACATACTTGGTTTTCCTGCTCTATCCAAGTCTCAATCCGTATGATGTATGAATGTATGGGAACAAAGGGAAGTGCCTAATCACCCCACGTAAACGAGACTGGGAGAGTACACCTTCAAAAGACCTTTTACTGGACCTCCAGCTATCTTTTAATACTCTGTTTATATTTCTTGGCAGTGTGTGTCTTCATACATATTCCATAGCAACACCTATTGGCTGAAGTAATACACAGCTTTTAACTAGAAAGCAGATTTTTAAAGAAGAAGAAGAAGAAGAAAAGTTTACAGAACCTTTGCCCCTAGCGGGAACCATCAATGTAATCAATATTTGATCGAGCCACACTGAGTCTCAAAAGGTGAGCATGCTAGCTTTTTATCGCACTATAATGGTCGACTTCAGCGCTTTGGGGGGAAAGTTAACAAGTGATTCGGAGAGTCTCATGCACATGCATGGACAAATTAATGTCGGTTCAATACTTCACATTTATCCTCCAACTTTGAACTGGAGGAGAAAGTCTTTAATCTGTGTGGCGCCTTTCATCAAGTAGTCTCTGAAAACCGTCTCAAGATGTCCGCCGGGAACTCAAATCCATTAGGTGGGAAATGCCTTTGCCCGGCAGCTGACTCTGCTGTACAGCCAGTTTGGACATCATCATTAAGATACCATCATCATTATTCAGCTCAAAAACAGCTTTTATTGTGTGGATGTAAGAGATGTAGGATTTTTTTGTTGAAAAACTAAATCCTTTTTAAAATCACAGTGATAAGCACACATCTACAAATAAAAGTTTTGCCAAAGTTGATATATATACTCACTTCAAAGTAAACAACATTTCTGAAAATCTGTAACTTTCACCAAGATACATTGAATAGAACAAGCTATGCTAAGCTAAGCTATTTGAAAAAGCATTATCCTTTCACCAAGACAAGTGTAATGGAACAAGCTATGCTAAGTTAGGCTAGCAGGAAAATCTTTAACTTTCACTGAAGTACATTGAATGCAACAAGCTATGCTAAGCTAAGCTATTTGAAGAAGCTTTAACTTTCACCGAGACAATTTTAATGGAGCAAGCTATGCTATGCTAAGATAGCGGGAGAATCTAACTTTCACCGAGACAAGTTTAACTGCTTTAGTGGAAGAAACTTTGCTCTAGTCAAGTAGTCATTGGGCATACTGTGGCAAGGCTTATGTTGTTCAAACCTCGAGCTGCACTTACAAGCGTAATTTGCAAAATGAATAAACTACAGTGTGTACTCTATTAACAATAGAGTGCATTCTAAATAGAGACTATTTCGAAATACTGAGAACACTAAATGTTCCTGTTGTTTTTTTTCCAATTGGCTGCTGCGGACAATCATTAGAACTCTGGTAAGCTCTGTCACCTTTAGATTTGGATTGTCGAAATGAGCTTGCTCAGTATTGTGTGATAGCTACATGTACAAAGATGCTTTTAACAAACAAGCAGGGCAAATTGGAATATAATGTGACTAATTAAAAGGTAATTTATTCGCTGCTTCCATTGTGTTGCATCTCATGTAGCCTATTTAACGGAGCAATTAAATGATAACACTGCATTCCAAGGTTAACTTTTCCTCCTTATTAGCAAATAAGATACACATAATACAGCCAGTGTGACAAATGACAAAAAAAACAACAATTTAATATAGGAATTACATGAAATAAAAACACCAATGGAAAAATTATGCAATAGTGCTATATTATGCTTTTCTTCCAACCCAGTCAGTTAATGTAAGTTAGCCATATTTAACAAATTAAAAATACATATCTGCGAAAGTTACCGCCATATAATGATATTTTTCAAAGCCTTTCCCTCCTCATCATCTCATAAAACACATACTCATTTAAAAACGTAGCTTATATGGTACTTTTTAAGACGCATAGCATGCCTCGCGGTGTCCTTTTTTTCAGGAGCTGAATGACAAATGTAAAGTCTCATCCAGGGACTCAGACTCATTAAAACATATTGCTGCCCCTGTCATGGCCGACCCAGAGGCATTAAGCCTTCGGCAGACTTTGGATATGCATACTTAAAGGAATCATGATTCATCTTGAGACATCTCACTAATCTTAATTACAATGTTGTTTGGAGTTTCTGCCGAAATTTATTCATGAATGTGCTTCGATGGTGAAGGGGCGGAGATACCAGGCGATGCTTGTGAGGGGGTTTTGCACACAGGTCTGAAAATGGTTTGCGCTCTGCCTCCAACAGCATCAAGAGGATGGCGGAATGTCCGCTTAATAAATACGTTACATTTTACTTTTTACATTAGAATGGCTTACCTTAACCAGAATCCCGCATTGCATTGTAACCAAAGGTAAGATACCGGTGGATTTGCGACTTGTGGAAAATAGGGTTGTAATGTTTCGGTAAGAGTTTGAGAGAAAAAAGAGAAAAGTCCAAAAAGCTGAATTATTTTTATTTTTTATTTTTAGCATTTAGTAGTGCAAGTATCAGTTTGTTCAACTTAGTATAATTTAAAATGTTTAGAACTACCTGAGACAACTTGATATAAATTGCAGATTGCCACTTAAAGGTATCCTAGCTTTATTGTATTTTGAAGTTTAAAAACCCGCCAAGAACCTTCATGTTCTCGTTTACTGCCGATTGGCAAACTTATTTAGACACATTACCGCCACCTAGTTTGGAGTGCAATTACTGCAAGGAAGTTGCATATTCGTCGCATAACTGTATGCACCGAAACGCGACGTCCGAACCGATAAGTTTCAGAACGAATACAAAAACCGTTACACCCGTAGTGGAAACCAAAACCAAATTGCAGTGACTTCAACCTTTTTTTCGTATTCGTAATCTCCGTTTTCTTTGTCATCTAACCAGGGACCTCTTGACTGTGAGGAAGACATGCTAACCACTAACACTGCGGTATGACAGCTGTTTTAAACTAAATTGTTGGTGCAGAATCAAAACTAATTGTAATCGGCTCCTCTTACTACAGTCTTACTACAGCTAATCATTTTAATTTTGCTTATCAGGGCTTATCTTGACGTGCTAGAAAAAAACTGACTGCAATTTTGAAATCAGCATGCCCGTTTTAGTTTATGTTAGAATAAATGTACATAAGTTATTTCATATTTACTCTTATAGTATTGCAAAGCATGACTCATGCTCTTGCAGCTGGAAAACAGGAATTGTGCCCTTATCACAAGATAGCGGCTGAAACATTTTGCGGTTGAACTGTTGAAACTTTCAGTGCCGAAGAAAAACATGTCTACATTATCATACAATTATATGACTCATATCCGTGATGGTTTTATTGTTGCTGCTACATGTACCCCCTCCCCTTTAGAGCAGCAACGGCTGTGTAACTAGGGAACGCCCTGAAGAAAATGCTGAATGTTGCCCCTTTAGGGTATCCACTGCAACTTAATTCCCAAGTTTAAAGGTCTTTAAATATTTGTCACCTTGTCCTCTTAAGTTAATTAGAGAAAGGCTTGTGACTAATTAGCTTGCTGTGAATGTAGGCACTGTGGTTTGTGTGGCTGCACTGCAGCAGCTTGGTGCAGGTTGTGCTTGATTTACTTGAGGTAACCACAATGGATTATTGTGCATAATGGCGCATCCCTTTTCAAATTAGCGGCTACAGATGGAGCCCACATGGGTGTCTGTGCCTTCAAACCAAAATTTGATGAAAAGTGAAGATGCACTGGTTGAAGAAAAGGAACATTGGTCAATTGTAGACTTGTACTCACAATTTGACATCACAGCTTTATGGTAAAAAATTTTAGTTAGTGAAAAAGTTAGTTGTCTACTAAGTACTACTTGACATTAATGAGTAGAAAATGCAAAGGTCATATGTCCTTGCCTTAATCCTGTGCTGTAGGTGTGAAGAAAAGGCAATGTAATTAGAATATAATTTAAAACAGCAAGATGTGGCGTTTTAATTTGTTATTAAAAAAGAAAATGAGGGCAGAGGTGAGTGGTGTGAGAACATCCCATAATGAGAAAAGCGCATCATCATCATCATCTCATCTCACCTCACATCACTTCCCCTCAGCCACCTGAGGGGACAACACTCACGCAAACTTGGGAAACGCCATCTGTTCAGCTGCCCGCTATCTGCGTTCTGTTCTGGTTCCAGCTCCGCCTTCAAGCAGCGTCGCACACGCACATGTGAACACGCACACATGCTTGAACCGTAATCTATTTTATTGACAGGTGTTGCATGTCTATTCGGTGAATCTTTAAGGAAAAGCAATACAAAGTTAGTCTTGTGATTTATCAGGCTGATAACGATGGACTTGTGTTCATTGATTTATTGGACCAATGGCTGATGTGACCACGCAAGATCTAATGCGCTCAGTTATAACAAGGTAACAAAGTATTTGCACTACACACCACGCCCGGTTTGCGCCTGTCACGAAAAAAGAATGAATCATTTTCTGAAATTGAAAAGCTTTGAAAATATATATTTTTCTTACATTGCAGCCTCAGGTGTATTTTACCCAAGTTTAATATTAGTCTACTTGCATTTCACAGAAAGTTTTTTTTTTTAAACACAGCTTTTTTCTATTTCATCAATTCATCAATGTAGTTTTAACTGATTAATTCATACTTTATTTAGTTAGATGTAATTAAATCACATTTTCATTTCACATTTATAACTATTTGCAACATCTCTCCACAAAATAATTTGATTCAATATGGTACGGCTCAGTTCAAAAAGGCACGATGCAATTACTTTTTGTTGTTGTCATTTTACATACATTTGAATGAACCTGGCAGTAGTGTAAAAGTGGCATTTCCTTCTAAGATATAGCTCTCCAATAAAAGACGATTAAATACGTATCTCGATATATTTCAAATTGGAACAAGTTGATCTCAATGCACTCGCATATTTTAATTCAAAAAACGATTTCACGGTTCAAACCGTTTTTTTGTTATACAGTACTCCTATCATATACTGTATATTTTCTTATTCACCTATTGTTGCTGCTATGTGAAAAACACTTAGGTCCATTATCCCCCCCCCCCCCCCCCACACACACACACATTTTTACGTTTCTGGGATGTCTGCGTTCAGTTTCATCCCCAAAACATAAAAATGTAAAAAAAAAAAAGAAGACAAAAATGGACATGTGTTTTTCACATAGCAGCGACCGTATATTTGTTTCTCACTATTACCTATTTTCTTGTATTTTTGTCTACTTTTATAGTTTGTTGTCCAGCCAATCAACTTACCAGTTATAGTTCCATTCCTTATTACCTCATGTTACAATTGGCATCTTTAATGTCAGTGAAATTCAGGGTGCTGTCGGTGAAAGACACACTCAAATGAAATATAAACACAGTTACACATTTAAAATTTAAAATAAAGAATAAAGAATTAAAACTTATCAACAATGTGATTATATATTATAATTATCCTCTCAGTAATGATTTCCACTGACATCCATGAATTGTGTGTTGAAAAGTCAGCATAAGTTGAAGGACAGTGTGTCAGTTCATCCTATTGACAGTCTCAGATAGGAGGATACAGCGGAGATAATGGCTGATTCATCTCATCTTTGAAGTGCTCTTCATTCACTTCATGTGAAGAATGTGCTCGCAGATGAAAGTGGAATTGAGGTAGGGAGGAAAGTGGAAAGATTTTTGATGGCGACATCCATTTGACAGGGTCATAGTTCCTCTTTATTTCCATTTGCAGCCTGTCACTCACGCCTTAATTTCCTGCACCCCTGTTTACTTGCCTCTCCATCTTACTGCCCGCTTCCGCTGCTGTCCACCTTAAATAAATTTTAGCGAAAAATACAGCTTATGGTGTGAACCTTTCCCTGACTTCCTGCTTAATTCTGGGACGATTGGCCCGGCTTTTACAATGCTAACTGACCTTGCGTGCCAATAAGAACCATTACACAGCTGCTCCCTGCCATGCTGCCATGCACACCACCCGTATTTTGATTATAATTTCTGGTTATAATGCTGCAGGCTTTGAGTGCAAAAATCTGCCAACCACCCACGTTTCCTAATTAGCTTCAATCACAAATGTGATGTGTGCTCATAGTGCCCTTAAAAAGTAACCTTCTATTATATTTGAATTTACAGCTGAAAACATTTCACATGCTTGCCTAAATTTGTAAGACTAGAAATAAGCCTGGATTGTCATTAAGGTCCATATAATATTTCATGAGACATTAATAACTAATATGATTGGCCTGAAATACCAACACTTTAATTCTACATATTAAATGGCAATTAATTCCTATCGGCTCTGCACTGTTAAAATTTGAATTTCCCCAAAAATCGGGACCCTCCTTGGAAGCCAAACTCTTTTTTTGAGACCCTTCTTTTAAACCTTGACTGTTTTAAAACCTGATGTCACACATTCTGACAGCTGAAAATTTCAACAAATTTTTTTAACAACTGTAAAAAATCGCGACCCTCTTGGAAACCAAACTCTAACTTTGAAATCCTACTTTGAACCCTTGACTGTTTTAAAACCTGATGTCTCACATTCTGACAGCTAAATTTTTCAGCTCAATTATGTAACTACTGTTAAAAACCATGACCCTCTTGGAGACAAACTCTCCTTTGAAACTTTTTTTCAAAACCTGAGGTCACGTATTATGACAGCTGAATTTTGGAACAACTGTCAAAAATTGTGACCCTTGCTTGGAGGGCAAACTCTCGTTTGAAACCCTACTCTGAAAATGTTACTGTTTTCAAGCTTGAGGTCACACATTCTGACAGCTGAATTTTTCCAACTTAATTTTGTCACAACTATTAAAAATAATGACCCTGCTTTAAAGCCAAACTCTCCTTTGAAACCCTAATTTTAAATCTTGACTGTTTTCAAATCTGAGTTCACACATTCTGACAGCTGATTTTTTAAACTTAATTGTGTAACAACTGTTACAAATCATGACTCGTTACACAGCTGTTCCCTACTATGCTGGCACACACTGATTTTTACTTTCCGGTTGTGCAAAAATCTGCCAAGCACCCACGTTTCAATTTTCTATTATATTTAAATCAACAGCTGAAACAATCTCACATGCTTGCCTATATTTGAAAGACTAGAAATAAGCCTGGATTGCCATTAAGGTTCATGCAATATTTCCTGAGAAATTAATGAATGGTATGATTGGGTCTGAAATGTCAACGCATTAATTCTACATATTAAATGGAAGTCACTTACTAGCGGCTGCTCTGCACGCAAGAAATTCCAATTTCACCAAAGGTTTTGATTCAAAACTATGTTTATGCGCTATGATGGGGAATTAGGATTCAAGGGACACTAGGTGAGATCTAGTCTTGATTTATTACGTGATTATAAGATAACTTTTCACACAACTGTACAATCTTGAAAAAACAAAAACAAAAAGCAGAGAAGTGCAAGGGAAAGTGAAAGTGGAGGAGAGCATCAAGGTTACAGAAGATTATAGATGACAACAAGCGTAAACAGGAAAGTGAATTAAAATTGTTAACAAGCTAGTGCTGGAAATAAACAAAAAGGGCGAGAGATGCCGAGAGCTGGAGAATAGTAAAGATGAAAAATGCATGATAATAAATACTGAGGGGAGGGAGTGAGGGACTGGAGGCCACTTGAGAAAGGAGGATAGTCAAGGAGAAAAAGCAGTGGTAGGAGCAGATAGCGACTTCCCACGGCAGGTAAACACAGACAGGGTGGGCAGGATGAGCACAACTAAATCTCTTCCTTTACGACTTAAAAGTGATAATGAGATGGCAGGATGAAGAAAGAGCTAAAAGATAGCCCCTCGATTTTTTTCCCGCTCCCCCGTGACTGGTTGAGATACAAACTATGTCAGCTCCTGAAGGGCCAAAACACAGTTATCTTGACGTAAACAAACCAATTGGAGATAATAGACGAGAGATGGTTGAGACACATTGCTTGCGTCAGGTCCTTTTCCTTATACAGTATGTGTCATTCCACGTCTCTTGGACTTTTTTTTTCATCCTGTCGTGCTTTGTCTCAGCCAGTGGCGGGCCGCTTGCGTACATTAATGGCGGGGCTCCATTTTGCTGACAGCTCCTGAAAGAGCAGGAGATGACTGACGGCCATACGAGGAGTTGACAGCACATAAAGGTCACATTAGCTTCCTCGTGCTCAATAGAGGAAAAGGATGGAAGAAAGTGTGAGAAAACAGGCGCATGAGAGGACGGCAGTGAGGAAAGATCGCTAGCAAAGGCAAACATTCCAGCTCACGGATGAAATGTCAGAAAAACAGAGGGGATCAGGGAACGTACAAACGGAAAGGCCAAACTGAAGTAGAGGGAACCATGTTCAATTAATTTGTGAGGTAAGTGGACAATTGGACATTCATCAGGCTATTGAATATTGGATGGGTGTTAACATCACTCATTAACCTTCTAGTGATAGTGACCATAGATGTATTGGGACCACAGAAGCTCACAACCATTTACAGAAATTCCCCGTATATTTAAAGGTTCACTATTCCCTTTTTTGAAAACATATCGGAGTGTACCAAGGTTGACATGCTAACCTATGGAAAGGTTTTCCTTTTAAGTTTAAAATAGCTTACTTTAACCTTCTGGATTCCACACCGTTACCAACGACATAACTCGGGTGTTTTTTTTCCCCTTTTTCTTTTGTTGCCTTTTTGTAAAGTTTTGAATCCATTTGTGTTCTGTCGTACAAGCTAGCTAGCACTAAGCTAACCTATGCTGGTTCCTCTCTTTGGTCCAACATCCAAGTTTGCAAATTCCATTTGTGCTAGGAGGGCGTTTGAGGGCAACAACAATGGCGTTGATACACTACCTAGCCAGCTATACATTCCCACACATGAGAAAAATTGCGTGGGAATGCTGAAAAGCTGAATGCTAAGATTTGAAGGCATGTGCTTATGAAATAAATTGAAAGATAAATAACAAACGTACTAAAATGTGGTCCAAGCGGGGTTTGAACCCAGGTACTCTGCTTCAGCATTCCCACAATTAACTCATTCACTGCCATTGACGACTATAGACGTCAAAGATCCATTTTAAGTGGGCTGGCAGTGAATGAGTTAAACTGTAAACGTTTTCCTCCCAAGGTTTAATCTGTCCAGTTCAATTAAAGCTATTCTTCAATTTGTCAATGTTTATCTTGTAAATATTTGGGAGAACAGTTCTGATAGCAGAGCACTTTTCAGTCAGCTAGAAACGTATAGCATGTGTACATGTGTGTATATATCGTGTATATACGTGTGTATTTTAAGCAAATATTATCCTAATCCTCACCTATCCATGACTCTAAGACTTAATTAGCTGCTTGTCCTTTGAGTGTTTACGACACAGGGTCTTTGTAAGATGAAAGCTTCCAATTAGAATCAGGTTTTGCCGACACTTGAATGTAACACTAATGAACGACTTGGCAAGAAATGCTCAGTCTCGTGCATTTATTTCCTGCAATTTTCCATCAAAGCGTTTCCAACCATCGCACCTCAGACTCGTTTCCTTATGCATTCTCGCTGTCCTCTGTGTCATGGCCCCTATATCATACATACATACATATTGTATGGTGTATAACTGCAGCCATTCCTTCCCCAAACGACAGTGCAGTCTGATGGTCCCCTTGCAACCACATCCTGACATTTCATGATGGATACGGAGACAGCAATGAGAGTTTACCTCCGCTTCTCCCCTCCTACTGCATTTCACCCTCCCTTCAGCCTCCCTTGTGTATTGTGTGGGGACACTCAGAAAGATGATGTGTGTGCATATATTTGGAGATGAATGATAAGTGTGTTGAGAGGAAATCCACGTGTGTGTGCATGTGTTGCTCTGTGTTTCTGCAGGCTGCTTATACCAAAAGTCTAGACTTTCTCACTGATCTGCTGCATGGTTAAGTCCTGCCAGCTCCATTTGTGCACACGACTGCATTTCCAACTATTGGAACAGTGAGGCCAATTTCTTTAGTTTTTGGCTATAGACTGAAAATATTAGGATTTGATTTTAAATGCTGAATATGGAAACAATTTGATCAGTAATGCCAGCTGTTCTTTTGCAGTATTTGCATGGCCCGTTTTAGTTGTTCTTTGTTTACTTAGAGTGGAAAATGCTTTGTAGGGTTTAAATTTAGTCCTGCACTTAGCCAGACTTAAATCTTTACTTATTTCCCCTGATGATGGCAGTTTTTTTTTTTTTTTTTAGCTCATTCTCTTTTATTTATGATGTATATATCATCATTCTGTCTTTCAATTAGCTGACAAAATGTCTCTGTATACTTCTGAGTTAATTTTCTTGCTGCCATCATGTCACATCAGTGAAATATAAAATGACATTACCGCCACAGTTTCACAAATGCACTTTGTATGCATCTATGACTTGATTGTGCTTGCTACCGCAGGGCATTACAATGGACTAATAATAATAATAATAATAATTTCCTCATTATTTATTTATCTTTTTAAATATATATTTATTTAAGTATTAATTTTTTTAATTTTTTTTTAATTTTTTAATCTGCAAATATGGTAATCCATGGGTGCTGAGCTACGGATATGAAACGGTGGACAGTAGTTTTTAAATTGTAATATTACCAATCACCACTAGATGGCAGACATGATTTTGTTCCGCTTGCACTGACTTTAAAGTGTGAATTTTGACGATATATATATATATATATATATATATATAAAATAAAGTCAGAATTCTGTCTATATACATATATATATATATATATATATATATATATATATATATAATAAAGTCAGAATTCTGTCTATATACATATATATATATATATATATATATATACTATAGCATAAAGTCAGAATTCTCACTTTATTAGTGCTACTATTATTCTTACTTTAAAGTCAGAATTGTGACAATTCTCATTTTGAAGTCAGAATTTTGTGATTAAAATGAGTATTCTAAAAAATAAAGTAAGAATTCTCACTTTAAAGTCAGAATTCTGAGAATAAAGTAAGAATTCTCACTTTAAAGTCAGAATTCTGAGATTAAAGGCAGAATTCTCACTTTAAAGTCAGTATAGTGAGAATTCTGAGAATAAAGTCAGAATCCTGCCAAACTTTTGTTTCTCTCTTCACTGGCCCTAATCCTTTAACGTACATATTCACCTTTTGAAGCCAAACCCAAATGTTTTCAGTCTACAGCAAAAATAAAGGAATTATGCTCCAACACTTCTAGAGAAGAGGGTATATATTTACATTCTCGGAGTTAAAGTATTTCAACCGAGTGCCTTAACTTAACACAACTGTAAGAAGAACTTTAACACCAAGCCATACTGTTCAGTAAACAATGGGTGTCTTTGTTTATACACTGGAGAAAGGAGAGAACATTTGCATGCATGTTTGTGAGCTGAGTGTTTGTGTCACCGAGACAAAGTATGTGTGAATTATCTGTGCTTTTCACAAAGACTTTGTGTCTTGGGATGTGTGTTTCATACTGTCAGAGGCCAGATGGTTATGAAAGCTGCAGCATCATTTTAGAACAAAAGACATGATATATATCTCATTTATTTTGTTTGTGTACACTTTTTGACCTTCACTAGTGTCCTCCTATATCATGTAGCATTCATAACATTAGCAGGTTATTGTGTAATGTTTATTTTTATTTTTTATGATTATTATTATTTATCTGCTTCCTATGATTGTACTTGATAGCTCAAAGGTCATTGTCTGAATCTGGGGGCACAGTAGCATCGCTCGAGAGACACAAATATTTAGACAGGTTGTCGATAGTTGAGATTATTATGACAGTGAGTACAGGCAGGTGGAGCAGATGGGTTTCGCCATAGACACAATTTGGCGTACTGTTTAATGCTTATAATGATTTAAAAACTGGGTCCAGAGCACATATAAAAAAGTTCAATGATGATGGTTGAAAAAAACAACAAAAAAAAACAGGAGGATTTTATCTATTATAGAAAAGGACACCAATTAGGTGCCTTACAAAACCAATATTTACTGGTACAATAATTGTATCCTTTAAGACCTGCAGTCATAAAAAAAAATCCTCTGTTTCGAGATCTCTATTATGACCTTCATCAAGGGGATAATCCTATTTTGAGTGTTTGTTTGTTAGCAGAATTATGCAAAATCTAAAAGACAAATAACACAATTCACTGGAGGGATTTAACAAATGTGGCAAGGTCGTCGTAACGCTGCGAAAGGATGGTCATCCCACTTAAGTCTTGTCTTAACCATTTTTTTTTTAAATTGCACTACTGTAATGTAATTATTCCCTATTACTACATTGTTGATATTTTAAAAAATGAGGTAGAAAAATGTATTTATGCCTGATTTAACTCGAGCACTGCTGGCTGCAAAACACAAACTATGCAGTGAATGGCTAATTAAAAATGCTGAGTAATTTGAAAGAAAAGCTGAGTTGGCATAATGGTGTGCAGCTGAAGTTTACCGCATCAGAGGTTGTCTGACCCAAAGGCTCTCTTCGTGCTTTGGCTCCCAAACCAATGTTGAAAACTTGAAATATATCAAATAAAGCTTCACACAGCACATTTTTTAATGAGAGAATCATATTTTTAGGAAGAAAGTTCTTGAGTACGTTCTTAGGAGGAAATTGTTATATTTATATATTGTTAAAAAAACTGCAATGTGTAGTATGTGAAGTTCTTTCAAGATTAGCAAATTCCCATTGAAGTGCTCATGCTGATCGTGTTGCTGTGCCAATTTATTTCATCATCAAACTTTTTGTGAAGTATAACTTGAGAAGATCATTGACATCCATCCATCTTTTTCCGCTTATCTGGAGTCGGCTTGCTGGGGCAAAGAAGCCCAGACTTTGCTCTCTCAGACCATTTCATCCGGTTTTTCCAGCAGGATCCTGGGCCTTCCCCCCGGGTCTTCCTAACCAGTCTGATGTGAACTGAATATCCCACCAGAAAACATCCTATCCAAATGCCCCAGCCACATTAACATGGTGTAAATAGTGAACAGGATAGGACTCAGTATTGAGCCTATTGGAACACATGTTTGTACTGGGAGGAAAGCAGGTTCAAAGGTATCAAGCATTGCTCGTTTTTGTGAAGATAGATCATTTTAAAATTGCCTCTGCTACATTCTATAATATTACATTTGGCAGCGATTGGTTTCACCTGAAAAGGGTCATAACGTTATTTTTTCATTATTGCATTCCACACTTGAACTAATGATTTAATTTCTCATAAAAAAAAAAAATTCTGTATGTTCCAGGATTTCACACGTGCATATTTATTTTAAAATAAGACTACCGGTATATGTAATACAGTGGAACCTGCAATTCATAATAAAACCATAAGGTATTTCTTAAAAAATGCATGTATAGTGAATACAATTTTTATGATGAAGACAGTATGACAGTGGAGCTCATTATTTTCTATGGGAAACTTGTTTTGGAGCAGCCCCGGTACGGACTGTGTTTGATCAGAGAGGTTCCGCATATTTTGTATCATCGCCCTGCAAAGGCGCCAACGCTCATAAGGAAATGGGTGCCAAATGCCTCTCATAGCAAGCTTTATTGTATCATTGCAGCAGTCTCAGTTGGATGGCGATAAAAGATAAAGTCCAACGTTGTAAATGAAAACATTGTCGGACACAATTTTAACAGTAATATGCATAAAGTCTACTTTAAGGGATTTCACAAATGATTATCAAATGTTTTCTGGCATCTTTTGTCTTCTGTCTGTCGGTGCCCCAGAGAAAACTACTTTTCACACTTGGTCCTGACACGCAATCAACAGCACCTCAGCTTGGTTTGTTGCCAGTTATAAATGGCTAATTAAAATGTTATTTGATAGCCCTCCTCCGCCTTTTTAACTTGCCCTTTTCAAGTGAATACTTGTCATTTTCACCATGCTTTGGCAAATGTTAGACCCAGAACTTTTCGTCTTTTCTTACATTCTTTGACTGTTATTGTTTCTTGAGAATGCGCACAGACTCTGTTTGTTTTTTTAGACAGACTGTAGAAAACAAGCATACACACAAGCAGCACAACAAAGTCTGAGGCAATACGTGACTGAAAAAGACGAAAAATAATCAAAGTCAGAACTGAAATGATTGTCCTAGTGGTTGTTTGCACCTGACACTGCAAATTGAGGAAGGCCTGATGGTCAAGGTTTGGTTTAGCTGGATATCTGGCTGACATTCACTTTGTCAGGTCATCTGGCCTCACAAGAAAAATGACCAGACAGGTCATGAACACAAATGGCGAAAATTACCTTTATTGATGTTTGAGTGACATGAGTAATTGGGACCAGGGAAGTAGAAAATCAGATGTCAATAAATAGTAGACGATGAAGGTGATAGTAAAGAGACTGGATGGTGGATGGGCGACAGAATCACTGGACAAATATATCTAATCTAGGCATAAATTAATGTAAAGATTTTTCATTGATAACATGGTTAATGGACTGCACTCTGATTAATATAATCATCGCTAACCGTTTCAATAGAGAGCTACAGAGGTCAATTCAGGCCCACAAACCGGAAGCTCGTTGTGTATATCACAAGACAGGGTTTCCCCCAGTGCTTTATAGGCCTGGTGGGCCGCTGGGCTTTTCTTCGGACTCCCCACAACTTCCTTGTTTTTCCAAACGGATTAATTTATGCAGTCTGTGGAGGATTTTTTTTCAAGACACCCCACACTAGGCATAATAGTTTAGACACATCCGACAATTGGACCTTGGCTGACTTTGATCAGAAGGTGTGACCCCGTTTCAGTCGCTAAGGACTTCGTTTCAGGCACTTGACTTCGGGACCAGAAGATGGCAGGATCAAGACTCGCTACTGACCCAAAAACTGGAACCTCCACGCAATAAAGAAATCGTGCCTCGTGGTAGGGTGGGTGTCCTTGAACACTGCACCAAAATACTTGGGGTGTGTAGCCATGTGAAGAGGACATTGGAGAGTAGAATGAGAGCACAAAAGTGGGGCAAAATGAATTAGACCCAAGTGGCGTGAGAGACTTAAGATCGGTAGGCAAACCGTCCAGTTGAGAGGGGAAATAAGTAAACGAAACAGATAATTATAGAAATATGAATCTTCCACTTGTGAACTTCACTTAACCTCTTTTATATCTGTTGAGTCCCATCCACTCGTTTCCTAAACCGGCACCCTTTCATCTTGCTTCTCCGGCCTTCCTCATGAATCTTCTTTCATTTGGACTTTTTTCAGCGCCCCGGGTCGCCTTATTCACACGCTTCCTCTCCGTCATGCTTTTCATATAGAGACGTCTCACCTCCCTCTTGGGTCTTCCCTTCCTGTTTTATCTCCGTTTGCTTTTACTACTACTTTCATCCTTCGGAGTTTGTATTCTGCCCGATGACCAATCAGAAGCGCTATAAAATGCAGAGCACAAGGTTTTGAGTCGTGTTTTTCGCTCTCTGTCTTCTCTTTCTGCACACATTATGGCAACCTACAATTATTTAACTGCTCTATTGTGTGCAAATTAGGATGAATTGTGTTTATTTGTGATCTTTGTCTCCCAGATTTACTCTCTCAGCCATAGCAATACTAATACTTTTTCCTTAAATTACTTACGATTGACTGTCAGGCAGCACGTTAGACGATGTAGTTAGCCTGTGTGCCTCAAAGTCAAAGGTTCTATTTTATTTGTCATGTACAGCAAACAAAACACCTGACCTTTGATTGTTAGTGAAGACTACAGCAGTGATCAACTTTTCAGTGCTGCAGGTGTGTTTTTAGTGCCCTGTTCAGATGCATCTCTGTAATTGAAGCAGGGGATGGAGGTGATAGTGTCCATTTCCCTATTAAGGTCCAGGGAATTTAATCTGGCACCCATTTGGCCACAGGCCGCCATTTTAACTCACTCACGTCTCTCCTTAGCTGGTTACAAATCACGTTATCATGTGATACCAAAGATTCACTATCAATGTCCGTTTTGAATTAACATCCTGTTTATGTATTCTACCAGGTACTCTTCCATGTATTAGGGACTCCTACCATTATAAATATTGTGTTACAATGTTAGTATCTATTGCCAGGACATCCTCCATAACAGTCTGCGACATTTATCTTTATGCAGATGATACAGTTCTGTATTGCTCCTCCAGTACCGCAAACAATCCGCTAACAAAGTGGAACTAGTCCTTAATGAAGTGAAAACCAAATATATGAGCAAGGATCATTACGAAAATTAATGTATCCAATCACCGGTAGACCCATTATTGACAGAGTCACAGATAACAATGATCTGATCATCGGCCCAAAAATTAGAAATTTATATTTCAATATTAATAAGATATTTCAAACGGACAAGGAAATTCAATCACATATTTTGATAAATATCCCAGAACAAAACTTATTTAGGAAATGGTGGGTTGAAGCAGTCTCTCTATCTATTTTGAATTATGATGAGATTATCTATAAAAATCTGTCTCCCCACTAAAACCACTGGACTCTGTTTTTCACCCTGCACCGAGATTCATTACTCTATTCCACACATCACTGCATTTTATATCGGAAGGTGGGATGGGCACCTTTATCTGTATGACAAGATATGCAGTGGCTCATCTTTATTTACGGAAAGGCGACGAGCCACCGTACATCAGCACTTTATTGATAACCACACAGCACGTTCAAGTGACGTTCAAGTGTCCAGCAGTTTTTCTGATTCTTAACAGTCATTCGAACTCAAATCAGTTGTTAGCATGCACTATTTCAATAATACTGTATAAATGAGAACTTCAAGATTTAAATTGTTTGAAATGAAAAGTTCAACAGAGACACCATTTTATATGGATTGTAAATTCAAATATTGAACATGATTTTTTTTTTCCAAAGTGATGTCGTCCTTTAAACTACACATCAGATTTACCTCCTAAATATGTGCTTTTCTTGTTTATCCACCCTATCAACCTTACATACGTCTCAGAGTTCCCTCACTACCCTGCGTGGTGTTTGGACCCCCAGGCTGTAGGTAACTGAGCTAGATATGGAAACAGCAGGCAGTAGAAACGCAATCTACATCTTTAATCAAAATGAACATTTCGGGAGGCGCAACGTTACGTACACACTGAGTGCTTCACGTTGTATTTGCCATATTAAGTAGTGTACTGGTCTGAACTTGTTAGCTTGTTTTTACCGTTATGTATTCAGAACGTGTGAGAACACATTGATTGGCTTTTACTCCTGGAAACTATACACTCTGGCAACTATGTGATCTGGTGGCGCTCCATTGGGGTCATTGTTTAAAGGCACCTTGAGCAAAGATTTTCAACTAGCAATGGGCAGGTGCTGTTTTTTTCCCTTTCTCTCATTTCTCCTGCACACATTTATACTGGAGGCTTGAACTCATGACCCCTTGGTCAAATAAAGCTGTTATTTTTTTCCTATGCATTTTTCTTTGTACTCTCCAAGGCTAAAAGTTTAGGAACACCATCACAGTCTGATTCTGTAGTATAGGAACTAACATGGAGCTATTAAATAAATAAATACATAAATAAATATATCTGCTTTTCCGAAAATAAATGTTGGTGAGGTATTAAATCAGTTTTTTATTGTGTAGTTTTCATTCATTCATCCAAAAATCATAATAGTAATTATAATAATATCAGTATGTAATATTTTAAATAAAAAATTGTAAATCATAAATTTTGTGTTCTTCTTCTTTTGCCCATATTGAGTGAAAAAAAATAAATAAAATTGGGACGTATGTGGAGCTAAAGGCAAAGGCCGAGAGTGCCTGGAGGGCAGGCGAGAGCGCTTAGTGCGTAGTCGGAATCGCTGGTTCGTCCCCGAGTAAATTTGCGGTCCTCTCCTGGAGCCCATATTGAGTGAAATCAAATCAATTCTTTCACGTACATGGAGGTCGAGGCCCCACAAAGCGGCCCCACACTACTACGCGCGATTACTACGGCCCGTCTTTTCGTTTAAAGCCACAAACAACATGCGTATATTTCAGTTTTATAAACAAGTGCTTGTATTTAACGACCGATAGCTGCGTCGAGAAGCAAAAGAAAAGCAAGTACTCAAAATCGTGTTTGGCAGCAGACTCAATGACCACTCACACTGTAAGACATCTCAAATTTCCTTTGAAAAACTAATTCAGTGCACCAAACGCGATGACTAGTCCAACGTGAGCACATTGCAAGGGGTATGTGGAAACATTCTATTATTCATTTTCCCCATCATCACAGATTACTGATGAAAATAAAATAAAAATGCTATAGCAGTTCTGATTATTATTCTCGTTAGTGTTCTGTTCATGCTGTTAATACCTGTTGTTTACAGGGAACTTATTCAAAGGAGCTTTTGTGGTGAATGTTATGAAAATTATATATTACAAATGCAGGTTTATTCTTTATTTTGATTATTATTATACACATATAGCATATTATTATATATTTGAGAAACAAAGAAGACAATGCCCAAAAATGAAATGCGATCAAATGATCCATCATAATCTGCTCCATTCTACTTTTGTAGAATCAACACACATGAGTGAAGAACTACTCTTCTTTTCTTCTCTCCTTTATTCACACAAAGCAATAGAGTGAGGGATTACTTATGACTCCACCGAAATCGGTGGAAAGCAATGCCCATTTGCAATCGTTATATCACCAAATTTTTGTGATGACATCGTTTATATCCATTATAAATTTCAGTAGGTCTCTTATTCAAAAACTTTCACAAAAAGAAGAATCGTATTTTTGTTAAAGTTATTTCGTCAAACACAGCAAAACTGACAAATACTCAGTTATTGTTCATTTCTGTCAGGGGTGGGTGGCGGGGGACCACAAAGCACCAAAATGGCTAGCCATTTTGGTGCTTTGTTAAGAGCTATCCCTGTTAAGAGCTATCTAATCTTTAACATGAAGTCAATTGTGAAATTCTGCACATTTTTTAAATTGTAAAACACAACTTGACCCGGCCGGTCTCCACAAATATATGCATTATTATTACATTTATTACTGCAAAATTTTGACGCGCACGTATCTGCTGCGTTGCGACTGGAATTCCCCCAATACAGGCTTTCCAAGTCATTTTTGTTGGATTTATTTACACTTACACTTAGACTATATTAGGCATGGGATGGCAAACCACTTTAAAATTAAATTGGACTTAACGAGAATACCCGTGGAGAAGAATATGGATGTATCTTATATACAGGATACCGTCTCTGTGTGTTATTGCACAGTACATAACCCACCTGTGTGTATTTTATGGACATTCACGCGTGCACTACAAAGTACATGTGGGATGTTGGGACTTACTAATCGACCCTGTAGAGACTGAGCTTTTAACGTTCACCGTTCTCCTAATACCAACAACATCTAATTGAAACCAATTGAGACAATTAAAGTGAAATTGGACCAGAAGAATTTATTGAACCAGTTATCTGTAGTAATTAGGCAGCAATTGGCCTATTGTTATCTTTACAAGTCTCCCAGATGAGTTGACAGACCCCCCCCCCCCCCCCCCAAGTCAAATTGCCATATAGTGTTTTGTGCGTGCCACACAGGTCTAGCGGGGATTGCATGGTGATATTCTCCTCTTCATAATGCCTGATTGTTGATGTTGTCCAACACTTTGTATCCATTAGCTGTGATGTGCAAAATCAATGAGGGACAATTTGGTCAAAGCTCCAATATTTTTTAATCACTTAAATGCCACCTAATTGTCATCCTTGTGCAGTTCATCTGGTTACTTTGCATTGCTTTCCCAACTAATCAATCTTTCCTAACTTGGCCTTTTCTAATGACACATAGTTTTAAGGTCAATTTGTAATAAGATGATGTTCACCCAAAATAAGCGAAACATTCCAATTTCTATTTTTGTTGCTTTCCGCTGAAGTCAGCTTGAGGAAATGTTGAAAAGTTCATGTGCTTTCATTGCAACGTGTGCAAGCAGACGGGTCTTGTTCTGTTCTCTTAAGGCGCAATGACCTTCTTGTATTGTGCAAAGTGTTCAAGTATGCAGAACCAGAATCGCGGCCTAGTTTAACACATCATAAGATAACTTTCCCACAAGTTGAGTTTCATGCAAATTACAAAAAGAAGCTGTTAGAAGAGAACACATTTTACACTGGTTACTATTTTTGGTAGAACTTGTGAAGGTTAAGGTCAACCTGAGGGTTTGTTTTATTATTCCTGAAAGACTCAGCCCACTTTTCCAAGTCTGTCTCGGTAATAACATTTGCATTTCACATATTTTTGTTGTCAGTTTATGTAATCATCTCAATCTGATTATATTTGAACAGCTACTTGTTTGTCAGTTATTTGACATGGAAAGTTTATATTGATGGGCTAAAGTCAATGTTTATGTTGAATTGTCCTTTCCCTTGTCCTTTTATTCCTTATTGTGTTTACACTGTAACTTAAAGAGTGTGGGCATTTAGACAAAAATAATTACAGGGCAATATTTTCCAACAAGACACATTTATGGAAAATGTACTATTAAATTATTGCGTACAAATACTTGGGTCCACCAATGAAGGGTGAAATTACAGAACAAAATAAATCTTGTTGGAAAACCGTAAACGAGTTGTCGCTCCCCATGTGTACTGTTCCCATTCAAAGTTGCAATTATTCAAACACAACTTGACTTGACAAGTGTAATTTGTAACGATTGAACATTTTATTTAATCGTATAGCGACTTACTTTTCCGTCTACAAAACTCTGAGCGTCGTTGACGTGAAATGTCGTCAATGAAAACCCTAAAGCCCGTATCGAACTGAGAGGCGAACATTTGCAACGCTAACGCTTGTTGATTCACATCAGGGTTCGTTCAAGACCGTAACATTTCCTAAACGTTTTAATGGTTTTCTAAACAGAAAAGTTTTTTCTTGTCACAACGAAATTTTTGAACATGTTCAAAATTTCAGTTCAGTTCAAAAACTGTTTAGTAAACATTTAGGAAATGTTACGACCTTGAACGAACCCTGACATAACCTGACATTAAAAAAAAAGTTTACCTTAATATGACATTGAATGAACCCTGACCAACCTCAACTTGACTTTTTTTTCATTTTTTTTTAGAGAACAATTACGAATTGTTATGACGTTGAATGAACCCTGACTTAAACTGTTTAGAGATCGTTTAGGAAACATTCTGACCTTGAACGAACCCTGACGTGAAATCAACATTCATTAGCGTCGCAAACGCTCACCCCTCAGTGGGATGCAGCCTAAACGAGGAGCGCCAGTGATGAAAATGTTTTTTTTATCTCATTCAAACCCAAAAACGTATGAATATGTTTAAAAAAAATTATAATAATAACGTTTTTTATGATAGAGCATACAGCTTTGATGCAGCTTCTGACATGAAGAGGTCGCAGTAGTGGCAGTGGCAGTAATTATAAGAAATGGCCAGCAGGTGGCAGCAGAGTATAAGAGATGAGTCAGGGCCAACAAGCTCTTTTTCCCAGTGTTTTCAACAAGTTTGTGAATAATGATGAAACTTAACTATATTCTAATGCTAATTGCTGCAAAACGGAAACATATATATATATATATATATATATATATATATATATATATATACTTCCTTTACTGATGAAAGAAGCAGGGTTTATGCGGGGTCTAAAAAAAAAGTCTAAAATTCAGAAACTTACATTTTATAGAGGCTGTCTTAATTCTGCTTGATTTTGTTTTTCTAAATGCATCAAATTGAAGTGTTAAAATGTCAAATATTCCAAGGGCGCATGCCCCCAGACACCCTTAAAGGGGTTGAGTATAATTCTCACCTTCTTCATCCCTGATCCGTTTTCATGCCATGTCTTTTTGCCCCATCTGAGAGTAGACTACCTTCTTATTAACACTTATTGTTTACGTTAATCCGCCTATTACGCTCTTTTCTGACTTCATATTTTGTCTTTGAAAATCTCCCCATTTAAACATGATATATGTACAGTATTATTGAAAAAAAATCAGTGTGCACCCTACTGCACTGCAAAATTTAGTTTAATTGAACGTTACCGCAGTCATTTTAAGCATAAACATTTGTCAGTCAAATTGAACTCGACAAGTTCCGTGTGTTTAAATGTTTGAAAAAAAAACTCGAAAAAAAACCCCGAAGGGGGTTGCTTCAGTGAAAAATGACTGGGAGTGAATGAGTTAACTATGGCCAGCAGATGGGAGAACTGGGTCTCTTTCAGATGAGACCCTTTTCATTTCACCAATGCTATAAAAGTGGCCAAATCATGTTACAGATCATTAGCCATGAAAAAAAGTATTTCAGTTTCTTTACAATTACGGGAGTCAATCCCTAAAAATCATATTCTCAATAAAGTGTACAATACCACAACATGGCAGACAAAATATAATTTCAAACCATTACTCAATTTAAATGAGAATTTCAGTCTCAAGGTCTTTTCCAAAGTTTTGGCCATCAATCCACAACTCCAATACTCCAGCGAAGGAGAGATTCACATTGATGCCTCCAGCAGCTGCTTTAGGGACCAAAGACTCCCTGCTACTTTCACTTATCTCCTTTATTGTCACTTAGTCCCTCCTCCCCGCGTCCCCATATTTTCTGTCTCGTCATGGCGTCCTCTGCTTTGACTTGCATTTTGCTACCTTTTGGTCCCATTGCACCCTTTTGGCTTTGGCTACATTGAGACAAGAACAGCGAGCAAACCCCGTTTCTCACCGTCTGTCTTTTGGCTCCTGTTTTGCTCCGTTTTCTTCCCTGAGGGTTTCGTGTCAAGAGTTGCCAGTGGTAGCTTTCAGATCAGGATGCTTTGCGTACACTCCATGCCTTCATTTTCCCTGACTGTACATTGCAAGCCTCCTTGGCTTTCCATGCTTTAATTCTTCACGGTAATTTGTCGATTAGAGTTGGATTCCACATGATTATACTCGCACTCACTCACATGCTCTCTCTCTTGCAGAGACTCATGTTTTTCTGACTTCAGACGACATTGCATTGACATACATTAATTTCCTGTCTTATCCTTTCTATAACCACTGCCACCTATTTTTAAACCTAACCTTGCCCCTCCCTACACTAAAATGCAATGATTTATGACGCTGGGACTTGATTGTCCACAAAAGGAAGGTGAGTCTCCACAATGTGACCTTGTAAGCAGATTTAAGTCCCCAAAAGGCATAGTGTAAATTCCTGCATGTATACAGGACATACACCTCAGTTGACTTCATACAGTTTGGATTAAGCATTATTTTCCTCTAAGAATGAATATATTAGATGTGTAAATCTAACCACTTAAATGCACATTGGGAAAAACTAGGACTAAACAAGACACTGGACCATCCCACATTCATCACATAATTTACTGATGCCAATTCGGCATTATTCTCCAAAACCTAAAATATATATATTTTTTAGACATGTTTATAGACATGTAATAACATAGATAAAATTGTAAAAAAATACCTCTATAATATAATATAACAGAGAACTATGACAAACAATAGTATTGCAGTAATGATGCCAAATGGCAGCATTCTCCAAAACCTAAATTAAAAATGTTACGTTTATAAACATGTATTAACATAGATAATAACTTTAAAGTACATCTACAATATAATATAAATGAGAACTATGACAAAATATTATTGTGATAATGATGCCAACTGGTAGCATCCTCCAAAATCTAAATACATTTTTTACGTTTATAGACATGTAATAACATAGGTAAAAAACAACAACAACAACAAAAAACTCTACAATATAATATAAAAGATAACTGACAAACAATAGTATTGTGATAATGATGCCTAATGGCAGCATTCTCCAAAACTTAAATAAAAAAATTCTACCTTAAAATCTTTAAAATACCTCTACAATTTAATATAACAGAGAACTATAACAAACAATAGTATTGCGATAATGATGCCTGTCTGTCTACAGTATCTATGCTGTGTTTTCCACATCTCCCGCTTCCACACTGGAAACAACAATGCTGCCCTCCTGATGGATGACCTCACGCAAATATCATATGATTCAGGTAGCAGCTGGCAGAGAACAAAAACGCAGGTCTGATGGCAAACAGCAGCCTGCTGGCAGAAATCCCATCTTGGGCTGCTTCTCTGATGACTAGCATTGATGTTTAGATGACTCTCACCTGATGCCTTTTGCTTGTGGACAAGATTTGAGTGTCACTATAAATGTGGAGATCAGCAAGAACCACACGTAAAGTGTAAGTCTAGCAATCTCACAACAACAGGGCAGGTATACACACCACCACTTAAATGACATGTTCTGGTGTAAAACTGCTCCGCATCATGGAAGTTTATTGTGTCATCAATCGACATGGTACATTTATAGCATTATAAACCAGGATCCGTGATGGGATGCGGCAAAAAAAAAGATTGATTTTTGTCTTTATTTTAATGTAAAGAAATTTAAATTTGGATATCATTGTGATTGTGTAACTTTTACATAAAATGTGGATGGCATTGAGTGCTGAATAATACGTCGATGCTGCCGCCAAAGAGTTTGTGCTATTTTTAAGACTGAGCAATGATTTTTGATTGCATATGGCCATTTTAACATCAATTTGCAAATATTTTTATTTTTTTTACCATTGTAGCTAAAACTATATCCCAAAATCGGGCTGATATATCATGGCAATGTGCCGCCCCATAATGTAATAATTTCCTGAAAATGTAATCACGCCTGTAAATAATAATAATTATAATTATAATAATAATAATGCATCGGATGTAATAAAATTAGGACTTAACTCGATCAAAAATTTAATAATGTACTCACTTCACAAATATTGCAATGAAAAATTCTGACTGATATTGTAATAACATTTTTATAATAATGTAATACCGCAATACAAAATTATATATATATATATATATATATATATATATATATATATATATATATATATACTTTGCTGTGTTTCTATTATCTGCTAGTCACCTTTCTCCTCTTTGTTTCCCATCAAACACTCCTCTTTTGTTATCCCTCTCCTCATCTCCCTGCCTCCATCTCTGCCCTCACCTCTGACTTGACACTTGTTTCTGCCTTCCCTCATTTCTTTATGCCTATACATCCTCCCCGCCGCCTCCTCCTTCCCCCTCTTCCTCCCCACTCCTCACACCCTCCTCGTGACAGGTTCCATTATCATGTTTCTCACGGCTCGCCTGCTCCCCTCCTGATGGATGACCTCACACGAATATTAATTTACTGTAGCATTAACAATATCACATCTTATTCTACACTTACTGCCCCTCCCCTCTGCTTTCTGCTCTGCCTCCCTCCATCACTGCAAACTACCCTCCAAACACCCTTCAAGCCACTTCTCTCATTTTCTTTTGCCACTTTGCTCCGACTCTTTATACCCATGTCTTCATCTCCCTCTGCAACCCCTACCAAAGTTAGCGCTCAAAGTTAGTTCCTGCGCAATTAGCATTTAAAAAGACAATCAAATGGCCTGCGGAGGGACTCGATTATTCAGTTGATCCCTGGTGGATTTCTTACACTGATGTGATCTTCACGTAAATACAAGCATAAAAGTACACAGATGAGAATAACATTAATTTACGTGGCATTTACCATGGCTCTATAATACGTTTGAAGGCAAATGTTGAGGCAATCTCCATAATTCATGTGCCACATCATGACACATGATGCATAATGTAAATGTTGAGCGAAAGGTACAAACATTACGGAGACCAGACTTGACATTAACGCAGATTGAGGGTGGAAAACAGAAAGATGCACACAGAGTTTAATTTCGATGAATATTTGTTGCTCTCGTGAGCTGGTCTTAAGAGGTAAATCACTTTTTGTTTTAATCTCCTCATTCAAATGGCTACTCTTTCTCTAGAAGTCTAAAATGGTTCTTCACCTTCAATAAATATAGCATAGATGCAGATCGGACATATTAAGTGCTTTTACACTCACAATTTCTTGTGGCCATCAAACTTATCGTGTGCGTCATTATGCAGCTTTTGTGTTATAGTGGAGTTCACAAAAAGCAATGTACTGATTTGGGCATCAAGGCTCGCAAATTGAGGGCGCTAAATTGATTTTTGTATTGTATTTAAGAGGTGTTTGCACTTTTTGTACACTGTAAAAAAAACTGTAATAACAGAATTGTACTTTTTATTTTACTGTTTTTTTCCCTACATTTTAAAAATATTGAATTTACAAAAATTAACACAGATTTTACATTTCTTGTTTTCTTGTTAGCCGCTCCAGCTTGTTCTTGCTAGCCATTCATGTGCCTTTATGAACGCAACTGCTTTCACATCATCACAATTTTGTTTTTACACGCACAATACTTTAGCAAATGTGACCCATAATTAGCTACTGGAAAGTTGTTGTTTTTTTTCATCCATTTTATTTATGTTTAAACTGACAATGAGAATGATCTGTAAAAAAGGAAATTGGATCTATCGAACTCTGGCTTATGGGACAAGCATGCATTTCCCTGACAAGTCGAAATGCTTTATCCATAATTATAAATTGATCTAGTTCATTACTGTATTAGCAAATTACCATTTTACAAGCAGCCGGGCTCCACCACCCATAAGCCCCACTTTTGCACCCATATTTAATTACTGATCAAAGTCAACGTCTGACTGAAGGTTCTTAGCTTGTCATTTATCAGCACTTTAAAGAAAAGTTCTTGTTTTAAAGGTAAAAAAAAAAAAAAAGACTTCTTAGAAAGACTTCTGAAGGACTTCAGCTATATTACCAAGGGCAGCGCCTGCAGTATTAATACAGGTTGGATGCCGCATAAATGACTAGCTTTATGGATACTGAGTCACCTTAGTCTTCATCCTTCCTCCCCGTTCAGCTGCTGAGGACTCACTTAAGTAGTCGTGCCTGTTAGCCTGACTAGCCGCATTAATGTACTGGAACTGTAAAAGTCTGTTGTAATTGAATACCAGAGTGCAGGCTATGACACGCTGTCCTAATGAGCCTCCGCCTGTGCAGATTTCAACAAGAAATGAAGGTGGATTTATAAAATATAAAGTGTGTAGGCTCATTTATGATCCACGCACATTTTAAACGTTCTGAACGTCCTTGCCCTCCTACTTTCATGTGTCCGTTGTGTTGAAGTGAACGTTCACAAATTAATGCGACAGAGAGCAACTCTCTGAATCTAAATATCCTCAAGTACTGGATAAGGATGAGGAGTGGAGTATTTGACAACAAATATGCTTTAGGTTGAAGTATGCGAGTGTGAGCGAAAGTGAGCGAGTGATTATGTCATCATAGTCATTGTTGTGTAGTTATATGCACTGTAAAAGTCAAGATAATTTTTAAGAAGAAACCCCAGAGTCTTATTTCAAAAACGTTTTGCAAGAGGTGCAAGCAGAGCTCCTGCACTCCCACAGCATTGAGCATAAACGGCTAGAATCAATAAATACCTCAAGGCATGTCGAGGGTGAATTATATCTATTGGTATCCGCGATTTCTGGAAATAATCTCAATTCCGCCCACACGGTTGTCCAAAGGTATTGCTATGTTCGGTGTGTATCCGTAAGCTGCCGGGCTTCCAAATGCTCGGCGCCACTAGTATGTGTATGCATACATCATGCATTTATTAGAATTCTTGCGTACTCTTTTAGTGAGGTGAAAGGAATACATAAGCAACGTTGAAAGATTTGATTAAACCAAGGTTCAATTAAGTTAATTGTCCAAGTGGGAGTTGACCATGTATAGATGCAGTCAAAGGTCAAACATTTGAGATAACCCCCATTTACATATCTCAATCAAAATCGCGATCCACGGTCACCGTCATTACGCTAATAGACATAATTTTCGCTTATAACTTTACAGTCAATAATAATTCATGTCGCTCACCACTCTAAAAGAGTAGTCACTCCAAAAGTGTGGTTCTCTGCGGTGTCACCATGTTTGTTTACTTCACCTTGTGTATTTCCAGTGGGTTGCGTGCCAGAGTCACGGACTTATACAGTATATACACACATATTTTTGCCATAGAGACAGAAAATAATGTTGAATGCCGCAGAGAAATCAGTGTATTCAAGTTAGACTCGCTGGCAACATAAGATGGCCGCCGCACATACTGTAGTAGTACTGTAGTTCCTTGCGTACAGAGCATGCACAGAACACAAACCCATGATCCTTTGAAACGAGGTAAATATTTGGGCTAGAAAAGTGATAACCAAGTGTTCTTGTTTGGGTTTTTGCACATTTTCATGGCCTTTCAAAACCTGAATATTGCCAATATACAGCTGCTGAAAATTCCTCATCCTGCGTCAGTTTACACACAGGAAGACCTGGTACTATAAATAGTACTAGGAATAATACCAGGTGGTGTACTGCCTTTTCCAATGGACAAGCACATATGATCTGTGTCAAGGCAACTAGGACCTAGGCAGTGGTTTTGGGGGAAAAGACCCTTGAAATATGCGCGTGACAGAGATGTTATTGTCCCTTTTAGTGTTAAGTGTTCATGTCATAATATTGAATTTAGCTTTATAGTAATATCTGCAAATTGATCTGCTTCAAAATAAGTTATGGGTAAAACTCCTAATATCAATATCAATTGATCCCTCTAATGCACCTCAAGTGCACTTGCTGACAATTTTTGTAGCTGAGATGTAAAGCTCCGGGTATTAAAAACAGTACAGTAAGGATGAGAAATATTTCTTATTCTGAATGATTACCATTATTTTTAAACACACGAACATACTACATACAGTAAAACAGTTTGCCTTGGAAACTAGACACTCCACTGAAATACCAGTCAGTCCTTCCATATTCAAACAAGAACAGAAGAAGCAAGATGGTCAGAGATGCCCTCAAACTGCCCACCTCGCACTTAAAAAAACAAAACATAACTAAAAGCTACCATGACAGATTGCAGCCAGACCCAACAACCATGCATGGTTAACATTCATCACACACACACTCTAGGCTAAAACACCAGTAAAAGTGCTATTTCTGAACCAGAGTTGTCTAAAAAATGAACCGAACAGTGTTAAGGTGTTAAATATTGCTGAAGATTACAAGGTCCAGCCAAACTTTATCTTTGGAAGAACAAAAGGATGAAACAGAGGTAATTGGACGTGAGTGTTTAACAGAAATTCGCCCCCGATCCCCAAATGATTTTGTATTCATGTGAGTGGAAATTGATGAAAGTTATCTTTGCTGTGAATTACTTCAATATTTCTGACCTTTCACCAGCCTTTATCGTCAACACAACATTAAGCAGACCAGGCGCCAGCTGAATGGCCTGCAATTTCACATGCTAATTCAGTTGATTGGAAGATCATGAACTTTGGGTCACAGCTGCGGTGCACCAGATTTTTCTGGTAAGTCCTCGATGAAAGGTGTGATATGGAGAAAGCTAACATGAGACAGGACAATACATTATCAAGAATTAACTACATCATAATTGTACAACCTTTCTGTTTAATGTTTCTACTAGGATTCAATAGATTAGAGGATGACAGAATATTAGTTTATCCCACCAATGGAATCCTGCAAATGCATCAGATTCTCTGGAGATTTAACATTTAATATCAAGATGTCTGTTAAGATTCAATGTGCCATCAATATGACAATCAATGTATATGTGATTTATTGAAAGCATTTCTTTTTATGCAACCAACAAATCCACGATCCAGTATTTCTATAAAATCTTTAGGGGGGAAATCATTTTGGCAGTGAACTGTTATGACTGTTTTGGGTTAGGTCATGGGGTCCTTATTCGTCCCTTGTGGTGGTGGTGGTGGTGGGGATGATGATGAGGATGATGATGATGAGGATGATGATGATGAGAAGGAGGATGAGGAGGATGTTGTCAGTTGCTATGCAGTTGCTATGTCCCTTGTAATGAGATTGCCTGTTGCTATGGAGTTGCTATGTCCCTTATGATGATGTTGACAGTCACTATAGAATTCTTATGTTCGTTGTGATTAGATTGTCAGTTGTCATGCAGTTCCTATGTCCCTTGTAATGAGATTGGCAGTTTCTATGTCCCTTATGATGATGTGATAGTCAGTAGCTATTCAGTTCCTATGTCCCTTGTGGTGAGATTGTCAGTTGCTATGCAGTTCCAATGTCCCTTGTAATGAGATGATCAGATGCTATACAGTTCCAATGTCCCTTGTAATCGTCAGTTGTAATGCAGTTCCTATGTCCCTTGTAATTGTCCATTTCTATGCAGTTCCTATGCCCCTTGTAATTGTCAGTTTCTATGCAGTTTTGTGTCCTTTGTTATTAGATTGTCCATTGCTATGTAGTTGTTATGTCCCTTATAATGAGCTTTTTTGTTGCTATGCAATTGCTATGTTCCTTATGTTGATGGTGTTACCAGTTACTATGCAGTTGCTATGTCCCTTATGATGTTGTTGACAGTCACTATGCAGTTCCTATGTTCGATATGAGATTGTCAGTTGGTATGCAGTTCATATGTCCCTTGTAATGAGATTTTCAGTTTATATGTGCCTTATGATGATATTGTCGTCAGTAGCTACGCAGTTGCTATGTCCCTTGTAGTGAGATTGTCAGTTGCTATGCAGTTCCAATGTCCCTTGTAATAAGATTGTCCATTTCTATGCGGTTGCTATGTCCCTTATGATGATGATGTTATCAGTCGCTATGTAGTTCCTATGTCCCTTATAATACCATTGCCATTTGCTATGCCGTTGCTATGTCCCTTGTAATGAGATTGTCCGTTGCTGCTAGACAGTTGTGATGTCCTTAATAATGATGTTGTTGTTGTCAGTTGCTATGCAGTTGCTATACTCCTGTATCCGTCATTCTTATTATGACTAGTCACTTTTATTTTGTCATTTAGGCCTTATTGAAGTGCTGTATTGAATTATCCTGACATAGTGTGGGGCTAATGCTGACGAGCATACATTAAAAGGTTTGTGAGCTTTTTGGAAAAAAGTACTGATGAGACAACGTTTTAGATTAACACAATCCTAGTAGATTTTATTCTTTCATTCTCCTTCATCATTTTTTTTTAACATTAGATGGTCCTTGAGGGTCTAATAAAGGGAGAAAGAGTTCTTCTCTTTTCTGAATCTTTATTATCAAATTTCCACTACAATCCTAATAGCCACACCAGATCATTACTTTGCCAAACCCCAGAGTGGAAAAAAGATGATTAAAGGCCAAAGTGCAATAATAGAGTGAACGTAGGTAGGAAGAGAGGATGTAACGCCACTTTATTTTCCTCACATCAATTGATGCCAGTGTAAATGTCTAAAATTAAATGTCTAAATTAATCTGTCTCATGATCGCGAGATGAGCTCTGCATGAGCGCCCTTCAGGCTGCTCGCTTTCTGAAAAAGAGCTTTTTATCCTACGCCTGAAGGAGACGTGTTACATTTAGTGTGTCTGTGTGTGTTTGTACACTTCTTACCTCCTGATTCTTTCCCAAGGAAAGCCTTGAGAATCCTACATGTATTACTACAAATGCATAATGTGACAGAAGCTTGCAAGCCTACCTGAGAAACAGTTAAACACAAAGTACCGCTCTGTCTCGGGCCTTAATCATTGATCGCTCTTGTTACCATCTGAGGACAATAATTGGAGAAGATCTAGAGGTTGCGCGAGAAGGGTAATCATTGTGTTTTGGTCCAGCACACTGTTGTCTGTCTCCCTGGTGTTCACCACAGTGTTTTGCGTCACTATCTGGAGTAATCAGCCGAGAGCTACTGTATGTGTTTGTTGATGTTGTGCACGTTGTGTGGGGCCAGTATCGGATATGTTTGCTAGATTATTCTACACGGCCGTATGATTCTATCACCACCACATCTACCTCGCCTTCTTTCCAGCGTGTGTAGCATTTGTTTACTCATTTAAAATGCTTTACCAGGCCTTTACTACAGTCTCTTTGAGGTCTTCTCTTTGTTTCTTCCTTCAGTCTCCTCGACAAGAGCTAAAATGCAAGCTCTATTGGGTTGAAGTCTGCTGATTGACTTGGCAATTCTATTCATGTGCAACTATTGTTAAAAAATAAATAAAAATAAGCATACTTTATAACTACCCTCTCCAAAGGTCTCAGTGAGTCCTTCATCAACACAGTCTACATGCGTAGAGGCACCATGGGCATGTTTTACATAAAACATTACATTTTGCCTTTAGAAGAATATATTCTGTCAGAATTACTTCAGAAGAAACCTGAAAAGTCTTTGTTGGCAAATCAAAAAACTATATATCATTGTTGTTGTTGCAAACCTGCCCAAAATACAGAGCGTTAATGCACCATGTTCTCTTGACATCATGTACCCAAACTACCTTAAAGCTGCAGTAAGCTGTCATACAAAACAAATGCGTGTCCAATGTATTCATGCCTGTGGTTTGTTTACTAGTTCAGTCATTCACAACATATTGTGAAAATCTTATCATAATCCTATTTACACAACTTTTGCAGTTTCACTGTATATTTTAGCTCTGCAAAATTCCACATGATCCAATTTCTCTTCTTTTTTTTTCTCATATGTGCATTTTTGCATGTGTCTGAACAGAGAAAATTCACTTTTTTGTTGCATTACATTCATTTCCATGGAAATAGGTTGTGCGAGACTGGCTAGAATGAAATGGGGATCTCCTAAAGATATACTGTATACCAGTCAGAATTTATTAATTGACATTTGTGGTGCCAACATGCATGCAAAATTGGTCTCTTTTGATCAAGACACTATCCATATGTAGAGAATTAAAGTCAAAATATCACAAAACACATTTTTGCTACGAAACATTAAGAGTAGGTCCACAAATGCAAGATTTTAAAGTTATTAGTTGTGGCTTGTTATTACTGCACATGTACAATACATTTAGTGACAGCACAACTTAGTGGTGCAGCTATAGTGATTGCCGTCTATTTTGTCAAGATATCCATCAGCAGTGACTGAATATACAGCCAATTGCAGTCAGACTAGACTCAGGGAAAAAAGACACCGTCTGGTCATCACAATATTAAAATGTATATTGTAAGGTGTGCTGCTGAGATTTTAATATACACAGTAATATAATGTAGTATTATGATGACATTCTTATATTAATTCCTTGTGTTATGGTAACAGTGGTACTTTGGGTGGAGGCGTCAGAGCACATCCCGAAGGAGGATATATTTATTGAACATATAATCACATTACAAGATATGAAAATAAAAATGGAAATAATTCCTCCACGGCAGTAGTTGGCGCTATACTACGGCAGTTAGTCACATTGGCGAATCATCATCTGCGTCAGAAAATAATTGTCTTTTTGACAATTTTTTGTCATTGTGTTAAATTTAATTTTATATATCAAAAAAAGGTATGTATGGGGGGGAAGACGAAACAGAAATCTTTTAAGAATTAATTAAAGAAGTGAATATTAATGCAATTCTAGATGCAAAACAGCAAAGAACGCTACAGTTTATCAAGAATTACAAAAGCAAACTCATACAACGTCGCTTCCTGTTTTCTCTTTTTCTTCTTTTAAATTACTGGTAGATCACATTTCTATGGTGTATACCGCCACCTACAGCAGCGGAGTCCCTTCTCAATATTCGCAAAAGAAGAACAGACTGAAACGAGGCATGAGTCGCATGCTCGTTTTGCGCATTTTCAGTAAGTATGCTTAAAAAATTCAAAACAATTTGGATGGAAACATGACTAGTGATAGTTAATTAATATGCCGTTGATGCCGAAAATAAGTCATGTCAGCCTTTCTGAGTTGCCAGATTTCAAACCAGGAATACCATTTTTTTTTTTTTTAACAAATAAACAAAAAACAAGGGGACAAGCATAAAAAATGCAAGACAGATAAAAAACAAAGTGACAGAGGGAATAAACAAGATATCTGAAGGTGACTATAAGTTAGCTGTTCGGGTCCCATATAAGGCAATTTCAAGCTCAATTACAGAGCAATTGAAAGTTTAACAACTCAATGCCTTGTCTTTCTAAGTGTAAGTCTAAGTGCTATACGAAGATAACTCGATTTGCTTGAGGGTCTTGAAGATGTTTGACCTCTCATGCGCAAAACTCTTGCAAACGACTAGACTCTTCAGACCTTGTTTTCTTTATCCTCCTTTTAATTTGAATCCATCAATTATACTTGCCGTCTTCTCGCTTGACAACAATTTTCTTTTGTAATCTTTCTGATACGCTCCTGAATGAGTCTGAGCGTCTGCTGGGCAACTGTCTGACTGTTTTTTAACTTGTAAGTTTATTTGTGAGTCTGACGAGTCAAACAGTTCCAATATCTTTCATCTAGTATGAGGCGCTCTAAATTAATGTTGAGACAGTGGCCAGGTGAGATGAATTCAACACATCTGTCTTTTGAATTAGAACTCTTGTGTCGTGGGGTTATCGAAAGTTTTCTGCTAGCGTTTCAATAATAAAACCTGTGTTAGCCTGAGGGGTGGAAAGAAAAGAAATGATGTGGAATACAGGTAGACTAATTGATTAAATTGAACCAAAAAAATAGCTCAGTGCAATATTCTAAAAAAACAAACAAACATAAAAACAGGAGTTTTTTTTGTGACTAAAATATTCTTAAAGGAATAAGAAAAATAATGGATAATATGACAAGCCCATATTTGGTCAAGGGCCTACTCGAGATTACTGTCTTCATTAATTAACTATCATTTTCAAAATTGTTAACACATGCCCCTTGTAATGTTGCAGCTGACAATAAAAAAAGGATTTGTTTGATATGCACCAAGGTAATAACCATCAATTATCATTACCTTAGATTAATTGGGCTTTTAATACAGTCATTAAAGTCCGGTCTGAAATATAGGTGACATTTTTCAATGAAGATAGAGTTCTGTTCTGTTTCAGGATGCTTTGAGGCTCAAATAAAATAGCAGGATTATAAGAGCCGCTGGTGATTTCAAGAGCAAACAACCTTCTTTGCCATTTGCACCTCACCGGTCTCCATATTACGAGTGCGTATGTGTGCATTGTACTGTTAAGAGTGTCTCAAGCTCTCACAGCATTGCAAAATGTAAGTCTCTAAAACGATATCCACTAGTCATGGCTGGATAAAACCCCTGAGGTCTGGATCGTGATCATTGTTTCATTCTAAAAATTCATTTTCTTGCCTTATGCATCTAAGCCTAGAAAGCAAAGCATGGGGAAGTCTGTGTCACCAAAATGCCCAAATGCAGTTTTTGTCCACAGCCTCTCAAACATTCCTGTTTTTCGCAATCCACTTCTTCCTTGATAAACTTGCGCAATGTTTTTGTGGTTCTATGAATGTGGAGCCTTTGTTGCAGGGCGTTGGTAGACGTGTGGCCCTCAGTCGCTTGGTGTGCGGTAAAGAGTTGCGATAGTCCACTTCACTTGCGTACAGCTGTGTCATTTGGTGTACGGCTGGCCCCAATTGGTTGAATTAATTCGCTTCTACTTTGTTTTTAAAAACAATCCTTGGTCTGGTTTCTCATTCGGTAGTTCTGTTCACAGTATAAAGGAAAATAGCAAGCCAGCATGTCAGCTCTTTGTTTTTTATTTACATCTGTGTTAGTGTTTGTTGGCATCATCTATTAAGAAAAAATTTTCTTTTAAAATTAACTGACATCTGTTACCTAGTCTGTAGTTGGAAGACATACCATACGCCCTATTTTCATAGACAGGCACAGGTGCGCTCTGCATAATAATTTGTTTGCGTGCAAGTCTAGTTTACAGAGCTTGGGAATTTGGCAGACCCCGTTGCGCCTCGCTTGGCGTTCCAGCGGACCGGCGGCATTTTCTATTACATGTCCCAGGCACAACTGATTATTTGGTTACAGAAAGTAGACTAGACTTTAGACCTGGTGAAGACAGGTCTAAATTGTGGCGCAGGTGGCGTAGCACGATTTTTGTGGATTTGATCCAGGCGTAGGCAGATGTGTAGTGGATGCCATTGTATTTTATTTATAAAATTTGTTATATTTAATATAAGGGGGAATGATTCTTTACATCATCCGCAATCGGACAACTTCTTGCAGTTCCTTATAAATGTACTTTTAGCTTGCTGATCTCTCATCAATTCATCTGCACTGAATTGAAAGGGAATGAAGCGAACCGCTATGATTGGCCGAGAATCAAGTCAGCTATGTTCACTCCCACAACGCCGCGATGCCTATTTCTACCTTCGCCCGTCTAATAAAACGTCAGAAGAAATAACACTCCACAAAGATGCACAGTTAGACTGCACTTTGTGCTAGACTTACACTAGGCCCCCAGAGTAAACACATGGAAGGATGGATGGACGTTTATTTTAATTTATAGTGCTATTTAATGTCAATAATAAAATGACAAGCCCTATTTTTGCATATAAATCTCAGTGCCATAAATTGTACAATAACGGTAACACCTTTACAACAGTGCACGTCTGAATCTTTTTCTTGGGCTTTACAAACACACAACAAAGTCACCATCATGTGTAATTCTCATCTAAATCATGCAGGGGATAATAATTTACATCCAATTGTGAGTCTCATTAGCTTGTTAATGCTCGCTATGTGTGCCTCTTCAGGTTAATGGAAAAACACGGCAAAATCTATTTTTATTCCCTTCAGTATAGCCTAATTATCCTGAGCTACATACCTCTGGTCTGATCTATCCCTACACGTCTTCCAATAAATGACAGAAGTCACTTTTTAATATGCAATCTGGTCCAGCTCCCATCACTCATGTGTTTGATTTAATGCAATATGAATTAATGGCCTAAGCACATGTCAGAGTTGGCACACTCATTTTTTATATTTTCATTATTTTGGCACTGAGGATTTCTCCAGACAAAACTTAGGAAATACCCAAATGGACTGTATTTTCCCTCGCCAGGGTGCGGGTCACTGGGGCCACGCTGTGGAGATAGGGCTGCAAGAGTGGCTTGATGGCCAGCGCCAGCACACATGGGCCTGACTGGCCCACTTGGTTCTGTACACCACCCTGGGTGTAATGTGTACTGGGTGGGGGCCAAAGGCAGGGATCTTGGTGCAAAAGAAGCTAAAACCACAGATATGGGATGTCCCCACTCTGGGAGGCAAGGATCAATGACCCCTATAGACATTTGTGTCTGTCCCGCGTCTTCCCTCTACCCCCGCTGTCACACATCTGATTGGATGACAACTAATGACATCATAAAGCACTTTCTCATCATCTCCTTCAGGCGCCAGGCTCAATAACATTTTCCGCTAACACTGCGCACAGTCGATCAATCTTTCCATCACTCGTACAACCGTTCTCACACATATTATTCACAATCATTTACATGCTTGACAAGTAGTGTTGTTCTGCCAATGAGTGGCAGCCAAGACAAGGAGGCAGGGGACTCAGTCCCATCTGAGCACCCCACAGAGGCTTGACTTACATGGCAGCCTCTCAGACAGCAGGGGGTGGGGGGCTTTGTCCATGAAAAAAAGAGGTCTGCAGTGTCTTAGACTGGCTGCTTGATTTACGCTTTGGCTCAAAACAACACAAATGCATATCAAAGATTGAAATATGAATGATATATGAACTGCAGCCATTTCCACAAAATGTGTATGCTTGTAGAAAAACTGAGCTTATTGATATATCAGATGTGACATTATGCCATATACATTTAAAAAAAATCAATGATAGTAAGTGTACCTTTGAACATGAAAATTAATTGAATTGGCAAAAAAATGGGCCCAATACTACTTTCTGGTTTCAAGATTCAGCAGTATCGAAAAAGCCTGAAGGCACATATGCACGTTTAATTTATTTTAGTTTTTCATATAGATACTGTATTTTTAATTAGTCACTGAGGCTGAAAAGTTTCATTGAGTTTAGCCTACTAAAGAGTCAAATAAATGCTTTGACACTGGTTCATTTAACTCGTAAATATCTATCTATCCATCTATCTATCTATCTATCTATCTATCTATCTATCTATCTATCTATCTATCTATCTATCTATCTATCTATCTATCTATCTATCTATCTATCTATCTATCTATCTATCTATCTATCTATCTATCTATCCATCCATCCATCCATCCATCCATCCATCCATCCATCCATCCATCCATCCATCCATCCATCCATCCATCCATCCATCCATCCATCCATCCATCCATCCATCCATCCATCCATCCATCCATCCATCCATCCATCCATCCATCCATCCATCCATCCATCTATCCATCTATCCATCGAGGCTGGGGAACCTCTATGTTGACTAGCTAGCTAGCTAGCTAGCTCTCGCTACTTGATTTAGTGTCTCCATGTCAAATTGCTTTATACTGTGCAAAGCTATCAAGTAGCTCTTAGAATAAATTTTAAATGCCGTTCAAGAAGAACAGACAAATTAACATGAACACTATGTGCTCTCATTGAACTGCTTGCTTCATTAAGAGCAATTTCCTTGAACACAGAAAGGAAGTCAGTACTCAAACCTTTTTGGTACAAAGAATGCACACCCTGCAAACCATTAGCATTGAGCGAAATAATGTCTGCTATTTAAAAAGAGTTGGAAGAAATAATGGATAGTGCTTTTCAAAGTTGGACCATGAACTGCTAGCGCTCAGCAAAATAGTTTGAGATGTTTGCTATTCGTCATGAGAGTAAACTTCAATGACAACAACTCTGGATGGAAAAATAATTAACTCTGCGTTGTCTAATATTGATCCAATAACATTTCTTATGGGAATCAAAGTAAGCGAGTGTTGGTACATATGCATCATCTTCAGTCTAAATATTTTAAGTGTGATGAATAAACTACTTATTGTTATGTGAGCTCTGCTTACTCATACATCTCAGTGGTTTGGAATAACCATTAATACTATCAATCATCTTCTATTTATGTGCTTTCCACATCTCTACTAGTCAAAACCTATTGCTTTCAAGAAGTTTCTTCTGGCCAACAATAAACCTCAAGAGCTTACTAAAATCAAAGCAAAGCAAAACAGAGTGATATATACTCGCGCAATGCTTGCTGTATATGTCACAATGAAGCAATATAAAAAAGGCAACCATGCATTACGGTGCCATCACAAACAACTTTTTACTCCTCTTTCATATGTAAATGGTCCAAACTATGAATATATGCATTCTTCTTCAAAAGTGCCCAGCCCACGAGGTTATAAGACACTCGCAGAAATGCATAACGTGAAGATATACAGCATCTTAAAAATGAAGTAGTAAAATTCCTTCACTGATGTACCCAGAATGTACTCCATTTTCAATGCTTTGTGAATAATTTTATCCAAAAAGAATGCAGACTTCAAACCCGGATTGTCCATCATGGAGCCAGATGTACTAACCAAATATTTTTTAACTTATCTTCAATTTGTGGATACTCCCTAATACATGCCCCACCCCTCCATAAAGTTGAATGCAAACTGATTTAAGTAGTAGGCTAATCTTGCTCAAATAAAGCACAAGATGAAAGTATACCCTCCCTGGTGGAGGTAACAAACAGCCTAGTGGAGGTAATGACCTATGAAATGAATCACCATGCATCCAATACACATTTCCTACCATCATCAAACCTCCCTCCGTTTTCTGTCCAATCCAATAAACCTCCGTCCTGCTGAATAAATCATCACTTTTAAATGGCTCTATTTAAAAAGCAACTGTGCTCATTTAAAATTGGTGTCAGAATAAATTCAGTGCTGACTGTGTACTTTTGCAACCAGCCTGCTCCTATTTGTCCTGCCGTCATGCCAGTGAAAGCTCCCATGGTGCCGTCGGTGGGGAGGAGGCTGCCGCTTGCTAGCGCCGATTATTCCCAACATTTGATGAAGGTCCTCTAAGTTCATTTATTTCATGAAACACTGTGTCAAGTCGCATTACATTTTTCTACAGCTGTCACATTTGTGGAGGAACAGCTGGCAGGCACCACGCTGTACTCCAGGAAGAATTTTAAGGGGGATTAAGTAGCTGGCATCCACTAATTATTTCATATACTTTTCCACACTATTGAAACTGTGTAAAATATTTCACATTTGTTGTGTAATTTAGCTGAAGCCAACTCTACTTCCTGTACAGTTCAGTTACACCTTGTCATCTTATACAGAAGCGTGGAAATGCCACTGTGGAGTAAACATTTTTGACTGGTGAATATGTTTGAACATATTAGCAAATACGTATACAAATTTAAATACGTTCAAACATGCTTGCAAGTACGTTCGTAGGTACTTGCAAATATGTTTGAACATGCTTGTAGGCTAAATGAAAAAAACAACGCCCCCCCCCCCCCCCCCCCCCCCAATAATGCCACGGGGTATTGAGAAAAAGCATACATGTATTTTTTAATGTTTGGCCTTCATAAAAAATGCCGAACAAAAGTCATGTACTACACACATAACAATAATTTGTTTTTATAAATAAGCAGTGTTAACTTATGGTACTTAATTTTCGAACGTGTTAGTAAAATGCAGGCCAAATTCTAGGGAAAAAAATCCCCTTAATGCCACGGGGTATTGGAACAAAGTATATATACGCATATTTTTAACATTTGATGAACATAAAAAATGCCAAACAGAAATCATGTACTGCAGACATAACAATAATTCATGAAAAAAATAAAAATAAGCATTGTTTACTTAATGTACTTAATTTATGAACATATTAGTATGAGGTAGGCCAAATGCTTTAAAAAAAGAATAAAGCTTTTTTTTTTCTTGCGCATGTGCAAGTCAATACCCTTATGGGAAAAATGCTCAGTATTTAGCTTTTAGCCTTCAAGTACATTTGAACGCATGTACAAATACGATTGTCTGTATTTATAAATACGGTCGAACGTACTTGAAAATGTTCAAACATATTTCATACATGTAACCATATTTCCAAATATGTTCAAAGGCATTTGCCAGTAAAAAAAAAAAGTATAATCCACATTAGTTCTACACTTCCGTATTTTTTATTTTATTTGTTATCTTGATATCTTTTATTGAGTTTGCAATATAATTTGGGTTTGAAATACCCATGATGTCATTTTTCAACACATTGGTAGTTCTTATATGCCCAAGTTGTAAAACACTTGAATTTCTCATGAATATTTGATATTTAACTTTCAAATTGCTTTGAAGAATGTCCCTTTGGGGTTGTCACGTAGAACAGGAGCCATAAAAGCAAAATTCTGACTCACCCAAAGCATTTAGTTCATGCTGATAAGCCTAATGTAGACAATGACTCATTTCAACCAAGCAACAATTATTTTGATTGCCCTTTGTAGAGAGGATTTGCCCTATTTATAACCGTCGCTGAGTGACTGCTTACGTTACTGTAATGAATGAACGCCAGTGAAGTCCACATTGTGTGTCTGACACAACAGTAGACAGAAAATTATTTCATTAGTACTTTTATTAAATGCTGTCATATTTTAGTGTCGTTTATGACAATAGTTTTCTACGAATAAATTCTGAATGGGTGACAAATAGGCCAAGGGAAAACATATTTATATAACATATTAATATTTAATTTATCAAGCAAATGTTTTCCACACTTGGAAACGTTACAAGAGTGTTTTAACGTTTCCCTTAATTAAAGAAATTCAACCATTAATATAGCAGCTGGATTTTATTTATCAAGACATTTTTCGGTCCTGATCCAAATGGGGAATTGTCTACGTTTTAGGAGATCAGAGATCTACTGAAGGCCATTGGGCTCATCTGATTGCTGAAGATTGTTCTTTTACAAGGATGGGGTTAATAAAACATAAAAAAAAAAGTTCTATAGCAGCAATGAATAATGAGCATGCATTTACATCTGCATAATTGATGACACAGTGGACCTCTTAGTATTGGGCTGAGCCCTCTGACCATTTATTAAACCAGCCAGGTAATTAAATTAAATGTTCCAGACATCAAGAATATTCCGTCATATGTACTTAAAGAATTTATGAAGTTGGTTTTTTGTTTGCACAAATGAGAAGGCAAACTGCTGAATGTTTATGATGAATGTTAGTTTTTTAGAAACTGACAATTTACAATTAATTCAAACAATAAAAATCAATATGTATTGAAATATATATATATTTATATACAAAAAAAACCCCACCATTTATGATTTCAAGAAAATATTATGACTATATTTGTCAAGTAGTTGAAGGTGTGCTATCACAACTTTAAAGAAGAAGCTTTTCCCTTTTGCATTTTAATGAAGCTTCTGCTTTTCGTCACACCTCCGAGTCTGCTGCAAACAAGAGACGAGTGAGCAGCACATCTGTTGAGAAGGAGTTCGTGAGTAAACAAACCTCTGGCAAATTGATCACAGAATTGCTGCAATTATATGATAATAAGTCATCTGTTGCGTTGTGTCAGCACCATTTTGGTGTTAAAAACAGGTTGGTTGCGTGCTGACATGGCACAGTGGCAATATTCTCCAATGTAACAGTTTGGAGTTGTCTTTACATATATTTCAAAAGATTGGCTGTGCAAATTAATATTTCATGTAGACCGAAGGAATATGCTTACACATCAGGAAGTGCATTGCCTTAGGAAGCGGCGTTATGAGTCATGTGCTTCCGATGGAAGGGAGACTTTCCCTGTGGAGCCTCCACTCTGGTGGTCTTGAAATGGAATTAAATTCAACCTAGAAAAATCTTCAATATGGATCACAGATAACCGGGCTTGGCAGCTTTATTCTCAAGTGATATGATTTGGATCAGCTTATACTGAATAAGCATATAAAAACTATAACTTCAATAACATGTTGGGGATCAATGGTAAGTTTTAGTGTACAACTGATTTTAATACAATTACACTGGGGGGAAAAAATCTGTTGAATTAGATTTGATGCTAATTAAAACTAAAATTGCAGTCAATTTTTTTTCTAACATTCTCAATTTCTTTCTCCACAGCTTACCCTCCAAATTTCCACTTATCGACCGTAGTAAGACTGTAGTAAGGAGAGATGATTACGATTGGAGTCATCTACAGCTTCGTGCCGCTCCCAATAGGTCAATTGTACTCTCAATATCTGCAAATGGAAAACTAGCATAGTAGGAATTAAGAGAGCTGGCTAGTCTCATGTGCATACCGTTCTATATTTATTTTACGCTGTATTTTTAGCATTCAATGATTGTAACTATTCCGTCGTAGTGTTTTATTTACAGTACATACATACATATTTATTCCATTTTTTTTTTTAAATAGACTGCATTTTATAGCACACTTTATTTACACCATATGTTGCTCAAAGCGCTTTACTAATTTAATTTCATTTAATTCATCAGCCAGGCCCACTGGGAGCAAATTAAGGTTCCATGATCGAACCCACAACCTTCAGATTGGGATATGACCACGCTACCACTGAGCTATGCCGGCCTGTTTTAAGAAAACAAGGGTCCTATAGAAACTTGACATGATAGAGAGAAGCTGAGATCAGTTTTGGATTCCGCACTCAAAAAATTGTCTGTCGGAATGAACTCAACAAAAATTGTGTTCTCCAGTGTTGGGGGACTGAGGGGAGCAGATGCATTTTCTGTTCTGCTGTGAAACTGCACAGATAAAATAAATTATACAAGCATATAAAAATAGTGACCAGGGGTAAAAAAAAGAATGAAAACCAGGCAGTACGGTGGGTGACTGGTTAGCACGTCCGCCTCCCAGTGCAGAGGACGTGGGGTCGAGTCCAGGCTTCGGCCTCCCTGGGTGGAGTTTGCATGTTCTCCCCGTGCTTGCGTGGGTTTTCGCCGGGTTCTCTGGTTTCCTCCCACATTCCAAAGACATGCATGCCAGGTTCATTGAACACTCCAAATTGTCCATAGGTGTGATTGTGAGTGTGGATGGTTGTTTGTCTCTGTGTGCCCTGCGATTGGCTGGCAACCAGTTCAGGGTGTACCCCGCCTACTGAACGAAGCCAGCTGGGATAGTCTCCAGCATCCCCTGCGACCCTTGTGAGGACAAGCGGTTAAGAAAATGGATGGATGGATGAATATTTGTTATTATATATATATATATATATATATGTATGTAAATTGCCCTAGTACCTGGCGATTCGATTCATATCACGATTCATAGGTCACGATTCGATTCGATACCGAATAATCCCGATACACATCTATAAATTGATTGCGTTTTTTTTCCAACTCAAATCTATAGTACACTGTAAGATTTGTATGAAAATTTATTTATTTATCTGAAAATTCAGGTTGCATTCTGTTTCATTTTTGAACAGTACTGAAATAAATTATTAATATAACATTCTTCCATGCTTAATGTGTAAATCCTAACCCTAAGTAGGACGTTTTGTTTAATATTCCCATGAAAAATGTATGTTTTAAAATCGATTCGGCCGCATATTGAATCGATTCGAGAATTGCGCGCTGTAAAATCGCGATATATTGCCAAATCTATTTTTTCTAACACCCCTAATACATATATAAATATATATATATATATATATAAATATATATATATATATATATATATATATATATTTATATATATATATATATATTTATATATATATATATATACAGTATATCCCACATTGAGGGGGGTATTATACAAGGGAATTAGAAACAAAAAATGTTCGCATTATTTAGACACTTATTCTTTTTATCATTATTATTCACTATGATAATAAAGGATACCAGCAAATCAGGGGGCCCTATTATACGCAAGTAAAGGGGGAAAAAAAAACTACTTTTTAAGGGTGATTTTTGAGGTGAAGTATTATACATGGGTGCGTGTTATTTCACGGTAAATCTTATCATCGGTACATTACATTTCAGTAGATAAACGCGGCAAAATCACAAAAAACAAAGCAGACTGGAAATAATAAATGAATTAGGTACCTGCCATTGACAGACATGGATGCACACAACATTGCGGAGCAGGCAAATGAGAACTAACTGATAACGATGGTCAAGAACAAGATCCCAAGATCATTTTTAATACTGTGTGGGGAACTCATTTACATCATGCACTCTCAAGTAATGATTTAATCGCTTAATAATTCATCTGACAGACTGTATATGTGCTTGTGCCTAGTAAAAGAGTTCAAAATGAGGTTAGGCTTTTAACGTTTACCAAGTCGCTCTTCTGCTTCCTTACTGTCAACTGGACCTCGTGCAAGGCACTCATATTAGAGCGGAGGATGTATACAGTACCTAATGAGGTAGCTGGTGAGTGTACTGAGTGTATATGTAATACATAACATCAAGTCAATAAGTGCCAAGGTTTCTATTTCTGTCAATCGTGATGATGATTAATGCATTATTAATGACAGACTTTCTCTGTTCACTGCGACAGCGGGTTGACAAGGCATCAATCCGCGCTTCCTTACTTCCTGCCAGCACATAAAAAAAAAAACTGACACAGATGCTAGATGATCGATATTCGGAATAAATTGTTCTTTCCGCTTCTTACTAGCACAATGGGAGTGGGAGAGGGGGGAACGGATGGAGTGCATGCGCACACAGTTATTGGTGTGCATGTGTGTGCGGGATGTCTAACTACTGTTACAAAGGTCAAAGCAGTTGACATGCCAGCATTGGGCAGCCAGGGAGCAGCGAGCAAATCCTCCTGCGGTGAAACCTTTAAGTGTCATTAGCTTCCTTTGTTGTAGACACCACCTGCCTGGCTGCCATTCAGCATCTTACATGCACCCATTTGGACGGGGAATAATTAAGGCACAAAACACACGCCTGAAATGAATGTACAAACATTTCAAATGACTGTGATGTGTAAAACACACAATCAGACACGCACAACTTTGTAGGGCAGTGGAACGCGCATAGAGCACGAAGCGGTTTAATTATGGTTGCCAAATGGTCGAGTCTTGTCTGTTTATTCCTGACATCTCAACCTATTGCCCTTCATTTTTAATTGCGCGAGTCTCAAAACAGTCCTTCCCCCATGCCGAAAAAAATGGTCGTCTTCCATTAATTGCAAAGCTGCCATTCAAAATGACTGATTTTAAGATAAAACAGCCCTAACTACACAGTAAATTCTGTAGAGTAAATTTGACTCTATTTAGAGTGGGATCAAATATAATCCGTTTTAGAGTAATATTTACACTTGGAAGAGAGTAAAAATAAAGAATTGAAAAATAAAATAAAACAAAAGTCACACATAGCAGGAGCTGCTTGGCTCAGGGAGTAGATCGGCTGTCTCCCAAAGTGAAAGTTGGGAGTTCGTTCCTCAACCTTTGAGTGGCTTTTATGAATTTTTTTCAATTCTTTATTTTACTCTCTTCCAAGTGTAAATATTACTCTAAATCTGAGTATTTGTTCCCACTCCAAATATAATCAAATTTACTCTACATAATTTACTGTGTACCAACAATATAAATACTTTTTCTTGGGCTATCAAAATTAAAGGGTTAACTCTGGAGATTGTTTGAAATTATTTGAAACTGTAAACGGTTCTTTTATCTTGAATACTGGCAATGCTAATAATAACAACTAGGAGACTGCATATTCTCAGTTGAGCTATTTACTGGATGCCAGAAAGATCAAGAACACAGCTGTGGGGCCTTATCTGCTGAAAGCGGAAGAAGGCCTGCTCTATTCAAAATGGTCTCTACTCTTATACTGCCTTGGAAATGTGTGACCTGATAGTCTTAACTGGTTTCAACTGGATAAATATGCCAGAGTGCAGATAGATAGAAAGGCGCCAAGCCAGGACAGGCCACGGCGACACAACGACCAAGTTCAAGTCACCTATCTAGTCATTAAGAGGCCTAATCTAACAAAACATATATATATATATATATATATATATATATATATATATATATATATATATATATATATATATATATATATATATATATATTTTTTTTTTTTTAATCAGTTAATTCATCTTTATTACTTCTTCTTACAGCCTGTAACGTGCAGCCAAACTTAGCCACTGGCCGAAGACAAACACGGACTATATGTAGTTTTGTACTTTCAGTTTTACTTGAGAAATCTCAAGAGATTTGTGCACTTTACAAAGCCAAATTCTATAGCATATTAGTTGTACATTGAAGAAAAAAGTACAAACAGAAATTGAAAAATTTGATTAATTGCGATTAATTAGGGGAAATTGTGTAATTAATTAGTTTTAAAAATGTAATTGCTTGACAGCACTACTTTTTTGACCCGTTGGCTTCGAATGAACTCTCACCATGTACGTGATTTGTGCTTCTAATGGCAGAGTTACACTTGAAGCGAGCACTTTTAAACAAGTTACTCATACAATAAATCTGGCACACACTGGATTTTGACTTCTTATATTCAGTTCTGAGTTGAAAGTCTTTATTGTCATTATATATGCACAAATATGGAGCAATGAAATTGACCTCTAAAGTCACAATCCATTCAAGAGACACGAAAATAACTATGACCAACATAGGGAGACAGAACGGGAAGCCTGGCTAAGCTAAAGTCAGTGCCCTGAGTTTCTTAGGTGGAAAATAAAGGAAAACATATGGAACAGGGAGCAATTTTTTTTTTTTACTTCCATCATGCATATAAATGAGATTATGACATTAAGATGTGTTGCGACCTCTAAGCATCACTTCACAAACTTTCAAACTCCTATGTTGCCTCTGTAGATGCGGTCCGAGGGCTTCCAACCAATGTGATGACGTCATCTGTGGCTTGTCATATTTTCCATTATTGATTTTATTTGCCATGCACAGTGACAAACTTTCTACTAGAATTAATATAAAAATGGGCTTTCCATCTGTAACATGCCCTTTTGTTCAACGTTAAAAAAAATACTTAAAAAATTAGGACCAGCAAGCAAATGTTCCTTTTATAAAGAATTTTTTTTGACGATTGGTCATTTTTCACTCTTCGGATAATTCACAGGTAAACAGTATCATAAACCTTGGTAGTCAACTCTGCGCCTTCTGCTGTTTAACAATTTATAGGAATTGTTTTCATCAACCTCTGTAAGGAGCCAATCTGTTGCTGGCATGCTCTCCTTTACCCAAACACCATCCTAAATTAGGTATTATTGTGTTATGAACAAATCATTTTTCTTTCGATATCTTCCTCTACTTGTCAGTGTCTCTTTGCTGTTCTGTGATTGCATCCAGGAATAAAAAAATACTCTCTGACTTCTACCCGTACTTTTGAAAAGATCAACACATTTTTGGACGATTTTATGTCCAAAATAACTCAAATATTTCCAGACAGGCATACCTAAGGTCAAAGGTGAGATTAGTCCTACCAGCACTCTGACGTGTCCAGTTTTCAACCCGTCTACATCAAATGTCTTTACAAACGTATTGATTTTGGAGGAAAAGTCAGGATCGCAGCTGTCGACAAAGGTCATTGGTAAATGTGCTTTGACATGTCTTTGCTGAGCAGTCAGTCCAGGTCATGGTCTGACACAGGGCAAATGGACTACATTTTCCGGTTATTTCACCTTTTATCGCAAAGGCTTTTCCACTTCTGGATCATGATGAATTTAACTCTGAAGTGAGGTGTGGCACCTTACGATGTTGCATAACTTGTTTTCAAGAAAAGAGATGGCAAATCCAGAAAGTAAAAACCCTGCCACAGTTTGGCTTTAGCCTCTCGTGCTAGCTAGCTAACTCCCTAGCTAGCTCCCCTTGTGCTTAGTAACCTGCTAGGGAGCTGGCTAGCTAGCATGAGAGGCTAAAGCCAAACTGTGGCACGTTGTTTTACTTTCTGGACCTGGATTTGCCATCTCTGGTAATAATGTAGCTCTTTCAATTCATTTTGCTGGAATGTACCGACACCAATGTCTTTCTTTGCCTTTGCTACATTATTAACACCCCCCAAGCATTACCCTGCCTTTGATCATAATATTCAACATCTGCAATGATTCCCAAGGCATACAAACACACAACTAAGAGATTCTGACACAAAGCTGTCTCTGTGGAATTTCCCTGCTAAATGTTGTGATCAACACAAAGATATTTTGCCTCACCTCTGTCACCTTCCTCTAACCACAGAACACAACCATGTGACAATTTCCACTGTCACGGCTGGTAGAGTAATCCTGGCAATAATCCATAAAGTGCAGACTGACATGATGAAAGTGATGCCGCTTCATCAGTTCTAGAAAATAGAGAAGTCAGTCTTGAGTTGTTTTTGCGCAAAGGCCGAGGGCCATTTGACAAGAGAGGTTAGAACAAAGCTTGTTTGGTTAATTGAGCCTGATTGTGTATTTTTAGCATCAAACAAGGATTTGCAAATATGGCATCAAATGATAGAGGTAGTTTTTTTAATTTGAGATAAAAGCTGGATATACTTACTGGACCTACTAGATATACACAGTCATCAACCTCATTACTAGGACCAGCTGCTGCATTGCATCACCGATGATGTGACCCAAATTTTACAAACACATTTCATTGTGATGCAGTGCGCATTTACCTCCGTTGCAAACTACGGCCATTTATACCTAAAGGGTAATCCAGAAATGAACGTTATTTTCTTTTTTGACATAATTTATGGTACAGCTGCTGTATATGAGGTGATATTTGTCTCAAAATTATTCACAAAAATTATTCAGACAAATATAATTGTGATCACGTTTTGCGATCCACAAATATATTTGTGATTTTCACATCTTTTTAAGATCCACACATGTATTCAAGATATTCCCATGTTTTTGCGATTCACTAATATATCAGTGATGTTCCTGTTTTTGAGATCTACAAATATATTTGTGATTTTCACGTGTTTTGGAGATCCACCAATATATCCACAATTTTCGCGCATCAGTAATGTTGTGTGTGCATTTATCATGACTTGCCATTTATAAACGAGCAGTCTCCTGTTTAGCATATAAGTATTGGAAATTGAAAAACTTTATCTGTTCTTCTATTATTTGTTCACTGAACACAAGTCGGAAAACAAAATACAACCCTCATTTGTTTCCCTTGATCTTACGTTGCCTTGACAAGAAGTTATTCTTCTTCTACTGTAATTTTTTCTTCTTATACGCCACTGCAGCAGAAGCGGCCATAGAAGTAGCAATAGAAGAAGAAAGTTTTCCGGGTCAAGGCAAAACAAGCATGCAGGAAACAAATTACGGTCATATTTTGTTTGTCTTTAACTCATTCACTCCCAGCCATTTTCACTTAAGCAACCCCCTTCGCTCCCGGCTGTTTTACTGGATTTTGACTGATTTTGCAAGTTCCACAGATTATTGTGTTCTATTGTTATTAAACCTAATGGAACCTAACAAAAGAAAGATTAGAAATTCTTCTTTCATCAGGAAAAAAAAGTATATTTATCCGTTTCTGTTTTGCAGAAATTAGCATTAGAATATAGCTAAGTTTCATCATTATTCACAAACCTGTTGAAAACACTGGCAAAAAAAGCTTGTTGCAACATGGCCCTGGCTGATCTCTTATACTCTGCTGCCACCCGCTAGTCGTTTTTTCTAATAACTACCATTGCTTTAGGCTACCTCTTCATGTCAAAAGCTGCATCAAAGCCTTCTGTATGCTCTAGCATAAAAAAAATGTATAAATGCGAATTAAGGACAAAACATTAAAAAAAAACTTGTATTTAATGCGTTTTTGGGTTGAATGAGTTAATGGTGCTAACATCTTCAGATTACATAATGGGCAAACCCATGCATGCCAGAATAATATCACTTACTGTATACCATTTTAAATCCTAGTAGTAGGACATGCTGGTGGTTTCTTTGTCATTTTAAAACGCTTATTAGAGAAATGAGATTTTGTGGGTTTTAAAACTTTTTGTCTGTGCTGCAGAAACCCTGAGTGAATCTTGAATTGTTTCGGGAGAGCGAAGAAAAAGAAGAATATGCTGTCTGAAATGGATTATGAGGACGTGTGGGTGCGTGCGATGCCTTTCTCAGCTTGGGCATCAGGCGCATGATGTGTCGTTATAGATATGAACACAAGACTATATTTTAAGATGCAGCACATGGTTTTCTTTATTTCTGTTCTATCAGCCAACATAGGCTTGTCCTTTTCACTTTACTCTGTATTTATGAAACTGGTTATCAGATCTGAGACAGCCTTCTTATCATATTGCATGTCTCCGGGGTGTGAGTGGGTACGCTTCAACTTTTCCAAACTAAATGATTGAAACGGAACAGAAACTTTTGGTCCTCAAGACTCGATGCCCGCTGAATGAACCCCGAATGCTCAAATCCCATTTCTGCAGTGTGTTGAGATGGGGAGGGGGGGTTGTATGCCATGCGCACTTGTCTTGGAGATAAGAAATAAGCTCATATAGCTCAAAGTCTCACTGGATGTGCTTTCAATAACGTGCATAAGCACATATAAATATATAAATGGCAAGGCAAGGCAAGGCATTTATTTAAAAGCAAAACTGCTACATTTTCATGATGCAATGGATGACACCCGGAGGGGTCGTGAATGGCAATGATTTACATCCTCTTTTTTTTTTTCACTCAAAATGTTTGTGTGCGTTCAGCGTGTTTCTTTAAGACGGCATCTGTGAGCTGTCATGCGTTTCGCGTGCGAGCGGGGGACAAGTGGCAGATGTTTTCCCCCTATCCATACTGTCTGATTTTAATGCTGACTATGCCTCTCCCCTCTTTCATTCCCGCTCTCCAAATTGTCACGTCATGGTCCCGAGGCTTATGTTAAATAAATACCTGACATTTATGACAAACACGTCAAAGTCAAATAAGTTGGACATATCCTGTCACGCTGCATCCCTTTCCTCAGGCACCTCTTCATACATATTTTCATCTTCCTCTCCTGCCTTCCTATAGGCTTCTATACTAGTATATCTATTATTCATGAACTCTATATTGTTTTTGGCTGATGCAGAATACATGTTTTCCCTCCGATATTACCTACAGCACGCAATACTCTCTCCTCCTTGACGCCTCATCTACAATTTAGAAGGGCTAAACTTCAGGCTCCCTGTAAGTGGTGGCATCAATAATATATTGTCATTCCATTCCCGTTTCATATTAGATCTGGATGCTGTGACAATTTTAGGGTGAGGGGTGCTTGCATGACAAAGGATGTGACTCTGGTTTGATCTCAGCCAGCTGATTCCGTTACAGCAGCACCTTCCTCATATACTACAGGTGCAGTGAGCCGCACAACTGAGCTCTTCTTTATTAGTTAACCCTAGCCGTTGACTTCCCTTGACTTGAACACAGTAGTATGACAAAACTACATATGGTATTTTTGTTCTTCCGCTATATCCGCCACAAATAATAGCAATTAACAGAATTTGCGCAGCAATTTAACACGACATATACTCAAAAACCAGCCAGGGACAGTTATTTATACATATTTGAGAGAAGGCATGGGTTAATTATCGGTTTGATGGTCATGGGTTTAAAAAGTCAAAGTGTCATTAATTGGTGAAACTGGCTGTCACCATTATTGAGGTGTTCTTTTTTTGAGGGGACATCTAAGCAGGGCACGATATTAATAATAATAATAATTATTTTTTATTTATTAACTCTAACTTTATTAAGAAATTTTAACTCAAGTAACCCCCTTTGCTTCCGTTTTTTTTTTACACTGGATTTTGACAGATTTTGCAAGGCCCGCAGAATATTGTCTTGTATTGCTATAAAAACATGGAACCTACCAAAAGAAAGATTAGAGTCTCTTCTTTCATCAGGATTTATTTTTATTTTTATCTGTTACCTTTTGCAGCAATTAGCATTAGAATACAGCTAAGTTTTATTGATATTCACATTCCTGGTGCAACAAATCCTCCAACAATAACGACCATATTGGTTGTTTTACAATGCACCAAAATACAAACAAGTGCCACGTATTGTAGTTTAGCGACCTCTATCGGCCATGTTCTATCAACCATGTTAAATAGCGAAATAATTGTAATTTGAGTCAAACCCGGGTCGTCTGGTCAGAGGACGAACGGCAATGATTTTAGTATCTTCTTTAGTGTTGACATGTATGTCAATTCGCTAATTTCGACTAATTTTGGGGGTTAGCAAAGGCTTTCAGTGAGGTTGTACAGTACAAGTTACGTCTTTACATGGGCACATTGAGGTTGTAGACCGTTAGACAACATGTAGTCAACACTGAAACAATCACTGGCCAAATAGCTCAGTCAGATGTACACTCGTCTTCCGACCAGCCGGACAGGGTTCGAGTCTCGCTTTTGGATTTTTGCGCTATTCAACAGGGCCGATAGAGGTCGCTAAACTGAAACACGTAACACATGGTCGTAATTTGGACCTATGTGGTCATATTTATTGGAGGACTGTCTCTCCTGACAAAAAGAGCTTGTTGCAAAATGGCCCTGGCTGATCTCTTATACTCTGCTGCCACCTGCTGCCCGTGTTAAGTAGTAACTACCATTGCTTTAAGACACCTCTTCGTGCCAGAAGCTGCATCAAAGCCTTCTGTATGCTCTTGCATTAAAATAAACATAAAAAAACATGTACATATGTTTTTGGGAGTGAAGGACAAAGTATTAAAAAAACATGCTTACACGTTTGAATGAGTTAATAATACTGCTTTCAGAGGTGAGTAAACAAAGTAAATTGCCTTTAATTAACAGTTTTTTTTTCTTATTTTCTGGAGGGAGCAAGACAAAAGAGACACCACAAACACAAATGCCTTTTTTTCTCTGTTAATGTGCATTGTCCCTGGAAAAATAAATAAAATAATAAATGAATAAAAAATTGTGCCAGCAGGTACTAGTTAGCCCCAAGACCAACATGAGTAGCTCACAGGTCTGTTCTAAAAGTAGTTCATCAGTGATGGCACACTGTGACTTGCTAAGAAGAATTAAAACAGAAAAAGAATGTTAGCAGTTATTTAAAGTTAACATGTTACACCGTTTCTTCTGTACCAAATATTCTATATTTTGTTTCAAAAGCGGTTCGGACAGTGAATGAATGAAATGCGTTCAATGTTTATAGTGATAGTGAACCAGGAGACGGCTAAAGCCCCTCACAACTTTGCTCCGAGGATCATTGGGATACACAAACCCCTCAACCACAGTCAGGTGGGAGCCAACCAATTTTCTATTACATATAAGACCACCACTACTTACCATATCAATTTAACATGAGTAATCTAAACTGCACTGTACACCTGACATGACTCTTTTTCTACTGTCAAATCATCCAGTTGTGTGAATATGTTGTCATCGGCACATGACAGGTGAACGGTTTTCTGTTTTCTGGGGCTGGTGAAAAATAATGTAGAAAATGTGTCTGTAAGGAAGAAAAAAAGAGTCAGCCCATATTGAAATGAGGCGAAGATTCTTGTCTCAAGGTGTCAATTTATGTTGTCATATTCTTTCATTTATTGTGACTGGCAGCGCTAACTCGGCTCTTCCTCTCACTGCGACCTTTTCGAGCTTTCAGGTTGAGGAACCGTTTATGTCCAAGAAACCTTGAGAATTTATTTTTTATTTTTTTTATTTTTGCTTGGCTATGTCATATTTGCATTATTGATTGGCTGCAATTTTTTTAAAGTACATTTTTGTTGTTTTTGTATGAGAGGCAATCTCATTTATTCAATATGATGTCATGAGAATGCATTGATTATAAAATGACAACAATCACTAGGGGCCATTTTGCACTACCACCAAAGTGAGCCTTTTTCCTATTACATGTGATGTGAAGCATGGGATAAATACAGTAAAGGGACTCATTATACAGCACATGCGATTAGAAACCTCCAGTCAGCATTCAGTTTACAATCCATAGCATTTGTGTGCTCACAATGATTGCCTTCGCAAGAGAAGATCATCTTAAGCACAGATCACTTCAAGAATGCCACACATTTGCTTAGTATACAAGTCACAATACTTCCTTTCTCAGCAGATTTCGGAGCTCAGAACTGCACGCTTGAGTTATGCAAAGTTTTACCGAGTACTGAGAACCGCCGTTGCTTTACTTCAGATTTGGAACAAAAAGTAATGTCATTAGAAAAACTAATCAACCTTACAAGGGTATTAAAAGTCCAGATCAATTAGAATTTAGCGAGAGGATCGAGGTAGATGGTTAACCTTGGCTTTGTTGTATTGAGATCAGGACATTAGTTTAATAGATGAGATTTATTCAATTAAATATGAAATATGACACTGTCCTTAGGTTTTACACTTTGATCAAACATGAATCAGCTCTTCTTACTACAGTCTTACTACAGCAGTTGAATTTTTCTCATCGAGAGCCGTGGAGAAAAAAAAACGGACTGCAATTTTGGAATGAGCATGCCGATTTGAGGTTTAATCAGCAAAAAAAATCGAACTCAACAGAATTTGTGTTCAAATTCTTTCCCAGTGTAATGTTTGATTTTTAATAAACATTGATCATACTTGTTTTGTAAAGCTCCTCACATGGTATGGCACTTTAAATTGGCAGTCGTTAAAGGTTATTATATTTTATTGGTAAACTTTTTTTGTTTGTTTTTTTGTTTTAACAATCAAGCCCTTTGCTAGTCTGATCCACACGTGTGTGTGTGAGCTAAAGACCTGTCTGCGCCCCAGACACACGAAGCAATTTCATTAGGATAGTTGGTTCCCAAGAGGGAGACATGTGAATAATTACCAATTAGACTGTTGTCAAGAGCCAGGGCGGTGTGACGCTGTGGCAGCCATGGAAAGTTCGGTGTGTGTGTGCGTGCGTGTATGTGCGTGTGCGTGTGTGTGTGCATGCGTCTGCCCACTCACTTGTTTGACATGAACAAAAATGTGTTAGAAACGTAACAAAAGCAACTTTTTTGCATCGTGACCTATGTTTAGTTTTTGTTGACTTTAGATTCGTTTTAGTTTTGTTTCACTTGTTAGGATTCCACCTACCATATTCTCATCAGCCCGGTTCCTTGTGTCAACCAATCAGCTCCTTCCAGACACCTGTGCCTTGTTGGCTCAATATAAACCAAGGAGAGGGCCTTTTCTGGTCAGAAGGCATTGGAATGAATCAAAGAAATAACCTTCTCCTTTTGCAAAAGAAATGTTTGGACTCAGTTTGTTTTCTTGATCTTGAGCCCCGACAGTATTATACACAAATACAGAGGAAAAAATTAGCTTTTTCATTTACTCCCAGCCATTGTCACTGAAGCAACTCCCTTCACTCCTGGCTGTTTTACTGGATTTTGACTTATTTTGCAAGGCCCATTAAATATTGAGTTATATGGCTATAAAAACAGTATCTTCTTTCTTTCAGGAAAAAAAGTATATTTCTATCTGTTTCCGTTTTGCAGCAATTAGCATTAGAATATAGCTAAGTTTCATCATTATTCACAAACACTGGCAAAAATAGCTTTTGCAACATGGCCCTGGTTGATCTCTTGTACTCTGCTGGTCATTTGTGTAATAACTACCATTTCTTCAACCGTTCTTTGCAGTTGAGAGGCTGTATCAAATCCTTCTGTATGCTCTAGCATAAACCCCCCCATAAAAACGTATAAATACGTGTTTGGGACACTTACAACATTTAAAATGGAATGCATTTATATGTTTTTAGGAGCAAATGAGTTTGTGTGATTTTGGGGAACGGGCGTAGTATTCACAGGATTTTACGATAATCTCATCATGGAAATACATCACACCATTTTCTAATTAAAATAAACTACCACAATCAAATTCATAGGAATTGTAGCACACATAGAACTAGCCAGATGAAGTAAAAACGAAGCTCAACGCTTGATAAAAACAAAATGAAATGTCATTTGATGGTGTAGTAATGAATGCAGCCTTTATGGTAGAGATAGACCGATATGCTTTTTTCAGGGCCGATACTGATGATGATGATGATGATTATTAGTTGTCAAGGAGGCCAATAACCGATATTTGGAGCCGATATTCATTTTCAGTACAAAAAAGGATTTAAATTTTTTTTAAATACAAATGCCACTCTTGACTTTGTTGTAATGTCTTAAAACATGTTTATTGGACAATTTTCATTACAAAATGCAAGTTTAATTATTATTATTTTTTTAATCTTTGACAATAGACATGCTTTTAAAATTCTAATAATAATTTCAGGGAGCTCCCAAGGTTATCAGTACGTTTTAAAAAGTTCAATGGAAACTTAAAAACCATAGCTCTCTATAGTTTTCCACAGTAAATATATTTTTTCAATAAATAAATAGTTCCCCTAGATTAAAATTGTTTTAGATATACTTTTTATCGGCTGTCAGACTTTTTAAAAAGACCAATACCGATATTCGTCAAAATGCAAAATATTGGCCATGCCAATTATTGGTCTATCCCTACTTTATGGGTGAAAATACAACTACTAGCTCAATGCTCATTGTTAACACATAATGGAAAACATCATTGACGGGCTAATGGTTGTCAATAACAATGGACAGTTGAACACAATTTGGTAATGTAGACTAAAAGTTGTTTCGCAGCCACGAATAAAAGAACTAAAAAAATATGTCAACAACAACGCAACATGTTGAAAATTGTGTATCTCTAAAAAGCAGTGTCATTTGAGCAATGTACAGGCCACTAGAGGATTGAAACCTACTCAAACCTCTTTGTGAAGCGCTGCCTCAGTTAGTTTCTGGTTTTTTTATCAGCTAAATATGAAGTCAAGCACAGAAAATGTCCCGAATGAAATGCCTCAGTGCTTCTGTTTACTTTAAGCATTTGCTAAGAGGTGTCATACTTGCAGTGAAAGACACATTGACATCCCATTGAGAAAGCTGAGTGTTTTCAAATCAAGTGTAGTCTATGACCTTGATTTTCCAGCAATTTAAAAGTCTTACTTGAAAGCTTTGGCCGTGTTCGAATCTGCCGTGATTAACAACCGACCTTCCTCAATAAACACCCTTCTCTCTCTTACTGGTATTTTGTTTTTATGCGTTGCTAAAGAACATCTTGCTGAGTGTTATTGTTGTTACTTGAAGGATCAGCACAACTCTTGATTTTCAAAGACATGCATTGCACTCTCGGCACATAACTTTTTTTTTTTTTACCTTTTCTCTGGTTTGATAATTTACTGGCTTTTGTGACATGTCTCTTGCAATTTTATTGTAGCGATCTGCTGTTAAATAAATGCTTAATGTTAAATAAGTTTTACTGAATCTCATATTACTTTTGGATGAGTTTCAGGTGTCTACTTTTAGTGTAATAGGAATATATTTAAACGATAATAGAAACAAAATAATCTTTGAGCAGGAAATTGTCCCCTCGGCAATTTTTGGAACACTGTACACTGCGTGGATGATTTATGACATATAAATTAAAAGGAAATGACGGCCTTAACGCTTCCGATTAGACACAGTTTAGTAGAAAAGGTGACTCATTCTTCCTAATGTGGGCTCCTTGATTGTTCCAGGATTAACCTGTGTGGGAGCTGCTGGGAAGCAATAAACACACCTCACCCTCCACCATGTACTCTTCACAATTTTTCATTCCCGTGGCAGGGTGAGATGGACTGGGATGATACAAAAACAGGCAACATTGTTTGGTGATAGGTTGCACTGTCAACGCTGAGCTTCTCCACTCTTTTTTTTTTTCCCACTACCTTAGCCACTTATGATTGTTCACATTTTCTTGATCTCTCCTTTCTTGCTTCTGTAGCTATTGATTGTTTTTGTTTGAGCTATCCTAGTTTGCTGCACCGTGTTCTTTGGTTCTTTGGAAGATTTTAGTTATGTATTTTTTAATTGAATACAGTACGTATTGTTGAATACATTTCTCCCTGAGTGTCGATAAAAATGTCCTGTTGCGATTTTTGGAATTTGTCTGATAATAACCTAATCCTTTTACATTTTGATATAAAAGAAACGATAGGGGATGGACCTGGTATCGGGCCAATTCCTGGCCTTTTTTCACAGTATTGGTCTTCACGATGGTAGACGCCCTCTAAAATAAGTTACACCAAAAAAAAAAAAATTCTTCAATGATGGAAAATGAAAGCTGTAATGCTTGAAAAATAAAATAACTGAAACTACATTTTACGTTGACAAAACTAACTAAAACTAACAAATTATAGTGAAAATGTCCATTCTTCCCTGTGGATAGTTATCTTTAAAATATTAATTTTTTAAATTTATATATATATTTTTTTACGACACAATACTTATACAATACACAAAATAAAAATAATAAAATAAAATAAAACTTAGAAACTGAACTAAAACAAAGCATTTTCAGAAAAAAATTTAAAATAATAAAATCTAACAAACCTGCTCTGAAAACTAATTTCAATTAACTAACTTGAAAAAAAAAACTCAAAATAAAATAAAACTATAAAGAATAGGGATGGGAAAGTAACAATACCAGATATTGGTATTGGGCCGATACCTGGTTATAATATTCTAAGGTATGATGATGATCGGCTGCCCTCTTGGAAATATGAAGTAAAAGAATAGAAAATTGGCATTAATTAATTTCATGCAGTTTGAAGGAAAATGCTATTTTAGTATTGGCGATATAGATATATATATATATATATATATATATATATATATATATATATATATATATATATATATATTCAATTAAAATAACCTGTCAATGTTTTTTGGGGAAAATTTTATGTATCAAAATTATTAGTGGTATTGGTACTTGGTATCAGTATCAGTGACTACTCAAGAGTTGATTACTCATACTGGTATAAGACTGGAAAAAAAATAGTATCGAGCCATAAAAACTGACAGTATGTAGTTTGCTACAGAAACACACAAAACTGCTTTGAATTATGAAAAAAAACACATTACAGCTTTTTTTATGGGCTATAGATGCAAAAATAGTAGTATGGTTAATATTGTAGTAGGTTAAGCAAATGATTACAAAATGTAATGCCCTCTTAAGTTAACGTGTGCGTGTGCATCTACGTGTAAGTTAGACACACGGAGGGCGAGCGAGCAGGTTTTTCCCTGTTGGCTGAGTGTGTCAGCCCTGTCAGGAAATGAACTCATCTCACAGCCTCACGCCACCGGCTGCTGCTGTTCTCTGCTACTCTAACTTCTCCCTCACGCATCTCCACTCTTTCTCCACATGTCCATCAAGTACAAACACAGAAAAAAAACGCACGCACACACTCATTTAAGGCCATGCTTCTAAATACAATATATGCTCAGACCACCGTTTTTCTCTTCCAAATTAAACATAGAACGACGACAAATCCGAGCGAACTCGCATGCAAAGCGCTTCTTGAATTCTCATCAGGAGATTTACGCGGCGATTCAAGGCAGATTGTAGATTAACGTTTCCAAGATTAGATCAATGGGTGACAGTGATTTAAGTGCAAACCCCGCCGTGACTTCTTACCAGGACACACTCGAACCGTGACCCAGTCTACGGGTTACGTCACTCCATTAGGCTTATTCCCTGGTCTGAATGTACTGCTGGTGTCTGATTGTGCTTAAAATGAGATAAGATAACCAAAGATTGAAATCAATGAATCTTCTTTTTTTAAACATAAACAGTGGCAGAGTATTGTTTGAAATAACATGTCTCTCTCAGGGATTACGTACACTCCTTATATGGACGCAAGCAACCAAAAACGCAATTGTGGACCCCCAGTCATTCCAAACACCTTTGTGAACAAAAAAAAGCCTACAGTTGTGCGAGTGACCAGCAAATGGGTCCCAGCGGGCTATAATGCGTGCGATGAAAAGCCGCTTCTCAAACAACAAAGACAACAAACAACACGTTTCCTTGTCACTCCTGCTAGTTTGAGATGTGTCTTGACTTGCTGTAATCCATAGATGCTTATAATCCTCTGTGAAAGGGATGTGGATCCTCAGCTGAGGTTTAACTGGAAACTGTGGAGTTTCTGTGCTGAGCAGGCGTTATATTAAATGTACAAGATCAAGGCTCAAAATAAACAGTTTGGAGTCGTAGTTTGCTAGGCTAAATTAGCATTTTGCAACTCATCATAACACATTGAATAGCAAAACTGAGACTCAACCGCAGTCCCAAAAAGTTTTGCTTGCTACTAGCTGCTAATACTGCTGTGGGTAGTTTGAAGTCAAGGCTCAAGCAGCTACTTACGCCGCTGCTAGCTAGTGACAATCTTCGGCTGGCTATTCATGTTGTGGAGTTGCCCTTCTTAATATGCCATTACTGTCTGAGAGCAACAAGCCATAAAGGAGCATAGAGAAACTATTTTCTTCTGTTGGAGAAATAGGAAGAGCTCCTCCGCAAAGAAAAAAACTCGCTGCTATGTGAAAAACACTTATATCCATCCCCCCACCCCCATTTTTTAAAAGTTTATTTTTTTATGAAACTGAATGTAGACATCCCAAAAATGTAAAAAAATATGTTTTTAAAATGGACGTGTTTTTCACATAGCAGCGACAAACTAAATTAAAACATTTAAAAAAAAAATGTTTTTCATATAGCAGCAACGATAGAAAGGAAATATATATATATATTGTCGCTGCTATGTAAAAAACACTTGTCTATTCCCCCCTCCTCCCCATTTAAACATTTTTTAAACGTTTTTGGGGGATACAACTGAATGCAGACATCCCAAAAACATTTTCAAAAATAATTTAAAAAATTGACGTGTTTTTCACATAGCAGCAACGATATATATCTCGAGCCTTGAATAACATTGCTAGATTTTCCAAACATTTTGTTAGTACCGGCTATAACGGTGGGTTCAAATCTTTGCTCAAGCCGTCTTCTCCTCCTCTTTCCCTAAAACATGCAGGCTGTATTATTTGAAGGCTTCAAATTATCTATAGGTGCTATTCTGAATGATTGTTTCTTGTGCTCTGCGATTGACTGGCAGCCAGTTCAGGCTCTACTCCGCCTCTGGCACAACGTCAGCCGGGATTGGCTCCTGCTCACTGGTGGGGACGCTAATGAGGACAAACACTATTGAAAATGGATGGTTGATAATATTGATGCTGATGACCGTACAGCTAATTAACATGTTCAATACATGGAGGAGTGGAGAATGAAGGATGTCGTGGATTTGCAACAAGAGTCCAGGAATTATTCATATTTTCCTTGACATTGGGACATATGTGTGGATGTTGATGCTTGCATTTGACACAATTCGCATACAAGAAGGGAATTTTAAATAACTGAATCATCTGTGAATCCATTGGTTGGGATTTTATGACAGTGTAGTCGCTAGCCGGTAAAAATGAACCCAATGACCGACCTAAAATCCCCTTTTAATTAATGATTCCTCATCTGGATTTAGGGACTGTCACTATCAATTAACTTTCATTGCATCAGTCACAGCTGGAGAGGAACAAAAGATCGGTTGGGGGCGGATGGGTGATAGTTAATAACGTGATCATGAAGAGAAAGAATGTCCGACATATCCGGCTAGCTTTTTTAGGCTAGCATGCTACGGTGTGACGGGCGGTAGCAGTGGCGTCGGTGGGGGTGGGTCGTGGGTACGTATTGGATAATTTGATTTGGATTTAGTGTTGCTTGGAAGAATGACACAAATTCTACAGGGATTAATCCGGCTTTAATTCAATCTGGCCACCCCAGCCTGAAATAGCTTCGCTTCGGCCCTGCTGTGCCTCTGAGAATGAACAGCTGCATCGTTCACGGGGTACAGGGGCCACATCTTTAGGTGTGTGTGTATGTGTGTGTGAGTATGAGGGGGGAAAGTAATCATGTTATGGGGTATTTAATTGTGTATGGAAGAAACAGGGAGTGTGTGTGAATGTGTAATTTGTCTTCGGTGGGATGTATCATACATTTGTCTCTTATTTTAATATTTAGTACGGTGGTTATCAATTGGCCACACTTTTGTATGAGCGAAATAATTTGCCCACATCTTAAAAAATGCAAATTGTCGACTTTCTCATCAATATCGCCACATTTCCTTCACTGTAAACATTTATCAGTATACTTTATTTTTGAATGCCTATCTGGTTGTGTAAAAATAATGTGTTATTGCAATTTCACTTGTATACAGTAGGGCTGGGAATCTTTGACTGTCTCATGATTCGATTCCGATTTTTTGGTCTGCAATTCGATTCAGAATTGATTACCGATTCAGAACGATTTTAGATAAAAAAAATATTTGATTGACAATGATTTCTGCGAGCACGGTGGCTGACTGGTTAGCACGTCCGCCTCCCAGTGCAGAGGACGTGAGATCGAGTCCGGGCTTCGGCCTTCCTGGGTGGAGTTTGCGTGTTCTCCCCGTGCTTGCGTGGGTTTCCTCTGGGTACTCCGGTCTCCTCCCACATTCTAAAGACATGCATGGCAGGTTAATTGAATACTCAAAATTGTCCATAGGTGTGATTGTGAGTGTGGATGGTTGTTCGTTTCTGTGTGCCCTGCGATTGGCTGGCAACCAGTTCAGGGTGTACCCCGCCTACTGCCCGAAGCCAGCTGGGACCCTTGTGAGGAAAGGCGGTTAAGAAAATGGATGGATAATTTATGCTTCAATTTATAGATATGCAAATAATTGTGCTAATTAGCGCGCTACTCTTGGCACTTTTATCACTCAAAAGAACGACTATTTATACAAAACGCTTCAGGAATGTATACAGAGAAGGATCTTAACATCCTACACTGGAAAACACACACGTTTTTTTCCTCTTTCTTTTTCTTTAAAAAAAATAAAAAATAAATACATTTTAATGGAATAACTTAATCATGACTTTTTGCTTTTATGTATACAACTTATCAGTGTATCAGAATGTGTGGAACCACACTGCCCTTAAGTGGCCAAATTGTTTACAACATGAACAGTGCTCCCAATACAATCACACACAAACAAGGGCACAACGGTATAAAATAATTTAAATAAAATCAATTTTGGGACATTTAAAATCGATTCTGAATCGTACTAAATGAGAATCGTGATTCTTATGAGAATCTATTTTTTTGGTACACCCCTAGTATACAGTATTCATTTATCATACTTCGCAGCACATGCTTGAGATTCAAGTGGCGTATGGCGGGAGTGAAGTCAACTCAACTTACCATAATCAACACTTGAGCAAATATTGACCAATTATTAAAAAAATAGACTTCAAACTGTTTATTTCACAAACTAAACATTAAAAAGTGAATTTCTGGAGAAATTGCGTGGGAATGTTGAATGCTAACAGCTGAATGCTAATATTTGAATGCATGTGTAATGCTTATGAAGTAAATTGAAAGATAAAAAACTTGAGGTACATCCAGTCTTAAACGGGGGGTCGAACTCTCGCCTCCTTTTTGGACTAGCTGTCATCTTTGAAGTGTTGTGAAATGGTAGTGAAGGATGTCTTTTTTATATATAGGTTAAAATCAAAACAAAGATGTAGCAATTGCCATGCATATTTTGGAGTATATTTCAATTCAGCTATCGTTGAGTCAAGCCTTATCTAGGTAAGGAGAGAAAAGTTACAAAAAATGTCACTGTCAGTCCCATTGAAAAAGAATCGGGGAAAGTTTATATTTCACGTTAAATTGTGTGAATACTGTAAGTAAAGTAGAACCAGACGATATATACCCCGGGAAGTGTGAATTTTTTTAAGCAAGTTGAAATTTGAACGGTGTAAATAGGAAGTATAAGGTGGGAGTTGTTACATGGCAAAAAAAAGTGTGGATAATATAAGTACCTGAAATAATAAAGGTTATGCTGTTCAGCATTCCCACAATTACACTTTGTGTATTTAAAACAACTACTGTACATAGCTTAGCCTTACAGTCCGCTAGCTTTAGGCTAATGCTAAATATCATCTATATTACGGTGCCCCAACACGTTTACAGACAATATAGTTGTACTCACTGCCACATTATCTTTATCCTCTGAAAAAAAAAAAGAAAAAAGAGAGAGACTATTATTTGTCGTTGACCGGGCAGCACAATTGATGCAACTCCTTAATTCTTTATAATTAGATTTGATTATGCCATTACTGTATGTTATTATGAAGTATTATATATATGAAATATATGGAGTGTAAATATTTTTTATCTTTTTTATGTGGCTAAAGCTGGAACGGATTAAGGCATTTACTAAAAAAATTATTGATAAAGTAGTGCTTCTCAAATTTTTTTTTTGTTATGCCTCAACAAAACCCCCACCCACGCAAACTCTCTGCTGTGACTATAAATAGTATCATTTGTTCATAAAATTGTTGTACTTACACCTCTGCAGAGGAGCTAATACCCCTTGTTCGCTCTGACAATGAGAGCACTACTGCCCCCTACTGTAGTGAATGTGCAATTACACTTTATTCTATTACAGCAAAAATTAATGCATAAATAAAGGAATAAATAAATAAATACATAGATAAACAAATAAATACAGAAACAAATAAATAAATACAATTAAAACATTTAAAGAAGGAAATTGTAAATATTGTACTCGTATATGTTAAGCCTTGTTGAACATGTGGCTTGATAAATTGCTTTTATTGAATTTTTCCTGACGATTACTCTCCCAGGGCATAGAATCCGTGATTATTGATGACTTCTACCGCAGTTGTACTACTTACTGTATGTTGCTTCTACTGCTCTGCCTTGTCACTGAGGAGCTGAGACTGCGGAGTAAAGATATTCTCCTTTCGTCTGTCAGTTTGTTTTTGTTTTTCATGTTGCTGTCGTGATGTTATCAACATGTTATCCTTGCTCAGTGTTGACGATATTCTTTAGCCTATTGAATGCATTGTAGTAATAGTTGTCAGGTTGATGTATGAACTCTCATATATATATTTTTTCCATGCAAAAAAAAAAGATAGATAATTAGAACAAAATACATCACCAACTGAAAAAAATATTGAATTTAAACTACGGTTACACTAAGTTCACAGCTAACAGACCTGCATGCATGAGGGAAGAAAGGCATCTTAATTGCACATGATGTATAGTTATTTCCAATGAAGTGGAAATAATGACATTCTGGGAAAAGGCACAGTGACTGACAAGCTGCTGGAGAATAGTCCATTAAAATAGACTCACATAGAACATCTATAATTATGTGCTTTGCTCCATGCACACTATAAGCTGCTCTTAGGTAAGAAAGTGGTACATTGGCAAATGATACTAAAAAAAAGTTTTTTTTTTAAATTTATAATTATTATTATTTTTTACAAAAAAAAAAAGGTCCAGACAAACACATGCATTCCCCAACATCATCTGCTTTATCAGCATTGTTGGCTATCTGCCACCAAGCAATCTACAGTTTACCCCCTGGTTCCTCCTAAAGGGAGAGCGAGCCAGTGAAATGGTTCCCGCATTTGATGTTAAAAACGTTGCTAATCATAACTACAGCGGACTCTTTCCATCTGCCTGTGTTTATTCGTCGGGCTTTTAAAAACAACTGGCCCCGGGGAGGATCCTGACATCAAGCCAGCAATATTCAGCCGCGCACAAATACGTAGCTACCCCCACCGTGAAGATGCAAGAGGTCGGAATAGATTTAAAGTTTAATCCTGATTAGGATTTACAATCATGAAATAGCATAACAAGGAGGACATTTGACGATAAAACTGTTGTGCAGTTATAATTATAAAAAAAAACATGCAGGTACAGCCCAATCAGATCCAATGAATGAATATTGTATTGTAAGATACAAAGTTTCTTTACTAAACTCTACAATGTACATACCATAAGGCTAACTACCAATAGATAAAAACTGATAATGATGAATTACTTTTATGTACTCCCATAAACGCCTTTGAATATTTTCTCCAGCTTCATTACGTTTTATCACAGATCAAAAAAGATTCAGATTAGAAACTAACACTAACCGCACATTCTAAATTGTGTTTTATAATTCCCACCGGACCCGAAAATATTTATATTCTCCGTAATGGAAGGTAAAAGCCTCCGCTAAAGGCCTGTTATTATGTGGTACTATACCAGCATTTGGATACAGCACTGCTGCCACAAATTAGGACACTCATTATTACTAATTAAGAATCAGACTCACGCCCAATTGCCTCAGGCCTCATTGATAATGATGAGTCTGAAATGTTAACACGTTATGTATAAATACATTTTTTAATACTTTGTCCTTCACTCCCAAAAATGTATTTATATGTTTTTTATGTTTTCTTTTTATATGCTAGAGCATAGAAGGCTTTGATACAACTTATGACGTGAAGAGGTGGCTTAAAGCAATGGTAGTTATTACAAAAAACGGCCAGCAGGTGGTAGCAGAATATAAGAGATCAACCAGGGCCATGTTGCAACAAGCTCTTTCCCCCAGTGTTTTCAACAGCTTAGCTATATTCTGATGCTAATTGCTGCAAAACCAAAACAGATACAAACATACTTTTTTTTCCTGATGAAAGAAGAGACTCTAATCTTTCTTTTGGTAGGTTCCATGTTTTATAACAATAGAATACAAAATTCTGTGGGTCTTGCAAAATCGGTCAAAAATCCAGTAAAACAGCCGGGAGCGAAGGGGGTTGCTTCAGTGAAAATAGCTGGGAGTGAATGAGTTTTAAAAGAAAGATAGAAAATTTACAGGACATACATCGAGGATAAACTGGTTGCATGGAGTGTCTTTTTAACAAGGCGCTTTTTGTGTTTCCATGTTTTATCATAAATGTCATAAATGCCTGTTGTCGCTAATTTGCATCATATCTAAATGTATATTTTATGTTATACTCAAATTAACACTTTCAATTTACTTGTATCTACTTGAAAGCAAAAACACACACACATTTTTTTGGTGATTGGAAATTAATTCAAGTGTTAAGGGTAGAAGGGTAAAAAACACAATTTCGCTGAAAATCAAATATATCTCACAATTAATCTTCATCAGGTACTATTGATAACAAATCGCTAATCAACGTGGTGTGTTATGTGTGTGTTGTGTTATTACTTAAGCTAATGCTAAATGCTATCTATCCCGGTTACTCCGGGACGTCTGGTCACCCTAAAGAACAAGTCACTTCTCACAATGACACTACAACGGCAACATTTAAGCTAACAGTTAGCCTCGCTTTTTTTTTTTCTTCTAGTTCTATTTCTGTTGTGTAGCACATCGCTGCCTCTCACAGGTCAGTCATGGTACTACCACAGATTGTCAGTGGAGATATGGCGATGTTGTGTGTATGTGCACGAGCTATACTGTAAGAGCACACAATTTCCTTTTTATTTCCTCGCTATGTATATCATATCTTAAAACATAGGTGAGGTTGGTGAAAATTGATACGTTACTATCCCACCTTTGTGAGAGTTTTTCTGCCTCAACATCGCTTCCCAGCCTGCATTTGGATCCACCGTACTGCAGCCCGCATAACAGCGTGGCGAGTCAAATGTAATTATGATTTATGGTTATAATGGCCACAAATGTTCACATTTTCAATATATCCAGCTAGCACAAATTTGAGCAAATGTGTCATTTGTTCAAATTTGTGGACATGATGGAGGAGGACAGATGTTCCGTTCCTGTGCAGTGGCTCCCCTGTGTGTGAAGGTAACATTGCGATAAGGCATTTGCATTTTTACAAAGTCAGCAAACTGCCTTCGCTTTGTCAACAACCTTTCCACACGTGGTGTGAAATCCCTCTGCACCAGGGTCAAACTAATGTACATATACTTACAAAATATCAGTGCATAGGGTCACTTGGAATACCTCAGAAGATAGTCATTCAATCCCAACCCTGTTCATTTTACCCCGTAAATCCGCTTTGTCTCGCTCCCTGTCGCATCCTTTTTCTGATGTCCTTTTGGATTAAATCCAAAGGTAGACTGAAATCCAAGGAAATTCAAATCAGTTCACATCATATTTAACGAGACTTTGTAAAGTTTGGTTATAATTGTTTTGGAATTTTCTGGGGATGTTTCTTACCACTTTTTTTCCAGACTCATTCCAGTATGAGTACTCAACAGTATGAGTACGCTCCAATACCAAATACCACTAGTACATAAAATAAAAAATAAAAAAGCAATGACAGATTGTTTTAAAGAATGACCTATATATCCCAATATAGCAAGTTTCTATTCTTTTAATTGCTAATTTCTAATTCCTGATCTGTAATATCTCTATCTGCCACCGTCACGGGTTTTGATACCTTTTAGTTCAGTTTTTATTAGTTTTAGTAATAGATAAAAAAAATAAAAATCTATATCTGGTGTACAAGATTTTTTTAAATTACAGTTAATATTGTGTAGCAAAAATGTAACCAAAAACATATATATATTTTTTAAATACAACTATCCACAAATAAAATACAAGTAATGTATAACAGTTTTAGTTTGGTTAAAAAACGTAAAGGTAGTTTCAGTTAATAAAAAAATAAATATATAATTATTTTATATTATTAATTATTATATATATATATTTATTTTTTTGTTGTTGTTGTTGTTTCCTTAGTTTTCATCAAACTAAAATAACCTCACAACGTGCAATATGACTAATTCTAATTTCATTAATTCAATTTGAAGGGCAGCCCAAATTAGGACAACGCTCACTGAAACAAAAGCAAGAACCGCAGGAACGTTTGCAGATCAAATTTTCAAAAATAGTGGAAGTTACATGATTTCGTAATGGCTTCTATTCATTGTCCTCCTTGCATACTGTAAGATGGCTTCTGATAAAAGCCTGCTGTATCCTACTTCCTACTTTTCCTTCAGTCAGCACAGCTGCTCGCACAATTGGACTTCGGGGTGGCCGCAGAGGAGGCAAGTCAGGATGTTGTCAAGGGCCTCGCTCTAGTAGGGGCCCTCACAACAGCAAAATTAAACAGCTAATGGGGCTTAATGGTACGTATTTAATGGGTCCCAAAAGCTCTTGTTTCTCATCTGTATTTTCATGTAAACATGAAAAAAAAAAACTCAATATTTCCTCTGTTAGTATAAAGCTTTAATGTACTGTCCTCTTGTGTTTGTGCCTCTGAGGGGAGCAGAATTCTGTCTGCAAACTCCCATTAAATCCTTATACCTGCAAATGCACTTTTGTTGTGTGGAGTTTTATGTGATGCTGCGCAGTGTTAGTTCTGCATGGTCAATCAGGTGACATACTTTTACTAAAATGTGTGTGTACTTTATTAATGCTGATTGAAGAGATAGTGAGGACACCCGTGATCTTTTTAGTCGAGGATTTTATGATTGTACTGAGCGTGTGCGTTCATGCTGCATTGTGGTTTGGAATCACGTCAGGCTCAACGGAAAGCGTGCCGTCATAGAACATGCACAATAGTTGTCTCGCCGTCAGTTGCGACACCTTTGGGCTTTTTCGGTGTATTTTGCATGGCTGGGTGGTTTGTTTGGGTTGACACAGCAATGTTTTTTATTGCAAAAACATGACACTTCAACCCAGTTTGGCACTCGGCTGACCAGGAATGCACTTGAAAATTCCTCTAACACATTTAAATGCTTGTGCATGTTTGCAATAAAAGCCAACATAGTTTATTGTCTACTTTTCAGTAGCAAAGTATAATGTTTCAATTGAATTCCACAGTGAATAAAAGCATAACAAAATGGTGAACTTAGGACCTGACATGAGTGTATTTTGAAACTCGTTTTGTTTTTGTTTTGGCATTTAGCTTTTCAACAGCAATGGATCGATCGATTGGCAGTGAATCAAGTTAGCTGCGTTCATGTGAAAATACCAAAATGTAGTTTAGCCCGCCCCTGCGCAGATTTTGCCCGCGCCTCGTGCCAGTCCTAAATGTAAGCATTAAACTAGCAGATTTTGTTATAAGTTTTGGTGATACATTGTACATGTAGACGTTCCTTGAAGCAACAAACGAAAGTGAAAAAGAAGAAATGTTATTCATGTGTGACTCAGAAAGTGCTGGTCTCTCAAGTAACACACACGTGACCTTTCCATACTTGTTTAAGCGACAGACTTGTGTTGTTGTCACAGTTGTCCGCTGTCATCGAGATGTCAGCGAAGCCTCTCCGAGGGCAGGCCCACCACTCCAGAATCTCAGTCTGAGCTCTTGATGTCTCCTATCTCCGTGTAGTGTAAGCCCAAGCCGCTCCTCACAGGACACTCATTTTGGCAGGTTGCATTTGCGAGCATCCTTTTCGCTCACTGTCCAAAACCTGTGACCTTAAGTGAAGTTTGGGAAATAAATCGACTGGAAAATTGAGAGCTTTGCCTTCTCAGCTCGCCTTCTGCAGCAGCCATGTGATTGTAGGGCTCCGGCTTCCCCTCGCTGGTCAACATGACCCTGACATACATAAACTTCCACTTCACAGCACTTCAATTTACCATGAAAAGTCTTTTTGGTCTACAGTTCAAAGTGCTGCGTATTATGGCTGTTGTTTAGCTAGAGGCAAAAAACAATTAAATCGCTTAAATGTTTCCCCCTTTTCTTATGGTCTGCACCAACCTCACACTGAGAGAAATGGATTTAGAAACTAGTAAAGAGTTGCTGATGCTGCAACAGATAGGGGAAGAGGAGAAAACATTTATTATACATATTGCTAATAAAAAAGTAAAACTGTATTTTTTTCATTCTGTATTTGAAGGAACTCTCTTCCTTTTTTTGCGGAATATAAGTATGTACTCTCACTAATGCATCTTGTAATCGTGTAAGTGATTGGGCTTGACAAAGAGTGAGCAGCTCAATCAGCTTCCTTTTAAGAGACAAATGTGCGCACCTTCTCACAGCAAGCAGATCATTAGATGCAAATAAAACACTTGTCGCACAGCAACAATTGCTTTCAACACAACGGAGGAGTGAGTTTCGGGGGAGTATTTGTGTTCGGCCACGTGTATGCTGAAGGCACCGCATCAGCGTTGGGCGAGCTACTTGGAAAATATAGCGAGCTAAGCTTTGAGCAACTCTACAATAAGTGTGGCATAACTATGTTTTGAAATTTGGTCATTGTAAAAATGAGCTCTAGACAAAAATAGATAGATAGATAAATAAATAAATAAAGTTTTCCACTCTCTTCATTGTTTTTTTTTCTCCATCTAAAACTTAGGGCGCTGAAATGTGACCCGACAGGCTTCCCATTCTCTCTCCCTCTGGTGGTCATTGTTTGTTTTCGTGTTTCTTGGGCGAGCTACTTGGAAAATATAGCGAGCTAAGCTATGAGCTAGTCTACATTAAGTGTAGCATAACTATACATTGTTTTGAAATGTAATCATTGTAAAAAATGAGCTCTAGACTAAATAAATAAATTAAGTTGTCCCCTCTCTCTTCATTATGTTTTTTTTCCTCCATCTAAAAAAAAAACTTGGGGCGCTGAAATGTGACCCGCCAGGCCACCTTCTCTCTCCCTCTGTTGGTCATTGTTTGTTTCCGTGTTTCTTGGATGAATTGTGACTGTTGCAATTGCCCTATTAATTACAAATTAAGTCATGTGAATTGAATGTAAAGAAATAACATACACATTACTGTAAGCTGGGCAGCTCAGTGAGTGTTTTATTACATTGGCTATCAAATGCCAGACAAAAAAAGAACAAAACAATGTTTATAGTTTACGCGGTTATGGGAAAACAATCTACTGTATTTTTGACTCCTACGCAAGATAGGCCACCGGTATCTCTGTGAACAGTACTGCGCTAATCACGAAGCTAGCTTAGCAACTGAAAAGCTAATTGACAACGACACTACTGTGGATTTAGAGTAACGTTGCTAACTTCGCTACACAACTGCCCAACACTGCATCACTGGACACAGATATTTAAGGAATTTACAAGTGTAAATACAATGGGGTACCGCACAAATGCTATTTTTAGACCACAAGGTCACGTGTCTTCAGCAGCTTACTTTAGGTCGGCTCTTTTCCCCATCTTTTTCAGCCATCTCCTTAATTGAACATTTATTTGAATGTTTTTTGACATCTATACCAGTGAATCTGGCACCAAGGATATCATTCTCGGACAGAATTAGTAGATTTAGCGTAGTAGACATCTCGCTAGTAGAATGTTTACATGCATCTAGCCGGCTGAGTTTGACCCCCTCGCTAGACTCATGAATATTAATTAGGTGTGGTGACGTATACCTTGCGGTACCCCATTGGTGTCTTCTCCTGTGCTCTCCGCAGTTCACATTCCTTTTTTTAGCCTTGGGAAACGACAAGTAGCCAACTGCTAGCTAACGCTGCCCCTAGTTGGCACGATAATTAAAGACATACATGGCACTTCTGTTACAACTGTAGACTGGTACATCTAACCGGAAGTCAATAAATTCATTTTCGTACCTTGAACACTGATGTGGTAAAAATCTAAGCTTGCTAACAGACAGAATGAAAGTAGCCAATGTTTTGCTGCTCTACATCCATTCCCCAAACCTTAATTTTTTATTTTTTAGTTTTTAACAATCTGTCTTGTCTGTCTTGCTTCCTTACTGACAAAATTACATGAAAGCCTAATCTACCTCTTTACGGGTAAAAACAAAATGCTTACTTTATTGCACTGCATTTATGAAAAATGGAGCTAACAAGTCTTACCTTGTTCGCTCCATCAACTTGCCAGCAGTCTTAAATGCTGCATAACCTAAATATTATGGTTAACACAGCATTATCACTTGGCATTATTTCCCTTATCAATTCTGAAACTTAAGCAGATATTCTCATGAATTCCGCATGCCACTGTGAATTCACCATACATTTGTCTCTACTTCCTCCTGAAAGCTGTCTGGTAAGAAAAATATGCTTATTTTTCCGCTTTTTTCCTGAGCTTTGTCAACTAAAGGTTTGGCTTGACATTGAATTCAACCCCCTCCCCCCCTCCCCCTCCTCTCTGTCTCTTCAACGTGTGTGCATGTGTTTTTTGATGCTCACGCTGCAGGGAGCCCTCATTACAGGTGTTTGGATAAGATAGCAAGGAAATGTGAGTGACACAAATGCAAACGAGCTTGAGAAGTGAGTTGTGTTTACTTTTTTTTTTACCCTTAACTTTGGAAATGTGGGTCCCGAGCATATTTTGATAATGCAGCCTCAATACTCGGGTTCATGCAGAGTTCAAGCATCTTCATGTTGATTTCAACTAATCTCCCTCACGTCTCCTTCACCCTGAAGACATTAGCAGTTTAAAAAAAAACAACAACAGCAGCAAACTCTGTTTGTATCTTTTAATAGCCTGGGTCTGGGGGACATGGCTTGATAAATTAAAGAATTTCAGCACCACGCTGCCAGTAAAATATTTTCTAAATTATACACGTTTTCCTGGTGGTGCACTTCTCTACAGTTATTCCGCACGTGGGTTAAGACAGTTAATACAGTGGAATCTGGAAAATTGAACAGCTCACTGATTGAGCAAAGGGATAATTTCAAATACATCTGGTTTAGTTTGTCAAATGAGTAGCTGAAGCTAAATACATTTTTTTTTAAATATAAGAATCAATATCAATTATTTTCACAACATAGCAAGCACACAACATGGCTGAAAAATCATTGTTCATCATACCATCTACACACATACATGGTTTCATGGAATACAATCCAAAACCTTGCTCAATTCATTCATAATACATGCAGGAACAAAACAAAGTAAAAAGTTGTATTTATATATATATATATATATATATATATATATATATATATATATATACTGTATATAGTAATTTCAAAAACTAATTAATTGCATAATTTTCCATAATTAATCGTGATCGATCACATTTTCCTACTATATTCTACAAAGCTTGTAGCAGATATTTACTTTTGGAATTAATGTAAAATCATCAAAAAGAAAGTGTATTTAGAATCAAAGACTGTTGTAATAGCTTTTTTTTTAAATCCTTGAATATAATTCTCCTGTAAAATGCAATTGTTGAACAAAACGATCAAAACACACAGGTTTGCAGGCATCTTTTTTTCTCATAGAACCAATTCTCAAAACTCGCTTTCAGGTTTAGTTGTGCCCACAAGCAGCACACTCCAGCAGTTTATAGGCCGTAACAGGAAGTAAATAAAAATCAATTAACTGAGTTATTTTTTTAACACTTGAAAACAGTTACATTAATCTCCATACACTCTAAAAACAGTAGGGTCAAAAGTAACCCAATTATGGGTCAAAAAATGGATCGTTCCACTTTATGGGTCAATTTGACCCAACTTTCTGGGTTGTTTTATACAAAATGACCCAATTTTTTGACCCAAGTAAAGGATCTGACCAATATTTCCGAGTTGTTTTACACTAAAACACCCATTTCTTGACTCAAAGTTGGGTCAAATTGACCCAAGTAGAGCATCTGTCCATTTTTTGACCCATAGTTGGATTATTTTTGACCCAACTGTTTTTAGAGTGTAGTTAAAGCTTTAATTTTCCACCCCACTTATTTATTTAAATAACCTTGTGTCAATAACCGTGCCACTCTTAATTGCCCTGTGGCCATAAATATTTTTCTTAATAAAAAAACAAACAAAAAAGCAAGCAAAAAAAAAAAAAGACATCCATTTTCTAATACCATTTGTCCTCTTTTGGGTTAACTGAAAGCTTACCCCAAAAGGTGGAATATGCCTCCGCTGGTCGCTAGTCAATCACAAGGCACATAGGAAGGACTTAGATTACTGAAGGTTTGTGCCAGATATATACATAAACCTATTAGAAAGCTGACCTACTAGCCGGGTGCACCATGGATTGCATCATTCCACTTTTGTAAATGTTTGGAAATGCCAGGAAGAAAAAGCATTGTGTCAAATTGTTGATTAAGCAACACAGTTTTGAAGCTTCTGAATTATCTAAGCCAACTACAAGAAGGTGTCATGCCATGCCATTTGGTTAAATGGAACAAAACATACAGTACATTAAATGCGATTATTAAAGGTTATTAAATGAAAGGTTATTAAATGTTTATCTTCCACTAACACTTAAAAGTTCATCTTTTCCAACTTCATTTCATGCTTTTGGTGCTTTCCAAAATGTTCTATTGTGACAACCATTAAAAACGCAAAAGATTACAATCTACCAAGTTAACATTATTTGGTATGGGAATTTTTTTTCGAAATGTAAACAAATCGGATGTCGATCAGTGCACCATTGCTTTACCCATCTACATAACTACTTCATCCTTACCTTTTTCCTACCACTTTAAATTTACCATCCATCTTTTTGACCTCATAGAGTTAAAATTCCTATGCATACCACATCAGCGGCCACCACAGTTTGATGCTGCTGTCCTCTCTCTGTTTGTCTTCATCCCACTTTCATCTTCCTTCATGTCTACGCATCTATCCATTCAACTCCACCGAGGGAGAGCTTTGAGCTTCTCCCTTAGCGCTTCTTTCTTTCTCCAGCTGATCTGGAGTGAAGGCGTATTCTTGCGGAGTCTTTGAATGGGATCATGAACTGCTCAGGCTGCTTTGTGTCGTTTCTTCCTGGATATATTTTCAAATGTACATGCTTGAAATCCTTGGGCTCAATCAGGTTCCACAATAGTAAGTGAAAGATAGACCCTTGGGATACTTTGTGACGGAAATCTTTTCCTTACATGTCCACTCATCTTCTTTCGGAATTCACCTCCTCGTCCCCCTCCACTGCCACACCAGTACTTTGTAGGTGTTTGAAAGAGAATGAAACAATAACCTTAAAAGACATTGCTCATCCAAAAGTTCCCCATTTTCTCACTCGTCTGTTTACTTTTCTGTTTATTGCTTTGGATATCTTTCCGCATCTTCTGTTTTTTTGTTTTTTTGTTCCGTGTCTACTTCCCACAACTTTGTTTCGATATTGTTTCCTTTTTCACAGACTTAACTTTCTGAATATTAAATGTCTTCGTCTCTTGTTGGAGACAAATGTATTCTGAAAATTACAAAAAGTTTACTTCAAGTGAGAGGGAGGATACAACAAATCAAAATGTCACATATAGACAAGCAACCATTAACACGGTCATCCTTAAGGACAATTTAGAGTGAACGTGTGCTTGTTTTTGAAATGGAGGAGGAAGCCGGAGTGCCTGGAGAAAACGCGCAAGCACGGGGAAAAACAGAGGTGGCAAATCCAGGTCCAGAAAGTAAAAACCCTGCCACAGTTTAGCTTTAGCCTCTGATGCTAGCTAGCTCCCTAGCAGGTAAACGAGCATCATTGGAGCTAGCTAGGGAGCTAGCTAGCTAGCACCTGGGGCTAAACCCAAACTGTGGCAGCGTTTATACTTTCTGGACCTGGATTTGCCACCTCTGGGGAGAACATGCAAACTCCATGCAAACACGCACATCGCTGACACCCAACGTCAGAACTGGGAGGGAGAGATGGAAAATAAATTATATACGTTACCTTTGTCCACGGCTACTTCGGCAAAAATCACAGGGATTCATGTTTTTTTTTTTTTTAAAGCAAATCCCTAAACAAAAATTTGCACCTTGTTGACATATGAGAATTCAGATGTGCTTGTCGTAAGTAAATTTCACAGTATGACTGCTCTGAGAGTCATTACAGTCAATAACATCTTTAACTTTGATTGACTAAATTAGTTTCAATCCCACATTGTTTTTTATTTATGTGCGTCAATCGCAAGGAACTTGTTTAGTGGCGAGACACCTCAATTCAGTCGCATCAAAATGATATTAAAGCGTGTTTGGGCTTGTTAAGAAATACAAAAAATCCACAAAATCCAAAACCAACACACACATTTAACACTTTATTGCCGAAAGTAGTTAAGGGTGCAAAATTACGGAAGCGTGGTATTGCCAATGTGGAGTAACGATTTTTGACTGGCAAATATATTTGAATGTATTTGCAAATATGTTTAAACGTACAGTATTTAAACACAATACGTTTCAAATTTTTAGGCACATTTGAACATATTTGTTAATATCTTTAAACATATTTTAATTAGGGGTATTAAAATGCTTAATCCTAATTAATCACATGACTTCAATAGTTAACTCACGATTAATCGCAAATTTCATATCTGTTCTAAATGTACAGTAAAATGTAAAATATTTTTTATACTCTAGTTAAGAAAAAACATTTAACTGATAGAAATATGGCTGCATTTTTAGTCATTGATACAGTAGTTTCATAATCATTTTAGTTCAAATTGAAAAGATGTACTGTAAAAAAAAAAAACGAGTGTGATAATGAATTCAGTGATTTTTTTCTCTTCATATTAAAAGCTATCTAATCTTTAACATGAAGTAACTTGTGAAATTCTGCACATTTTTTAAATTGTAAAATACAACTTGACCCTAGCCTCCACAAATATATGCATTATTATTAAATTTATTATTGCAAAATTTTGATGTGAACGTGTCTGCTGCGTTGCAAATGGAAGTAATGGGTGGTTATTAATCGCACATTTTTTGTTTTTGTTTTGTTAATGGAAGTTTAAATTAACTCAAAATTAACTTACTAATTTTGGCACCCCTAATTTAAATAAGTTCATGATTTTTTATCTGCTAATACGTTTAAATTTATCGAAGTAAGTTTGAAAGTATTTGCAAGAATGTACGTTTAACAGTACAAATTGGGAATGTAAAGAGGCCTAATCAGAGGGAGAGAAAAATAAGACAACAGCCTGATATTGTGAGCCCAAATGAGCACTTTAAACTCAGAGAAATATCATCTCATCATTTTCCACATGCCACTGACTAAATTTATTTATTAATCATGGAACTTTTTAATTACTGCAATCAGATGATAAGACACATTTTTAAAAAATTATCGCGCTATCATTGTTGAAGTGACTATTGAAAAGCTTTTAATCAGTGGCAACATTTTCAACATTAATGCTGAATTCAAAATCTAGATAGTAGTAAATGATATACAGAAACTCCATTTATGAAAAAAAAAAAAAAAACTAAACCCAACTATCAAAACCCTGCATGTGATCTCAGAATACACTTTATCATTGTATCACATTTATTTGATGTACTATATCTGTGCAAGTTAACACACCACCATCAATCTTTCATGCTCTCACCTTTCCCAAATCCCAAATCTCGGAGCAAAGGAGCCTCACTAATAAAATCTAAGCCCTTGTGAAGCGGTCTTGCAAAAGCATAGGTGCTGGTTTCATCATCAAATATTTAGGCATATTCACTCCGGGTGGCGTTGGTGTGAAAATGAGAGGAAATAAAGCGCTATCGGTAAGGAGGCGAGCAAAAGCGAAAAGGTGAGAGAAGTGAAGCGAGCAGTGGTGGTGGAGGGCAGGTGAAAAGGGATTATGGAATTGTCAAAAGTAAGTCAAAGGTAAGATAGAAGACACCGTTCACCCAGGGAGGAAATCCAGCTTTACCCGGGAGAGTCAGATGATTGAGGGTTCACCAGAAAGTCAAAGCAGGAAAAAAAAAGGGTTGCCTTTTATACAACATGTACTTTGTAAAATCATCTTGCCGTTGGCAAAATCCATTTGTATTTTCTATTATAGTCAAAGTAAAACCACTTCCATAGCTTCATTTATACTTTGCACCTTGTACTAAAGTTGACCCACTGAGTTTGAACACTGATAGGTATGGATTCACTCTTTAGCTTGTAATTTCATTTTTATGACATGGAACTTTTTGTACCCATTCTAGGTAAAGAAATTATCACTTCAGTCTGTTTTTATCATTTTCCACTCAATATAGTTCCAAACAAAATCTAGCAAACATTTGATTGATACGGTATACACTGTGTAAGCAGCAACAGACTTGCTGAGGGCGCACAAAGTACATTTATAAGGAACTGCAAGAAAATCTCCACATGTAACGATAACAGCAATATTGTGATATTACGATATTAAAATTGTCACATTATCATCATTGTCAGGTTCAGTCAACCTAGAACATTTAATAAACAACAGACCAGGAAGGAAGACAAAATATTTGAGTCTTTTTGCTCGCGAGGAGAACGAACCTTCTCTTTTTATTGGGCAGTCCCTGGTTACATAGCCTATTTCTGTTCTAAAGGATTTGGGGAAGCACATAGCAGCAATGTGACAATCATCCCGGATATGATTCATTGCGCAGACATTAATGCAAACGTTTTTCTTCAGCGCAAAAAGTGTCAGTCAAAGTTCACAGTTCAACCGCAAAATGTTCCAGCCGCTATCTTGTAAGGTTTCAGTTCCTGTTTTGCAACTGCAGCTTCTCGCGCTCTGCTCTCTTCACAGCTGACCCCAATCCACATGGTTCAAACATAGGTCACGCTGCAGAATAAATGCCTTTGCATTACTGTAAGAGTAAATATGGGACAACTTATTTACAGGTACATTTATTCTAACAATCATTGTCACCTTATGATATTAAAAGCAGCAAATTTTCGTCAAAAAACATTACTGTTCGCCCAAACACTGCATTTTGAACTACTTACTTACTTTAAACTGTGATACTTTTCACCACTATTTCATTGCTGTTATGTACAAAAACACAATATTGTCCTTTAAAAACAACAACAACATTTCGGAACCCCAATTCCACTCCCTGGCTGTTCTAATTAGCATTGGTGGAACTAAACTTAGTTTGATTACTAGGTGTATACATATACTGTATATGTGGTTATAAAACCAAAAACATGAATACTTATTATGTTTAGGCTATATTATAAATATAATATTAATACACAACTATATCTAAAGTATATTTATAAAAAATAAAATAAAAAAAATCTCGCTGGGGTTACTGGTGTATTGTTATGTTTAATCCCCTGTTAATTTCCCTCACTTTCACCGCCCTACTCGTTTTTGCACTGTTTTATTTACTTACACGTTACCTTACACGTTACCTTACACGTTACCTTACACGTTACCTTACACGTTACCTTACACGTTACCTTACACATTACCTTACATGTTGCCTTATACGTTACCTCATATTTTATACAAACTATATAAATCACCTAACCACTTTGATTCTATCCTATAACATGCCAGTGGTGGCAAATGGCCTATACAGATATATACATAGGACTGTGTTTATATTATTTGTATGCATAAATTAGTTCTGGTTTCCTGGAATGTTTGTGGCGCTCGCTCACAGGCAAAAAGAATAAAAACTTTAGACCATCTCTTAAAATTAAAAGCAGATATTTGCCTCCTACAAGAAACCCACCTACAAAAATCTGAAGAAAAATTACTTATTGATAAAAATTTTAGCCAAGCGTACTCTGCCCCTTATAACAGTAGACAAAGGGGAGTCTGTATACTCATACATAAGAATTTACTCTTTACTCTAAATAATACAATAACAGACCCAGAGGGCCGATACATTATTATTCAGGTGACTATATTTAATAAAATATATACATTCGGTAATTTATATGCCCCTAATAATGATGATCCGGCTTTTTTCCATGAATTTTTCTCTAAACTGTTTGAATTAGCAGCGAACTCTACTATTATTATTGGAGGAGACTTTAACACAACCTTAAATCCATTAATGGATCGTTCTAATAAAACAACATGTATAAGGCGATCACAATCCACAAAAGTAATAGGGGAATATATGGATGACTTTGGCCTCGTCGACAGCTGGAGACTTAAAAACCCAAATAAGAAGGAATTTACCTTCTTTTCCGCTGTGCACCGGTCCTTTTCAAGAATTGATTTTTTTCTTACAAATAATTCTATTGCTGATAAAACCGTTACAAAAATACATCCTATTATTATTAGCGACCATGCACCAGTCTCCCTTTCCCTACAAGTTGATTATACCTTTAAACCACCACCTACATGGCGTTTTAACATCTCACTACTAAACGACGCAGAATTTGACAAAATTATAAGAAAAGAATGGGCGGACTTTTTGGAAATAAATGACTCTCCAGACCTATCTCCAGCTCTTCTCTGGGAAACCGGGAAAGCAGTAATTAGAGGTAAAATTATATCATATTCATCTTATAAAAAGAAACAGGATCAAAAATTAGAAAAAGACTTGGAAGATAAAATTAAACAACTGACGGATGAGTACGCAATAAACCCAAATAACCAAATATGGACTGACTTACAAAATACAAAAATACAGTTAGACGATATGTTAACTAAAAAGACAGAGTTTATAATACAACAATTGAGATACAACAACTTTGAATATAATAACAAATCAGGTAAATTTCTTGCAAACCAACTTCAACGTAATCGGGAAAAATCGCTTATAACGGCTATTAAAGGTACAACTGGTGAATGTACACAATCACCAGAAGAAATTAATCAAATTTTTTATAATTATTATCACAACTTATACTCAGAAACTAATAAACCTAACCCAGAGCATATTGAGGCATTCCTCAGTAGCTTAAGTATACCTCAGGTAACTACTGAATATAAAGATATGTTAGATGCACCACTTACTATAAACGAGTTGTACAGTGCTCTAGATAGTATGCCAAATGGCAAAGCACCCGGCCCGGATGGTTATCCGGCTATATTTCTAAAGCACTTCTGGTCAATGCTTGCTCCACTATTCTTAAGAGTAGTAACAGAAATTAAAACTAATGGTCACATACGCCCACACATGAATACAGCAGCAATTAAACTTTTATTAAAGCCAGAAAAAGACCCCACCCTTCCATCAAGTTACCGTCCGATTTCACTAATTAACACTGATATTAAAATTATCACTAAGGCTTTTACATCTAGATTAGAAACAGTAATCCCGACAATCATTCATAGCGACCAAACAGGCTTTATTAAAGAGCGTCACTCTACTAATAATATTAGAAGGCTCTTTAACCTTATTAGTATGTCACAGCGGCATGATAAAAAGGCAGTTATTATATCATTGGATGCAGAAAAAGCTTTTGATAAAGTTAACTGGTCCTTCCTCTTTGCTGTTTTAAATAAATTTGGCTTTGGGAAGTCATTTATTCACTGGGTGTCAGTATTATATGATTCTCCTAAAGCTACTGTTACTACTAATGGGATTATATCTAAGAGTTTTACTCTACAGAGAGGCACAAGACAGGGATGCCCACTGTCGCCTTTATTATTTGCAATATTTATTGAACCGCTTGCATTAGCCATACGCCAGGAAAGAATGATTCAAGGAATTCACTCTGGGGTAACAGAACATAAAATTAATCTATATGCCGATGATATTTTACTTTATTTAGAAAAGCCTGCTATTTCATTAGGGGAAGTATTTAACTTAATAACTAAATTCTCACAGTTATCAGACTATTCTATTAACTGGACAAAATCAACACTTCTACCTATTACAGAAAATTCATGGAACCCTGCAAGACAGGACCCATACTACTCATTTCCTATAGGTAATTTAAAATACTTAGGCATAAAAATCTCACCTAAATTAACTGATTTAGTTCATTTAAATTTCACTCCACTTCTGGATAGCATTTATAGTGACTTGGAGCGCTGGAATAATCTTCCTATTTCTCTAATAGGACGAATAGCCACTATTAAAATGAAAGTTTTACCCAAAATAAACTATTTTTTCTCAATGATTCCATTTAAACCTACGGCTAACTGGTTCCAGTTGTTGGACTCAGCCGTTACAAAATTTTACTGGAAAAAAAAAAAAGCAAAGATTAGTCTATCTACTCTTCAGAAAAATAAATCCAAAGGAGGTCTAGAGGCACCAAATTTTATGCACTATTATATAGCCAACCAGCTACAATATATTATTTTATGGGCACAACCCAATAGAGATACTAACTGTTGGCTGGAACTAGAACAGAAGGATTGTAATAACCTCAGACTCCTAGATTTACTCTTTATTACAACATCGATTAAGCGCCATAACTGCTTTAAAAATCCAATGATTTCCGCCACCCTGACTGCCTGGTGGAAGGCACTAGAAATGACAAAAGCCAAAGTGGAGCCCAGCGGGCTTTCTCCCCTATGGCATAACCCCGACTTTCAAATTAACAACCAATCGTTTTATTTGAATGTGTGGGAGCAGAAAGGAATTACACATCTCCACCATCTCTTCTCAGATAATATGTTTATATCATATACATCCTTGCTCCAAAAATATAAAATAAAAAACGGAAACTTTTTACATTATTTGCAAGTTAAAAGTATGATAAAGAAACAAATTCCAACACTCCAGGGTACGCTCCAACCGCCTGTTTTAGCTAAAGATATTACCAAGCTTTCTCCGACAACAACAAAAAAACTCTCAAAAATATATAAGTTACTTTCATATACTGATAAAATGTCTTTACCCATCTCAAAATGGGAAACAGACTTGTCTATAGCTCCGGAATCTGTCTTTTGGATTCAAGTTTGTGAAAATGTTTTTAAAATGACAAAACACACAAATTTACAACTTATCCAATATAAAATTATTCACAGAACATACATTACTCAATATATGATGAAGAAAATGGGACTCTCAGACTCCGACATTTGTCTCCAGTGTTTACAAAACACTACAGACACTTATTTTCATGCTTTATGGTTATGTACTCCGGTTATGTGTTTCTGGACTAAAGTCTTAGAAAAACTTTCCGCTGTCTTGGACTGTAGGATACCGTTCTCTCCAAACTTGTGTTTGCTAGGTGACTTAACAACAATTGACTTACCACATAAACAATTTCAATCTATACTTGTAGCCCTTACTATCGCAAAAAAAACAATTCTTGTTAACTGGAAAAATAAACAAACTTTGAATATCGACCAATGGTCTAACCTCCTCATAAATCATATTTTAATGGAAAAAATATCTGCCTCAAATAAAAACCAAATGTCAAAATTTAAAGAAACATGGTCTACGTATATAGAATTTTTTAACCTAAACTTGGATTTTAATTCTGCCTGTTAGCGAGAGCCACAGCAGCGTTATAACTGGCATTGATGTTTCTGTATTAGGCAATTTGTAACTAATGGTTGTGTTTCCATAGTCAGGAACCCGGCTGCTGCCAGCGGGATCGAGCGGATTCACCTCCGATGGGCACCAGGGGTTGATATTCGGATTCACGGCATGCCAGTGGGTTAATTCTGTGGGTGCTGTCCCCCCTGGCGGGGAGTGGGCGGGTCTGCCCCTCTGTTGGCTGCTGGGTGGCGGCTGCGTCTTGGCCGTTCCCTGGGTCTCTTGGGGGGTGCTGCGTTGCGGGGCTTTCCCTGGTGTCGGGGGCGGCGCCGTTCCGGCGCGGTCCGTCGCTCTGGGCCCGGCGACGCGGTTCGGGGCCTGTGGGCCGCCGGGGTGCCCGGTGGTTCCCTCTCCCCTCCCCCTTCCTCCCCCTTGCTGCCTCTCCCTCCTCGCCTCTCCCCGCCCGTCCTCCGCCTCCCTGTCCCCTCTCCCTCGTCGCCCTTCCTCCTCCTCTCCCCCTCTCCTTGCGTCCCTGCCGCTGCCCCCTGCCCTTCTTGTCGTCCCCTTCCCTCCTCCCTTCCCCTTCCCCGGTACGCCTTCCTTCCCCTCCCCTGGGCCGGGGGCTCCATCCATGGCCCGGGTCTCGGTGCTATGGGGGCCGGCGGGGGTGGCTGGGGTTTGGTGTCGTGCCCGCCCCGCTCCGGTGGGCGTCCTGACACCTCGGGCGGGACCCAGTATCCGGGGGGCGAGCCCTATCGCCCCGCCGGACGGGTCCCATATGCCCGCCGGGGTCCTGGTGGGGTGGGTGGGGGCTTGGTGGGCCGGTGCGCCTCCTGCCCCCGCCCGGTTGGGGGGGGCCCCGCTGGTCACACCTCTTAACTCACTACACTAGGTTTGCACAATACACTTTTATAGACATATAGGGCACATAACACACTTTGGGGGGTGGGGTAGGGTGGAAACACCGTCTTCACCCTACAACTCCCCTCCAATTTTAATACACCACACAACTTGTGGGTGGGGGGGGGGGCTTGTGGGGGTGCCATCGGTTGGGGGCCGCAGTATAGAGCAGTGCTGCGGTCCCCTGTCCGTGTCGCCACCCGCCCCCCCCCCCCCCCGCCCTATCTATTTTTTTTTAATGCACCACATACACTCAGCAACATGCTTGGGTGGCGGGTGGATCGGAGCGTGGGAATATCATTTCCATCGGCTCCGGTTCACCTGCTCCTAATTTTAATGCACCACACACACACACTTGTATATACACTGGGTGGGGTCACATTCACGGTTTAGGGGTAGAGTTCGCCAGTCCGCGAGCTGGCGGACTCAGTAACAGGGGTTAATTTTCACAAAGAACGCTGGGGTGACGACCGGGGCCTTCCCCCGCTGGGCCTGGGGTTCGGGGGTGTCGGCCGCCCTCCGGTGCCCCCATCTCCCCCTTCTGCCCCCGGTGTTCCGTCCTTCCACACGGCGGGGGGTGGGGTGGGCGCGGCTGCCCTCTCCGCTCCGCTGCCCGGCCCCTCTTCGGCGCCGGTGCCTGGGTGCGGGTGGTCCCCGGGGGCTGGGGGTCGGGGGTTGGGGGGCTGCCGGTTTGTCGGGGTGGGGTCGGGGGGGGGCGGCTTTGTTGGGGGGGGGCGGTGGTGGGGGTTGCGGGGTGGGGGGGTGCTGGGGGTGGGGGGTGTCTGGGGGATTGGGGGCATGGGGGCGGTTGGGGCTGGGTTGGGGTGGGTGGCGGGGGTGGATGGGGGGCGGGGGGTTGTGGGGGGGCGGGGGTTGGGGGCCGGTGGGGTGCCTGGTGGGCCTGCAGTGCCCCGTCCTGCTGCGTTGGGCCGCGGGGGCGCGGGCCGGGTTGGGGCGGGGGGCGCTCCTGCTCCTGGGTTTGCTCTCCGGCCGGTGGCCCTGGTGGGGCCCGGGGGTCGTCCTTTGGCGCTGCCGCGGCCTGGGGGGCCCTGAGGTGTTGCGCTTGCTCTGTTCCGGCGGGGGTCGACGGCTCCCCTCTTTGGTGGAGATTTTCATGCATGCCAGATCCACCACACCAGCATCTACCGAAACTCAGACACAATCTGTTTCCTCCTCAGGTTATTGAATCGGTGGAGGCTGGTGTCTCGGATCTCACGCGGCTTCGTCTGTCCTTCCTTCCTTTTCTCGGTCTCTCCGTTGGTCTCTTGAGGCCTCCCTGATTTTATGTTTTTTGGATTTGTTGGGGTCTGGATGTTTCTTGGGCTGGGGAGGAGTTCTGGTGGGGGGTGTCTGGTCGGTGCTGGATTTCACCTTCCTTGGTTTTCTTCGGTCCCCTCGGGTCTCCTGGTGTTCGATTTAGGTGAACGGTATGAGATTTTTTTTTTTCTAATAGGTTTTCTGGTGAGCTAACAAACACACGCACGCACGCACGCACGCACGCACGCACACACACATACTCACCCACACACACAAAAAAAAAAAAAAATGTATGTATGTATGTATGTATATATGTATATATGTATGTATATATGTGTATATATATATATATATATATATATTTAAAAAAAAAGAAAAAAAAAAAAAAGAGCAATGATGATGACATTTCCGAATGAACAATACTGAGCTCTATAAAAAAAAAAAAAAAAAAAAGAAAAGAAAAAAAAAAAAAAAAAAAAAAAAAAACAACAACAACAATATCACGAGATTTTATACAGCATTGTGTTAGTTTTTTTATACATCGCCAACCGTTCCACAATATTGTGATAATTATCTTATATTCCTAATATTCTTATCGTTATAATATTACATTACTGAACTTGGGCACCTTCCACCCCTGATTATGAATCTGGTGTGACAAATGTGTACTCAACGTGATCAAAAATGTAATAAAACTCAATAATGTGATAACTTTGCTAATAAAAAATAAACTTGACTGATATTGTAATAAAATGTTTACAATTATGTAGTACCTTATTACATTATTGGTTGATTTATTACATTCAAAACTGATCATATAAAACCTGACAGATAATGTCATATGTATGTTCATTTTCAGGCCAAAGGTCAACATTTTGTGTTTTGTTGAATCTAAGGCTGTTATATACATTCACGGAAAAAATATGGAGCGTAAACATTTTGTTAAATATGTCATAGTTGATTTCAGTCGCTCCGCCCACTTGATTAGAACTGCTTTGCCGTAAAGACTTCTGGTATATATATATATATATATACACACATTTAATTATAAACATTTAATAAACACCAGACAAGGAAGGAAGACAAGAGATTTAGATTATTTTTTGCTCACGAGAACGGACAGAGATGTGCTCAGTTACAATCTCTGACCCGCTTTGAGGCACACTCTCCCGAGCCCTGCCTTTTTAATTTTTTTTACAGGCCGTTCCAACAACAAAATGTTTCAGTCCTTATCTTGCGGTAAAAGCACAGTTCCTGTTCTGCAGCTGCAAGAGCATGAGTCATGCTTTGCAATACTATGAGAGTAAATATGGGATAACTTATGTACATTTATTCTAACAATATACATATATATTGTATTTAGGTATTACATTATTATAAAAATGTTATTACAACATCAGTCAGAATTTGTCATTGCATTATTTGTGAAGTTAGTACATTATTGGACTTTATTACATTTTTGATTAAGTGCCATATTTATTACACTTTCAGTCGTTATTACATTTTCATAAAATTGTTATATTATGGAGTGCTACAGTGGTCAAGGTTGGAATTGAAATATGCACGCATCTCTCACACTGTGTTTAAAGACGTGGCTGACACGTTCATAGGAATTGTTTTCCAGTGGATTTAATTGAAATCTCGCCGCATACCACCGTTAAACAAATTGTGTAGTGTATGTATCAGAAGACAAGGGCCACAAATGAACACAGCGGCTGTTTGACTACAACCTGCATTTGAGGTGGCTTTTGTTTAAAAAACGGATCACAGGAGCAGACAGGAGTGTCAGAGAATCCCGAGGGTGAGCTCGTAAGCCAAATACCAGAGGGAGCCGTGCATAGGCGGCTTATTATTATTATTTTTCATGCGGTTGTATATGCAATGTTGCAGCTCATGAAGTTGGGGGAGCGAGGCATGGCCTTTTACCACATGGCTTATTTTCATGACTGATTTTTTCAAATCAAAACGCAATGGTCTATGGGAGGCTTTGCCTTTGTGGCCTACAGACAAAAGGTCAAAGTAATGGGCCAAATAACACACATAGCAAAATCTTTATGATTATATATAGTTTGGAATTGTCGCTCTTCTCTCTTGTTGTTGCGGTCACCATGACAACGGGACCATTTCAATGTGACCAGCTGGTCTCTGGCGTAAACACTGTGGAGTCATTCATTGCCTATTTTGGATAAATGCAATAACTGACGTTCTTCTACTCGCCTGTTTAGAGAAGACGCTGTCAGTCTTTTATGCTTGTTTGTAATTGAGTTAAGTCGGTTTGTTTGCGCCTTGCAGTCCACCTGCTTCCACTTGAGCAACAAACGGCTATCGGCACATTCACTGTGAGCTATCGGCAAACACCAATTAGCAACAACTTGCTTGTGCAGCTGCAAATGCAATACATGAAGGACTTACATAGGGGGGATGCAAGAAGTGGCAGAACATTTAATGCTTACTGTTTTCTAAATACTGTTGATGAATGTACTGTTTAGAATAAGAGAATTTAAATGACAAACAGCTTTTATTGCTTCCTGTCCAATCTTGTACACATAAGCTAGTAAGTTAGCCGCATTAGTTAGCTAATTTACTAGCTTGTAGCATGGAGCCAAAGTAGCCACTTGTTGATATACTGTAATTATGTCTGAAGTTTAAATAATAGTTTAAAATGCGAAATGTTCAACATTATCAGCTGACAACAAATATACAGAGGTAAAACGATTGTCCTGACTCTAGAGCTGTCAAAATGTATTGGTTAATCGACAAGTAATCAATTATCAAATTAATTGACAACTATTTTAACTCATTTGCTCCCCAAAAAACTTATAAATATGTTCTATTTTAAATGTTTTCATGTTTTTTTTATGCTAGCGCATACAGGAGGCTTTGATGCAGCCTCTCGACTGTAGAGAACGGTTAAAGCAATGGTAGTTATTGCAAAAACGGCCAACAAGTGGCAAGTATAAGTGATCAACCAGGGCCATGTTGCAAAAAGCTCTTTCCCCCACTGTTTTAAACATATTTGTGAATAATGATGAAACTTAGCTACAGTATATTCTAATGCTAATTGCTGCAAAACGGAAACAGATACAAATATGCTTTTTTTTCCTGATAAAAAAAGATACTCTAATCTTTCTTTTGGTAGGTTCCATCTCTTTATAGCAATAGAACACAATATTCGGTGGGCCTCAAAATCCAGTAAAACAGCCGAATGCGAAAGGGGTTACTTCAGTGAAATGGCTGGGAGTGAATGAGATAAAATAATCGAGTAGTCGTTTGGAGCCATTTTTTAATTTAAAATTGTCCAAATCTTCTGATTTCAGCATATATTCATGAAAGAAGAATGTGTTTAATCAAAATAAAATATTTGCAATCATCTGATTTTACTTTGGAAAATATGACCAAACAGGTAATAGTACAACCTCGATCCCCTTTTTTAATCACTATACAATTATTATTATTATTATTATTATTATATAAATACAAAGTATGAAATAAACACCAATCAATGGTTAAATAAAAAAATTGTCTGATTTGTCTATTAATCGATTGAATAATCGATAGATTAATCGATTCTAAAAATACTCAATAGTGACAGCACTACCTGACTAAAACTAGATTACAACATTGAAAGTTTTTGTTGACTTAAACTAGACGAATAAAGTTTTTTATTATATTATTATAGTCGACTAAAAGTTGACAAAACGAAAAGGGGATGAGGTTGACTAACTATGATAAAAATTGTGATAGAAACTACTAAAACTGAGACTAAATTTAAAAATGTCTGATGAAATGAACACTGCCGTGGGTTGCTTTGAATGGCGGACAGACGAAAGAAAAAGTTTGAACATCTCTAGTCAATTTGGTTCTAAATGCTATCTTGGTTGACCACTCAACAGCTGTAAACAAGTCAATGCACTCACTATTATGCAGCCTTTTTTGCTCAATTACGGCAGCTAATCTGGCTGTTAGATTAGCATTAATCCTGTTGCTCTCGTCTTCCCAGCCATCTCCCTCCTCGACCCCTTTCCGTCTTTCCCGATATTCTCGAGCCACTCCTGCTCACCGCCCTTGTAATTGTGTTTTCTCCACAAAATTGCTTCTGCGTAGGAATATGCCGAGAGGCGTGTTGGCACGTCAGAATGTGACTCTTTCCAAAACAATTCCGAAATGAAAAACAAAAAAAAAAAAAACACATCACATGGTTAGCTCCGCTGTCAGGGCCAATTAACACTAACCTGTGTTGTCTTTTTAGTTTAATTCATTAACAAACTCTCTCTGTGTTTCTGCGTCAGACTTGGCAGGAAGCAGTTTGATAGCTTAATTGAATCTGGAGCAATTGCAAGAAAGTTTAATGTTTAGCCATCCTTTCCTTGATTCCGGGGCCAATTCTGTAGTGTCAATAAAACTTTATTTTCTGTATTTTGGGTTTTAGTGTAGCTTAATCATAGTATTGGTAAACTTCTTGACATTAGCTCTTATTTTTCTTTTGAGTTAAAGTCAAAAGGAAAACAACTAATACAACAAAAATAAAAAATAAATCTGATCCATTCCCAGTAACTAATCTTCACTATTACTTGTGTTATTGTAAAAATTTGACATTTAAAGCAAAAATACGGAGACATTTGACAAAAATAAATACATAAATATCATAAGTGATAGCAAACTATATATATATATATATATACACATACATACATAATAATTCTGGGAATTTGGTGAAAAATCTTTCAATTTATTGGGACTGTTAGAGCAGATGGGGAAAAACATTGCGTCATAATCTTGGTCACCAGGGAAATATAGTAAATCAACAACACAAGCCCGATTTTGAGGAGGACGGACGGGTGTTGTTTGTTGGATTGGACTTTTCTATGCAACCATTATTTTAACCAACAATTGCAATTTTAGAGTAAACTTGACAAAGTGCAATTTCTGGAGAAATTGCAAGGGAATGCTGGATAGCTGAATGCTAATAGCTGAATGCTAATAGCTGAATGCTAATAGCTGAATGCTAATAGCTGAATGCTAATATTTGAATGAATTTGGAATGTTTTATTATAACAATAATGTTAAATGGCATTAAAAAATGGATGTTTAAGCTGCTGAGTTCAGAAAATATGAATATAGATATTTCCTATGTTCCTTGCTCCATCCCTTTGCAAAATCACATACAACAGAATTCAGATATATAAAACACAATCAGGTCCGTACACAGTTACTTTAACTGAAGATTTCCACTCAAAACTGTTTAAAGCAGTGGTGTCTAAACTATGGCCCGGCTGCCATTTGCGGCCCGCCATCCACTTTTCAACGCCCCGCGACATATACTGAAAATTACATTTGGCAAGGCTAGTTAAAATAAAATAAAATAAAATAAAATAAAATAAAATAAAATAAAATAAAATAAAATAACAAAGCTTTGAAGTGGGCAGAGTGGGAAGGGAGGGTGTGAACAAATAGGTGCCACCACAACTAACTCATTTGCTCCCAAAAACATATTAATACGTTCTATTTTGAATATTACCACGCTCCCAAAGATGTATTCATACGTTTTTGTTTTTAAGTTAGAGCATACAAAAGGCTTTGATGCAGCCTTTAAACTGAAGAGAATGCTTGAAGCTATGGTAGTTATTACAAAAACGGCCAGCAGGTGAGTATAAGAGATCAACCAGGGCCATGTTGCAAAAAGCTCTTTCCCCACGGTTTTAAACAGATTTGTGAATAGTGATAAAACTTGGCCATATTCAAATGCTAATTGCTGCAAAACGGAAACAGATTTCCTGATGAAAGCAGAGACTTGAATCTTTCTTTTGGTATGTTCCATGTTTTTATAGCAATAAAGCACAATATTCTGTGGGCCTTGCAAAAACAGCCAAAATCCAGTAAAACAGCCGGGAGCGAAGGGGGTTGCTTCAGTGGAAATGGCTGCAAGTGAATGAGCTAATAGAGCATTTATAACTATGCAAAGTTCAAGTAAACTATTTCCTAAGTCTAAAATAACACTCTTCAAAACACTGTGGCATACTTTCTACACTATTTAAAGGTTGAATGCGAGACTTTACTCATTTAGCCATTTTAATTGTTTGCAATTAATTTGACAGTATTATTATTTTTCATGTACAATTAATACCTTTAAAAACACATTTTGCCACTTGTTGTCGACTGAAAAATGACATCACAGGTGCTCAGGGCTCAATTAACAACCAATCACGGCTCACCTTTATTCTGGGTTTGGTCATGTGACGTTCGCAACACCTGACCGACAAAGGACATGAAGTAATAAGAAAATAATTTGCATAGGCCTGAGAATATAGTAGATGGTAACAGTGTGGGGCAGTGAAGCTGATCGTCGGATAAGGAGGATGTTCTATTTGTGGTGGATCCGCGGCTCGGATTATTGGCAGATCTGCCTCCTCGCATCGCTGCGCCGCAACAAAGATAAATATATAATTGAAAGAGAAACAGAGATTTGTGATGACAGGTGTGATTCGGGGTCCGAACCTTTGAGGCGATCTGATGCGCATCATTAGCTGCTAGTTTCTTCTTAGCATACCTGCCATGTGCTGTGTATGGACACCAAGGTTTTGTTTCCATTTCTTTTAAATATGTAATAATGAGTAAAGCTGCACACTACTCGGCTGAAGGATATAGAGGAAGAAGAAAGGGATATAAATAAGGGTTGATGGGATTTTTATGAGGGGGAGACACTCCCTAGGGGCTAATAAACTTGCTTAATTATGAGCAGCCATGTTAATTTACTCTCTCGCAATGTGGAGGATCTGAGCCTGGCCAAGGAAATCCAGCAGCAGGAGTGTCTTGCTGTTACGCTGAACTCTGCATGGCCTCTTCTCGGTCCTCCGAGTATAGGAACAGAGAGATTTATACATGCTTTACGCTTTAATGTGCTTATATTCTGAGGGTTTTGCTATTATTAGACAGTTGGTTACTAGGCTTGAAAGGTCAAAACAAAGAGAGGAAAGAGGTGTAATGTGTCCATAGTGCCTCTCATCATGAAAGCAATTTTGTTGGATGCTATTGTCGATCAGCAGTGGAACCTTAAAGTCTTTTTTGGGGGGAAGCTGGTCTACTTTTATTAATTAATTTGTTCAGTCAGTGTTACATACTTGTGTTAGAATAAATCAACTCTTGTTGGTAACTCGACAAAGTGCAATTTCTGCAGAAATTGAGTGAGAATGCTGAACGCTAATAGCCGAATGCTAAGATGTGAATGATGTTGGCTTTTTTGCGACGAGGAGGAAAAATAATTAACTGTGCTCAATTTGGACAGTTTCACTTAGGGGTCTACTCACTTTTGTTGCCAGGGGTTTAGCTATTAAAGAATGCACATTGACTACTTTCCTTAGTTTAATTTTTTCAGTGTTGTCCCATGGTTAGCATGTTTGACTCACATAGAAAGCATTTATTCAAAGTATTTTAGATCACACAAAAGTTGCGGTTCAAATTTTTCATGCAAGTTATTGTTTTGTTGCTGTCTGACAAAGCTTTGCTGCTACATTAGAGAAACAAACAACAAAGCAACTGAAAAGGTAACCCCACAATAAAATGACGGTTATAAACGATCCTGTCTTGAAGAGGCCTAAGTAATGGATGAATGAGAGCAAGAGGAGTAAAGAATTCAAAAGACCAGAAACTCATCTCACAGTTAAAAGTTAAGATGTTATTACCTCTTCCCGCTTTTGCTTTCATAGCATGTTTGTGTGTGTATGTGTGGAGGTCATTCATATTACAGCATATTGCTACACAAATGAAAACTGCCACAGAGGGAGAGAGGAAAGGAGAGAAGCATTTAAAATATAGAGGGAGAGCCATTGATTAAATGCTGCAAAGTGAGAGTAATTTGGCGAGCGCTGGGAATACACACACCGCGCTCCCTCCATTATTCATGCCTCTGCATTTCTTTCTTCACCTTCTCCCACGTTTGATTTCTCCGGCTTTCCGTTCCCTCGCTCTCATCTGTGAGCTCGCTGTCGATGAGCGATGATAAATTGCAGCCGGTGCGGAACTTGCATTTAGTTCTGTCATTATTCAATAACAGGTGCTGCAGAAATCAAGGCCGCTTGGCAGTTATTGTACTGCTGCTGGCGCCATGTGATTATTCGCCATAATTCACTTTATCACGTCGCCCTATTGAACCAAGCCCAACATAAGTTGTTTGTCTAACTGGGGGAGCGATGGCTGTCCCACCTTCTGACTGACCATTTCAGCGAATAAGAAAGACAATTATTCAGCGGTTGTCAATAATGACAAAGTTGGCAGCTCTTTAGCTGGGAAATGGATCGGTGGCCTTTATGTCTTTTTTTTTTTTTTTTTTTTTTTAGCAGGAACAGCACGGCACTTGCTGAATATCTGCAGTTGATGCGTTCACTGTAGAATTAATTTAATTAATAGAGGCAGTATATTGCCAATGTTGGGACAGCCAATTTTTCCTTCATCAATGTATCAGTTTATATATATATATATATATATATATATATATATATATATATATAAGGGGTGTGCATCACTGGATGTGGAAGAATTTGATTCGGTTCGACTCAGTGGGATTAGGGTATTATATTAGAGGGTATTTTTTCTAGTCATTTTACATACATTTGAATGAACTTGTCATTACAGGTACTGTAAATGTGCCATTTTGTTCTAAGATATATATCTCTTAGATATCGAAGAGATGATTCAATGCGTATCTCGATATATTTCAAAGTGGAACGATTCAATTTAGTTTGATTTAATGCACTCGCATCTTTTAAAACAAAAATTTATTTTCTGCTTCAAACCCATTTTTCTTACACTAAATACAGTTTATATACCTAGTTGGGCATGTCAGTGAATATTGTCCGTCAATCGTAAACAGCTGGCACACCTTCCCGTTGTCGTCAATCATCAATTATTTAAAACCATACTAAACTGTAATCTACTACTAATAAATTTGATTTATGGACCTTTTTGAGATTTTCAAAGTTTATTTTATTTTATGTATTTATTTATTTATTGTTATTATTATTATTATTATTATTTCTAATAATTAATTAATTATAATGAAAATTAATTTAAATATTATTATTTTATTTATTTTTTATTTTTTATTGAAAATGGAAGCATTACTTCGCTTTATAATATCTCATGAAAAGACATTTCAGTGTCAGAATTTGCTCCAGTCTCTACTGAAACTACTCACTTGGCAGAACATTTTAAATCTCATACACGTCAGAACCAGAAAAAAAAAATTCTATTTTTTAAAATTTTAAACAGAAAGCTTTTATTGTCTTTGTTTTATATCATGGCCAGTCACTATTTCATTGAACCCTAAACTTCATTATTTCATACCGAGAGGTTAGCACAGCATACATATGTGGAAATTGGATATATTAATTAATGTGTTGTTGATGTTGTGAATGTTGTTGGTTGTAAGACGTGGCTTTGCCTCTTTTATGCAAAATGGATGATATGCATCATGACGTCCACATTTGTTGGCTTGACGGTCCCAGCTGGCATCATACCAGCGTCGTCTCAACCCCTGCGGTGGCGACAGATACATGAGCCTACTCACTGTAAAACACATTGATTTGTGAGGGGATTTTGTCTATGTTAAGCCTGCGAGCTGCATCCTGCTGACTTGTATTGGAGCCGGCCTCAGCAGTGGCCTACATGGGTTAATGGGTTGGCAGTAGGAGCTGAGGACACGAGAATTAGACCTCGGCTACTAATTGCACAAGGGAAAGATTTATTTTAGATTGGGGGGGTGGAGAGTAAGCCTCAGGCTGTACAGTAGGGGGTACCCAGCCAAATGTGTTAAGGCAGCACAATTTGGTTTGTTTTGGAATCTGTTCGCTGCATGGATATGGCCCATATTACCAAGTGTGGGACCACTCTTTGCTGCTTAGACCAAAACTGTTGTGATTCAGCTATTTGTCTCCTGGAGCTCAGGTTGGAGCTCAGGTTGATTACATAAAACAAAAATATGACGGCAGATTTACATACTATGGAATTGTCTAACCCAGGGGTGCTCAAGTTCGGTCCTCGAGAGTCCCTATCCAGCCTGTTTTCCATGTTTCCCTCCTGCAGCACAGCTGAATCTAATGATCAGCTAATCAGCAAGCTTTGCAGAAGCCTGATAACGATCCTGATCATGAATCAGGAACATTCTCAGGTGAATGCGGCTGTACTGTAGGTAAAAGTAAGGAGCATATCAAACGGCACATACCATGAATGCCTGCAGCTTAAAGTTAAGGACAATCTGTATAATATTTGTGTGAAAGTAACAGTCAAGCTTCTTCTCAAACGAAGATCAGGCGGAACTGGAGGTCTGCAGGGGGTACAGGTTATGAACAGAGAGATCATAGGTTACTTGGAAAGGTAGCGCCCTGGGCAAAGTGAGAGTCCTGTGTATGGAGGTTAGAATGAGAAACAAATAATCAGACTGACACAGCGACTGGGGCATATCTTTCATTTTAATGAAGCCACTCCAGTAAAACAGCAGGGGTGCCAGGGCATCTGACACCCCTGCTGGCACAATACGGACTGTTAGGCAAGTGTCGGGCTGTTAGGCTTGACCGGACCACTGTCTCATCTGGCAAGCTGTGGAAGCCCATCACATAACAGTAAACACATTGCTTGATCCTCGTAAATGTAAATATTTTTGTTCTATGCAAATGATATGTTCTATGCAGCCCCATTAGTCTAAACACGGTACTGATTAGGGGTGTGCTCAAATAATCGATAAAGAAGTATGAACTCCTTGCATTTCAATAAGGCTGGTGGTAAACCGGAAGCGCTGCCAACATTTAAAGAAGAGAATTTTTTTGCATTAAGCAAAATAAAAATAGCATTTGACTGCTTTCATAAAAATGCATGTAAAGTAACGTAAAATAACGAGATACATATTGCTTTGAAGGCCATGTATTGGGTTACGCGTGTATCGCGATACGTATCGTATTGTAACCGCTCGTATTGTAACCGCACATAGTATCGTGAGGTTGTTGGCAATGCCTAGCCTTAGTATTGGTTAATATGTTTGTGGAATATAAATTAAGCAGCTAAATCCACCTGTTTTTTTAATCCATTTCCGGGGCGGCCATTTTCTCACTTGCTGTCGACTAAAAATGACATCGCAGTTGCTCAGGGCTCAGGTAACGACCAATCACGTTACTCACAAAATCCACTTGTTTTATCTATCTCAGAATAGCAAAATATAATTTACACAATTATAAACATGTTTATCTATTTATTTAATATAACATTAATGTAGTTATTTCAAAAAAGTAACTTGATTTCAACGGACTGTGTTAAGAATTTATTTTTTATTTTTATCAGAATCAGCCATATTTGTTGTTTACATTTTCCTTGAACGCTTTGAGATGGAAACAGAGATTCCAAGTTGGAATGCAGCATAACAACACAAAGTTCAGGTAATGACCAATCACGTTAATCACTGTTTTTAATCCATCTCTGGGGCTGGCCATTTTTTTTACTTGACCAGTGAGCGGCCATTTTGTCACCTGCTGTCAACTGAAAACGACATCACAGTTGACAGCAAGTGACAAAATGGCCTGCCCGCTGAGATGGATTAAAAACAGGTGTATTTTGCTTTGTAATTTCTATTCCATAAACGTGATATTAATCAGAATTCCATTTTTTTAGACTAGCGGGGGCACATAGACCATATTGTAAAGAACATTTTTGTGTTGACTTCCATTTCAAATGGTTAAAAATGAATGAAATGATTGTAATCCATTAATATGGCAGCGAATGCACAACAATACCTGCAAGTGTGCTGGTTGGTCACTGATGTCAGGTAGCTAACCCATCTGGGAACTGGGTTCATTTTGTGTAAACACGACTCACTGATTACCGCGGGATCCCAGATGACAAGGAATCACGCATGATTAGGAAGGATGTTACACGCTTGTCATCAGCTCAAGGATAATTGTGAGCTTCCGGGGGCCAATGTGTGCGCGTGCGTCCTTGTCTTTTCTTTCTAGTTTCTTGCCTCTGAAGCACATGGCCACTTTTTGAATACTAAAAAAAAATATATTGCTTCATATCCCAGACCACGCCGGCCTCCCCTTCTATCTGGCTAATAGTTTTTAATAATATATACATTTCTCCCAGAGGCGCCCTCGCTACTTTTTTTGAAGCTCACCACACATACCAACATTCAATAAAAGATGCAGCTGAGGATAACAAGGTGCTCGGAGCGCATTCTTATATATCAACACACCCATTTGCATCTACAAATCTCAATCTGATACATTAACACATATGTTATTGTGATTTTTATTCTCCACTATTTTGCCGTGTAACAACTCCCAGATAATACTTTAGATTTACACAGTTTAAATTTCAACTTGCTTCAAAAATTCACGCCTCCCGGGGTATATATCGTCTGATTCCACATTACTTACAGTCTTCACACAATTTAACGTTAAATATCAACTTTTCCCCCTTCATTTTCATTGAAATAGATATTGAAATTTCTCAGCATCAGATGACTCTTTTCAAAATAAATACACTTATTAGCCATGAATTTGAAGAAGTCAAGTTAGGTCAGTGCTTAGAGCAATTGTGTGCCACCACGGAGAACCTGGGTTCAAACCTCGCTTAGACCACATTTTAGATTTGGATTATAATTTCACTGAAATTATTAAATCCCACTTTAGACGGATTTCAGTTCAAGTTTTCTTTTTATTCATTTGTCATTTAACTACAATTAAAAATGTGTAATTTTCACATAGTTTTATCTTTCAATTTACTTCATAAGCACATGCATTCAAATCTTAGCATTCAACTAATAGCATTCAGTTTTTCAGCACTCCCACACAATTTCTGTAGAAATTGCACTTTGTCTAGTTATATGTTCTTTTTGCTCTTCGTCTTTTTACCGTTTTATGAAACAAAAATATTCCTTGTCTTCTTCTCCCTTGCTAGCTCTCTGTCAAAAGCTCTATCTGATGCTGTTAATGAGGCACTAATGAGACGAGTTCCATCCTAATCTCAGGCAGAAAATCGGCGCGCTTGATGGTTATAAAAGCCTGCGGGATTAACCGACGGGTGGATGCTTTGCGAGCTAGGGCGTGAGAGGAGGATATGGAAGGTGTAATAGAAGCAAAGGTGAAAGCAAAGAGTTGCATTCAAGCAAGGGATTCGCGGTGTCGACCCAATACAGTGTTTTGTGCTAATGACTGTACAACATGAGTGGGTGGAGGACAGCAGAATACATGTTGCAATCTTGATAGGAAACAAATAATGAGGCAGTTGTTGTGCTCACACTTAACACCCACACTCTGCTTTGGAATGGTAAAAAAGGAGCTGAAGTGCAATCTTCCGCGACTTTCAAGTCTCATCTTCTTTCAAGCCTCCTCAGGTCCAGGCCATCTATGGTGTGGCCATCTTTTCAGGACTCTGAAAGATGAAAGGGTGTCCTTTATTTTGCAAATGAAGTACCAGGGGGGCTGTCTTTAGATGTTCCGTCACGACCACATTTTCACCACTGATCAATCAAGTCAATTATCACAGTTTTTTCACAATTTCATTGAAGATTAATCTATATCCATAATTAAAAGTACCCACTTATAATGACTGGCATGGAGGATACATTTTTATTTTCTTCTTCCAACTTTTAAAATGTAAATTAACTGAGCAATACATTGCCCTTCCAACCATCAATAAATGGCTTATCCTGTTTCCTGTCTTCTTTACATTGGCAACATTGATCAAAAACTTCAGTTGTAAAGCTGTGACTGTGACTGTGAAGTTGCCCGCCTGTTTGCTTCTCACTCTTTTTTTTAATCTTTCACCATATGCTGTTTTTTTTTTTAAACAAAGATCCCCCGTCCCCCCAGGGATTATCCGGGATTATTTGAAAATCTTCGAGCTCTCCAATCCCACTTTTGGCTCCTACCCCAAATTTGGATTCTTCTGTCACCAGAAACTTTCCTCTTGCTAAGTCTTAGTCCCAGTAAGTATATGGTATAACACTTTATGACGTTTAACATAAACCTCAGTCAAACAATCTTAATTTATATCCCTAGATTTTGTCATAAAACAGTGAAAAGTGAGAAAATACGAATGTCAATAAAAGGACTAATACACCTTGGAACCGTATCGAAATCGGCAACAACATTTAATGGGTTCTTCCATATCTTGTGTCTCACCGAACATTCTTTGGCAGGACTCACTATACTTTTTGCTTATTTAATTACTTACTCACTTAATTACTGATTGACTTACTTAATAACTTGCTTACTTCCTCAATCTATGCATTATTCTAATTTAATTACTTAATCACTGATTTACTGACTACCTGACTGACTGACTGATTTATTGACTAATTTACTGAAACTCTCACTGACTGATTTGCCGATTTACTGACTTACTGGCTAACTTACTCTCTCTCTTACTGACTTGCTGTCTTAATGGCCAATTTGCTGACTCTCTTACTGACTTACTCGCTGACTACCTACTTACTGACTGACTGATTGACACACCTACTGATTGACTTAATGACTGACTACCTACTTACTTAGTGACTGACTTTATGTACTTTACGTACTGACGCTCTTCTGACTGACTTAATGGTTGGCTGACTGACTTACTGACTCACCTACTGAGTAACTTACTGACTGACTACCTAGTTACTTGCCGACTGACTTCCTGAGTGTATGGCTAACTTACTTGAGTATCTTACTGGTTTATGTATTGACTGACTCAATGACTCTACTTACTTATCAGCTGACTTACTTACTTGCTGACTTACTTACTTGCTGACTTACTTACTTACTTACTCTCTTACTGACTCTCTTACTGACTGTCTTACTGTCTTACTTTTTGACTGATTTAATGGCGGACTACCTACTTACTGACTGATTTACTTACTGACTGACTTAATGGCTAATTTACTGACTGACTACTTACTTACTAACTGACTTATTGACTGACTTACTGACTTAATGGATAACTTACTGACTCTCCCTGACGTATTACTGACTGACTTATGGACATACTGACTGACTTGCTGACTTATTATTGACTGACTTATGGACTGACTTACTTACCGACTTTCTGAAAAAACAAGATGCTGGCGGACAATAGCTCCATACTGTGTCTTTTACACTAGTTAAAGTTTTCATTTGGTAAATGAGTAAAAAACAACAAAGACAAGAAAGTGGTATGAATTATTTTTTTTCTATTGTTGAAAATGATCTCTTTCTTGTGTCATCGTACAATGTTGAATGAAGGCAATTTTTAATATCTAGATTCTATAGCATTGTAATTAACTATAAATTTAGAACAATTCATAAAAACAACACGGAACATTTTGTCAACTGTAAAAAAACTAAACAAAAAAACATTGAAAATGTTGGCTAGGGTTTGACAAATATCACATGCCCGGTGTTCACAAGGTTACATTTTGTGTGTGTGTAATCCATCTATAAAGCAAATGGATGAAGATGAGCCTCCTTTTTGTGTTAAAGCGAATAATATTTGCAGTGAATTTAACATCTTAAAATATGCCCAAGAATTTACTTTGCTTCATGTCATGATCAGTGACCTCATTTTCAGCATTTTATTTCCACATAGATTAGCATATGTCCCAACCCGATGAGAGCATTAAGTGTTTTTAATACTTTAATGCTGCTAACACCCACAAAGCACAACAAACTGTCTTTTAAGAGTTGTGCTTTTTTTTATTCGTCGATTCTTTTTTTTTTTTAACATTATATTTATCATCAATCTACTGTATCTATTTAACTGAGAGAGTATATTAAAAAAAGACATATAGGGAATGTGAAAATGTGCATATCGCATTGGATTTGTCATTTTGGGTATAAGTGACATTGGGATTATGCGAAGTGGAAATGCATCTAGCTAAGAGAAACAGGGTCTCACGGCATACATCGGATGGATGGGTGTCACACTAGAAATCTAAGGACGGATTTTCTGTTGGAATATTTAGGCCATGCGCACACTACAAATGGGATTTATGGCTAACATGTATGCATGCAAGCTGTGAAACGCGTGCACTCACATGTGCGGCGTTGAATGGTTTTGGGGCAATTGAGAGCAGATGCTTTAGGTACACACGCTTTGACTCGCGCAAACAAACGATCCTTGAGACGACCCGCTGCACTCAAGGGTGGCTCGTGTTCGCATGCCAACTGCGACATACTTGAGTTGTTTGAGCTCAAATTCACTCGCGCAGGAAAAACCTCACCAGTTGTACTCAGAATGGAGATGTTGTCTGAACAAAAAAAGATTCATGATGCAATAAATCACTTCAAGTGATGCCATTTTCTCATGTGTAAATGTAATACTTTTACTTGGTGTTGCGATTCTGAATAAAATATATGTTAAAAAAAGTTGACTTTTACAATTACCAGTACGAGTACCTGTACGAGTACTCAACGCAAGTAGTCCCGGATACCAAGTACCGATACCGCTAGTAATTTTGATATGCAAAATTACTTGATACACAAATAATTTTAAAGAAAGACCTATATATCCCAAAATAATATTTCTCCCCAAAAATTTTATTTAATTATTGACAATTTTCTATTCTTCCTATTTCAAGTCTCTGATCGTAAAATTGCCACATCTATCGCCAGTGCTGATTCCTTTAAATAAGGCCGGGTATCGGCCGATATTTAATATTGTTACTTCTTCATCACTCTTTACAATACATAACTTTAATTCTTAATTGCAATATGAAGATTGATTATAATTTATAAGAGCACAGAAAACACCCTACTTTCACCAATATTGTAGAATTATATTTTCAAATAATGAAAAGTGTTTTGCATTTAGATATAAAGAATATATAACCTTAAATATGAATTGAATTTAGTATCATAAAAAAAATAAAAAAATAAAAAAGTGCAGAAACCTCATGAAATATTAGTGTCAGTCTTGTGGGAGTATTTGAAATGCATCATAAATGTAAAACTAGGGACGGTCAAGTATCGATACCAAGTATCGGTGTCGGATGATACCAGGCGTTATTTGAAGGGATTGGTACTTGAGGCTTCTTGTGACTGCTTTACGATCAAGAACTAGCAATCAGAAAAATAGAAAATTGACATTAATTTCATGCAATTTAAAGGAAAATCCAATTTTAAAACGTATATCTCTGTCTTTAATATTATCTGTTCTCATTTTTTTGCGGGAAATCGTAAGTATCAAAACTACTATTTGTACTCTGTATCGGTGTAAGTCACTACTCAGGAGTTGATTACTCGCACTGGTATTGGTGTTAGAATAAATATACTTAAGTTATCCCATATTTACTCTTATAGTATTGCAAAGTATTGCAAATTTAATGGTATAACCTTGTTTAAATGATGTAAATTGAAGTTATCTGTGAAGAAAGCAAAGCCCCGTGGGAAAGATGAACCTGACAATTGGTCTGAAAAAAAAGTGGTATTTAACATCCCTATGTAAAACATTTGAAACTGACATTCACAAAATTGCCGAATTAGCTCACGCCAACATGTAGTTTACATAACTTGCTATACTAATCACCCACTTGACCTTCCTACATAGTTTGCTCTCCCACATTGGCGCTGACCGTCATGACCATCCACATGTAAAGTATTGTAATATTCATCCAAATTAAAGTCACGCAACAGTTTATACCCCGTGCGGAACTAAGTGATATTTTACACCCATCCATCCATCTTCTGTGCTACTTGCCTTGTGCGGTGTTGCGGAGCGCTGAAGCCCATGTCAGCTGACATTAAAGGGAAGGGGGACATTCAGGATGGATTGCCACCACAGGCTGGAATTTGCATGGTGTGGTAGTATTATTGGCTTTTAGTTCAGCGGGAATGGTGTGGTCCTCTGGGTTAATGTTTTATATTCTTATTTTTATTAGATGTGTTAAAATTAGTGCATCATTTTGAGTTAATTTAAGGTTCCTTTAACGCCATTATTTTTTAAAAACTTGTGATTAATGACCGCCCCTTACTTGGAAAGCCTGTACTGGGGAACGCAACATAGCAGACACGTCCACGTCAAAACATTTAATAATAATGCATATATTTGTGGAGACTGGGATGAAGTTGTATTTTACAATTTAAAAAATTTGCAGAATCTCACGAGTCACTTCATGTTAAAGATTAGATAGCTCTTAATATGAAAAGAATAATGCACTGAGTTGTCACCAACATCATAAAAATGCAATTATGCCATCTAGTGGCAGAAAAATGACCTCAACACAAATCAATATTACACTCTTTTTTTTTTTTACATTCAAGTACATCTCTTAATTTTTTTTTTTTTCAATTTTATGAATTATGAAATGACTGTCAATGACGAAAATATATAGCCATATTTCTATTAGTTTACCATTTTCCACTTTTTTAAGATTATGAACATTTAGGGGGAATAATGTATTGTACACTTAGAACAGATATCAAATTTGCGATTAATTGTGAGTTAACTATTGAAGTCATGCGATTAATTACGATAAAAAAAAATTAGCGCCTGACAACCCTAATATTTATATATTTTTTATTAAAATTTTTGTATTTGTTTTTAAATTATTATTATTTTTAATGTATTTATTTTAGTATTTATTTAAAATCATTTTATTTATTGTATTTTAGTATTTTATTTACTGTTTTTATTCTTATAGTTGGTTTTACTAGATTTTCTGTGTATGATAGTGTGCGGATCTCAATATGCAGCACTTTGGAAACACTTTATAAAATGTGTTATAGAAATAAAGTGGATTGGATTGGATATTTTGTATGTAAACTATGGATAATTATTAGGTAGTAATTGTAAAATAACAGGTAGCCCCAGAACTTGCTTATCATAAAAGCTGTAGTTGATGCCTGTCAACTTGTATGTAATAAGTATTACACCTCACAAATGTAGGAGGGACTTGCGAGCAAAGGAAAAATAAATGCAGGCAGTTTACACTCTCCACAAGTTACCTTCTTAGCTGTTAGGTTGCTTCTGTTTACTATTATTTTAATTTTATAGCACATTATGTGTGGACTAGTTTTGAACATCTTAATTTAAGAGAAACTAAGACGCATAATCTACGATTTTTCTTTCCATTTTCAGGGTTGTTTTTGGGATTTGATCTGGACAAAGGTAAGAAAAGAATTCTAACTATGGAAACGAAAGGCGTTAACAATTTTCACCTTTCTGCCCTCTTCAAAAGGTCCATGTAGTAATGAATGAGTTTCCCTGTAAAATTATTTCACCAAGCCCACGGTAGACACTTCCCGGCCCCTGTTCTTCGGGGTGGCTAATTAAATACCTGTCTTATGAGTCCTGATTATGGTAATCAACTGCCAAGCAGGCGGGTCTCTGCAGATCAGACTCTGGATGTCCTTGTGATTAGAAGTGTAGCAGAGTTGGAGAAAAACCAGGGAGCAGCTCATTAGTAGGTCTAAATGTAGTCGCACCACTCAGGGGTAGGCGGACGTAATCACTCCTGGGAGAGCACCTGGCACAGAGAAAGTGGAAATATTGAGGTTTGTGTTTGCTTGATGCCTGTTTGCACTTTTTTTTGTCCAATAGGCCGAAGAAAAAAAGTCTGGGTAGGCAGGTAGATTAATTTTCAAGAAGAAAAGAACAGATGGATGTCTGGATTCCATTCCCCGCTCCATATAACCTGCAATTTAATGGTGACAAGGGTCATATTCATTTTGGAATTTTCATGATAGTTTTATTCTTTTTTTTTTGTTTGTTTAGTTTTTATTAGTTTTAGTATTAGATTTATTTAATTTGTATTTATTTTTTGTGTAATTGGGTATGTGCAAGATACGGTAAGTATTGTGTAGTAAAAACTCCACAAAAATAATATTTTAAAAACAGCCATCCACAAATCAAATACAAGTATTGTATTATAGCAGTCCACAAGACTTTGAAGTACAATAAGTGCAGACAATGCATATTGGACTTTACGATCATGATTTCTTGGACTGGTTGTCGATCAGCGAGTTAAAAACAAAACAAAAAAATAATTACTGATCCAATCCAAAAGCAATATGTCTATTTAAATAACTTGTTTGTTTAGTGTATTCAAAAAAATAATAATAGAAATTGAAACTTTTTACCAGACTACAAAAAAAAAAGTTTTTACTACTTTGTGAGGCAGAAGTTCCGTCTCTGAGCATTTCCGTATCAAGGCTAAAAATAGATCAGCTTTCGGGCAGCATTAAATGACCCAACATGGTTCATTTTGATGTATTGTCTTATTTCGCAGATCCGATCAACGCTGTCATTGATTGGTCGCGCAAATTTTGACATTGGAGCCGATCACCAATTTTGCATAAAATTGCAAATTCTGGTGTAAATTCTAGTGCATGGATGGATGGATGGATCTTTTGCTTGGGCATCTTACTTCATCTTGCCTGATTCAGTTATTTATTCATTTATTTTAATGAATAGCTACAGCAACGTAAATTATAGATGATGTGGTGGAGATCGGTCTGGGTTGAGAAATTGGTGTGAATAGTGTCTTTGACAGCTTAGCTCAATGGTTTTCTGCAATATAGTCCATACAGACAAACTGTGAAAATAGTTTTTTAAATGTATTCATAGACTTGCTCTGAACAAGACAATTTATACAAAGAATTTTGTGATAATTTTATGGGTATAAAATAAAATGAAAATAACACACAGTCCTATCAATCGTTTGGCTAATGGCTTAAAAAAATTATACTTTGATATATAACTATTAAGAACACTGATTAGATCCTAAACAAACCATAGGATCTGTAGCAAGATGAGTAGTTGTGCTGGATTATACACTCACTGGACCTCGACAGTTTAGATTTATGCCAACGTTATATTGAGAATTGTGAAAATTCAGCAGGTTTTCTAAATTATTATTATTATTTATTATTATTAAACACAGAAATAGACTTACGGGGGCCTTGCTACAAGTCCAGGGTGTACTCCCATCTCTCTCCCAGTCAGCTGTGATGGCCGTTAGTTCACCTTTGACCCTAAGAAGGACAAGCAGGATAGAAAATAGATGAACGGCAAATAATAGTGTCATATTTACTGTATGCCTGTGCTTGTTTCAATTACACTGACACATTTTTTTTTCATTGACTTTTTTCCATTGTCTTACCTCGTCGACCTCAACAGTGTCGCGCACACGCAACGCCTGTCTGCTTGGTGTGTGCTTGGTGGCTGCTGATCTCTCTTTGACATCGTATTGAATTTGGCTGGGTTGAAGACAGGTTGTTTGCTGAGGCTAATTTACCTGGGGTAGACCTCACCGAGGGCCGGCGAGGGGCTGATAATTAAAATGGCTTGCTACTGCTGCGATAGAATATTCATGGGAGATTACTTCCAGCTCCTCCTCAAACATCCCGCCACTACTCTGACTATCCCAGCAAGTGTGTATGTGTAAGTTTGTGCGTTGTATAAGGAATGATGGGATATTTGGATTTCCTGTGTGTGTGTTTGTGATTGTCGACACCCTTCCGTGACCTCTCTCTCTTCCCCATTACGTCAACTCATCACATGCGGTAGGAGATATTTAGGTCAGTGCGGGGCCCAAGATGAGATGAAAGACAGGAAGGAAGAGCGGGAGACAGACGCAGACAGAAATAATGAAATTGACGGCCCCCGTGAGGTGTTGACAGCAGGCCGTCCTCTCCAGTTGATGGATGACAAATGCTCAGTGTCCATGTAGATGACGGTTCTGTTGCACGTCTCAGTTAGTATGTCATAACTTGCAACAGGGGAAAATGTGGCCTTTTGATATGAAGGTAGCGTTTTTGATAGGTGACGCTTTGAACTTGTGCCCAACAGACATGCTATCAAGTAAAACCTGCATAATCTATTGACGAGTCATAGCGGAAATAAAATAACATTTCAATTTCTTTTTTTCAGTGTATGCTTTTACTTAAAGTATGCTTCTTATTGTGGTTGTTTAGTATATCGTCACTGCTATGGGAAAAACACTTATGTCCATTTTTTTTCATTTTGGTATTTTTACGTATTGAAACTGAATGCAGACATCCGTAAAAAAAAAAAAAAAGAATAGTAGCAACGATAATATACAACTTTAGTGGAGCGTGTATTTTCCTATTAGTTTACAATACAGGTGTTTCAAATGTTTATACATTATTTATTGTTATTTATTCATCTAAGTCAATTAACTCATTCACTCCCAGCCATTTTCACTGAAGCAACCCCATTCGTTTCCGGCTGTTTTACTGGATTTTGACTGATTTTGCAAGGCTCACAGAATATTGTGTTCTATTGCTATAAAAACATGGAACCTACCAAAAGAAAGTTTAGTCTCTTCTCTCATCGGGAAAGAAAAAGTAGATTTCTATCGGTTTCCGTTTTGTAGCAATCGGCCTTAGAATATAGCTAAGTTTCATCATTATTCACAAATCTGTTTAAAACAGTGGAGAAAAGAGCCTTTTGCAACATGACCCTGGTTGATCTCTACTCTGCTGCCACCGGCTGGCCGTTTTCTATTGTTGTTCTATTCTTCAAGCGTCCCTCTTCAGTTCAGAGGCTGCATCAAAGTTTTCTGTATTCTCTAGCAAAAATTATGTATATATATATATATATATATATATATATATATATATATATATATATATATCCCAACTACAGCAAATTTCCTTAAAATTGAATGAAATTCATGGCAATTATATTTTTTCAATTTGCTCATAAAAGTAATTTTGCATAGAGCACACAATAATATAAAAAATATATAATAATACATATATGTTTTTTTTAAATCGATAAATAAAATGACACAGATAATCCAGTGGCCAGAATAAAAAAAAGTCACAATCAAAATATGTTGTTCAACCTTTTAAGAAAGTGAAGTGCAAAAAAATTAGTTCAATACAATAGGGCTTCAAGTAATTTAGTAATATCTACCATGTTAATAATTCAATGTAGTATATATAAGAGCTATAATTAGCATCTGCGAGGGCCACCGTTCTATTTTTAGCACCACAGCTCGACAACGTTGAGGCAAGTAAATGTGCGGCGAACGTAAACAAGGCAGGCAATTAAACACGGCGAAGTTACGTGAGCTACAAACATATATAACACACATTGAACCACAGATATAGGTGGTATTACTCACAACAAGAGTACTTACTTATTCTAAGTAACACACACCAAAATGGCGCTGCCGGAAGTTATGAAATGAACAAGTGTTACCTCATAAGAAGACACACAGGAAAGGAACGAGACGGAAGAAAACTTACGTTTTCCCCCCAGTCTTTCTGACAGTTCCTGACCGATATATGGCCACAAGAGCGGGGGCCGAATCCAGTATCGAAATCTGTCGTGAGTACCGATACCATAAAATGTGGCCTGGTATCTGGTACTCGCCCATCCCTAATAAATATCCATCCATCCATCCATTCATCATCTACCGCTTGTCCGGGGTCGGGTTGCGGGGGCAGCAGCTTTAGCAGGGAAGCCCAGACTTCCCTCTCCCCAGCCACTTCAGTCAGCTCCTCCGACGGGATCCCAAGGCATTCTCAGGCCAGCCGAGAGACATAGTCTCTCCAGCATGTCCTGGGTCGTGCCCGGGGCCTCCCGCCGGTGGGACATGCCCGGAACACCTCTCCAGGGAGGCGTCCAGGAGGCATCCGAAACAGATGCCCGAGCCACCTCAACTGGTTTCTCTCAACGCAGAGGAGTTGCGCCTCGACACTGAGTCCCTCCTGGATGAATAAATATATATTTGTTAAATCAGTACTTTTACATTGACATATATATATTGAAGTGGAGTGTGACTACTGTAGCCACCTCTTTTTGTGATACGGATACCAATATACTGTGTGTATATATATATATATATATATATATATATAAGTATATTAGGCTCGAGCAGACTGAAGAGCGACTGAACAGCTTGCCATATAATAAACTCACATTGAGCACTACTGCTTCCTGACAATTGTTATAAATGCATTTTCCTCAAAAAGAGCTTGTAAAGAAGCACTTTATCATTGTCCACAGTAAACTTGCCTGTAATGAACTTGTGCTGCGCCTTTGCTTTTAAGGGACTCCGTGTACCTTTTGTGACCAAATCAACTTTCTTCGATAGGACTTTTCTCTCCGAGTGTCACTTGCCTCACCCTTTCTCGTACCTCTCCCGCCTGCCTCATTATGGCGCATCGGAATTAAACTCCATCAAAGACTCCGAGGCGAAGATCAGAAATGAGATGTGAACAGTAGGACGGACATAAAATATTTTTATGACTATTTACGCCTCTCGTAGCCTTGTGAACAGACTGCGTCACACTAGGTAGCGTAATTTCACGTGACATAATAAGACAAAAAGGCCCATCTTGCATTTTCATGTTTACTTGAATTTAATACAAACAAAATTAGGAAGACTTTCTGTGTTTATCCTCTGCAGGTGTCAAACTGAGTGTTCTCCTTGTAAATATCCGCAATTATCAACGGAAACCACACTGGGATCATTTTGCAGAGATTACTCAGTGGATGAGCGAAGCCCTTTCCTTGATTTTCCTTTCAAGAAATCAACCTCCCCGTGACCCCGTTGTTGTGAGTATTTAAATTGGAGGCTCTCTCATAATAACACCTGAGCAGGTTTAATTCTCCCCCTTTGCTGTTGTGAGCAAAAATATCATCGCAGATGAAGCAGATTGAGCTATTTGTTATCGCAGTTTATCCCAGCACCGGGACGCCTGCTATTTTCCTGCCAAGACCGGGAATGACAGGTGGAGAATGGGAATCCTCCCACCTCTTTCTTATTTTTAATAGATTGGTTAGTTTTCCCACCATTCTTCCTCCGATGGAATAGCAATCCGAGCAAAGCATGAGGTGAAGGAGGCAAGGGCAACAATCTTTGAGGAAAGTGGTTAAGGGGCGAGGTGGGAGAGGAGCACGAGGTGGAGGTGAGGGTGCTTGACATGCTGATAGGGAGCGATAAGCATTTTTCTGCCGCTGCGTTCCTAGGTGAGCCAATGACCTCTCTGGCTCGTTGATTATAGTGTTTGGCCAAGCCGTTATCTCTCGACTGCAGAGGGAAGTGCATACTGTCTGGAATATGAAACTCATGTTAGCTAAACAAAGAGACCGAGCATAAGCATGTTCACGCTTTTTGTATTTGGAAGCAATGGGAAGCCGGGGATGCTCGTTGGTACGGTGTAACCGCAAGCTTGTGCAGCTCATTTCGTGTAAATTTTTGAAAGGACGGCGGCGATAGAGAGGAAAAAGCCTGAGAGCGTCAGTATGAGGGAGGTATAAAGTACAGAGAATACTTAGTCGCCGATGGTATGCGTGCCTTTCCCTCCTGAGGTCAGCTCACAGGGGGGTTGGCAGGATTAAACATAGCGTTGAAGTGGATTCATTATTCATCCATCCACTTTCACCTGCCTCCACCACGCCACTCACCTCCCTGTGGGGGTGTGCAAAGCAATTAGATCTTTGCAAATGAAGACATGCACTAACATGCCACAACATTAGGTACACCTTCAACTTTAATTCGATCCAACACAAGAGCTGGGCCTTAAAATTTTTCCTTTGTTGTGGGAAGCATTTTTATTCTCCATACTTTTTTTTGCCATGTAACAACTCCCACATAATACTTCCGATTTACACCGTTCAAACTGGCTTCAAAAATTGCCACTTCCCGTGGTATATATGTCTGATTCCACATTACTTACAGTATTCGCACAATTTAACATTAAATATCAACTTTTCCCAATTCATTTTTAATGGGACTGACATTAAACTATTTCTAAGTACCACTTTCCACGCCCACTTCAATGCATACAACTGATCATCATTACCACCTGTCTGATATTGCTCAGTGGCGCACTTGGTAAAGTGCATTGTCCAGTAACCATCAGGTCACGGGTTCTAATCCCACCTTTGACTGTTTGCCATTGCAAATACACGCATGTTCGTTATGGTAAGTGTGATATACATGTATACCAACTGTCATATATATAAAACTGTAATTCCAAAAACTATTACAACCCTGCCAAATATATATGCAATACGTACTGTAAATGTTATTTTTTTTCCCTTTCCACTTTAGGAGATAGAAACATGAGTGTGGATAGCAACATTACATCAAGGTATCGGTTCTCAGTTGCCATTAATTTCATGCAATTTTATTAAAAAATGCATTATTGGGATAAATAGCTCTTTCTTTTAGGTTATCTCTCATTGTTTTGGGGGGAAATGTTATGTGTCAAAAGTAGTAGTGGTATCAGTACTTTGTATTGGTGACTGCTCGAGTTGATTACTGGTACTGGTGTCTTTCAGGGGGGAAAAAAGTGATATTGAATATCCCTAGCTCCAATATATTCAAAAATAAATCAACCGCAGTTTAGTAATTTACGATAGCGTGTTGTGATATCAGGATAAATGTGGATTAAGTTAAGGAGGAAATTTAGTATGTAGTATGTGCGTGCTATAGAGGCATGTGAAGAGAGCAGCTGAAAAAAGGGAGGGGGTGTATAAAAAAAGATGGCATGAGGATTTGTGTCACAGGGACGATTTCATTTGCGAGTGGACTTTAAAGCGTGTGATGGTGGTCGTGTGTGGAAATGAGGGCATGCGTGAACTAATGCATGCAGTGGTGGCGTGAGTATTTCTATACCCTCCGGTTAACACTTCGCCTTACCCCCCACTGACCATTTTTGGGTCAACTGCATTCATCCAAGCAGAGCCACCCCAACATTGGCATGTTACCTTTCCAGTTTGCTACCCCCAATGCCAAGTGGGAAAGACATGCCAACCTTATCCTGCCCCCCTACCTCCTAACTATTCTACAGCGCTTTCAGGCTGCCAGCTAGCCCTTAAGCCAGCAGTCACCGAGGGAGCTGCAGTTGGGGGTGGGGATGTTGTGCATGCGGAAGCGACAACAAAAAGGCAGGATTGGCAATAACAGGGATTTATAGATGGAATGGAAGAAGAAAAGAAAGATGCTAAGCGATTGTGGGGGGAAGAGGGAGATTGGAAGCAAAAGAGAGGATTGATAGAATAAAATAGGATAAATCAGGGAGGATGTGTTTTTGTGAGCGGGAGTCCAAAGGGGGGGGAATGGGGAGCTTTCAGACACGGGGCCTTCATCATTTGAGCATTACGGTCTCTCAGTGGTAATGATACAGGACTTCTTTCAGTGTAGTAATTATCACAGAGTAAGATGAGAAAGATTAGACTACATTAGTTGACAACCTGGTAGAAACGGCAAAACTGCAAGTGTATTGTGTCAGGTGTAGCTCCTATCTATCTATCTATCTATCTATCTATCTATCTATCTATCTATCTATCTATCTATCTATCTATCTATCTATCTATCTATCTATCTATCTATCTATCTATCTATCTATCTATCTATCTATCTATCTATCTATCTATCTATCTATCTATCTATCTATCTATCTATCTATTTACCTACCTGCGTTTTTTGGCTAAGGGTTGTCCAAACTATGGCTCGGGGGAAATTTTTGGCCCGCCAACCACTTTTAGGCGGCCCACGGCATCTACTAAAAAATGTATTTCATATACTGTAAAAAAAATAAATAAATATATATATATATATATATATATCTAAAGATGCAAAAGAACTATTTACATTTAAACAATTCATAATAGTTCTCCTCATAACACTGCGGTGAATAAAGATAATTCATATTTTACTCGATCCCGGCAGCAATTGGAAGCTGGCTGTCTCGTTTACTTTGTGCCGGTGCCGCATTGTAACATTGGAAATATGCCTCCAGAAAAGCTATAGGTCTGACGGGCAACCCGGTTATTAGGCTAGTAGGACTACATTTCCCAAGATGCTTAGACACGAAAGCAGGAAGTATTTCTGCAAAATAAAAAAACGAGACGCTGGGACGTGACCTGTGTAAAAGTGTGACAAAACAATGGGCAAGTGAAATCTGTCAGGACTCTGGACGCTCAAAACGAGACTGTCCCGGATAACAAACAACCTGTGTTAATTTCTAAACCAATCAGACTGTACCATCCCATTTTTTTGTTAATTTAATTGTTCATTTGGCATGTTTCTTCATGATTTTTTATAAAGTAGTAATGTGCAGTTAGAGGAGGACACCGCAACTATTTGAAGATTTCCCAGTTCAGAATTGTCTCTCTGTTTTAGATGTTTGGTGTCCCATATAGCAATGTTTAACATCTTTACATATTTGGGGCTGAGGTAGCAGAATTAATGAGAGCCTGGAAGCAAATGTGCTGTTTGACAGATGGGAACCACTGTAAAAGGCTTGGAAAGAATGCCACTCAACAGACGCTTCATTGCCCACAGGACACACCATGACCACACAACATGATGTATGTGACAAGCTTAATGCATTGGGATATAGACAAAATAATCATTGCATCCATTCGACAGCAACTTGAAATGACATATTGTACAGCAACATGCTGCCAAGCCACAACTTCATAATGTGGACATTCTTGTACCTGTCACCTTCCCAAAGCTGATCTGCCTGACTGTGGAGAGACAGATTGCAGGCGGGCCACGCACTTCCTGGTTTGTGCTCAGCTGCGACTATCTCGGGCCACCATCTCCGCTGACACCGTCAGCTCAGGCCCGTCCTGTAATCGCATCAGAGAGCGAGCGGAGGGAATGACAAATCATATTACAAGCACTGACTCACTGCAGTTTTTGTGTCGTCTTGCTACTGTTCTCTGTCTTTGTCCAAATCCCTCTGAATGAAGATTCATGTTTTGGCCTGTGGCAGGAGAGGTAATTTGATATTGAGGCAGATTGTGAGTAGGGGAGGGGGGGGGGGGTAAAGTGTATGAAGTTTAGAGATCACATTGGTGTAATTCCAAATCTTACTATGATATCTGATTATTTACAATAATTGTCTTTTTTTTTGTTGCAGAGAATCCCTCTTAGTTATCAGAAAGAAGAAGGATTCCTTATTAAAAGAAACAATGCAGCATTAATTGCAGCAGCACCGACAATGTACTCTAAATTAAGCCAATCAAATACAAATTATTCAGTACAATTTGATGCAGATATTGCCCCAAAAGTAAGAGGCGCCTCATTTTACTGGGATTTCAGGCAGCCGCCAAATGAAGCTTCTGTATAAGTTCAACATACTGTAATTGTGATATAAGCTCTAGTTTCTATCTTTTGAATGACTAGAAAGTGAAAAAAGTATTTTTTTTTTGTAAATTATAAAATATTTATAATAAATAAATAAGAATTAGTACTATCAAGCGATTTAAAATGTTAAACTAATTAATCACACAATGTTTCATTATTAATCACAATTAAGTGTGATTAATCAAATATTTCTAACTTGTACCAGATATTTACTTGAGTAACATCTTGGAATTAATGTAAAATAATCAAATAGAAAGTATATTTAGATCCAAGTTCTAATTTCTGTTCTTATTTTGGAACTTTTGAACGACTACACAGCGAAAAAAGGCTTTTTTTGTAAACAAAATGTAAGCGCCATCATTCAACAGCTTTAAACAAGATCCAAAAATGAAAAAGCGATTCATCTGTGACCATAGCCCCAATCTGGTTTCATGCAGCATAGTATTACATATTTAATGCCAACAGAGGGTAGAACAAGTTCAGAGAAAGTTTGAGGAACAATTTTTCATTCGCTCGCCTGGAGAGATCCCAGAGTGAGGGACCCCAATAGGAGAACATGAATATTCCACTTTGGATTTGCATACGCTTAGCTCTTCATCTTTTTGGCCTGCTCACCTTACATCACATTTTGATAATCTCGCAGACAGCTTGCTATCCTCTCCCTAGAACAAATGTCATCATCATGATGTTTGCTTCTCTCTTCCGCTCGTCTCCGGCTCCATAACCAGTCGGTCTAATCATTTATGTAAATAAGCACTGTTGTCCCAACAAAATTGAGCACCGTCAGCGCGCATGCTTGACGTTGACAAGTGGAGCTAAAGGATGTTGACATTCCATCTTCTGTATTTTGCACTTGCAAATAGGCAAAAGCTTCATTCAACCGTCCATGCATGTAAGGATGCATTTGAGTCGTTTTAAAACCGCAACTTAGCAAATGCCTTAAAATGACTGACAGACAGGTAATAATACAATATACAACAATCTGCTCATGCATCAGAAATAAAATGTCGACAATATGTAGGATGTATTTTAATGAGATGGAGACAGCCAGTATCCTAATTTTATCACAGGTGTAATGTGACAGAACAGATGTTCGTGCATCTCACTTTTGAATTTTTACTGGCCATACAGTTTCGGTTGAATGGACATTTGTATGGCCTTCAAAGTTTCCAATGAATGATTCTATGCCTTATGAACACACTTTAGGTGGTTCAGCTAACATTTATATAATGAAAAGTTATTGAAAGCTTTTTTATTTAATAGAACGCTGTTGCCTTGGTGAGGTGCCATTTGCTAACATTTTTTTTTTTTTGAGGAACTAAAGCCAGGCCAAAACTCATGCAACTTTATGCACACATCAAGCCTGGAAAACACATTTATATGCCAGAGGGATATTGTGCAGCATCTTAACTCATTCACTCCCAGCCATTTTCACTGAAGCAACCCCATTCGCTCCCGGCTGTTTTACTGGATTTTCACTGATTTGGCAAGGTCCACAGAATATTCTGTTCTATTACTCCTCCACCCCACCGTGACAGAATAAAGCTAAGTTTCATCATTATACACAAACCTGTTGAAAACACTGGTAAAAAGAGCTTGTTGCAACATGGCTGATCTCCTATAATTTGCTGCCACCTGCTGGCCGTTTTTGTAATAACTACCATTGCTTTAAGTGACCGCTTCATGTCAGAAGCTGTATCAAAGCCTTCTGTATGCTATAGCATGAAAAAAAACATGAAAAAAAACTTAGAAATATGTTTTTGGGAGTGCAGGACAAAGTATTAAAAACTTATTTAAACCTTTTTGGGTTTGAATGAGTTACAAATGGTTCAGTGGTGCCCCTTATAACTTTTTTAATAAAGGACCCCTGGATGAAAGTTTTACCTAAAGCTTAGTAAATTGTGAGGCATACTGTATGTAACAGCCGAAAACATACAGAATAGTCTCTTGAAGCCATATGCTATTTCACAGGAAGTCCGCCATTTTGAATTCACTTCCATTTTTGCCCTTTTATAGAGGTTGTATTTGAACAAACGAGGGAATGTATTCTATCGTCTGTCTGTAAAGATGTTCTTGAAATCGTTGTATTTCTTTGCACGCTGTTTCCATGGCGATGTGCTGTTTACGGAAAAAAAAACGCTGCTGTTTTTGAGGGTACTCATGAAACTGCGCACACATAAGGCCTGGCAAAAAACATTAATGTTTTAGAGGGTTCTTGTCATGTGATGACCATGCAACTTGGCTTTGGTGGCCCAAAAATGAAATCGATATCAGTTAAGCTTAAATGTTAAACCATGATAAATGTCTTATCTTTAGCTGCAATCCAATCTAGAATTGATGTGAAATTGTACTTGGCCTTTGTTATGGATAGTATTCTTTTTAGACACAATCAGTCATCATTTAGCAGCAACGAGCGGACTGCAGGTAATGAACTGTGACTTTTGACTTCGACTTATATTGGACTTTGCTAGGAATTTGCCTATTTTGCTCTATTTATAGTTCCAAAAGTTGACCTCACAGTAACCTGATATCTGCGAACAATTGCGCTACTTCTCGCCCCCGTGGAGGAATTTGTCTCCTCTGAGATGATCCAAACACTAATATGTGATTCGAAAGGCCCTCAAGTGGAATTTCTTCCTACATTTGTTTCATCAATTTGTTTCACCGCCTTTCTTATGCTTATTGTCTCTACTCCAGATTTCCCATAATGATGTTTTGCAGACTTATCAAGAGTGTGAGAACGAACGATTCATATCTGCTGAGGTTCATTATGTGGAGTGTTAGGAGGGTTGGAGAGTCGATTACGCACACGTCTCTATGACTACAACGAACAGAGAATTATACGCCATAATTGCAACACAAGAGATATTATTAAACTTACTTTGATTTGAGCATCCCTAATCTAATCAAAGCACCATGTGCCCCGTGTTGGGTAGCTGCTTAATTACACAATGTGCAAGACGTGTCTCACATTGTGCTCATGATTTTGTGTTTTTAATGGTGAGGCCAGACTGTGACAAGGTTCCCATTTCCCAAGTCAAATGCACCAAAATTTGCCCCTCATACTGCGGAGCCAATGGGATGGCAACCAGTAGTCTGGATTGCTTGGCCGTTTCCCTTTGGCTTCACTCAGTGGCGAATGCTGGCAACATTCGGCTGCTCAGAGTATCGTAAACAAGTGAGTGCCCTTAACTTTGAAAGCAGTCGAATTCCCAGAAGCAGCAATCCATTTCATGTATGTAGCGCATGGACACTTTGCCAAATACAAACACCTCCCTCCAGTCCCCCGTCGTTTTTGAGAAGCGAACATTTATAACACTTATTTGCATTTACCAACACTCAATCGAGCTCTGTTTACTTCCATAATCACCCACCCCCACCCCAAACCATATCCCCCCACCCCCATATCCCCCTTTCGCTGATTATCCATTGTTAATTAATTAACGTTCTATTTTAATTATTAAATTACCAGTGTCCCAAAAAACGTATTTATAATTTTTTTGTTTTTTTTGTTTTTTATACTAGAGCATACAGAAAGCTTTGATGCAGCCTCTCAATTTAAGAGAACGCTTGAAGCAATGGTAGTTATTACAAAAACGGTCTGCAAGTGGCAACAGAGTATAAGAAATCAACCAGGGCCATGTTGCAAAAAGCTTTTTTCCCCACTAAATTCTAATGCTAATTGCTGCAAAACGGAAACAAATAGAAATATACTTTTTTTCCTGATGAAAGAAGAGATTCAAATCATTCTTTTGGTAGGTTCCATGTTTTTATAACAATTGAACACAATATTCTGTGGGACTTGCAAAATCAGTCAACATCCAGTAAAACAGCCGGGAGCAAAGGGAGTTGCTTCAGTGAAAATGGCTGGGAGTGAATGAGTTAAGATTATTGTGCCTTTTAGCTTTGAAATGGTCGGCCGCTTCAAAGTTATTCTAGCACTGGAATTGCAGTTAGCCTAGCTAGCTAGTCATTGACTAAGAAAATCGATGGTGGCCTGATTCTTCGACACGGAAGTAGGGCTGGGTATTGATTCTAATTTCCTCAATCGATTTGATTGAGATTTTTTTCTGATTTGATTTGATTCACTTCAATTCAATACGATATTGATTAATTATGTATCATCAATTCTTCTTAAATATCAAGGGCAGGATAAAAAGTCCACACACATGAAATTCCAAATTACATTTTGCGCAGGCAGTAACTTTTTAAATGATTTAGTTTATTAATGAAAGTGTTATAATCACTGAAGTGTTACACAAACATTGACATCAGCAGGAAAATATTTTTATAATTCAAATTCAATAATTGTAAACATAAATTAAAAATATTCAGATTATCTTAAAGTGCTGCAAGTCAGTTTTAAGAAAATACTTAAACAATGATAAAAATATTTTTAAAAACAGTAAGATACAAAAATACGTGGCTATTAAAATTCTATTTTCTTATGACTTTATGTGAAAAAGAGATGGTTTTATGAATCAATATCAGTCTCGAAAAGGAAAATCGATTCGATTTTTATTTTTATTTTATTTAAAAAAAATGTTTTTAAACCAGCCGTACACGGAAGCAGGAAGTAGTTGTAGTTCATAATGTGTTTTCAGAAATAGCTCAATTTTGTACTTGGTTGTTTACAAACATCATTATTTTTATTTTTTATTTTTAGCAATGGCCTAACAGTTCTAGTTATTAACCATTTTGTCAATATGTGGTCGTCAAGATCAAAGGTCGTATCAGTAGATGTGTTTACTGTTCCAAATGAAAATATTACGAGTTTATCTAATTGGGTTCGCCTTTTGGGCAAGCTAAACTCAATTGATAACCTCATGTTAATGTTATGCTATGTTTTGGGCATTTCAATCTTCACTGAACATCATAATTAGCATTTTATCCCAGCAGCAGTTTACAATTGAGAAGGTTGCATACCTGCAATGATCCAGTCCAGGATACTTGAGGTAGCAGAGGACCAAGGTCATAAGTCAGTTATAATTTTCCAGTAATTTCTCTCACTGGTAATTATTGATAGTGTTGCATTGACTACACAATGCCATCTGACAGGTCATCACTTTTCTTGATATGATTTCAGTCGTCATAAATAATGATGACCGGGGTGAATACAAACAATTTGACATTTCCTAAAACCGACCTCCATGTTCTGCCCGAGTTTTCGATCCATAATGACATAGTTGTCGCTAGTATGCATGAATGAGTGTGCATGTGTGTGTGTGAGACAAAGAATACTGCAGCATTACATGTCTGTGGTGATAAATTCCCATCAGTGTCTCCTGGGACATCCAGTCTATGCTGCAAAGTCAAAACATTTTTCACTTTCAGCATAAGGAAAAACAAGTAATGTATATATTGAGGGAGAGTTTGGGGCTTCTCACCGGCACTGAATTAAGAAGGTGATGAGTGAAGATATTGTAAATAATATACATGAGGCTTCAGGACCTTAAAGTGAAAGTGATATTTATGTTTTATTTTTGTGGAAAAAAAGCTTAATGCGCTATATGTGTGTCAACACGGTTAAGTTTGATGACTGAGGTCAAACGTAATAACCTCAGAGGAAAGTCATTTGTCTCTAGCGGTTAAGTGGTTGAAGTTGGTCATTGCAATGTACTACGGGTCCTTGAAATGTCAAGAATAGAATGGCAAATGAAAAAAAAGAGATTAAAACGGCAAGGAAACAACATACAAGTGAAGAAAAGATCGGGAACATATATTGAATTCAATTTTTCTGATCTATACTGAACTTTTCACATCTCGAGCATCAGATAATTTTGCTTGAATGTCCGTGCTGACATTAGGACCGTGCAGTTTGTGAAAGCGATTTCAGAAAGTTATATGACCTTGATGACACTCTTGTAACCCACAACTAATTTCATCACGAGGACTCATTAGCAGTAATTTCCCTGTTGGCTCTTTAGCATTTTAGCAGGACACACTGTGTTACCCGTTTCTCAGATGTGATGAATGTAAACAAATAAACCTTCGATTTGGATCGTTGGGATACCCGATGGAATAAACAACTTTGAAAATGCCATTGTCACTTTCACATCATTTCGATACCAAGTATATAATATAGTGTGATTCAAAAATCAAACCATGCGTAAAGGTCATGTTCTCATTTGTACTAATAAAGCGAAATAAACATTGCAATAAATCCACTTACACATCACAAATTACGATTATACAAATTATGGTAATAAAAACAATGCATCCAGTTATATTGTTGAGGCATATCTGTGACCTCATTTTATTATTAAATGTTGGTGTGATTGTGAATAATGCCTTGCAGCTAAGCATCTCATAAAGCCAATGAGAATTCACTGCAAACCTCGTGGTATAAAAGCAGTGCAGTGACGCCCGGCCTCTTGTGCCAATTTAAAGCACTCAGTCTATTATTGTCGCACGAGCATGGGGACCTGTGTGTGTGTGTGCGTGTCTATACGATAAGTGTACTCTATATACAGTATGAGTGGGCGTAGATCTCTTACAAAAGATGCATTAACACCTTTTTACCAGTCAGTGTTTAACGGGTCCCCATTTGGGAATAATAACAGCTTTGGTACAATTAATCTGGGGCTTGTATCCGACTGTTATGAAACACACGCTCAACCATCATCTGCTTCCATGTTTTTGTCTCACCTCAAATTTCCTCCCACCAAACTCCTGTTAGTCCTAAAAAAGATGTTCTCTATTGTGACATTTCTGTGACAAATTTGGGGGCCGTGGTTCAAATAGACTACTGATGAACTTTGAAAAACCCACAAAACCAGCTGTGTTGGAATAACGTAGTATTCAGTAAAGGAATGCAGATTTAATATTTTTAAAAGAGCTGTCAAACGATTACATTTTTTAATCTGATTAATCAGATCTTAGAATTCTGATTAATCACGATTAATCGTCTATATCCTCCTCTTTTTCAAATCAGATAATTACTTGCATATTTGAAAATGGAAAAAAAAATTACCCCAAAATTTGGACATGAACAAATATTTTAAATGTGATACGCAAACATTCACTAAATGCTTTACTTTAATGCATGAAATTATGTGTATTGCTCAAACACAACCTGTGCTACTTAAAACATGGCCATCCGCTGTCACGCGAATAATAGATGGTCAAAATTAATATTCAAAATTCATGATTAATGCGATAATTTTTGTGATTAATTAATCAAATAACGCTTTAACTTTGACAGCACAATTTTTTTTATTTTAGTTTTTATAGAGCAAGAGGAGGCCTGAACCATAAAAATTCAGGAGAGAAAATTCAGATTCTTTGTAAAAAGAGTATTTATTAGTCCTTTTGAACAAAAAATTGTTTTTGAAATTCTACATATGACTTTTGATTTGTGTCATATTTGATACAAATTTTACTTTTATAACTGTCAAAAATATAATAATAAACATAAATATCAAACATATTAGTATTTCCAAAAATCAGAAGGAACAAATGCCACTATTAATAAGTAGCCTATAGGTGTCTCTCCTTTCTCAATTGGAGTGATCTTGCAAGGTCGCTGGAAAAACTAATGGATTATCCGTGCAATACATGTCAGATCATACACGTCAAGATTTGAATGGGAAAAAAAGATATACTCATGAAATAGAGGGCTCAAAACTTCTTGCATTTCACATGAAACATTTGGCGTTATAGAGTTAAATACAAAGGAGGAAGGAGACGAATAAATATCAAAACTGTGATTGGCTCCATCTCACCAATGACCCTGAACAGAATAAAGCAGCATTAATGAATGGGTGGGTGGATAGTATCATCCCACTCAGTTACGCTGTAAATGTCAATCTGTCTCATTATGTCCCACTGATTGACTGGCGACCTGCGCAGCTGTGTGTGGTCTGCCTTTTGCCCGATGTCAACTAAAAACAAATGTATATATTCAATTCTTTACAGTTAATCGTATGCATAGAAAATGGAAATCAATGTTTCCTTGGCAAACGCTGTATAACCGAGTGACATCGTGTCTGCTGTTCATGTGTTGAAATCAGTGGGAGGGGCTTAGAGAGAGCATGCGAGGCAAGTTAGAGCAGGATTGGCCGATGGAGTGCATGAGCATGAAATTGTCACATAATGGACCCCGAGACTGAGCTGCATGTGTGTGCTGAATGTGTGTGATGGTTGCGCTGGAATTGACACAGACGTGCCAAATCCTGGTCCAGAAAGTAAAAACCCTTGTTAGCTAGCGAGCTAGTTAGCACCCATGGTGCTTATTTACCTGCTAGTTAGCTAGCTCCCCAGCAAGCTCCCATGATGCTCGTTTACCTGCTAGGGAGCTAACTAGCTTGCCTCACATGATGCTTGTTTACCTGATAGGGAGCTAGCTAGCTAGCTAGCTAGCTGTGTTTTTACTTTCTGGACCTGGATTTGCCTTCTCTGTTCACCTCTGCGTGCTGTCAGGTTGCTTTTTTGTTGTTGTTGTTGTTGTGCCATTGTTTGGTTCTTGTTCCATGTCCTCAGAATTGAAACCAGAATTTCAGAGTCTTTATAATGAATATGAAGTGAGACAGATCAGAATGTGGGGGCCTGTGAGAAGGAATGAGAGTACTTTTTAGCACGTCTTCTAGGAGGAGAGGACCATGTTCGTCAGCTTCTACAACTAAAACCACACGTCCACCCACTGGGGTGGATCATTCAGGCTGGTCGCCCGTAATCTGTGCATGAGTGCGAGCTGATATACGGATGTGATCTTTATAGAGTAGATAGAAGAGGGATCCATCAGTGCAAGGGTGACAACCTTAATAATGGAGCGTGCCATTGGTCAGGTAAAGGGAGGAGACGTGCCCATTTGCCAAATGATTTTTTTGCTTTAGATTTTGGGCGGTTTGTTTTAAAAGGAATCTATGACTTTTTATTAAGTTGTCATTCACAGGCTGGTGGTCCAAATTAGAGTGCTACACAGTGGAGGTTTAATATCATTAAAGTGATTCATCAATTTCTTTATTTTTATGAGGGTGCCTAAGCTCTTTCATCAAAAGCAGAAAATAAAAGAAAGCTTTACCCTATTGACCTTTTGCATGTGACGTCACAGCCCTGATGGGAACGCCCCCTACGGGACGCTGGACGGAATAAGAGCCACTTGCCTGTATTGTAACCATTGGAACCATCTCGTACAGCGTAAAGTCCTTCATCTAATCGTTTATCTTATAAAATGGTCATATCTTGCTGTATTCATGAAATTACTCCATAGCTTGCCACTACGATAGTCATTTGTTCCATGCTGGTAAACATAGTAACATAACATCATCACAGCGTTTCAATATAGAACGGACTGCGTAAAAATAAGTCAGTTAGCATGATAAACAAGTTTTACCTTTGCATTACGAGGTATTTTGTCCCCCGGTGCGAGCGTAGCATTTCGTCCTAGAGACCAAGCCAGTGGCAAGCTTTTGAATCAGCCCCGGTGTAAGGAGAAGAGACGGTATTGACTACATAATGATATAGGTGGTGCGCTGTGAATTCCGGCAAAGTCGGCGATTTGATTAACTTGGTAAAAACAGCATGCAATAAAAGGTAAGGGGCTGTTTTCAAACTAGCGATCTCCAACTTAAGTAAATATCGCGGTGTATGAGTCCCGACTAAATGTGCCACTTCGACTGACAGGCGACCTTCGGTTGAAGCAGTAGATTCCATGGCTCTATGGGCAATAATAACTTTTAATTTTGTAAAATAACAATCGCTAAGTCATTAAGTCGCTCCGGGTCACGTCCACTTTCATTCAACAATCATTTCCTTCCGCCGTCCGTCATAGGGCAGTCACGTGATCTCGTGACGTCGGTGCAAATGGTCAATAGGGTCAGTACATTTGTACTTTTTTAGTCTATTTGGTCCCACTCTAAACAGAGTCACATTTGCACTTGGAAGAGAGTACATTTTACTCAAAGTATTTTCAGTGTGTGTATGAGAGAATTTGCCTATCCCATGAAAAACCTATTCAATATTTTCCACTCATAAATTCAAAGTAAATTTTGCAAGGAGAGATTTTTGACAAAATTTTACTCGTTTATTTAAAGGTGCATTGTGCAGTGTAGAAATGTAACATTAAAGCTTTTTCTACATCACGCATGCTCCACGAATGCCCAAATGAGTACGAAGAGCCCTAACTGTTTTACTCCGACTGCATCTATCAGCTTTTATCTTCCCTTTATAGTAGAGTGTATGGACCCTGCACACTCCACAGTTTCTTTGGAGAGGGGCAGAACTCCGACCCTCGAAGACCGCAGTTTGACATCCCTGGAATAGACCGCTTCGAGTAAATTTAACTCGACAGAAGCCAGGAAACTAAAATGCGAAGAATATGAACGGAATATAATGTGGCTTGATTTTAGGACAAAATACTGTTTAGTGTGGTTGTTACAATTTGCAAAGTCATTTAGTCGAAATTGTTCATTAAATGGAATCATATGAGGATTTGATAATTGTATGATTTCTAATCACGGGAGGGCAACCCCATGAGGTAGTGGAGTTTTCTTTTTCTTTTTTTCTTTTTTTTATATATATATGCAAACAATTGAATACTGAATGACGATACATTTCACACCGTATGTATTAAATTCAATATCATTTTCATTGATATAAATCATTTAAAACCACACTAAATGATAGCCTTTGTATTGAAGTTTATCTTTTTGTGTTACCTCACAGCAATCTTTGGAGACAGTCTTTTGATAAATAATAGTAATAATAATAAAATATATATTTTATAGCCTGGACTTGTACCCCAAATATAATATAATATGATATATTATAATGCACATTTACATTTTAAACAATGCTTTCTCTCAGCCCCCAGAATGATTGAACCCCTTATTTCCATTCACATCACAAGTTTTCTTTTTGGAAAAAAAAATTGTCGATCAGTGGTGCAGGTTTTGAGGATGACTTGTGTGAGTGATCAATTCGGGGCAAAGTTGCGCACATTTTTGTGAGTTGGGTCGGCAGCAATGACAGCACAAGACAGAGTGGCTGACCTGGAAGCGGAGCCCACATGATGCAAACCCTTGAAACAGCATTTTCTATCTCTTTAACTGTCTTGCTCTACTGATTCTTAAGAGGTACAAGCAAAGCAGTGAGAGAGGCTCGATAATATTTGCTTGGTGGGAAATATGCCAAACATGTCTTCTCACTTTAAGGAGCATTCAGTCAATATTCACTTGAGGAAGCGGCCAGTCCCATAACAGTGATATGGTCTCAGAAATTGTATTGTTGTTGTTGTCAGAGGGATTGAAAATGTTCATTAGTAAATGCAAACAATTTCCAAGTACAAAAAAAAAACCTAACAAATTCCATTACCATTTGAAACATAAAAAAATCCAGTTAGAAAGCGCATATTGTATACAATTTGCATCTCTCTCGTGGATAGTGCTCACACACAGCTTGAAATGCTAACATTAGCATGTTAGCATTTGTGTGGCTTGCTCTGGGCATTGCAATATTATATTTCACAGTCCCCAATTAATTGCTACAGTATTTTTTTTTGTGCCCCCCAGTTTCTCCTTAACATGTACTGTATATAAATTGTAGATCCACTTTTCGTTCTGCCCAAATGCCAGTATATAATGCTGTATGTACATGTTCTGTGATTTTATGGCAAGTAGTCTGCCTTTCGTCCAAAGTCCGGTGGAATAGGCTCCAGAATGCTTGTAAACCCCCCACCCCCCCCCCCCCCCCCCACACACACACACACATCTTCAAAAGGCAATTAAAAAATAAATAAAGTGACTTAGTGAGGAATAGGTGGTTCAGAAAATGGATGGATGGTTGGATGTTTTGGATATCTGGTTTTTGTAGGCCTGGATAAAAAAATGGACCACAAGACTGAATTTCACTTTAATATTTAATTGGTCAGATTTAGTTGGAAGATATGTTCACGTGAACGAATAAAAATGTGGGCAAATCTCTTCAAAAACACAGTGTATATGTCTCGGTTTCTACACGGTCCAGATTTGGGGCAGCAGAAAGATCCTCCTATTTGCATCCAAGGATTTGCAATATTTTCGATCATTCACCATCATGGTGCAAATACTGTAGACAAAACAGAAGGAAAACATTTACAGACTGATTTTGGTTGCAGAAAAAGCACATCTTTTGAATTGGATGTAATGCATGAAGCCAATTACAATAACTTTTCCAAGATGTTTGCGTTTGATATAATATGACTGTTGGGTTATTTGATGACTAATGTGACTGATTGTGGTTGCTAACAAGCTATCATATTTGAACTATTGTTCATTTCCAAACTTGTGTGTCACGTAAGCTAAACGTTTAGGATGAAGTGCATCAACAATGCAAAGAAATTTCTAGATGTCACATTTAGCATGCGGCACATCTCTACTAAGTTAGGAAATCTGTCAAATCGGTTATGATGTGTGATTCTGCTTCACCTCAGTCCTGCGGGTTTACTTGTTGCCAATTTCCAATCGCAAGCTGTTCTCAACGCTCAGTTCTATCCGCTGAAACTGGCAGGTCATTACCCCCCTTGGCCACAATGCAAGATGAATAAATTCCTCTTTTATCCCTCTACAAATACTATTTAGCTAAGTAAAACAGAGCACGGGTTTAATCAAGGACAGCACACACGTATTGATATTTGCACCGCCAATTGTAGATCTCTCCCCGCAAACAAGGAGACTGACGTAGTACCCAGACTTGCCTTTGAGAGGCAGCATGGTGCCACAGGGCATGCAAGGTCGCTGGAAATAACAAAAGAAGAAAATAGAGACTAACAGCAGCTACATTGCGGTAGCAAATATTGAACATATTTTGACCACGGTTGTTATAGTTAACGGAAACTAATGGAAAAAATGAAAATTTTAAACCCATTTTCGTTACCAAAATAATAATAATAATAAAGCACTAAAGCAAGATAATATCAGTTTTCATATTTGTTAATTATACCAATACATGCGCTTAAATGTATTAATTTTGGTATTACTTTTTGGCCATCCAGTAGAAGGTATTTCAAGGTCGTCATTTGGAAAATGTAGTTTAGTTACTTTTTTTTTTTCAAGAAATAAACAAAAAATAACAAAACTTTTTTTGGGGGGACAAAACTAATACAAACTAACAAACCTGCTCTAAAAACGTTTAAGTAATTTAAGTAAAAACAACAAAAATAGCTATTATGAAAAATCTCTAATTATTGCAACTTTGATTTTAATGTTTACGATTGATCTTAATCTTTAATTTATATTAATTATTATTGAATTAATAGATTGAATATTAGAATATCAAATAAAATGCTGGAGGTGCTGAACTGGGGCTACACAGATTTCTGACAGGGCTGTTGCCCCTCACCCTTTCCCAGTCCAGGTGTAACGCCGCCCCTGTCGGAGATTTCTGGGAATTGAGCTTTTGCTGGTTTTAATTGCGAGGGATAGAAATAGCTTCAATTAATAAATAAACAAAACAGCTTTATTGGTCATGGAGCTTTTTTCGTTTGGGTGTTAAAGAATAAATGATTAAAAAATATATATTGTATACATAAAAAGAGGCAAATTTGCAGTCTGTTTTGTCTGCTACTTCTATGATCTCAATTTCAGAGAATGCATTTTTTGTTGTTGCGTGTTAATTTAAACACTTCATGGGCTTTCTATAGCTTGTACATTTTCCTGATGAGTGCGTTTCAGTGGCAGTGGAGCGAAGTCACGCTGTGGAGGATTCTACTATGGTGGGAACACCTGGCGCAAACCCTTCCATGCGCTTGCCCTGCGATTGGTCGAACCTCCCGCACGCTCGGCTCCAGCCCTTTCATCATTGCGCCCCTTATCTGTCAATCTGCCCACGGAGCCCCTCCCCCGAGGTATGAAATAAGCCGAGCGCCTGCCACATTGGAGCACAATTTGCCCAGACCAGACGGCTTCGGCTCCGATCAAGCCGGGAGTGCGCCTGCCTCTGCTGCGGAGCTTTACGCGCGGCCAGACTGGAGAGAGATGACAAGAGCCCCGCGGAACTGGCCAGACAAAACATGGATCTCCCTAAAACGATGATTTCGCTGCTTTGGATATTAATGCTGAGCCTTTTGGAAGACTCTCACGCGGAGGAAGGTATGTATAGAAATCGACTTGATGGAGCAACAGACAGATGCCCGCTTGTTGTTTGGAGAAAGCAGGTGCATCCACTCCAAATGTTGAGCAACTTAGATGCGAACTGAAACAGGGCATTTTTTAAATAGGTGCCCTTTGGAGACAAGAATGTAAAAGCGAGTTTTACGCAGTGTGTGCGCTCAAAGCATTCAATGAGTTTGTTGCTGACAGTTTGCAGAAAGACAATTACAAGCAAATCATGTCAAGCGCGTCAGAACCGATTTGAATTTAAGCGGATGCAGTTATTTTCTTGCGTTTAAATTGATTAGAATGCAAAGTCGGTTTCCAATCTGAATTCCGCGGTTTGAGTCAGTCACAGCATCTTTTGTGCAACTGGTTTCTTTGTCTTCTCACGAGCCCGTGCTGCGTTCACTGCTTGTTTGTTCATATTTATCCCCGTGTTTAAATACTTTGGAGCACTTTCCCCCCAGTGTGTTGTTGCCGTTGCTATAAACTGAGGTGGTTCCAATATGCTGCGTTTGAGCAATTCAATATGATGGAACAAGATTCAATGGATGCTGATATGAGATTTGGTTGCGGTTTCTTTATTGCTCCTCTGATGTACATACAGTATGTGACAGAGAGAGATTTTTTTTTTTAGGGTAGAAATATACTTTGTTAAAAATGGGGTTTAAAGTGTAAAAATGTCGGTATTTTCTTATTTCAAGGTATCGATAATCGCAAAGGCGCCCGATACCAGTATCGGTCACCCTTTTGTTACGATCAGGAACTATAAATTAGAAGAATAGAAAATTGCTATTAATGTAATGCATTAAAATGCCATATTTCGATGCGGGTCTTTGGTATCGGAGACTTCTCAATAGTTTAGTACTGGTATCAGTCTGGAAAAAAAAAGTGGGATTGAACATCTCTAATTAAGATCCAGCGTAACACAGATCTATATCAAAATGACTTCAACTCAATAATTCTAAAGAATAGATTAGAGATGCCACTACTTATTAACAATGTCTTCCCATTAAGATGTAGTTTAACTCGCAACCACAATAATCAACATTTCTGATTTAATACATCACATTATACTAGAATACACCATGCAAGTGTGCCTAATGAAGTGGCCAGCGATATCTCAACTCAGTTGCACAGATGCCAGAACATATTTGATACTTACCAACGGCCATACATCATAAACTACTCAAACACGCAACTCGGGATTGAATACACGCACTTACTTGACACGTACAGCGCATGCCGCGCTCGCACGCAAGCTTGCTCGTGAAGCACTCGTGCGCACCCATGATTGAAGTAACAATTTCCGAACTGCCGCTGAAGAGATCTCTTGGGCACGCACATGTGGATACACATGTTGGGAAGAGCAATCAAACCAGCACTTTTGCACGCTTGCACGCACTTGCACTTCAGTAGCAGTTAGTATGGAGCTTCATCGCCGGATTGAGTGTCAGCTGTTTTCAGAAGAAAATCTTTATTTGTAGATGAACATTGACGAGTTGAAGTACGAGCTAATTTTCTTGGCTTAAGAATTTATTATTATTTTATTTTATTTTTTTACATGAATATTGGACCAGAGAAGCATGGACTTAAAAAAAAAATATATATATATATATTTTAAGGCTAGTAATCGATTATCAAAGTGATCTAATTATTTCAGGTAATCGTTTACTTGCGTACAGACCTTACTTAATTCCAAATTGTCAAAATGCTCAGAATTTAAACCTCCCAAAGCCTACTTTAGGTCTTGGGGTTGAATCTGCTTTTATTTTGGAAAACAAGGATCAACATGTTTGTGTATTTTCTGACATGTTACGGACCAAACAAGTAATTGAATCTGAATTAATTTACAGTATGTTTGTGCATTTTCTGCAGTCAATTTGAAATTGATGACAAAAAACTCAACCTTGTTTTCATATCCGATTCATCGACAAAATAATCAATAGATTAATTGATTGTTAATCATTAGTTGCAGCTCTAGTATAACATACATTTTTCCTTGCTTGTCTGCATGCATACGATCAAAAAATGTGATAATTTACAGACAGTTTTAATCAATGTTTTGTTAGTTACACTACACTCCCATTTCTTCCTACTTTCCCCAACCTTTACATGTCACGCTCCCCTATATGCCAGCTGTATGATGAGCTGACCCAGCTGAGGTGGCCGAGTTGGGCGGCAAGCATCGCCCCCAACACAGTCAATCCAGCCACTCCCCTCCCTTTCAGGCGGCTTTTCTCATTCCCCACACCTCACCACTAACACACCTTGGCATCTCATCGGGCTCTCATTTACTTCCACATGCCTCCTTGCCTGCCCTCCCTCCCTCCCTCCCCCCGTCCATCCATCCCTTCTGCACAAGGCGAGCCGCTTGCAGAACAATAAGCGCACAGTGAGGGCGAGGATTGGCGAGATTGAGGCTGTGTACGGGACCTTGCTGTTAGCGTGGCTGGTTTTCCATGATTCCTGGGTTGTCACGCGAGAGTAATTTGAGGGATTTTGCTGGGCTTTGCGCATGCACTGTTGTTCACATGCGGTCTTATTATACAGTACGGATATGCGGCCCAATCCTTCCCTATCACGTGAGTTTGGATGATCATTTCCACCAGGATGCATTGCGGTACCATGAAACATTAATTCCTCCTGCTTGGCCTTAAATGGAGTTCCTAAAGTAGAACATGCGTTCTGTGAATCTGGTGGCCCCACTAGTTGGCTAAGATTAAACAAATATATATTCTGCTGTATTCTACACAGTCAATTCTGTCGAGTAAATGTTACTCTAAACTGATCCTTTTTGGTCCCACTCTAAATAGAGTAAAATGTACACTTGGAAGAGAATATAAAAATAAAAAAATCACTCAATTGTTTAGGAACAAACCCACAATTTCAGGTTGTACATTTAGTAAATTTTACTCTAAATTGAGCTTATTTGGTCCCACTCTAAATAGAGTAAAATTTACACTTGGAAGAGAGTAAAAAAATAAATTTAAAAAACTCACTCAAGGGTTTAGGAACAAACCCACAACTTCAGAATGTAAATTTAGTCAATTTTATTCTAAACAGAGCATATTTAGTCCCACTCTAAGTAGAGTAAAATTTACACTTGTAAGAGAGTTAAAAACAAAACAAAAAAGTCAATCAAGGATTGAGGAACAAACCCACAACTTCAGGTTGGGAGACAGCCAATCTACTTCCTATATCACTCCTGTCAGCTGGAATCTTTGTAACTCCGAGACTAAAAACGACGCTTTTAATCTCTTCTTGGTTATAAACAAACAGTAGGAGTGGCAAAGCTCAGGTGGTAGAGTGGCAGTCTCCCAAGCTGAAGGTCGTGAGATTGTTCCTCAAACCTTGAGTGACTTTAAAAAAATATTAAATAAATAAATATTGTACTCTCTTCCAAGTGTAAATTTCCCTCTATTTAGAGTGGGAACAAATAGACTCAGTTTAGAGTAAAATTGACTCTACAGATTTGACTGTGTACTTCTCATTTATTTTTCTGCAGTTTATATGGGGCATATACAGTATTTCCTGAAAACTTTGGCCAAAGTCCTAAATATGTGACTTTTCTTTTCGGGTTTAGAGGTCTTACTCTACTTTAACGACTCAACATAGAATTGATTTAGCCTAAGCAATGTTTTGACTGCCGAATGTTGGTGCATAGGTGAGCCTGTAAGCTCAGCCATCTTTCACTCTCACAATGGGGACATGTTTGCCGCAGCATATTTCCATAAGCCTCACTATCTGCTCTCATCTGACAGAAATGATCCCACTGTGGGAATATTTTTAGCCCCAGAATATATACATTTCCATCTTCCCTAGCATGCTTGGTGCACATACTGTACAAAAGAGAAAAAAAATCAGAAGGGAAATGAGAACCAAATCTGAGGTTTCATCATTTTCATTTTCTTTTTTTTATAAATGTTCCACATAGTGACAGATTGATTTCCAACTCCCATCTCTTACAGTATATCACGTCGACCCTTTTAAAGCAGCAGCAGTGGCACAGTTTCAACATTAATTGCAGTATCCTTAATTGCTGCGATCTAAATAACTTCAAATGTGAATTATTCATCTGTTAATGTGCCAAAAGAGGCTGTTTTGTAAAAATGCATGCCACTTTTATGTTGACAATTTGTTTCTTCTGCCCCCAAGTGGCAACAATGGAGTCTTTTAAAGGTTCTTTTCAAACAAAGTGGTGTCATACTGTATCTTGATTTGCCGTCTCCGTTTAGTGACAAATGCTGAGACTTGCACTTTCCATATCAACAGGGACTAATTGTGATACATGCAAGGTTATTTTCACTCACCCGGGTCGGATGGGCGGGATGTTAAGGACGGCGATGTGTGCGGGTTGCTCGGTTCGATAGCGCTGACCTCTGTGAAAATGAAAGGTCAAAGCGATTTGTGCTGATGACGGGCATAGCGGGACGACGTCAATAAATCGGGGACAGTTGGAGTAAAACGAAAGAGGACATTCAGTCAAATATACGAAAAGGGCAGAGGAACAGAAGCGTAAGGGGAATAACCGCCAAGCGCGTTGAGGGAATTGTAAGCTGCCACCTCTGCTTTCTGTCATTGCTCTTGTATGTTGCGTGTAATCAAGTAGTCCGGGTGTTCCTGCGAGTCAGTGCGGGCCGGTCAGCCACATCCTTATTTACTTCCCAGTCCACTCTGAAGACATCGACTGAGACTGATGGACTGATAAATTGCATGCGTGTAAAGGAGATGCTGTGTGACTATTGGAAGCCAATAGGCTGATGTGAAGGCCTTTGTTCTTGGTAAAGACTTTAGCATCAGCAGGCACTTATGCTTGGAATGGCAAGAACGAATCAAGCAGAGATGAGGGAAAAATGGGCGTGAGAGTAAAGTTGGTGGTGGCGGGGGGGGGGGGGGGGGTGGTTGTTGTCGCATGCTTTGTGAAGCATACATGAATTGCAACAGAATTTAGTTTGTAAGGATTCTTTGGTCTTGGAGGTCTGCTTATTATTTTTCAAATTATTATATGAATCATTATCATTGTTACTAATCTTACTTTTTACTCATTTTTATGACTGCATAATAATTATTTGGATTTAAAACATCATTATCTTCTCAGCCTGCTATAAAGCTCTGTGATTTCATGTTACGATTTTTTTTTATTCAATAAATTTGCTGGAGGAAAAAGTAATTAAGTAAATTGTCAGGCCAACTAAGGCTGAACATTTTCATCTTGATTTATAAAGACACTAGTAATGTGATCACACTTACATGTCAATCTTAGATTAGTTTAGCAATTAGCATGGCTTCTCTGTCTTTCCTCGTCATAACCATACTTGTCGCAAGTGTAGCTCGTTCACCGCCACGAGGCGATGATGACTGACTTAAGAGTGACTCTTCAACGTGTTAGTCGCACTACAAGCTAGCCAAAGCTTGTTGTTAGCTAGCTTGTGCGGCGTACTGTACTATAAGTAGCGCACCTAGCTTGCCTCGATCTCAGACAACCTGAGGTAGGTGACGTTCAGCCTTTTCTGGGACTGACTGCGGTTGATTCTAAATTTTGAAGTATATGTCCTTTTGATTTTCGTGTGACTTCGCCAGACTCATTTTGCTCCTGTGTCTTTTGTTGGTCTATTATAGGATTAGAATGATATTGTTGGCAGACTTTTCAGTGCTGATGTCGCTAAAGTTGATAAAATTGCGTGGAAAGAGTGCTAATTGCTAATTACTTCAAGTAAGTAAGAAAAAAAAAAAAGTCAATGACAATCAACCTAACAGGGTTTATGATCTGTAATTAAACGTAAACTCTGAAATTGTGGATTTTGCTTTGCTGAATCAGCCTTTTGTAGCTTATTCTTATTTCAAAAGACCGAAATTCAGTTGCTGAGTGACCTTAGGAACTCTAACTTACTTGATATTAAGACACAGGCTGTCACATTTTTTTGAGTCAGGGATAAGTTTTAATGCCAATTGTAAAAGGTGTGTGTGCGTGCGTGTGTGTCTTTCCCCCAGACAAAAGTGGTCCAAAAAACAGTCGTACATTTACGCTTTATGGCTGTTTGACAACCTGAATTGTAAAATAAAATCATACCTTATTCTATATTTATGTTTGTATTTTTTACAAAGCGAGCATAATGTTTTCTTTTAGAGTGTTCTCGCTTCACTTTGGGTAAAGTAGGCAAGGTCATCCATCATGTTTTAAAACCTCTGGCTGCAGCAGAGGCAATATTGAGCCCCGTAGTCCCGATCTCGTTATGCAACAGTCACGTGAGCTGACGAGAAGGTTTTACTTTGTTCAAACGTGATGCTCATACATTTTCGCTATGTGGACCTTTGTACCAAAGTGTCGAGAGAGATGAGGCTTCATCTACAAAATTTGCTTTTAATATGTATAATCTTGTGGTATGCTACAACATATTGTGCTTAAAAAGCTCATGTTCCGCCGTCTCAATAGACATCCAATCATTTCCTGTGTCAGCGCCTGCCTTCGTTACTCTGGCTGAGACTGGACGACCCGTGAAAGTGACCTCATAATGTACTTTTCATGTCCACTGATTCTCCTTTACCACTTTCTGAACTCATGGCACATGTTCGCAGAACTGAACAGACTGGAGGAAGAAAGATGTCAAGCACAGTAACATATGTACATCCTACTTTTTGCAGTCATATTTTCTTGTTCTGGCTGCCAATTTAATCCATGTTTTAAGCAGATTCTTTCTTGCTCAAAGCCTTTCCATCGCTTTGGTAAAGGGCAAAAAAAAATTCTTGTCAGTCTTCCTATTCCTATTGCTAATTAATAGCTTGCATATTTTAGTTTAGCTTTCGTACTGTGCTCGGTTGTTTCTGTCGTCAACTGTCATTGCCATCGTCAACTGTTTGTCTACCCTTTCTACATCCGTTTCTTGGAACATTTATTAACATGTATCCCAATGCATAGCCTTCAAAGTGACATGCATCCTGATATTTTGTAATAATTTAAATACATTTTTATGAAAACAGTCACATGTGTACCCAAATAACATTTTTATTATGCTGGATGGCAAAAACGTTTGTTTTTTTTTTCAACTTCAGCAGCACTTAAAATTTACCGCCAACGCTATGCCTGGTCAAAATGTATGTGCACTGCACAGAAAAGAGCAGACGGGTATGAATGATTGTGAAATATAGATTCTGACACCTCTGTATCGATACATGATACAAGAAGCCCGCAACGATAGATTCCTGTATCGAATTTTTGGAGCACACTCCTAATAGATTAAGTCTTCACAGGAAAAACACAAGTCGGAAAATGAGCGTCGACACTCAGCGCTATTTGTTGTCTCATATTCCAATACTTTTCATAATTTGTTTGGTCTAACAAAAAGTGGTTTAAGTCGGGTTTCAGAGACAGATTTAAAGCCCTGGTAATAAAATTTCATTTCATAGTAAAAATGAAGGAATTAGCCTCACTATTGTATACTTTTTGTGAGCAGCTTGACTGACACTCGTCAAGTGTTTACCATCCGGTGCTGCTGCCCAGGAGTTTAGTGCCGTCTTTGTTTTTGCTTGTAATCCCTCCACCCGTCTACACTGAGTAGTGGTAATGACTGTCATGTTGGAAATGTGTCCGGCAGGGCCTCATAAACCATTACCCTCATGTCTCAGAAACCCCATTAATCTTCCTGAGGGGTGTTTGACCTTTCAAACTCATTAACCAGCAGCCGGCAGGGCAGACAAATGCGAATGTATGCATAAGACACAATACTTAGTCAATTTTATACGATCACAAACTCACAGGTGAAGGGTAAATGCATTGATGTTTACCTGAGTGTAAGTATCGTCTTTACCAGCTTCCCTCTTCCTCCCCATCACTTTCCTCTTCATCCTCTCTCCTCCTCACCGTGCGGGCTTGGTCAGCGACCTGGAAAATTGCCCGACCTTTTAATACACATCTTCCCCGGTGATGAATAAATACATAAATCGCGTTGCCACGGCTCAGCCAGTTTTACGATAGCCATCCTGACCAACACTGAACCCCCCGCAGTTTTCCCACCCATACACCTAATCACACCTCCACCTGCACCCTCTCCGACATGGACACGGAAGAGGAAAGCAGTGCGTCTTTGAAGTGATAGAACCCCGTTGCGATGACTATCCATAATGAAAGGGTGTTAGTGGCTGGGCTGGGGCCCAGTGACTGTGCATGTGAGGAGCAAACAGGCAAATGTAATAAGGGGGACTGGGCGAGGTAGGTTAAGACACCGGCATGGAAGCTACTTTTCTCAGTTTATCAGTAGGCAAGGGCAGAAGGCTGAGAGCACAGTAGGTGGGAGAGGATGTAACTGAGCAGTGCGGGACCTGTTTCACCTAGTTGATTAGAATTCTGTAATGGCCTTTTGGATTAGGGAGGGGGGGGGGGAGTAAAGAAGTGCAGCAGAGACTTTGTATGCACATATGGAATGGTGGACCAACTGCTAAGAAGCCTGAAAATTGAGAGGTTTTACACTCTCAAAGTGCCCTTGAGCAACACCCCAAACTTCTTCTTTCTCAGGGTGCTTTGTCTATGTTACGTCATTATTGAATTAAATATTGTATCATAATTACGTATGTCTATATTCATTTTACCCTATATGCTCCAGTTTGTGAAAAGTGCTATTGTTTTTTGGCCTTTTGGTAGGCTACTAGCTAGCGCACTGGCCCAACCATGCAGCCTAAAGGGAACTCTGCCCACTACTAGCTCGTAAGTTGTTGTTTTTTTACGATACATAAGTAAAATGAGCCAAAATTTGGCTCACTATTGGAAGTGTGAAATCTAAGTCATTTCTAAATATATTTTTACTTGTGACCACTCAAAATGTTCAGTGGCATCAGACCTATCCATACATTAATAGTTTTTATTTGTTTGTTTATGATGCCCTCTATGGACAATAAAAGCAATATTGTCCTAAGAGCACAATTCACTATCATCTGTATATATATAAAAAACACATTGAAATTAGAATATTCACGCACGCACACACACACACACACACACACACACACACACACACACTCTTACGCATGTGCACGTCACAGTTACTGGGTCCACACACGCTCACAGCCCTGAGCTCTTGATCCCAACCGTGCTTTCTTGTTTTGGTATAAGAATGGGGACATAGGGAGCACATAAATCAGCTCAACCAAAAATGATAATTAGCTGTCTAGCGCCATCTGGTGTATTATGGCTTATGACTATAAAGTATCCCCACCCCCTACGTTTACAGTAATTTCTGGACTATAAGGCGCACCTGACTATAAGCTGCACTAGCTACATTTGGGGAATATTCGAGTTTATTACACATATAAGCCGCACCTGACTGTAAGGCGTAGGTGTTTTAATGTTACCGCACCGGGTTCCCGCTACTTTCTTTTCCACAATGAGGGCACAAATTGTCTCGCTCTCGTTCTGTCTCTCCTACTGTATTTGGGCTCACTTGGTTTGTTTTGCTCTGCTTGATGCTCTTGCGCATCCTTTATAGTGTGCCCCCTTGCGATCTGATGGATAAGCCGCACCTTTGTATTAGGTGCAGGGTCAAATGCAAGTGAAAAAAGTAGCGACTTAAAGTCCAGAAATTACTGTAGTTGATGCCCCAGTGAAGGGATAAATTGGGTAATCACGGGAAATGCACTACAACACATCAGGTGTACAGTGCATCAAAAAACATAAAAAAATATGATTTAATAATGGGAGTCAATGGGCCAAAAATTTTACCTTTTTATTTTTTACTCGTGTACTATAAACATTTGTTTCCCACATATAATAATAACAATAATAATTTTGAAATTTTGGACGGTCTCATTTTGAACTTCAACATGTTTTGGACAATTGGGTGCAATTTTAGCTCACTCAGTAATTTTTTTTCATATGCTTTATATTTGATATTAATAATAATAATAAAAAGCAAAAAGCCACAAATTGGACACTTTCCTTACGAGGGCTAGCATTTAAGCTAGGTTCCAAGAACTATAGAATATCTGAACTGCCAAGGGATTCATAAAACATACTTCTGGTTTATTTTTAAAATATTATATTTTCAAAAGTGACCGCATTCTCTCTGTTATAACCATCTGATGGCCTCTTGGCTCAATCCAACATGTTAATTACCTTGGTTGCGTAGCACTGATACTAAATCTACAAGCAAACAAAATGAGTAAAAGACAGACCTATCTTAGAAAATGTCCTTGCAACAGGGAAAAGGCCAAGTGATGAGACGGCACAAGAGCGTATGACCAAGAAGAAAAAGAAAGGTGCATTGTTGCCGTCCGCAAAAGTTATGGAGAGATCCGTGGCAGAAATAAGGTTGAGGACCACTCTAAGAGGAGATTTCACCTCACTTAGAGTAATCAAGTAATCAATTATCCTTATCAATTACTCAAGTAATTGAGTAATTTGTCTTTGAAAAGAAAATCTTAAACACACTGCGATGCATTTCATTGATATTTTATTTGGAATATAGGAAGTAGGTCTATAAAAACTTCAACTGTGTGCTCCTTTTTCACATTCCAAATTGTATACAAAGTGAATTTTAATGAGTTTTTCCCATATAGTTCAATTACTCGGGTCTGAAACTGTTGACGGGTTTTTGAACTGTGTCTGTGTCACCCTTGGTTTAGTTTGTGCTCAGTGAAAGTTCCAAGTTGACCAAAATTTGTCACATCAATCAATGTGACATTGTTCTTTTCTCTTGCTGTTACGTAAGCACTGGGCAGTAGGGAGGGATAAGCCAATCCAGCAAAACAAATGCACACCAAATAGAGCAAAACTGATGATCTTTCATTTGGACAATCTCACAGGCATACATAGCATATAAATAACACCTCTCTTCATCCTGTAAGCTGCTGATGCTATCGCCAATATTGTTGCGCTACTGCACTCGCTGTATCACATGAGTAGAGCCGACTACACTGCCATCTACTCCCAGAGATACTAAATACGATATTAATGATAATAACAATTTGAAAATGTAACACTATCTGTTTGGAATTTAATCATGATTTATAGATAAACCGGAAACTGTTTGTCCCTAATGCACTTTGCACGCAACATGGTTGGTGGTTGTATGTGACTTTCTTTCTGATTGCTCCCGGCCTCTAGATCTGGCTTTGAATATTTGTGTGCACTTTTGTATGCGTACTCGGCAGTGATTGCAATCAGTGTGATCAGTGCAAGGCGGTCGGCGAGATGCGCACCTCCCGTGTCTCGGCGTCCTCTCAGCCGTAAATGTTGCTATCCTGTTTGCAAGCCAATTAGTCTGTCAGTCAATCAGTTAGTCAGATGACCAGGGAGCTAAGTCACCTCTACGACAATTGGTCAAGAGGCTATTTAGGAAGGCGGTCAATTGCAACGCTATTGGGCCAATCAGCAAATAAAAAATGATGGTGATGATTAGGAGCAGCAGAGAGAAGCCAATCATTGTCAACACAACAGTGAGAGCACAAAAGGCATTCCTTCCCGGTGCCTGCTGTGTTTCTAATTGCTAAATGCGCTGAGACCCCGCTGAACTGTGTTTACCTCCATTCATCATTATTATTCTGTCCGGTATAACAAGTGTTACCCTGTTCCTACAGCAACATACAGATACAGCAAAACAAATGCATCGTCTTGGAAATGGTACCAGTGGAACTGAAGTTTAATTTCTTATGGTGATATTCAAATATGATATGTCGAATATTGAAACAGAGACAAATATAAAATGACTGCTGTAGCTACTAGCCAGCAAGCTAAATATCTATACATCTATTTGTCTGTATGTCTGTCCGTCCGTCCCAAGGCTCGAAACAAGCAGTTTCCCATCGTATCTTGCTAGTCAAAATGAGCATTTTGCGTCTGAATAGCAAAACACATCAGTGACTTTTATCAACTTTACACAGACCAGGACTTCTGCCAACAAATATTCTAATCCATTAGTAGCCCAACAAAAGTTGCAGGAGAAAAATGTGTCTGGCGAATTTGCACAAAAATCTAGATGTATTTAAAGGTTAGAAATAAGTGGTTTGGCATTGCAGTTTGATAGGCAAAAATAGCATTTTATACCTCATCAAAACACACTGAACAGCAAAACAGCTGAGACGGTCCCAAAAATATTTCTGGGCTGGACGCACAGGGGTCACCTACCACGGGTAGTTGGGGCTCAACGCAAGCTAGGTGTGCTACTTACTCTTAGCTAGCAACAAGCTTTGGCTGGCTACTAGTGTGGCTAAACATGTTGAAGAGTAGAAGACTTCTAAATCAGTAATCATCTTCTCTGTGGCAGCGAACAAGCTTCACTTCTGTCTAGTATCGTCTTCTCAAAGGGATGATGAGGAAAGACAGAGAAGCCTTTCTAAATGCTAAGCTAACCTAACATTGACACGTAATCAATTCGTTTTTTTTGTTGAGAGATAGTTTGTCGCTACAGTGTTTGATGTACATTAAAATTTTGAGAAGAAACTTGTTAACAAATATTTTTTTGTTGCTGGACAACATGTAAGTATTAAAGAAGAGGCAAGAATGTTGTTTACACAGCTCCAAAAAGTGCTTGCTTTTTTCCAAAGTTTCCATCACCACATCTTCATCCGCCATTCTCTTTCACCTGCTTTTTTTTTTTTTTTCAATTATTGCAAATACCATTTCAGTTTATGGCTACACTCTGACATTATTACACATTTTTCCAGTAACTGCTCTTGGTGCAGAATATAGCTGAACAATATCTACGGTTATTACAGCATTTTGAGACGTATTGAGCATTAGATGACGTGTGCGCGCTGTTCATTCGCACAAGAATCGGCTTAAATGTGCTGTAATTGATTTGGCCTCGCGTTGAATACATTTGCAGTGTGTTTGCCGAGTCCGAGCAGCCTTTTTGTGTTTGTGTGTGGTAGAGTATTAAGTACACCTTTTCACGGATAAATTGATTTTAATGGGGTTACCGAGAGTTATTATGAGGTTTATGGAGGTGTGCTCATTTTATTTTTGTAAACTATGGCATGATGTTCGTGTTTGTTTACTTGCTGTTATGTTAGGGGGATAGTTCTGCTTCTGAATTCTGCTTCTGCACAATAATGATGTCTTATATGATAGTGTAGTGGTTAGACATGTATGGTTGTCCTCTCAAGGTCATGTTGAAATGGTTTAGCACAGGAGGTGGCGGACTTGATCACATTCTCTTCAAGTGTTCTTTCCACATGTCCCACTCTCTTATTCTCTTAACTCTGTCACAATTAAACCGGGCCGTGTTTCAAGAATTGAGTGGATCGAATTAATGGCGAATTACCTACATCTACCAGGTCTCGAGTTGATAGTAGTACGTGTTCAGAGGAGTTAAAGTAATGGACTTTGCTGGAAGGTCATTTGAAGGAGCCTACCATTAAATCACTAAATGCCGCTAAAGCGCTCAATGAATCCTATTCATTGGCAGGGATTGTGCAGATTTACATGAGTGCAAATTGGCTCCCGGCTTGTGTGGTGTAATTGTTTTCTTCCGTGCTGTGGAATTTCTCTTCAGCACTCAAGACTTTTCATATTGACATGCAGGATCATATCTGATCTATTTACATACCTCGAGAGCCATCTGATCACAAGAGAATAGCACTAAGTAAAGGTGTGAATGTATAATCTGATTATTTGGCCTGATCCACATTGAGGAAACACATAATGAACTGGCATACAGCATTTACACAGGACTTATTTTTGCCAAGAGACAATATTTGACATTTTACAGCTACGGAATATGTGCCGCCAGGATTTGTAACAGGTTTGTAGGTCAAATCTATTTGATTCTCGTGGCCGGTCAAAAATGACCCAACCAATCAGCATATGTTTGGGAAGATTGAAACCTTCTTCTTCTTCTTCTTTTTCTTGCTCTTCTCCTTCTTCTTCAATTGTTGTACCCTTTTTCCCACTTGAACACTGATGTGTCCAGAGGAAACAGAAATTGAGAGCCAGTCACAAGTTTCTGTAGAGTATATTTAAGAGTATATTTTTTGTCTCTTTTTTTTCTGTAATGGATTTTCTGGCTGAGTCAGAAACGGAGATTTTGCCTTAACCTTGAGGATGTTGGCATCAGTGCACTTAGTTAAGAGTGGACATGAACAGTTGACTTAGAGCTGACAGTCTCCTGAATTCACCTTGTAACATAAGCCTGATGATTGGCAAATTGCTTGCAACCGTGCCATGTTTCAAACAGGGTTTACCATTGGTCACTGGGCAGCACTTTGTTGTCAACATTTGCCCTTCACTTGGCTGTGATTACAAACCTTCTGCTCAGTGAGGTCATGTGACTACAGCAGTTGAATGTGTTTTCTGACCTGTGACTTGGAAAGGTTTGAGTTCACGTGGTGAAACGACTGCTTCGCTACCTGACAACATCCCGAAACAGAGGCTGCAAAATGTTTTTTTTATTTTGGAATCCTCGGATGAAATTAACTACTTGTATCAGTATTTAAGTATTTTTTATAAACCTCTGTTTAAAAGTCTTGCTGTCTGGCATTGTGGTTGAAGCCTGTTCAAGCTTTCCTGACAAGGGCAGAAGAAATGCAAGGGGGGGACGACGATTGAAATGCAGTTCGGGAGGACAATACTGAATCTAATCTGTTTATACAACCTCACCTCCAGCCTCCCTCCTGTCCCCTCTAATTCTAAAGTAGACAAACAAATATACACATTAATGCATAAACACACTCACTCACACACACATACACGCACGCTGCGTCTACACTTTATGAAATGAACAGAGGTCCTTTGCTTATCTTGCAGGCGGAATCTGGAAAAATGGAAGCGTTCCATTTGCATTTTAATTTGCCCTCAATCAGTGATTGTGTTTGGTGTTGCAGCGGAATTGCCTGGTGTTTGCTCCTCGTCCCTTCCATGAGGGACGGGCACTAAATTCAAATCTGGAGATGAGGCTGTTTCTTTTGCTCAATTTCTCCTTGTCACTCATTCTGCATCACTGTCACTCTCTCTCTCTGTTTGTTTTCTACCACTGCTCTCCAATTTTATTCCTTGCTTATTTACTATAACCTTGCATTTTTGTTGTTCTCCATTTTTGTATCACTCCCTTCATTTCCTACCCTATCCCACCACACACACTTCTCATCTCCAGGACAGCAAATGCACAGATTTCATTAGTGATGCCATGTGCTGTGCGAGTTCCAGCACTCATGGAATTACGACCCCAGACTCTCTTCATCATCTCAACCCTCTGTCATGCCATCTCTCTTTACAAACACCCATCCCCCCGCCCTCTACCCACTTCCCTCCAGCCATCTAAAATATGGACTAAAACTGTCTGTGACAGACGGAGGACCTACTTCAGCAAACTGCTCCTTAGAGTCCAGAAAGTTGGACTCAGTTGGCCTGTTAAATACCGTAATACAGTACAGTAGACCCCAGCTATATCATGGCTCAGATTTAGCAGCAGACTACTTGCAAAATTCTTATTGGCATACATATTAATTATAGTGGTGGATTCCCACAGTATATTGTGGTATCCAAAGGTTTGGTTGAATAAAAATGTTTATGTTGCAGCATCTTTCCCCCATCCTATTTAAAACAGTAACTCATGATTACCAGTAATAACTAGAGCTGCAAGTGGCTATAAATGGTCCTCACAACCCCGGCCACGTTGGCGTCCTGGCACATAATCCTCTAAAATATAAAGTTCAGCAAATTTTCACCTAGGTTTAGACCCTCAAAAACATCATCATTTTTTCTTTTTAAACAGCGCATCGCCACGGCAACAGCGTGCGATTAAATAATAGAAAAAAGCTCTGAATAACTGTTATCTTAAACATTTTTGGATGAAAAACCCACAGTTTGAAGACAATCAAATACATTTTCTAGGAGTTTGAGTTTGTGACCTCTTTAAATATGACCGCTATAAAAGGCCAAAAAATGGCATCAAATTCCAAAGTGAAATTAAAATGGTGAACTTCTTCTTAGGTTTAGCATATGGCTCGACAATACTTTTTTGTACAGTAGTTCTTGGCCTTTTAAGTGTGTCGTAAAAAACTTTCAGGGACACTTTTGAGTCATTTATTTTGAAAACCGCACAATAAATCTCCAAAATATGAATTTTGATGCCAGGCCTGGCGTGTGTGCAAAGTTTTATAAGTTTTCGTTTAGGTATAGACCCTCAAAAATCACATCATTTTTCTTTGCAAACAGTGCATCGCCGCGGCAACAGCTTGCGATGAAATAGATCGTTTTCAATGACTTTTCATCTTAAATATTAAATGTTTAAGAAATGGCAGTCAGTCACAAGGCCCATATCGTTCACATTTACACATATGGGCAATTTATTAGCTTAGCAAGCCTGACTTTGAAATGCTCTAAGAAGTCAGAGTAACTGGAGAAAATCCGCACTAGCATGGGGACACCATGTGAACTACATACCGAATGGCCTGAATTCGAGATTAAGAATCCAGAACTTCTGATGATTTTACCCCACCCACTTTACTTTGCCACTTAAAAAAATCCCCAAAAGCAACATTAAAAATCATCAATAATAATGAGAAAATTATTCTAATTGGTGAGTTGAGATTTTTCTACAACCTTTTTCTAAATGGAGCCATGGTTAGGCTTTCTTAAAAGCCCGTCCATAAACACTTGACAGCACCTCACTGTTTATTACCATCTGTGCTCAGATGCCTAAAGCACCTCATGACAAATGGCTTAGTCAATCCGTCATCTATGATTTGCAAACAAGGGTGCAAAATAACTGGAGGCTCCCTGCTTGCAAAATAAGGTGTGCGTACATTTTATCAAATCCCCCCTTGCATGTCACTCCCTCCAGGTGGCCTGATTGGTTCCTGTACAGCTGAGCCAAGTGAACACGAGAACTCTTTTCATAGGCCGATGACCCAGCAGGCTTGACCTTTAATTTCCATGCAGTGTGTTATGCTTGTTTGCTACTTGGTGCCAAGGAGGTCTTTAGAGGTCAAATCAGCTGCCCTTCTGCCTTCAACCCTTTTGGGATCAGCAGGTCAAGGGCAGGGCATCAGGCTGGAGACTGAGTGTGGGATTTTTTGTCCGATTTTCTGTGCTCCCAGGCTGTCTTATTTTATTCATCACACTACATGCGATTTTGCACCCAGGATTCATTTGGAGATTAATGACATTCGTGGCCATTATTGAGTCGATAGTGAACATACATACGTGTTGTCTTGGAGAACTATAATTACCCAGTGCAGCATGTGTGTCACATGACACATTTGCTCTCTTGCTCATTCCATGACAGCCGTGGTAATATGTGAAGTGTCTGCTGGTTGCCAACGCTCCAACATGCGTGTGTAAATGAACACATGCATGCTGGCACTCCACAATGGCGTGTTAGTGTGGCCGGGAGGTTGTTATGACTTAAGTTTGCATCACCAAAGCGCATGTGTGAAGATGAGGGTGTTTCCTATTAATGGGTGATGCATTAAATAAATGTCGATGGGTTCTGAGGTCAGCAGATTCCTGGTCAATTAATGGAGCCCAGAGTTTAAAGCAAACATGGTGCGTCAGCATTTAGCTGTTATGCTGCATGCTAATGGCATACATTACCAACAGAACTGAAGTTGGCCACAATTGTAAATGCTTTTATATCCAGGTTAAAAAAGACCCCCCCCCCCATATTATTAAGGTTAAATACCTACAGATTACTATAATCAATATCATGTGCTTATGTTTTACGTTGTTTTAGAAATCTTTGTAAACTACTTTTTTATTTCTCTACTCTTAAATAGACTTTTGACCAATCTGATCGACTGAATCAAGATCACCAATATTTTGCATTTTTATGCAAAATCGATGACTTTAATGTCATAATTTGCAGAATTTATCAATTATGTCATCGATCAGATCCGCAAAATAAGACATTTATAGAGAAAAACAATAGTTTTCATCACAGTCGTTCTGTGCAGCCACGGCAATGTTCATGCTTTTTTCCATTAATTTCAGAGGAGATGTTGTAAACATTACATTATGTTGAATATTTAAAAGTGTTTAAAAATGTTTCCAATGCATTTTAATGGACATCATTTTGGATTTTGGATTTTCACTGTGGCTGGTGTTGACTGTATAGTAAACATAGAAGTTCTTTAAATAGACATATGTTTCTTCATCTTCTAACCTAGTCGGTGATTGAGTAATCGTTTTTATTAATTTAAGTGTCAGTATTTTTTTTTTTAATATGTTATTTAAACAGACATATTGATTCATCTTGTGATCAGATGGGTGATCGGTTATATATATATTTTTTTTTAAACGGCAGATCGGCAATCAGTGATTGGCCAAATGTGTAAAGCCTGCTTTAGTCTTAAATTCTTAATTTTTTTCCTTTAAATATTTTGTTTTGCCTTTAAATGCTGTCTGTTATTCTGTAATTATGTGAAGCACCTTGAGTTTGTATATAAAATGCGCTATATAAGTAAATCTGTCTTGCCTTGCCTTCCCTAAAGCAGGTGCAAAGCGTTCATGATGAAGACAGTTGAAAACGTTAAAATGGAATTCTACAAATTATCTGCAATTTCTTATATTCTTCCAGTCTAATTCCATGACAGCAGGGCAGCCTTTAGACTATTAATTGGTGGTGTGAAGTGGCTACATTATTAAAATCTGATATTTTACCAGCAATCAAATTAAACAGAAAAATTCCTCCAGAAAATTAGGAGTGTTTTGAATATTCTGGTGTTGCTTATTGAGGGAATGCTGAAGCATTCCCACATGTTATTGTGATTTTTATTCTCCACACTTTTTTGCCGTGTAACAACTCACACATAATACTTCCGGTAAGCACCGTTCAAATTGCTTGCTTCAAAAATTCACGCCTCCCAATGTATATATCGTCTGATTTCACATCACTTACAAAATTCTCCACAATTTAAGGTTAAATATCAACTTTTCCTCATTCATTTTCAATGGGACTCAAATTGAAAATTGTGAATTTTTGAAAGTCCCACTTTCCACGCCCACTTCCATTCATACAACTTATCATCATTACCACCTGTCTGATACTGCGCAGTTAGTAAAGTGCATTGTCCAATAATCAAGAGGTCGCGGGTTCGAATCCCACTTTCGACTGTGCATTGCAAATATATCCATGGGCATTATGCTGCGTGATATATGTACTGACTACCATATCAAGAAATGCATTATAATTTCACTGAAATTATTAAATGCATGCTAGCTTTCAGCATTAGATGACACTTTTCAAAATAAATACGCTATTAGCCATGGTTTTGAACAAGTCAACTTCCTTCCACCACAGAGTACCTGGGTTCAAACCCCACTTGGGCAGCATTTTAGTACTTTAGTCATTTATCTTTTAATTTACTTCATAAGCACATGCATTCAAATCTTTGCATTCAGCTAATAGCATCCCGCTTTTCAGCATACCCACGCAATTTCTGCGGAAATTGCACTTTGTTTAGGTTGATTATGATATCTGTCTAAAAGCATTTTTGCAGTAATTTCATGTTATTGCCCTTCAAATGCAACCTGATATGGGACACTGTCTTTCTATTCAACACGAGAGAACTTGACTCGCTCAGGCAAACATCCAATTGGTAGGCTTTACGATTATTTTATCTCAATAAGAGTTCTCCTGATTTTAAAATGATAGACTTCAAGTTACTGTACAAACCAGTTGTATTCATTGCCGGTCTTGTCCAATCACACGTAATAGAGATGACACACTGTGACAAATCTCTAATCATCCGTCTTTAACTGTGAATAACTGTCTTTGCCAAACAGCACACTGCCACTCCAGCTAACTGACAAGCAAGCGGTGATTCGGAATGTCAAGCAAAAGCAGAGACATGCTTGTTTCCTGCGGTGTTATCTCACCGCCCTGCTCCTTCAGTAGAGCCAGCAGCAGCTTCTGACATTGGCACCCGGGGAAGTAGAGCAGCGGAAGCATTGGCAGACCTGTGGTTAACAGTTAGACGAAAACAAGTAATTAGTCCTGATAATTAAATCCTCCAGTAAGCTACCGTGCGCCGTAGAAACCACTCTTGCTGTTTTTGCTCAATTTACGTAAACAGTCGAGTTGGTCTGTTAAAAAAAAAAAAGAGGTATTAGCAGATGAATTCTGTTCTATTATCTGACAGGCGATAAGCAAATTAACAGTTGGCTGTGGAGAAATGACATGGAATAATGGCTGGTGGGAGTGGGGAGGAGAAAGATGTGGTTTGGGCGCTAAATAACTAGTGGAACAATAAGGGCCATAAGCCGGCTGTGTGCTCCCACGGGGCCGGAAAGACTTTGTTAAATTGTGTGTGTTTTGACTAAAGTGTGTTTGTCTCTTTTTATTTGCGTCGTTAGACGTTTTCCAGCGCATTTGCATAGCCCTGCGTTAGCACATAAGTTCTATTTGGGGGCATACTGTGAGGATTTGTGCGCGTTACCTGTTTTTGTATTTCATCCCATTGGGTTTCTGTTTACTCGAAGGGGAAATCATCGGTTAGGGAGGTACTTTATGTCTCTCATTAGAGCGCCTCTTTGATTTCATTAATTACTGACCTACTGCTGCCACTGCTGTGCTTTGGCACAATTCGCCATTCCAACCACTCGCAAATTTTACTGCTGCTGTTATACTCTGCATTATTTATTGGGCTTGATTATTAATAACCATGATTACCCAACGAGTCCTCAGTGTGTCTAGTGTATGAGTGCAGTGTTGATTAAGAATATGATTACTTGCTGGGCTAAAAACATCACTTTTTCCCCCCCCCAATTTGTATTTATTTTGTGGTTGTATCATTGGAAAGACGAGTAGGATTTTTTGAGGAGAAGCCACTTCCGTCTTCTGTTTAGCTCCAATGTCATCTGAGTATTACAACCTGCATACCCAAAAGTAAATCATATAAAACACGAGTCTTATAATATTATTTTTGATGATTTAGCTGTCACTCAAAACAATAAAAAAAAAACTGAAACGTGTGCATTCTCCCCAATTTTGTTACATTTTAACTGGCTACTGTTTGAGACTTTTTTTGGGGGGTGGGGCATTTAAAAAAATTATGATTAATCATTCACTGTTCTGTATGAGGCAAATGTGCGCTTTCAATATGGCTACTACCTCTTTCTCTATGGTTTCAGTTACCTCCCTTTCTGAAACGGAAAACCCAGAGTTTCCCACATTTCAGGGTTTCTTGACCCAGAGTTCTCACTAAACTTGCTTTGTGAAATCGACCCCTGACCTATCGGGAGCTGCACAAACAAGTTGCCACATAGTCATGAGTCCAATCGTACTCAGCTCTTCTTACTACGGTCTTTCTACAGCTAATCAGTGGAATGTTGCTTACTGGAGAGTAAGATAGGGAGAGAAAATAAACCTTTAAAAAAAGACTGCCATTTTAGAATCAGCATGCCAATTTTGGTATTATTCAGTAAAATAAATAAATAAATAAATAATAATAATAATAACTCAGCAGATTAAAAAAAAAAAGCTCTTTCGTGTAATTATTAGGATGTAGAGGGTCCTAGAGAATTTTGCCTGTCCTTGTCTTGGTTTTTGTCACATGCATGGCACGTAATGAAATGTGCTGTTCTATTATGAGAGTCTGTTAATTAAAATGTTACGTAACAGTAGATAATTCAAACTTAAAAGGGAGTATCTTGTTGGTCACGCTATCTTCATGTGATCCTGATGGACGATTAGCAAATCTCAAAGCCTTTTGAAAGAGTCGAACTGACTTGCTCGCAACCATTTTGTGAAGAGTATTGTAAACTTTACAATAGACACACCCTTTTGGTGTCATTAACATCCTTTGTAGTTAGCGTCGATTGGCTCTCAGCTTCGGCGTCCTATCGACTGCTATGACCAAGCCATCTTTCCATCTCCCTCTCTTTTCTCTACTCCTGCCCAGCACAGCTAGTTATAGACACTATTGACTGATTGCCTGACAGTCCCCATCGATCCCCAAGGTCACACTACTGGCTATTGACAAATGGTGCCCCTAAGACACCCTACCTCTATCCATCATTTTCTCCCTCCCATTTTAAAATCTTACAATATTCATTTCTTTGCCCCCTCTACCAACCTCCTGCAATGTAGCATATCGCTAATTTCATCTTTAGTGCACTCTTCCTGTGCTGCAACGAGCCTATTCTTGTGTCCCGCCTTCTTTCTTTCTCCTCAATTGTTCATCGATGCAGCACGGATCGAAGAGGAAGATAATAGAGGCTCAACCCTCTGGGGAGTCAGCTTTGGCATCTCCCGACGTAGGGCTGAACCGACTCGGGTGATCAGAAAAAGTGAAAAGGATTGACATGGTGAAGAGGCCCCGTCAATGACGAGGAGAGTCAAATACGCTGAAGAGTATGGCGAAGTGTATAGCAAAACAAACATGAAGACATTAATTGAAAGATCCCTATTACTGTCTTTACTTTGGATTAAATGACTACATTACTAACATCCAAATGGACATTTAATATGAGGCAACGAATAATCGCCTTTAGGTCAAGGTAGAGTAGATTATATTGCTACTGTCCTAAAATATCTAACAGCACAGTTAAGTCCTTCTAATAATTCTAATAATAAAAAAATTATCAAGTTGTATACACGTTTTTTTTGCCTTGTACTTTATCCACATAACGCGGTGTGTCTACATCCTTAACGTGAGTGACCCGACTTCCCAATTGAAGGGGAGGCAGTCTCTTTTTGCCTCTTGTGTCCTGAGCAACAACACACGGAATGATCAAAAACGTTGGATAATGGTGAGTGCATTTATTTGTTTAGCGCTTTTTAATTGTCAACCAAGACTGCATTACTAAATGAATAAATAGTGCTGTTTTTAACTAATTAATCGCAGATTTTTTTTTTTAATTAATCGCGATTAATCACAGTTTTTTACTTCTGCTTCTATTCTATTCGACAAAGCTTGTAGCAAATACCGTATTTTCACGACCATAAAGCCATCATATTAAACCACCATATTAAAAGGTGCAGTCTCAGTTACAAGTGCTATTTCTGCATTTAAAGGGATACTTGGCTCATTTTCAGCATTATTTTTCAAGTACAATTAATACCTTTAATAACTAGTTTTCTACTTGCTGTCGACTGAAGATGACATCACCTGTGCTGAGGAAGTAGGTAACGACCAATCATGGCTCAGTTTGCTTACCAAACCCTGATGAAAGAAGAGACTCTAATATTTTTTTGGTAGGTTCCATGATTTTATAGCAATTGAACACAATATTCTGTGGCAAAATAATTTAAAATCCAGTAAAACAGCCCGGAGTGAAGGTGGTTGCTTCAGTGAAAATGGCTGGGAGAGAATTAGTTGATTTTGAAAATCTGGTCACCCTATTCTTATTATTTTGGAAAATAAAGCACATTGTATATTCCTGTGTAACTATCCACACTACATTTCTTTTCTCTTAAGATCTGCTCAACTTCTAAAAACATAAATGTAGACTGTCGTAAGGGAGGGTATTGCTGTTAGACACTTCTGTAGTGATGCTAGAGTCGTATTAAAGGATTTAGTGGAATTTTGTTTGCATGTTGTGTGTTCATAAACATAACATGAGTGAAGTCCACCAAATTTTTAAATATAGGCTTAGCCCTAAAGTGAAGTCGGTTTAAAGATGAGGTCGGTTCCTAATTCTTAAATGTGAAATAATCCACTCTTGCTGACATGCTCACCAGATGGCTAATGCTTATGTATTAACCTAGTTTGACATTTGCTTTTTTCAAAACATTATATTACTATTATAGCTTCAAGATAGAGGTTATTGGAAATGAGTGGAGACGCTTAGCGGATGGACTGCAGCCCAGTAGTCGCCGCATTGACAGCCAAATGTGTTTTCCATGACGGGCCAGGAAGAAGCAAGTAATGAAAAGCAGGGTAATGATGCATGCATGCAAATATTATACACACGTTTATTTCTCCCCTGGGGAAACATTGCATCATTAATGTTAATGCTTGAGTAAATCATTGTAAAAAAATAAATAAATAAATAAATAAATAAAAAAAAGGAAAAGAAAAGAGTAATATTTACTTGAAAAAGACTAGTAAAGTTTTTTCACACAGAAATTCTAAGTACATTTTACAAGGAGAGATTTAAGAACACTTTACCAGTTTCTTAAAAAAAAAAAAGCCATTCTAGGGCTGAAGCTTTAGTGTTGTTGGTTCACATATGATCCCTAATGTCAGTTCGGGTGACTAATATATGTTTGTTCATTCCAACTCCACTTTGTGTTTGTACTCACATTTGACCTCCATCAGCCCTCTGCAGAGCTGCAGGCATTCCTCAATCATTTATCTCTTAGTGAATAAACATGGGGACAAAATTGATCAAACACGAGGGAAAAGTTTGAAGGTGGGCGAGGTGATTGTTGAAGAAAAGTTCTTTTTTTTTTTTTTTTTGAAGTGCTTCAAGAGTTGCACCAGATAGAAAACTTTGTCAGCTAAAAAACTCTTCTGCTCTTGAACGAGAGAAACGGGAGGGATGCGGGGGTGGTCTGGCTAAGAAAGCGTTAAGGGAAACTGGTGAAGGGAATAGATTGGAGAGGACAGGCGAACAGATTGTAAAGGCACAATAGTAACAACGGGGACAATGTATAGGAGGCCGGTGTGCAATAAATGAAGGTGTGAGGAGGAACTGGAAGAAGGTGTTGTAAATGATAACGTGAGATGATGATGTATCTGTCACTTTGTTGTCTTTGGGTCTCAGCAGGCTCTTGTCAATATAGTGGCCTGAATGAGTGTCGAGTTAAATATTTCAGTTTGTTACTTGCCCGCCCGCCCAGCAGGCTGGACTGGAAATCGACTGCATTGGGAGGAAGTCGTGTCGCATTGCAAAGTTGTATTAAAGGTTGCGGAATAAGGCCAGCTTGTGCTTGTGGCTGATACTAAATGCAAAGGGGAAAAATATGAAAGAAAATTTGAATTCCATCCTTTTTTTTTTTTAACTCAAATAAGATCTGTCATGTCAATTTTGTTTATGTGATTAGGCATGGGCCGATTTCCGATTTGACTACCGTGGTTATAAAAAGTCAAGGTTCCACTAATACTGGCTGTCACCGCTTAGGTGTTCTTTTATTTTATTTTTTAGGCAACTTCTAAGCAGGGCACAATATGATTGGCTGCTCGTAGAGTTGAGTAAATGAGCTGCCTCTGAAGTTAATAGAGAGAGGTTAAGACGAAATACAGTGACAGTTTATCACAGTTACTTACACAGATGCATTTTGATTAATCTACATTATCCTTAAAAAAAGGTAAACAATAAAAACATGGTGCCAGCGTGTACTAGTTAGCCCAAGGACAACATGAGAAGCCCATGAGTCTGTTCTAAAAAAAAATAGCTCAATTGTGACACTGTGACTTGCTAAGAAGAATTAAAACAGAAGATTGTTCACATTCATTTAAAAAAAAAAAACACAGTACACATTTCTTAATGTACCAAATATTCTGTATTTTGTTCACTATTTTGTTTTTATTTACCCAAATATTTAAAAACTAATAATTTAGGGCAGTCATTTTAATACCGTGCTACTGCACTATTTTTCCTCACGTTTTTTTTATTCTGTCAGAATTTAATACCAGCCTATGACGCACAAGACAGGACGGCAGCAGCTTCATACAAGTGAATGGAGTGATGTTGCTATGGCCAACAAAATTAGCATATCATTGAGTTTTCAGATACTCGAGTGACTGTCACTCTCAACTCGACAATTGGTGATATTTAACTATGGTTCATTTGGTCTTTCTGTGATATCATCCTTTCTTATTAGTACAATGGATTATTGAGTTTACATTATCCGGTTATCAGAAACCCATTTTTTTTTTAAATTTACCTCTTAATCTAAAACTGCAGTGGCACCCTGTGTAGTTCATGGCCATGCTACATTTTAAATTATAAATGCGTATGTGCGTACAAACGCAGTCATCCGTGTTCCAACGTCCCACCTTAGCTTCGAACATGCCTTTGTACAGTTGAGCATGACTTTTGCTGCTGAGTAATGAACTCTGTCTTATGCAAGCCTATCTATCTCTAACTGCCTCACTGAGCTTGATGCATGTGCTCATTCAGTGACCGTGATTTTATCCAGGACATTATTGCAATATGCAATACATGGAATATCATTATGCATGTGATATGGCCTATCGGTTATGGATTCATGGACAATGATAATAAAACATTTTTAGGTGCTATATTACAATTTCTTATGCTGTAAAAGCTCTTATTTTGGAGGTTTTTATGGAATGCCTTCATGCAAATGTTTAACATCACTCATGTTTTGCTTTTGGCTATTTGAATAGGCTCCCAAAAGTTTCTTAGGCATATTCTTTCATAGCTGATATACATTTTGTGTCATCTATCTCTGCTGATTCATGAAGTTCTCTCTGCGGGAACAGAAATCTGCGTAAATGGCCCATGACAGTGTTGGTAGCTCGTCCATGAACTCCCCGCTTAAAATGGAGCGCTGAATCGTGTTGGATGAGCGGAAGTCGGGTTTTTTTTGTCTATGTTTGAGTACTTGGTCACATTGGCCTGGCATGATATTAGCCTAGGATTATTTTAGTGATTTATTACGGGCACTGGGCTCAGTACTAAAACAACTGCCCTTTCCCCTCGCTCCATTACCTAAATAGTTTCTCCCTTTTTGTCCATTGAGTCGCACCAGCCACGGAAAACACACTTTACTCGTGCTTTACCAAATAATACTACTGTTAACGGACTATTATATGACATAACGTAAAATAGTAGTGCAGTCACTTGTGCACTTCCTGTCCGGCACAATCAAAAGTTATTATTTGCTTTTAACTCATTCAAACCCAGAAACATGTAAATACGTTTTTTTAATGTTTGTTTGTTTTTTATGCTAGAGCATACGGAAAGCTTTGATACAGCTTCTGACATGAAGAGGTCGCTTAAAGCAATGGTAGTTATTACAAAAACGGACAGCATTTGGCAGCAGAGTATAAGAGATCAGCCATGTTTTAACAAGCTCTTTTTGTCAGTGTTTTCAACAGGTTTGTGAATAATGATGAAACTTAGCTATATTCTAATACTAATTGCTGCAAAACGGAAACAAATAGACTTATACTTTTTTTCCCTCATGAAAGAAGAGACTGTAATCTTTTTTTTTGGTAGCTTCCATGTTTTTATAGCAATAGAACACAATATTCTGTGGGCCTGGCAAAATCAGTCAAAAACCAGTAAAAAAGCCGGGAGCGAAGGTAATTACTTCTGTGAAAATGACTGGGAGTGAATGAATTATTTATGGGCATTTCTCTATTTCATTCTGCTCTATGATATACATGCTGCAGTCTTGTTTGAGAAGGTTTCTATTTACAGTACAAACACCAACCCCAAGCCTGTCCTCGTCTACTCAGCTGTAATAAAATCCGGAAGCACTCTTGGCATTTTCACTATATTAATCCACACAACTAATTACAACCTTTTAACGGCCTTAAATAAACACCTGTCCCTTTTGCCCTCTTGTTATTCTCATGCTCTCTGTCTTTTGTTTAGTCTCCCTGTTAGAATGATGTTATTTGTTTATTTATTTTATTTGAATGTAGGATATGAAAATGAAGAGAAAATATGTGGATTTTTGGCCACTGTTATTCAGTCACTGTTTTAGTATTTGTAGTGTACCCTGCTGAGCGTAATGTCACACACGATGACAATTTGAACAGGAAATTATTGTCTGACTCACGTTCCTCTCCACTCCTACTTCACTCCTTCCGACATACTCTGAATCACTCAATGACGCTTTTCTTTCCCTCGACTGCAACCTGCGCACACACGTTTCGACACAGTCGCCTTATCGCCACTCAACTCGCCCCCTCCTCCTCTCCCGCCGTGGAGTCTCAACAGGTGGTCATTCAGATTCAGGACTGGCACTGTGAGTGCAGTACATGGTAGAAACCAGGAGAGTGACAGTTTTAAGCATGGAGAGGTTATGAGGAACATGGGGGAAAAAAAAACTTTACATTTAGTGGGATACATGTTTGTCTTCCCGCTGTTGTTTTCAACTTTAAATCTTTAAAGTTAAAATGATCTCTCATGTTTTGACTGTAAAATCTGGGTAGTAAAAAAGTGCAGGCAGTGGTTTAGCGCAGCAAAGCAAGGAAGTTCATCGTACATCTAACCTGCTGCTAAGTTTCCATGTTCTCCCTCCAGGCCTGTGTGGGTTCTCTCCGGCTGCCGCTGCTTCCTACCCTGCACTTAAACACGCTAATTGGGTTAATTAGAGTCTAAATTGCCTGTAGATGTTAGTGCCTATGTGATTGGTTGCCTGTCTCTTAAGGCCTTTTTATACTAAGCAGTTCAAATGGGGTTTGATATTTATGACGGCAAATTAGGCCACATATTAATATTTTTTTAAAGGGGGCGTAATATTCCGAGAAAAAAACAAATTTATGAGTAATAAGCGCACAGATTTGTGATATTATAAAGTGGCAAATTAGTGAATAAAACACCTCACAAATTTACGAGAAAATAACTCATGGATTTGTGACATAAAGTGGCATATTTGCATGAAAAAAATCAAAAATTTACAAGAAAAAACTTACAGATTTGTGGCAAAGTGGCAAATTTGCGAGAGAAAAAAAATCACAAATTTACGGGAAAAAACTCGCAGTTTTGTGATATTATAAAGTGGCAAATTTGTGAGAAAAAAACTTGCAAATGTACAAGAAATAAATTCACAGATTTGCGAGAAATCAGTAATTTGTAAAACAAACCTATAGTCTGGACGAGGTGCTGGCTTTTGTCAATCAGGAACCATAGAACGTGAAGATTCATTGAGGTTAATGGAACAATCTTTATATGTATATATCTTTAAATGAAAGGCAGGATGGAGACGAATTTCTAAACTTTACTCGTTACACACGGCAAGCTACAGCGACAATCTTCCTGACCCCCTATCAGCTGACTAACACTAACCAATCAGAAGCAGACAGATTTTAGGTAAATGCAGGTGAATGCTTCCATGCTTCAAAGTGCAAATGCTTAACATGATATGGTTAATCTTTGCTAAAGCAATATCCTTCTTTGAAAACCCGACCGAAAAGTATTGGCACAAACATCCGAGTATGTGTATTTTTATTTTCTCGTAAAATTTGCCACATTTTAATGTCACAAATTTGTGAGTTTATTTCTTGTAAATTTATGATTTTTTTTCTCCTCGCAAATAACTTTATACATTTTTCTCTTGCTAATTTGCCACTTGTAATGTCGCAAATAAATAAATAATCCCTCATAAATTTGTGAGGTTTTTTTTCTTGTAATATTACATCCCTTCTAAAATATATATATATATATATATATATATATATATATATATATATATATATATATATATATATATATATATATATATGCATACATGGCCATAATACACCGTCGTAGATATCTACAAAATGTTCCGCTTGGATTCTCAAATGTTGTACAATGTCAAAACAACCACTTGGTTCCTTTTTTTGACATCCTCGCACAGGGAAAAGGCAGTGTTGATTGGTTGACAGAGAAGTGTCAAATTGTTGCCACAACAGGAATACAGCAGGAGAAACGTGCTTTTGTTTTCTCCAGCAAAGCTTGCATTTTGCAACACAAAGAAAATACTGGATGCCCTCCATTGTTGTCCCTTAAAAAAAAAAACTGTGCCACGTTCTACTTCTTCCATCCATCACATCATGTATTTTTTATACCCCTTATCCAACCAAATTAATACAATTACAAAACTGAATTTATCGTCAGCATTTTTTGGCAGACTCAGTAAGAGCCAAGAGGCACTTAACCATATTCTGGTATATTATAAGCTTGCAATCTATATTACGTATCGTGATATTTGTTTGTGCTTTTAACGTAAATGTATTCCCTTGCATTACTTTTTGTTGAATCATCGATAAAGGGTATATAGTGCTTGCTTTGCAGACTTAAGAAGGAAATTATTTATAACATGGACACATTTGGGTTGGGGTTCATTTTTGTTTGTTAAATGGATATATTCCGGTAAAAATATAATGTATTTAAGGTATGATTGAAACATGTCATTTTGATTTTCTTTTCTTTTACATTTTCAAAGTAATTCAGATCATTCACAAATTTAAGGAAATTCAATCTTGAAAAACTAGTTTTTTCCCCCAGGTAAAAAGTTTCTTTAATCACAAAAACGGTGTTAAAATTACATGCACGAGGAAACGCATGCATGCATGCATGCTTTGTGAACAGGAAATTAAATAATGTAATCGTTTGACAGCTCTAATTTTTTTAAGAGATTGCAGAAAAATAAATAAAATAAATACAAATTATATATATATATATATACTAAAATAAATACAAATTATATATATATATATATATATATATATAATTTGTATTTATTTTATTTATTTTTCTGCAAAAAAATTCCATTTCAATAATGAAATATACTGAAATACTGATCAGATCAAACTACCCAAACATATTTAGCCCAGTGGTGTTACTACTATTAGCAGTCATGAATATTTGAGAGCGCAAAGATCCAATAACAAAAAAAAAATATATATATATATCTATATATTTATTTTTATTTTTTTTATTTTTTTTTAAGTGCTTTGTACTATACAGAATAATGCTTGTACATTGCATGTACCAAGATGTTACAGTAACCTACATATTATGTCTCTAGACCCCAATTAGCATGTTGGTAATTGCTGATTTACTCGTGTACTTTCTTGTAAATGTAATGGTGGAACACGATCATGGATGAAATTGCGCATTGTGCACCCCTGTCGCACCACCGTATTATATTTCATGTCATGGCTTGGCCGCTTATTTCAGCACATTACATAGATAAAGAGACACATGCACCGCGCGGCGATACGGCCATTCATCACAAAGTTAATTGCATGCTGGACTTCAGAGAGTGGACATCCCGGTCTCTATACAGTATGTCACATTACACAAGTTGAAAGTTTAATGACTCTTTTAACGGGAGAGCCCAGTTTGAAGTTAATGTGCTCTGCTCTTACAGCTGCTATTATGGTCCTGCTGTGTGTGTGCGCGCGTGTCTGTGACAAAGTGGGTTTCCTGTCACCATTTATCTAAGAAGATACTGTAGTATGTGTGTATGTGCGCACGTTCTTGATTCGTGCCTGTGTCTATTTACACACAGCATTTATCTTTTATGTGCCTGTTTGTGTTTTTATGTGACACTTCATATCCCCATCCATTTATCCTTTTTATCGGTTCTACGGCAGTACTGTATTACTGTATTGCTTTTGTTCAGCTCCATCTTATCTCCCCTCCCATGTCTTTAAGCAGCGGGATGGTGTAGTAAACAGGAAGATAATTTCTCATGTGAAGTGCCGACGTTCAGGCCGCCCGCGTCCCGTCTTCCCACCCGGCTTCTGTAGCGCTGGAGAAAGACGGTAAATTCACGCCAAGCTCAAGGCTGATTTGTCTTCAATATTTAGGGGGCAAGTGAATAAGTAGTGTCCTCAGGCATCAACAGTATCCTGCTGAAAATGGCGCAATTATTCATCTTATGTCGTACATCGTATGTGGGATGCATGTTTTTTAAAATGGCTCTCTGGAAGATGGAGCTCCCCTGGTTAGGTAGACTACAGAGATTTAATTTCACAGAAATTGTCAAAAATATACATGGTTTGGTCAGATGAGTCTACTTTTTAAAATCATTATTTTCCTTGAAGCATTTTTATTACCTTAACTCGACTGGGTATTTTTTTATTTAATTTTCTTTATAGAACTTGTGTTTTTTAAGACTTCTCACCAAGCTTTGAGACTCATTTTATTGTGGGTGGTCAAAAATTGCCAGACCAGTAAACCTCCAAAGTGATTTTATTATTACTGATTAATTGATGTAAAGACATTGATAATGTTCATTAACTCTTTGACCGCCATAAACGTTATAAAACGTTTAGCATAAACCTAGGGAAGGGCGCCGAGGACGTTAAAAGACGTTCACTATGTTTTTTTTGGGTTTTTTTTGGAAACGGGTGCAGGAAAGCCTTGGGCAGCTGTGCTGAAAGTATCAGGCAGATCTGGTTAGTAAAAGACTCGTTTTGGCCCCTAGATGGCAGCGATGACTCTCTTTGCACAAGGTTGGATGGGCCGCCCACCGTGGGCGTCAGTAGAAGACGTGAGGCGGAGCTAGAGTGTTGAGGAGACATGGCTGAATAAGCCACAATGGCTGACCAAGCAACCGGTTGCAAGCAGCTCACGCTTGAGCATTTTTTTCAAAGACGGAAAGCATCGATCAATACTAAAAAGCGCATTGATGTCGACGATGATGATGACTCCGAGCTTGACGCCAAAGTTGGAAGCCTTGACGCGACTGTTATGATCACGTAGTAAGCCTCACCGGCTAAGCGCGGATAGCGCGGCTAGCGCTGCTAAGGCCGGAAAACGCGCACAATAACCGACCGGATACTTCTACACAATCGGACATTCGATCGGGCGATGGAGAGTTGGCATCGACCAATGCAGATTGATGATGATGGTGATGGTGAATCCCGAGGTTGACGCCACAGTTGGACGCCACAGTTGGACGCGGCCTTTATTCTCACGTCATAAAGCATCACCGGCTAGCTCTGCTAACGCCGGAGCTGCACATGCGGACATTTTGTCGGACAATGAAGAGTACCCCGAGTCCAATGCATATTCATCGGAGGAGCGGGTACAGTCTGATCACGGAGAAGACACTGGTTCTGGACTACGATGCCACCATGAATGGAGTGGATGAAATGGATCAAAACATCTCTTACAACCCGGTTTAGCAACTGAAGGACATGAGGAAGCGAGACGTAACACCACCGTAACGTAACCGTAGCATGATCCTGATATTAGACTTGATGGCACACTGCAGTATATACTTGCTATTCCCCGGAAAAAACGGCCTGCAAGAAAGTGGAGCTTTTGCACGCGAAGAGGCAATCTGTTGTGCAAATGCGGTTGCGTCTCCTTGCACGCAGGGGAGAAAAAACAAAAAGAAAAACTCGTTGAAACATCCACATATTTGTAAATAGCACCACAGTTGCACACATTTGTAAATAGTTTGCCAAATTGTTGTCAAATTGTTACACTGTTGAATGTAAATAAACGTATTTTGCTATCAAAAAACACTTTTTCATTCTTGGTGGTAGTGTTTTATAGAAGTAAAGCACTATTTAGGTGTTTGTGGCATCATTCATGGACAAAAAGAAGTGTAAAATTCACTAGAATGCATTAAATAATATAGTTTCACTAAAAGCTTGATTTCTCCGTATTTGAGTTCAAAACAAGCGAAATCGGGTGAAACTAACCATTTTCTATTGTTGATTACTAAAGAACGGAATAAGGTAGAAACAAACTTTTTTTCTGATGAAAGATGAAAGTCCAGTCTTTCATTTGGTAGTACGTGTGTTTCCATAGTCCAAACAGAACATTTTCTGTGGACCTTGAAAGATCAGTCAAAATGCTTAAATCGGCTGGCACTGACGGCATTCCTTTTCTGAAAACGTCTGGCAGTCAAAGAGTTAATTCATCCTCTCCCAGCCATTTTCACGGAAGCAACCCCCTTCGCTCCCGGCTGTTTTAAACACAAAATTACACTAAATCCTTTAATACGACTCTAGCATCACTACAGAAGTGTCTAAAGGCAATACCCTCCCTTAGGACAGTGTACATTTATGTTTTTAGAAGTTGAACAGATCTTAAGAGAAAAAAAAAGTGGCGTGTGATAGTTACACAGGAATATACAATGAGCTATATTTTCCAAAATAATAAGAATAGGGAGACCAGATTTTCAAAATTAATTCATTCACTCAAAGCCATTTTCACTGAAGCAACCCCCTTCACTCCCGGCTGTTTTACTGGATTTTGACTGATTTTGCAAGGCCCACAGGATAATCTGTTCAATTGCTATAAACACATGGAACCTACCAAAAGAAAGATTAGAGTCTCTTCTTTTATCGGAGAAAAAAAAAGTATATTTCTATCTGTTTCCGTTTTGCAGCAATTACCATTAGAATATAAGTTTCATCATTATTCACAAATCTGTTTATAACAGTGGGGAAAAGAGCTTGTTGCAACATGGCCCTGGTTGATCTCTTATACGGGGAGTCCTCGAGCTACATCGCACGCGACCTACGTCGTTTTGACTTTACGGCCCCTGTGCCACGTCTGTAGCACCTTCTTTTTGGTTAATTTCCCACAGTTATCATGCCATTTTTAAGTTACTTAAAGTTGTGTTGTTGTTACCTCCAGCAATGGACGTCCACCAGCCGGTCGCCTTGCCATCAGGCGCGTCACATTTCCGTGTTTCAGCTAGAATTAGCTCCGCTCTGCCGTCCGTCAGCAATGAATGTCAATGCGGAAACACGAAATATTGGTTCCGTTGTCTTCCAGGTTGCGCAAATATCTTTATTAAAATTACTATACAAAGTATTTTGACGTAAATATCGACTTCAATGGGGAAATCCAACTTAAGTCGGAATTCAGGTTACATCGCCAGCGTAGGAACGGAACTCCGCCGTATTGTGAGGACTCCCTGTACTCTGCTGCCACATGCTGGCCGTTTTTGTAATAACTACCATTCTTCAAGTGTTATTTAGTTCAGAGGCTGCATCAAAGCCTTCTGTATGCTCTAGCATTTAAAAAAACGACAACATAAAAAAACGTATATATATGTTTTTGGGACCATGGTAATATTTAAAATAGAACGTATTTATACATTTTTGGGTACAAATGAGTTAACAATGATTTAACACTCTAGGAAGCGGATAAATAGCAAATGTGTAACACTATAAGCAACTTTTGCAAGTATTTACGTTTTGATTTGAATCAAACTTGGTGTACAACACCATATCTCAAATTTTAGATCAATCGGAGCAAGGGGTTTAATCGTATTGTTGGAAAGGAATTCAACAAGGTTTACAAATCTGCAATCATTTAGAAGATTTGTGTACATTTTAGTAGCTTGACCTTTTGACCTATAATTTGACCTTGTTGATCAAATAACCAAAACCAAATGTTTTATGAAATCTATGTTCTCTAAAGCAGTGGTTCCCAACCTCGATCCTCGAGTACCCCTGTTTTTCCATGGCTCCCTCAGCCAACACAGCTGAAGGATTGTTATCAGGCTTCACGCAGAGCTTGCTGATAAGTTAATCATTAGAAACACCTGTGTTGGCTGTGGGAGATTAGGAAAATAGGCTGGATGGGGTACTCGAGGACCGCGATTGAGAACCACTGTTTTAAAGTATATAAAAGTTTCAGAGATGTTTTTTGTTTAGCAGCAAGAAAGGTTCAAAGTATCCATAACATCAGACTTTTAACCACCTAGTGTGCATTTTGGCAATTTTTTGGCAAAAGGAAATCACAATGTCCCATCACTGGTGATTTTTAGGAAAAGTTCCTGAGCTATATATAGCATATTGTAATGTTGTGCTGAAAAAAAAGCTTTTTTGGTTAAATATAATGCTTGATTAATTTATGTTAGACATATCAGATAAGCCCAGTTAACTTGGACAATTATGTTTGAAAATAATAAATTCTGATTGAAATGTCTTTCTTTCAAAAAGGTAAAATGTCGAGAGATCACTGAAATTGAATAGTTTACATTAAATATCCTCTTAAGTGAAACCATTCATTTGTTCCTAATAATATATATGTTACACTGTAAATTATATGATACAGCTTGCGAAATAAGTCGTTTTTTTCATTATTTTTTCGCTTTGTTTTTGGTGGGGGGTAATCAGTCTTTTTATTTTTTTCTAGCATGATTTTCTAAGCAACCATTGTTTTCATAGTGCATGCATATTGTACACTGCTATCTACGGTAGCAGTATTTGATTGACAGCTAACAGTTGAGTGGGGAGTTGATTCAGCGCATTGAGCAGATACGCCAACGGAATTTGATAGTGGAAACAATTGCTTGATTTTTCACAATTTTGAAGCCTTGCTTTATATACTCAACTTTTTTTTTTTCATTCAAATTTGTCAGGGTTGTTAACACTCCTCCCTGGTGTATTAAATGCATTCATTTTTGCTTAGCAGGTTCTTTAATGATGCTGTGTGGTCTCTTCTCATATTTTTAAGTTGAATGTGGCGTTGAGGTTATTGATCCACTACTGCCAACTTGCATAGACTGTGTACAGCGAACCCCTTTCATCACGGGGAATATTTTGCAGCAGAATGTGGTACTATACTGAAGAAGCTCTAAGTTCAGATTTGTCTGTATACACTATAAATAAATAAATAAATAAATAAACAAATAAAATTGATTACTTAAAAATCCTTGTTAATACTGTACAGCACATTCTTTATCATTCAGATTTGAATCTGAACTACCTGAATTTCCATTCAATACAACTTTAAGTGACTAAACCTAATTAGGACCGTTACAACAAATACCAATTTTCGTCCGAGAATGTGATGCTAACATGTTACAGTAGAAGTTTGCGTCATTTCTTGGCACCAATCTCTTATATATATATATATATATATATACATTATAACCATTTTTTAACATAATTCTCCTCCATATGGTTAAAAAAATAATAGTCTCTTTTGAAGTCTTATTTGCAAGGTTATTTTAGTTAACTATAACTAACCCAAAAAAAACCTAAAACTAAAATTCAAAATACAATTTCGTTAATGAGATAAAATTAAAACGAAAATGCTTTTAAAAAAAACTAAAACTAAAAAGGTACCCGCACCTTCTGGTTTGGCAGCACATAGAATTACCAGTGAGACATTTCCGAATGAACAATACTGAGCTCTTAAAATAAAAAAAAATAAAAAATAAAATAAAAAAATAAAAATAAAAAAAGAATTACCAGTGAGCTAAAGTTCAGGGCCACCGATAAAGCTTGGGACCCTATTTGAACACTTTGGAAGGGAGGTACGTAAAACGCTGATTTTCTTAAAAAAAAAAAAAGGAAAAAAAGTATATTTTAAAATATAAAACAATAACGCACACACACAAAACCCACCTTTCTTTTTTCCCTACACCCCTCGTGATCCATTTGTCGTGCAATGAAAAACGAACATTTTCATGTTTTTTTTTTATTTATTTAAAAAAAAAACAAAAAAAACCACATAGACAGGATGCAAAAAAGTGGATATGTCTTGGCAAAAAATGACATTTGGTCACCCTACTTAGTAACTAATTGCAAGACACCATGAGCATACAGAAAATCAACAAAAAGATTTCTACAATTTGATGTTTAGTGACATTTTAAATATCGCATTTTCCTGTCAGACTAGAAACCTTCCAAGATTGAGATGACCACACTGCTGGAAATCACGTTCTTTCCACTTCCTCCTCCCGTATTATATGCAGCCTCTTCAAAGTCTCCGTGCCCTCTTCCACTCCTCTGTTGTAGGGGAGGGATAATACCTGGACAATAGCTGGCCCGACTAAGCATGGACGGACTGCGCTTATCCAGGTCTCGGTGCTCTCTCCTCAGCTTTTCTGAGCTCTGCAGTTGGCTCAGTGTCGACTGGCTGATAAGTAGCCTGTGGGTCATGGGGAGGACAGCCAACGCCGGGCGCTAATCCCAGTATGAAACTATAGAATATTACAGAGGCGAATTATAAAAATGAGCCCCTTTCAGGGGGATGGATTAAAGCCGTCTGCCTTTGTTAGCGTGTGCATCATTGTGCTACTGAGAGCTATGTTTCACCAGAGAGCGCTATCTTTGTTTGTGGTTGAATGCTAGGTAAAAACCTAGCCTCTTTATGTGGTCAAAACAAAAACAAAAAAACCTCTAAACTAAAGTTTAAGGGCCCCTTCAGTCTTTGAAATGTCCCCCCTGTGACAAATCTGCCTTCAACTGAACCAAAAGAAAGCTTTTGTTACATGAAAATAAAGTGCAGTTTGATTTATGTGAGTGCTTTGCTGTGGGCTACATCTCAGTTTTAGTTGTCAGTGTTACGACACTCTGATATTTACGAATTTAAAGAAAACATTCAGTTTCAACAATATATTAAATCCTTTTTGAGCTTTATGTTATAAAATGCCTCTCACAATCCGCCTGTTCATTTTTTACCGCTAATGTCGCGTTAGCAAAGCATTGCTACCATGTGTTTTGGCACCTTTTGCTGAAAAATAATCTTGTTTGAACGCACTTAGAGTGTTTAACTTTTCATTTGCTGCTAAATCCTCACGAGAATATGATCTGGAAGACAAATAATACATACACAGAACTCACCTTGTACAATGATAACTGCACTGCAAACTGCTGACACAAACATCCAGTAACTTTTTAGCTGATGTTGAAGTCACCGTATCCCGGAAGGTCCCGAGGGTTATGAGCAGTCTTGCGCCGTAGCAGCATGTCCTCATGGGATATATTGTTTTAGTGTGGGTATATGGTGAATATGCAATGTAAAGTGCGATTCAAAGCTCGGGCTGAGCTGTATATCAAGTTCTTACGGTATATATAGATATATTTTCTCAGATCGTGCCATCTATATTGTTGTTAGTGCTGAGTGAGCTGATAGAAAGAGTTGTACTTTGTGTGAACTGAATACAGTTTGATGTTTTGTACTGGAAAAACGATGTTGTGTTGGAATCAAATATTAATCATGTGTGTGCTTCAAGGTTTCAAGCTCAGGATTTGTTTTTTGCTTGTTCTTCTGGTAGTCCAGCTTACTAACATAAATGTTTGGTTATGTGAAGAATCGATATTGTCAATAGGTGTGAATGTGAATAGCTGTTTGTCTTTATTGCCTTGTTCAGACTGGCAGCCCTAAATCTGATTTCTGTCATTTCTGCACTCACAGAAATATTTTATTTCATTTACTTACCTACCAAATAAAACGTATATGATCCATATTCGTTAGTATTAATGAAACCCATTTATTTGAAATGTATAATCCTGTGGTTTAAGTATTTAGTATTAGTAAAGTGAACTTACTGTCTGCATTCAGTTTCATCCTGAAAACATAAAGGTGTAATAAATAAATAAATAATGGACATGAGTGTTTTTCACATGGAAGTATATTTATCGTGCATAGGTAACCTGATTATTATGCAATTCAAACAATATACTTTATTTATTTTAAATAAATACTCTCATTATTATTAATTTAGAGTAATTATACTTTATCAATACTACCGGTAAATACATAAACCTGAGGATTACGCGTTTCAAATAAATAGGCTTTATTAGACTAATGAGTATGTATGAAATCAATTTGATTTGGTAGGTTTGTGTTAAAATTATCCCAAAAAAAGAAATGGGAATTTTTCTTGTAAAAAAAATAAAGACACAAATCTCAAGTTAGGCTTGAAATATTTCTGAGTGGTTTGAATTCTGATCCAGATTGGATTTTTTGATAACAAAATTATGTTTACGGTTTTCTTATACAATAACATTTATTTTATCATTCATTGTTATTATTTGCACTGTTAAATATTTATCAGCAAATAAAAGCAAAATTGAAAAAAATTACCCAGAGATTATGATTTATTTATTTTAATTTTTATTTATTTTTTTTATTTTTTTTATTTGGCGGTCAATGTATTTGATGTGCAGCCTCATAGTCACCAAATAAGGAATGCAACTGTTTTTGCCAATTAATTATGTTTTACAACAATCATATTTACAATTTCATATGTACCTGTGAAAGAAATAGCGAGGGTTCATTCAAGCGAATGAAAGCAAGTCCCGTCTCGTTAATATCCCCATTTTTCCCCTTTATTGTAGCCCATATACTTTGTCTGTAGCAACCTGCATGTTCCTTGACTGACATTGTGCCGTGTGTGGCCCTAAAAAGGAAAGTGTGGATATATTGAAAGACAGAGCTCACGCTCATTCACTTAACTGGACCTGGTGAGGTGCATTACAGAAATCTCACAGCACACCACCAAGCAAAAATGTCATAAAAGGTATGAATACTGAAATAATGATGATCTTTCCTCACTTTACTTCCAAATATACTTGTGTGTAATTTGGGCCTGTTTGACTGAACACAAAGCAGATATACTTTATCTGCATGACTTCTGTGTTTTTATGTTCTGCCTGCCATTATACGTTGCTGGCATAGATATATGAACAATATATTTGCAATTCACATGTTTAGTTGCCCATTTAAAATGCATCTAAAATATTTTCTTTTAGCACAAACATGCACTTTGAAATGCTACAAATGCATTAAAAATATATATTGCTCCAATTTTAGTATCAATCGGTGATATGCATAATTCTCGATGTAACATGTATTCTGGATGTATGGAGGGGTTGGTTGTTGTTTTATTTACACAATGTATTAACTTTCTAATACATAACCTTAGGTAAAAAAGAATTATAATCACTTTGTGTGTCTTCATCTTTCTAACCCCCCCCCCCCCCGCCCCCCAGGCTTAATTCAAGCTACAAGCTAGGCTAAGCTAACCCAACTGGATGAGAGAGTGAGAAGTATTGTTTGTTAGCAAGCAGCAAATAACGCAAAAGAGACTTTGTGGAGGAAGCTCCGGTGAGCACTATTTGACCTTATAGGACTTGTTTGGCAGTTGGTGTCTGTTCTTTACTGAGTGTTATTCTAAAGGGGTTAGCTGTTGAAGATGCTAACTGCTAAATGTTGAAGTCATTATCATGTTAGCGTATCGCAGTTAAAGCTTTATCTATATGTTATTATACGATAGATAAAATAATGCATTTGTTCATTTTATTGTTTATTTGAAAGAGAGAATGCACATTGACAGACACTGATAAACTCCCCGTGCTGACGTTAGCATAGCGCATAATTTGCATTCATACTCCCCAGTACTATTTTGATCTTGTTCTCTTTTTGTCATTAATTCTTGGTTTTTTTATTTGTATTCATAGGCTGAATCCCTCTTAGTGATGAGCAATTATTTATGAAACAACCTTTGCGTTAGTCATGGCTGTTATTGTGTCACAGCTATTCGTCATAGCTAATAGAGTGAGCGGCTATGTCCTTGTCTTATGTTCTCCAAGTAAGTCAACTTGCGCCTGTTTTGGGCTCCCATTTTACCTCTCTTTTTAACTACCGCCTCTAGTCTTTGTTCTATGTTTCCCCCAAAGACCCATTAGTGTGCCTAACTAGGCTGTGATTACATGACTTCTGTATTCATTGTGTGATCATAGTGCCAACTATTTCCTCCGAGTCGCCGACTTGACGTCTCACTAAGGAACATTTATCCCTTGGCGTTTAACCAACGTGTTCATTCATTTGCGTTCGTGTTCACTTTTTTCCCTCTTCTCATCTCTGTTGGCCAGCTTTCCTCCATTTCATCCCTTTTTTCCCGTTCCCTTTTCACTCTCCTTTGCTGATTAGTTTCTCTCCCGGCTCCTCGCCTCAGCCTACCCTCAGCAGTTCTCTTGCAACCTTGCCCTCTGACGCTCTAATCTCCTCCAAAAGCCTCCATGTTATCTGCTAAGCACAGAAGCATGCTTTGGGCAGCCGCTGGTGTTAACCCAAAAACAATAAAGTTAAGTGTTTAGTAAATGATCTCTCATGGCACGTCAAGGCTTCAGTTTCTGCACTCTAGCCAAGGCACTGCGGTTGGCTTTAGGGGCGACCTTAAAAAAAAAAAGAATAAGTACAAAACTCTTCTCCTAATGGCCTCGAAGCAATTTGTCCTCGTAAAAGCAAATTGGTGTTCTTTTAAAGATGGGCTATTTAAGGTATTACAGAATGTAACAAAGGGTGGGAGATAGGAAGTAAGCTAAAATATGTCTCCTTCTTATTGTAATTTATTTCCTGGTCTTATTTGAGACTTATGAGAAATCTCAAGACAAATGCACTTTATAGAGCAGGATATGTTCACCACCTCGGCGTCCTGCTGGTGAATCGCACTTGCACGACGTCGCCGCTGGCTGACTGGATGGTCACGGTGTAGCTGCAGCATGTGTGTGTGTGCATGTAAACTATAACGACGGGGAATCCACAGAGAAAACCGCAGCAATTGTCTCTTTCCACTTGGGGAATTATCACTGAACTCCATATCCCTTACTTCAGCAATGGACCAGCACCTGGATAAAGTGCTTATGTTCACAAAAAATCTTTAAAAGCTTGAATAGACTGTAGCTAACTTGAATATATATTTGATATATATTTCTACTTTGTGTGTAGTAGCCTGATGGAAAAGAAGCATTTTTTTTCATTAGTTATCTTTTATTGACAACAATCTATTTAAAGTGACAAACAATTGTGCAAACTGTTTTGGTAATATAATTGAAATTCATATTTTAGTTGCGCCCCATTTAATAACATCAATATCACAATATTAAAATTGCCACAATATCGTCGTTACAATATTAAAAGCAGCACATCTGTTAAAAGGCCAAGTTGGATTCAATTTGTGCAGTTCCAGCACCCTCTGGTGGTTAGTTTATTAGTGCAGTTTAATTTTAATTGGGCATGTTTTGACAACCTATGTTTAAGACCCATGCTAATCGTCAGATGAAGGGGAACGTAATATGTTTAAGTTCCACCACAAATTGAGTCGATTCACAAATGTGTGTGCATTAGAAATACTGTATGTTGTTTATGTACATTGAAGTTAAAAGAACACACCACTAATAACTCATTTTCCAGTATTAAAATAGGCATTGTGTACAGAGAATAAATGTGCAACTGTCTCTGGCATCTTATTCCCTGATTTTTTAAGTATCAAAATAAGAACCTGCCGTGGGCAACGCCATTTTCCTGGTCACGGGATCGTGATGACGTATCCGGTGCATAAACGACAATATTCTATGTGTGTTTATCGCACGAGGTACGTCATGATGATCATGTAACTGTCCAAGGATGGCCGATATTGGACTTAATGCAAATGTATTCATAAAAAGCTAAGTAAAATACTGGGAACGGGAATTAATAAGCTTTGGCTTCATCCTGTCAGCCCTTTTTCTTTTCGGGTATAATTGTATGTGAAAAAAGATTGTTGTAAATTGTTTTGATTGTTCGAAAAGAAAAATGAATAAATAACTAAAATAATAAACTACTATGAAATCATAATTGCTCAATATAATTTGACATGTTTTGCAGGGAAGTGTTGAAATTAACTAATTCATAGAAAAGCTGGTTAGTTTTTAGTAAACCTTTTGCTGCTTTAATGTACTTGATCTCTTATACTCTTCTTCCACCTGCTGGCCGTTTTTTGTAATAGCGACCATTGCTTTTAGCAACCTCTTCAGGTCAGTAGCTGCATCAAAACCTTCTGCGTGCTCTAGCATTAAAAAAAAAACATAAAAAATAAATGTATTTGGGATAATGGCAATATTTAAAATAGAACGTGTTTATACGTTTTTGGGAGCAAATGAGTTAATTGTGATCTCAGCTAAAAGTTGTTGTGCAGACATCATTGATGTCATTGTTGATTGTACATTTATTGCATTCAAAATATAAGATTTCAATAATTTTGGTGTATCATTAGAAGATGATGATGTGACACAGAATCGAGCAAGTCATGTACAAGCTTGCTGGGAGATTTTTTTTTTAATATATTTTAAGTATTCTGTGTAACAAGTCTTGAAGAATATTTTTCCTGGGTGCCAGCTGTCATAAGTATAAGGCCACAGGTGTAAGGGACAATTCACAACCTCTGCACAAGTTACACAACCGGACAAAAGTTTTAGAACACCACAATTATTTCAATTTTTTTTAAAATTGAAATTCATGCAGATCAGTTTTTCACTGGAGTCTGAAATGAAAACACATCAATTATTCAAATATATTAAGAGTAGACACCCTCGGCAGATATAACAGCTGAACCCACTTTTGGCATTCTTTCTATAGTGGAAATGAAATACACTTTATAAAGTTTTGCCAAACTTTGCTGCAGAAGGGAAAGTTATACAGTATAAAAACTGTGCCAACCACGTCATGTGACTCGCCGTGGCGAGCCCCGGCAGGGAAAAGCCAAAAGTCACTTCTTCCTCTTCTACATTGACATACAATTAAGAATATTTTAGTAAGCTGCAATATATCAATATACAAATTAAATGTTCTGTAAGTCTGAGTTTAAATATTCATCATTGAATTGCTGAGTCAATATCACCATAAGGTCCTTTTCAGCTGTTGCCATTTCACTTAATCTGTGATTTTTCTGTGAACTTCATATTTATTAGGTTAAATAGATATTGTGCCATTGAAAAAAATCATTTTGGTCAAGGGTACACACTTTTTTCTAAATATTACTTTTTTTTAATGAATTACTGCTAACAGACTATTTTAAATAAATAAAAAATAGGTGAGCATACCGACAGGGTGGACAATAACATGGTAGACATTTTGGCCAATGTTAGCAATTTATAAGTGTAAGGTGGACCTTTACTTAACATAATCCTTTAGGAAGCGGACTGTGTTGTTTAACAAAAATATTTCGACTTTCCGAGAGTTGACCCCCCCCCCCCCCAATATTTCACAATGACAAAGTGGACAAGATAAGCTTGACAACACTCAACAACAAAGCATGAAAATTACAAAACATAGATGAAACGGTTTCCATTGTAACTACTTTTTTCAGCCTCCATGTAATAAAAATAACATGCTGGTAGTAATGTTACTGAAAAAAAAGGTTTATTAAAAGGGCAGTTGCCCCATAATGACAGGGTGGACAACAAATTGATTTAGTGTCACTTTAGTAACACACACTGTAGTTGGGTCCAATGAAAATAATGGTATAAAATGAAGGATTCACACTGACATCCATTTTCATTATTTTACCACATTTTCATGATGACTGAGTGGTTCTGTTGAGGACACCAAAGTCATAAGGACTCCGCTGCTCACCATTTTCGTTGCCTTGTGAGCTGTCCATGGTTCTGAAAATTGTGACTTTTCCAACTGGCTGCACAACCATGTTGCTGAAACCGAATTTAATGGCCACAGATCAATGATGACAAAGTCATCTTCAACAGACACTATTAAGCGGCAACAATAAAATAACACAATATGTCCATGTTATGACAAGCCTGCTTCAGAGTCAATGATCCTTATTTCATTATTCCGGATGTTGCTTGTCATATCGCACTTTCATTATTACACTTTTAAAAAGTTGAGAGCAAAGACTTTTTGTGAGTTGTCACGCATCATCGGCAAACATATTTATCTAATCAACGTGTTTTCTTCCTGCAGTGGTGCTGCTGAACTCCAAAGAGACTCAGGCAGAGCTGGGCTGGACCTCGTACCCCCCCAATGGGGTGAGTTGGCCGCTTCAATTTTCTTTGCTATTTTTGTGTGTGTTGACATGCTCATTTAGTTGCTGTGTTTGGTAGCACAGCTGCTCGCTTAACATCTGGCTCATCAGTTTTCCCATCCCTTCTCACCTTGTTAATATCCCTGTCTCAGAGCGAGTGCACATCTGTACATCTGTTTGTGTTAACGCCGTGAGGAAAAGGAATAATGGTGTTAGATTTATGGTTGTGATATTGCAAGACAGTGTTGCCTCATTTGTTTGATAAACACAATTTGTAACTTTGGCCAGTAGGTAGTAAGAATCCCCAATAAGTATACCATTTGGTAGCTTAGTATATATGGGAATCGACATTATTTTAGAAAAATAGAACATAATAATCGACTTAAAATAGCCATGGGCCGATTACCGGTTTGACTGTTTACCGTGAATACTGGCTGTTACCGTTTATAAGCTCCCCTTTTGTTTTTTGAGGGGACGTCCAAGTAAGACACAATATGGCTGCTTGTAGAGTTAAGTAAACAAGCCACCTCTTTGAAGTTAATGGCCTCTAATTATTTTTCTTCTCCTTCTCTGTGAGCAAGAAGAAGAACACGGATGTCTTTTTGCTCTGTTAATATGCATTGTCCTTAAAAAAAAAAGAAAAGAAAAGAAAAAAGTACCAGTGAATGAATGCTAGTTAGCCCCAAGAATAACATGAGTAGCCCGCAGGTCTGTTTTTAAAAAAAATACCTTACTAGTGATGTGACACTGACTTACTAAGTAGAATTAAAACATAATTAAAATTAAAATTTAGTTAGTTAGTTATTTTTTTATTGTATTTTTTATTTAATATTGGTTCAGAAAATGAATAAATGAATGATTGAATGAAATAAATTGTGTTATGTCGGGAAACGTTTGTATGTGCCCTCTTTAAGTATTTAAAAAGAAGAAGTTATTTTAGAGCTCTAATTTGAATACCTAGTTAGCCCCAAGGACAACATGAGTAGCCATGGGTATGTTCTAAAAGTGACACTGTGAGTTGCTAAGAAATAAATCAGAACATGTATTAATTAATTTATTTATTTATTTACGTATTCATTTTAACACACAATGGCACATTAATATCGGGCCACTCCGAGACCTAAACTAACACAAAAACAACCTACCAACTGCAAAAATAGCTATAAACTAATCAACTTGTCAGTGTTCTATACCACATGGTCTGATTTGGGAATCTGAATCAACCATTCACACCTGTGAGCAATTTACAGCATTCAGTTTGCTTACGTTTAGGAACGTGGAAGGAAGCTGCAGTTCTCGCCACTTATCAACAAAGCATTTATCAAGAGGGCATGGAGAATTTCAGATGATCCCTAACGATGTTTCCATTTGTGCACGCTGCGTTAGGCGTTATCGGATTATCATTTAAATTCTGAAGGTAGCAGACCATAGCATCTCTGTAACAAAATTGAAATCAATAATTATTAAATGGATATATGCAACACTTTACTGTTGTAGTAATACATGAGTGAACAACAGGATCCTTAACAAAGACACTACTTATATTTTGATATTTATTTACGTACAAGTTCCTCATGCACTGATTTAAACTTTGACTCTTGTGGAAAACAGTTTGTTGTGTGTGAGAGCTGAGCACAAACACAACAGTTTCACCAAATTGCATCCACTTGTCGTGCTGCTTGTCAGATTGGTCGCTCGATGAAAGAATCAATTGATGCATCAATCGCTCCCCCTTCTGAAAAGACCATTTGTCACCATGGCACTGGTGTTGTTTTGCACAAGACCAGCACTAACAAGCCATTTTCAATGTCGGGCTTTGCCGCTTGACTATCTTAAGTCAGAAAAGAACTCTTTATCAATTATGAATCCATCATAGGTTGGGCTGCACCCACACTGAATCTTGATTCATCTTTCTGAGACAATTTTAATCTTCCAACTTTGCCGGAAAATGTTGGTGAGAACAAGTCTAGTCAATAATCATTTACAGTGTGGAGGAACTGGAGTGCCCTGGGAAGTGATGACGCCATATCTGATTAAATTTTCACTTCCTGCAATTCTCACAATACTTCTGTCCATTTAGAGTACAGTATGTTTGTGCAACATGCATTAAAAATTACACAGGACAAACATGAATGTCTTGGTGGGAACTTGGATAGTCAAATCATGCAGTTAGTTGTGAAAAAGTCCGCCAAAATAACACTAGATCACTCCGCCAGCTTCTCTCCAATTGGAGGCGGTTGTCTGACGTAGCGACGCCACCATCTGTATGTTCTTTTATAAGAAAAACATAAAAAACGTCTAAATATGTTTTTGGGAGTGCAGGCCAAAGCATTAAAAAAATCATTTTCAAAGATTTGAATGTCTGTAATTGTTTCTCTTTTCTCCCTTCCAGTGGGAGGAGATAAGTGGCGTCGATGAAAAGTACAAGCCCATCCGGACCTACCAGGTGTGCAACGTGATGGAGCCCACCCAGCAGAACAACTGGCTGCAGACTGGCTGGGTGGCCCGTCGAGGCGGCCAGCGCATCTTCGTGGAGCTTCAGTTCACACTTCGCGACTGCAACAGCATCCCCGGCGTGGCGGGCACTTGCAAGGAAACCTTCAACCTCCTCTACGTGGAATCGGACCGGGACCTCGGCAGCGTGACCCGAGAGGACCGCTACACTAAAATTGACACCATCGCTGCCGACGAGAGCTTCACGCAGGGCGATTTGGGTGAACGCAAGATGAAGCTGAACACCGAGGTACGGGAGATCGGTCATCTCAACCGCAGGGGCTTCCACCTGGCGTTCCAGGATGTCGGCGCCTGCGTAGCCCTGGTGGCCGTGCGGGTGTACTACAAGCGCTGCCTCGCCACCGTCCAGAACTTGGCCATCTTTCCCGACACGGTAGCCGAGGCGGCTTTTTCCACGCTGGTCGAGGTGCGCGGCAGCTGCGTCAACAACTCTGAGGTGGACGCCGACAGCCCTCCCAGGATGCATTGCAGTGCCGAAGGGGAATGGCTGGTGCCCATTGGGAAATGCAGCTGCAGTGCAGGTTACGAGGAGGGACACAGCAGCTGTGAAGGTAGGAAAACATCAACAGTGTGCAACGTTTGGGAAAATAAGTATGGATAGAATAAAAATATCCACAATGAGCGAACTGTCATGCAATTAAAAGGATGATTTGTGTAGAGATATGAAAGTGTCTATTGATGTCAAAATGTTCTATTGCATGACAACAATGCGAGACAAATGAATCAACCAGAATAAAGAAACAACCACAGAACAAAGACGGCCTCTCAAAAACAATAGTGCAGATTTTCCTTCAAAATAACATTTATGGTTATTTTTAAAGGATATAAAATTCCCCTGCTAGCTAATATGCTACAATAAAGCTGTTTGTCATCAGTATAAGAAAAACGCGTGAACCCGCTTTATATACGTTCATGCATACTATGAAGATATATTTTGGTGCGACAGCTTTTACAGCACACATGCGCACATTAGCTGTGATGATAACACTGATGACACTGAATAACAATGCACTAACAAAGCAATCACATAATTGCGCGTAAACATTAGACGAGACAGCCCCTCCTGGGAAGGAGGGGATAGCACTGATTTACAACCCATTATTTCTACGAGGGTTCGCCCGACTTTACAGAGAAGGACGTACGGCCCAGCGTTGGATGGTTATACTCGATCATAGTTTTTGCCATTCCTATTTGTTGTATTAAATGCTCAAAGGCAAGTTTCAGTGTATTGGAAGTGTATTTGGATACAAACATTGCAAGAAAAAAGGTTATTTTAGTGAACTAAAACTAATGAAATAAAGTAAAATACAAATAAAAACATTTAAGTAGTAAAAAGAGTAATGTAAAAAATTTCAACTGAAACTATATCTTACATTTATGAAAATATATTTTGTTTTTGTCTTTTCAGTTGTTTGAGAATTCATTTACTTAATTACACAGTACGTAGTCACTTTTTTTAAATTTTGACCCGATTTACTCCATATATTAAAAAAAAAATAAAAAAATAAAACTACCACTAAAACTGCTAAAAACTAAAACTAAATGTTCAAGAAAATAAAAACTAACAAGCAAAATGTTCCTCCATTTTCCTCTTTTCAGTCATTTATTAAATTACACAGTACTTAGTTACTTTTTTAAATCTTGCTTCCGACAAATACCCCATATATAAAAAAATAAATAAATAAAACTAGTGCTACAACTAATAAACTAAAACGAAGCATTTTTTTGGGAAAATCAGAACAAATGAATACTAACAAGCGGAAAATGTCCTTCAATTTTAGCTTTTCAGTCATTTACTTAATTACCCAGTACTTAGTTTTTTTCGGGGTGGGGTTTAATCTTGCATCCAACATATACTCCAGATATGTATTTAAAAAAAACAACAAACAAAACTAAAACTAATAAAAACTCAAATGAAGCATTTTCGAGAAAATAAAAACTAACAAGCAAACATTTATTTCATTTCCTTTTTGGAGTACTTAATTATTTTTTAAGGCATTTTTAAGAAAATAAAAACGAATACAACTATATAACCTGCTCTAAAAACTAATTAAAACTAACTAATAACAAAAAGTCAAAACGAAATAGAAAGTATAATGAAGATTATAACTGACAAGAATTGGGGAGAAGGAATTACATTGTAGATATTTTACATTTTACAATTTCTCACAGTACATACACTCGTACAATACGTAAGGTAGAAAAAGAAACATCTAAAAAAATCTTGGTAAAAACTGAATTATTAATCAATGAGGTCAATAAATAGCCACATTTTCTTCAACATTGACATCAGCAACGAGGGCTGCATCATCAAAAATCCGTCATGTCGCCACAATATATGTGTGCATCCAAAAAAGATGCAAAACCCACGACGACATTGTTGCGCATCTCAAGACGTGGTATGTGAAGCGGCAAGGCGTCCCAATCTGAATGTGCTTGTGCCTCTGTGTGTGAACATGGTGACTAATGTACTGTGCCCTCATTCTGTTGAAAACCACAGCTTCACTTCTGGCATTTACATCCAGCCAAAATGAGACCCGTGCGCACACACATTCCCACTCGCGCGTCATGTGTGCCGTGCGTGGGGTGACTGAGATGCTGACGTAAAAACAGTCAGATACTATTCAAATGTTTTGACACAAGACGTTGCTCATAGGCGAGCAAAAATGTAATCTCCAGATCGGAGCGTCAAAACTTTTGCAGCTCATTTTGCTTTGTTTTGGAATGTATCGTGGGTGATAATGTGCAGAAATTCCTTGTATCCCTTTCAATCAAATTAGTGATAGATCGATGTTTTTTTCAAGGCCGATGCCGATACCAATTATTAGTAGTCAAGGAGAACGATAACCGACATTTGCAGTAAAAGAGAAAATATTAGTGTTAGAATAAAAAAATAAAATAAAAAATGAAAAATACTTTTTCTTTTTTTAAACATATTAAGAATTGACAGCTTTGTTTAAAAAATATAGCAAAAATTGCAGGGAGCTTCCATGGTCATCAGCATTTTTAAGTAAATTAAATAAAAACGTTTTTTACTGTAAATAGTTTTCCAAAATTTCAAGATCATTTATTTATATTTTTATTTATTTAAAAAAACTACAAAGTTCAGGGAGATATTTTTTTATATAGTGGAAATGTAAATAAATCCATAAATGAAAAGTTCCCATTATCTCACTGAGCGACAGATGCATGCGAATGTCGCTAATTTGGGGTTTTCGTCAGGGTTCGGAAAAGTTTTCCAAAGATCTTTGCAGACAGTGAAAAATTGTCTGAATATGTTTTAAAAGTCTTTGAGACAAGTAAGAACTCTCACAAATCCTGACAAAAAACCCAAATTTACCAGATTTATCGGATTTCGTAAAAAGGCCGATGCCGATATTTGTCAAAATGCCAAATATCAGCCCGGCCGATCATCGGTTTATCCCTAAATCAAATTAAAATGCAGATGCATACCCGCACCAGGTGGTGCACATTTTTGCAGTTGGGATTTTTGTTTGTACAAGAAATCTAATCTGCTGATGTGCTGAATACATAACTAGAAATGGATACATGATGTGCTACTGCTAATGGAACGGACTGATTGTGTGATGTGGTGCTGGATAGAAAATGTTTGAGTGTATGAATGAGTTGTTTTCACAAGTCAGAACAAAACGGAGAGCTGACAGTTGAGTGGAAGAAGCTTACAAAGAGAAAAGAAGTGCTTACTCTCCTTCTCTTAGCACCAAATTCTATTCATTTTGTTGCCAGAGGAACTTATAGTGCATTTTTATACTCGACAGATACTCCATTAGGTACACCTCCAGGAGCTGTAGCTAAAGCAACAAGCAACATGGTTCGGAATGAATGAATGAATATTTATTGCCATCGCACATGCACAGAAGTACAGAGTGACAAAACTGGCTTCAACAGGCACAGCCTGTCCAAGAAATGTCAAAAATAACCAACAGAGGGAGATAAAATGGGAAAGCCCGTTGATTTGTCACTTCCGAGATGAGAAAGGAAACCACTAGAAGAGAAAAGGCGTTGGAATAGGGTTGCGTGTGCAGTATGTCCCTACGCTAAAGCAGATCGTCTCGTTGCCGTGGAGACAGCCTTCGGCTGTCTGAACAGGACACAGGAAGGAGGGAAAGTTAGTAAAGTGGATAGTAGCTTGGATTCGTTATTTATGAATTTGAGTTTGCGAGTTAGTGTTATTGCTGTATTGGAAGCAATGTAACTCTTTTGTTTAAATGATCCTTAAAGTTTTGGTTTCCCTGCTGGAGCAGGAGCATTATGGAATTGAAAGTGTATATTATTGATGACAATCTATTAGTGTTGCTTTTTAATAGCAATTTTTGTTTGCGAAATGTCCGAAATAGTTTTTGGTTAACACCTGCTTAACAGTTGTTGTTATTAAGTCTAACTAAGATCACAAATTATAATACATTTCTGACGGTAGAAGTAACCTCTATGGGTAAGAATGCTGCCAAAAATGGAATCTCACCTGTTGTTTTCCAAACTTCTAACGATCATCTATATTAATGTAAAAACCTTGTTGATTTTGAGTTATCTGACACAAGATCGTTCGTTTCATTTCTGGTATGAATATGCAGACAGACTCCCATTGCACCGGAGCTATTGATTTTCCCTGATGCACCACTAAAATGAAGAATTGGGCTGGCAATGCTCATGCACATTTATAGTAAGAACAGACAAACTACACTCACACAGAGTTTTGTTGATTGCGTTGTGTGTGGGAAGGGCATTAGGGCTCTGTGCCAATAAATTGGGTGACAACTATGGCGTGTCTCAAAAAAGAAATGTTTGTGGATTACCTGTGGCACGTAATATAAAAAATGCAAATCAGAAAATCACTGATTCTCTTTTTAACATCTGCACAAAACTACTAATGCGTGTCTTATTCATGTGTGTAACGTAGCAAAAGCAAATGCATTAAGTGTCTCAACACAGGTCAATAATATTGAATAGCCTGTGAGTAGCTAATGATAACGGTGTGAGCTGCGTTGTGCAGTAGAGGATTATTAGCACACGCAATGTTATGGTCACGCCAATCTCCAGTAGCACTGGATTACTGCAGAGTTTGCAGCATCAGTAGTTTACCATCTTTTATGCTTTTATTAAATCAGTGGGGTAAATAATACTGAATAATTCTTGATGTAAAATGTTATAAGACATGTATAATTAGTTTCGAGATACGGACAAAAATAGATCGGATGGTTAAATTGTTTTATTGTAAGATTTATATATATATATATATGTGTGTACACACACAGACACACACACCCTCAAAGTCACCATTTTCATTTTCCGGCAGACCAAAACTTAAAATTGCAGTTGAGGTGCATGACGATAAGTAATTAACAAACAAAAATATGTAATTAATAGACACTGTACATCATTAGCTACTCGCAAACTTGGTCTCAAAATAACCCAATGTTTTGAGCTCTAGCCATTGACTACGTAAAAATAAAAAAACAATGTTCAGATTGAAATTAATATTAAGATTATATCTCAATTAAATAATAATAAAGGTGTGAATACAAGTTTGGCTAACATTGACAATAGATTAACACATTTTATTTGATAACCGAAGCGAATGTCGTCTTGGGATTTGGACACGGGTGAATGTTTATAATCCAAATATAGTTCAGCCTCAGTGCCAAGATCTCTCTTTTTTTTTTAATTAATCTATTTCTCCTTTTAATTTAATGTTAATCGCTCCTCAATATTTCATGCGACATTTACTACAGATGACACACCACGAACCTCATGACGCATCACAAATGAAATGTAGCGTTATAACATCACAAATTGTCACTTTATGTTGTTTTAAGTGGGATGAAATTAAAATCTAATATAAACACTGTAAAAGATTATTATGAGTGTAGTTCCAAAGCCCGTCTCCTCCACCCAACAATGTGCATAATGTATATTTGGAGTAGCTTCTACTGTATGTTGCTGAATGCAAAAGAAGAAGAAAAAAGTCTTTACACAATTGGCTGGGAAAAACAAAACTCTAACTAGACAAAGTGCAATTTCTGCAGAAATTGTGTGGGAATGCTGAAAAGCGGAATGCTAAAATTTGAATGCATGTGCTTAAATCATTTCAGTGAAATGATAATCCATTTCCTGATATGATAGTCAGTTGATGTACATGGGATTCGAACCCACGACCTCCTGGTTACTGGACAGCTGGTAATGATGATAAATTGTATGTATGGAAGTGGGCGTGGAAAGTGGGACTTAAAAAAAATTCTATGTCAATCCCATTGAAAATGAATGGGGAAAAGTTGATATTTAATATTAAATTGTGGGAAAACTGTAGGTAGTATTATGTGGGAGTTGTTGCACGGCAAAAAGTGGGCAGAATAAAATGCTATAATAAGTAAGAATAAAGAATCCCAATAACATATGTGGGAATGTTTGTCAGCATTCCCACAATCATAAAAGTTTATCTCCAGGACTCAAGCTGTCAAAACTTTTAGATCAAAGGTTTTTCTGCCAAAACATGTTGAGGAGGCCTCGCACTCCAATCTCTCGAGAAATTCAGCAAATTGCAACCTTCAAGTGCTCGGTTTTGGCTTCCTCCTTCAATGAATGTCTAATTGTAGAGAATGTATGCGGCGTTCAAAAGCTCGGGGTCATTTCCCTATGACACTTGAAATTGAATAACTACAAATTAATGTACAGTATGTAAGGAATGGATAAATGGAGGTTATCTTGCTACTGTTAATGAATAAGGAGCACTTACTCCCCTGGCAGAGAAAAAAAGACGGTGGCGGCGAGCGCGGCACTTGACCAGCCTCCAGTAAAACGTAGAAACAAATGTGCAGCAGGACATTACTGCGAATTAGCATTTCTGCTCACTCAGCTTCTTGGTGTGAAATGAAGATGTAAAAGAGAAAAGAATAGCGAATTAAACAGAGTGTCGGGAGTCGAGCTATTCTTCGCTTTACTGGCTGTCAGCAAGACTCGCGTGTGCGCTCTTTATCATATATCTCCAGCTTTACACTGATGGCTGCACACATGTTCTCCAGTCTCATTATGAAATGATGAAACGCCAGCAGTTGCTGCGGTCTGAGGCGAAATAAATTATGTAATAATTCACCTCGCAAACGCGCTGTTTTCTGTGCATGTGTTTCTGTCACACTCGCAAGTTGCTTCCTTTTCTAATTAAGGCAGCCTGCTCTTTGCTATGTAATTACTGTGAGTGCGGAGCATGCCTTCAGCACATTCTTATTATCTTTCTGTTGTTTGCTGCTCAACAATCCAGCTCCTGGCGCCTTCACCACCCTGCTGTTCCTTCCTGTCGCTCTCCTTGGCTTTTTTCCCCCACTTCACTTCATCACTTCTCTGACCTATTTACCCCCCGTGCACTCCCGACGCCGCAGAAGTGTGCTTAAATTTTGTCTCAACAATCCGAGTTACACGACTTGACTAGGGAGAGAACGATTATCGGCCCGGTCGGTTATCGGCGCCGATATTTGGTATTTAAACAAATATCGGTATCGGCCTTTTTCAAAAATCTGAGGGCTGATCATTTTTTTCTCACTCTTTAAAAAAAGAGCAGTCAAGACGCTTTCAATGTAACAATTGTATAAAATAATTCAACAGCATGTCCTTGTGCTATATATACATTTCCAGTAATTGCGCTTTTATAATTTTTTAAAAAATACAGACTGAGATTATTTTGTTTTACAATCCAGATTGTTCCACAAATTGACACCTTGAGTTGAAATACATCATTGTTTTTGTTTTGTTCTATATTTAGGTTGGGGGGGGGGGGGGGACTGTTTCTTTTAATCTGTACTCACTTTCCCTTTTTTTAAAGTTGATTTGCATGTTAACTGGTAACATTTCATGATGGGCTTTATACATTATTTTGATGCGGTTAAACTCCATCAATTCATTAAATTTGAAAGTTTTTAGTTGTATAAATATTGGATTAGTGTGGTTTCTGTTTCCACATCCGAAAATGACATGAATAGAACGTTTTTGTTGAAGAAAGATGGGTTCGGTGTCGGTTTTGCCAGCACACCCCCACACTTCAATGCAATAGGTCAGGTCAATCAATAAATTATATAACAATAAAAAAACATACCAGATCCAAAGCATAATAGATCCATATAAAACTGTTGATCTCAGGAAACAATTCATTTAGATTTTCAGTTAGTTTTATAAGAGATGCTGCTGACCTTAGAAACTCTCTGCATCTTTTTTTGAAAGTAAAACAATGATACCTGAAAGTTTATTTATTATGGAATTTTTGATGTATTTATTGTAGAAAATTCTATGACATTTACTTGTTTAGGTTTTTACTTAATTTTTAAGACATACTTATGACCCAGGGAGCGCCCTGAAGTTTTTGTTAGAATTTTATAACATATGACAATTTAAAAAAAATAAAAAATTAAAAAAACATTTTGAAAATCTGAAAAGTTGTTCAATAAACATATGCTTTAAAGCATTCCAACAAAGAGTTAAAATTAATATTTTAAAAAACATGTTCAAATTCGGCTCCAAATATTGGTTATCGGTCTCCTTGACTAGCAATAATTGGTATCCGTATCGGCCCCGAAAAAAAAACATATCGGTCTATCTCGAGACTTAACTGCATCCGTGATGTCTGCCTTGCTGTCCTGCATCTTTCCGTTGTTGATTTTCCTACTTATTCAACGCGCCTATCCATCAAGCTGTTATTCCGTCTCCCCGCCTGCCCCCCTATTGGGACCATGTGGCGGGGTGAGGCGGGTGGAGAGGCAGGTTAACTGTCTGAAGTCTGCTCTAGAAGCTGGAGATTGATTTGCTTCTGTTTGTATGTGTGTATGTGTGATTAAGATTTGGCACCAGTGCACAATCATCTTTGTGCTATTTGCACCCTGCGTTCCACTCATCTTCCCCCGTCATGACCTCATCGGCCCTCGCTTACTCATCTTGTTCTAGGTCTTGAACACGAAGCTCCTTATGTGTTCTCAGTCGTTACTTTCAAAGTTCTGTCGAGCTTTTGTAGAACGACTTTACATCTAATAAATTTAATAATTATAACAATTAATTAGGTTTTGTGTTTCCACAATTTAATCTTTAACTCAAGAAGAAATTATGCTGCAACAGACTTTTGAGATTAAAGTTGATATATTTAATTAAACAACTCAAACTAAAATATTGATTGAAATAAATGGGAAAACTAAACAAATGAAAACAAATGAACACATTAGAAAAGGAAGAAGTGTGAACCTAACTGACTGAAAAAAAAAGCACTCTCTGAACCGGCACAGCTCTTCACCAGCCAAACCTCTTCACATTCAAATAAAAACACAAACCAACTGTACAACTCCAGTCAAACTATCTATATATATATATATATATATATATCATTACAGATGAACAAGTGTGTGTGATTTAGGCCATGTACACACGTAGCAGGGTATTTTTAAACGGATATTTCCCTCCTCTGGGTGTAGAAAAAAAAATAGTGTCCACACCACGACGTTTGTAAAAAAGAAAACATCCACAGCTAACCGCATTAATGCGTTTTTAAGTACGTTCATAACAATTCCAGACCTTGAGGTGGCAACAGTTCCCCAAATTCTATCCAATCAGAGTACGCCTCCGTCTGGCCACGCCACTTCCACAAATTGCGCCTACAATGAGATGCATGCCAAGCCTCTAGGCGGCAGTAGTTAGCCAGATACTGCTCGTCTCTTGACGTCACATCACCATACGTCACACAAGCACGGACTGCCAGCCGCTGATCTGTATATATGCGGATCAGTGCTGTCAGCGCACACAAGACTTTTTTTTTATTCATTAAAAAAATACTTGTAAACAGTCAATCAATACATCATAAACGGAGCATAGAGGAAAACAAAGAGGATAAATACAAAATCTTAAAAAGCTTCACTTCTTTTTTTTAACAACTTTTTTTTCCCACTCACACACAAATATACAAACATGGTCTCCCCGATGGGGAAGCAAATTCTTTTTCTTTTTTTTTTAACAACTTGGGGTATGTGATGAAGTGACGTGTGTAGAGGACGACATAAAACTTTGTTTACTGACGCACACACACGACTGCAGAGCCGGAGAAATACGCAAATCTTCACTTTTTAGAAACCTTTGTTTGTAATGAAAAAAATCCTCGCGGACGAGGATCGTCGCGGATGACAGGGCAAAGCCGCAAAAACATATTTTCAGTTTGCAAAAAACCCGGCTACGTGTATACATAGCCTTATATTGATATGCCAACACTGTAGTCTTCTAAAACCTTCATTTTTACCTTATACCGGTACATTTTGTTGAAAGGAGACCTGCAAAATCTGGCAACCAACTTCCCGTCCTCCTGCTGCTTAATTTTATGAAGTTCTTAACAATGATCTCACATCTATCAATAATTCCCTACTTAATTTAAAATGTTCATGACGCTCTCACCACCACATTTTTCACCCCTTCTCTATATACCAGATCGCCTTGGCTCTGTGCCCGCTTTGCCCATCTGGTCCTCCTGCTTCCCTCCATCCTTCCCCATCCATCTCTTCCCGAGCAGCGTCCCCGACTTCTGTTAGTCATCTCTTCCACCTGTCTTCACTTTAAATAATTCACCGTCTCTGGGGGAGAAAAAAAAAATCTAATGTGCTCTTTTGGGAAGGGCATCTGATATATTTGTTTGGCTAGCCTGCCAAGCAACATGTGGCAAGACAGCACACAAATAGACTCACAGCCCAACAAACTTTCACTCACTCTCATGTAAATGTAGAGCCATTGTCACATGAAATATCTTTGTTATTGAATATGCGAGCTGGGTGGAGGCCAAGTAGTCACCGTTCATCCATCTGCCGCCTTTATTTACGCAGAAGCGGTCGAGGAAAGAATGGAAGCAAGAGACAAACAGGTCATTATGAGTGTGGATGAGACGAACGTTGGGGAGACGACAGCGCTGCAGAGCTGAAACGAACTGTCAGGGAATTATTGTGGTTGTGCTGTTTGTTAGTCGATTTGCAAGAGAGCTGAATGCATAAAATATGAGTTGTAAAAGCGGCGGACAAATTCAAATGCATGCACAGCGGTGGTGTGGAGGAGGTGGGGACTCAAAAGTGAAAAGAAGCTGAACAATACACGAGGAAAATAGAATAAAAGTAAAGTGAGTGAGTTATGGTCGAGCGAGAAATTAGAAGCTTCAGGGCTCTTAAAAAAAGAAATTTTAAAGAAAGGTCAATATGAATAAGAGAAGTTCCAAGGCCGTGATGAATTGAAGAACAAAGAGTTGTAGGAAACAAACTCGGAGGAGGCGAGAGATAAGAGAACTTGTCACAACCAGTGAGACGACGAGTTAAACATGCAAATGAGAGCGCATTACCACCACCCGCCTGTCCCACTTTGAATCCTCCATTCCAGACTCATGCATTAAATACGGCCGACATGAATGCATTCAAGAACAGGTCGGCTCTCCAGCTTTAATCACTTTGCGTCCTCACATGATATGACGTCCTCATTTCTTTCAGCCTCCCCTCTTCACATCTGAGCTACATGAAACATTCAAGCACCTAGGAAAATATAGATTTAGAAATGTCTGCTCTCGTGTTAGGACAGCATTAAAGTAATATTATATATATATATATATATATATATATATATATATTAGGGGTGTCCAAATTAGTTCATGTTCAAATTATTTTAAAGTTCCTTTAATGCCACTTTTTTTTTTTTTTTTACGCCCGATCAATGACCGTGCCTTACTTGGATAGCATGTACTGGGGGAATTCCATTCGCAACGCAGCAGACACTTCCACGTCAAAATTTAGCAGTAATAAATGTAATAATAATGGATATATTTTTAAAAAATTTAAATGTGCAAAATTTCACAAGGTACTTCATGTTAAAGATTAGATATCTCCTAATATGAAAAGAAAAAATGCAATTATGCCATCTAATGGCAGAAAAATGACCAACACAAATCAATATCACACTCGTTTTTTACAGTAAATCTTTTTTTATTTTAACTCAATTTTATGAATTATACTGTTCCAATGACTAAAAGATGCAGCCATATTCATTAGTTTAACATTTTGTTCCACTTTTATGCTAACAAGATTATGAAAACGCAGAAAAAAATTGTACAATGTATACAATCATTTTATTTAGAACAGATATAAAATGTTGTGATTAATCGTGAGTTAATTATTGAAGTCATGCAATTAATTACGATTCACATAACATATTAAAATATCCACCCCCTTTTCTCTCAGTGCAGCCAACTGACTCCAGAAGTTCCCTGATCATTTCTGAATGATCCAATTTTGACTTAAATGACCGATGATTATAAATAGAGTTCATCTATGTGTAATCTACTCTCAGTATAAATGCACTGACTCTGACATGGTCTCAGAGAGAGATAGAGTTAAAAAAAATATAGAGGAACACACCAGGCAGGTCTGGGATATTTAAGCTCTTGGAGCGCTTTTTAGCGAGAACCAACTGGCCTTTCCGTCCTGTCTCCCTCTGTTGGCCATTTTGTTCATGTTTCTTGGAGGGGTTGAGTCTGTTCAGTGAAATGTCATTGCGCTGCATTTGTGCATGTGCAAAGACAATAAAAATATTACAAAGATATTCCATTCCAAAATGGTAAATAGCACATATAAGGTTTGCATGGTGAACTACGTTGGAGTGATCCTGATGCCCAAAGTCCTGCAAGTATTTCTAGGTTTATGCATAGGCAATTATTTGAGTTAAGAATTACTAATACACCCACAAGAGTTGCTTCCTGACTGCCCTCCGTCTGCAACCCCTGGATCGGTTAAAAAATTATCCATTTTAGGTGAGAGGCCAGTGTAGCAATTGCCCTGCTGTCCCACAATCACTTCTTTCCACCCCCCATTCAACCTCCACTAATAACTTTCCATCTGTTCAAAATTGATGTGGGATCTGTGTATAGAGCTATCTGCCCCCACTTAACCTTGGAGAAATGTACTTCTTCTGGTAGAACAGTAGAGAAAATGAAAAGATGGTGACCAGCCGTCGATGAACAAACACACTTATTAGAAAAAAAGGCCTTGACAGGAAAAATGGCACAATTATTTTTCCCAATGTCATGCCTGGGTGTTAAAAGTAAATGTATCTGAATATGCCATGTGAATTTATTTTTAGTTTTAAAAGCATCAAAATGATAGTAAAAGTATTGTAATGGAACCGACACAGGTCCACATTGGTTTGGCTCCATTTTATTTCATACCAATTTTACTGCATTATAAACCTGCAGATGTCACATACAACATAATCCTTTCTGAACATAACTATAATTTGCACTGTGGCTTTAAATCATGTGTGTGCTAAACATCATTGTTTATCCAAACCAGGGGTACTCGCAGGGTAATTGCCTCCAATTAACTTTATTTCATCCTTCTCATAACAGAAAAGGAGGGGGGTGAGTTACGCATGGAAAAGGAACCTCCTCCTCTAAAAAGGGAAAAAGGGCTTTTTCCTCTGTTAATGTGCATCGTCAAAAAATAAATAAACTATTGTTGGGACACTGTGAAGAGAAAAGTTAGAACGGAAGACTAATTTAAAAAATGTTTTATTTAAACTTAACATGGTAAGCATTTTCTCATGTACCAAATATTCTATATTTTGTTTACAAAAGTGGAAATTAATTCATTCATTCATTACAGTACGTCTCTGGTCATTCTAAACCAGTGTTTCTTCACTTTCCTATGTGCATTAACTGAACCCTTCTTTTTGGGGAAAAATAATATTATATATTTTTTTTAATATATATATATTAGGGGTGTTAGAAAAAATCAATTGGCAATATATCGCGATATTACAGCGCGCAATTCTCGAATCGATTCGATATGCGGCCAAATCAATTTTTAAACATACATTTTTTATGGGAATATTCAACAAAACGTCTTACTTAGGGTTAGGATTCACACATGAAGCATGGAAGAATTTTATATTAATGGAAAATTGAGCCTTAATATTTTATTTCAGTGATGTTCAAACATGAAGCAGACTGCAACCTGTTTGTTAAATGCAGTGGCTCAGTTATAAGCCAGAATTTTCAGATAAATAAATACATTTTCATACAAATCTTACAGTGTACATGTACACGTTTACTGATTAGTATTTTCTAAATTTGAGTTTAAAAAAAATTGCAATCATCAATTTATAGATTTGTATCGGGATTAATCGGTATCGAATCGAATCGTGACCTATGAATCGTAATACGAATTGAATCGCCAGGTACTAGGCAATTCACACCCCTAATAAATATATATATATATATATATAGCACGTTTAAGACAGATATAGGCTTTACTACAATGATCAAAATGAACACCTTGAATTTAGAAAACTTTGTGTTCTTGTATTCCTCATCTCCATGCATCTTAAGGAAGTGTTCCTTTAGTTTTGTGCTGGACTCGAATTGCTTAACTTGGCATTGCAAATTAATATTGCACATATTTGTCGGACCACTTTCCTTTTTTGCTCAACATCGTTAGTAGGAAGGGTTTGCAATAATAAAGAAATCACACGACGCACCATCACTACAGCCACAACTCGATGAGCGCACTAAATTCCCTGCAGCACAGATAGGCCAAGCAATATAGCGTGAGCACCTGCAGCATGATGGCCAAATGGAGCATAACGTCACAAATCATTTGAGTTGAGACCCCTGAGACAAACTTAACAAACCCCTGGGTTTCAATCGAACCCAGGTTAAGAACACTGTTCTAAACTCATGAGAGAACACAAACTCCGCTTTAATGCCTGTATTTACCGTTGTGATTTGGCGTGTATGTCTGATGTCGCGTGAGTGCTTTGGTGTGTGCCGGCTGTTGTCTCTGTACTCACAGCTTGGCTGAGGGTGCCTGTCGTGAGGACAGCGTGCTTGTCCCCCTGGCTGCAGCATGCAAGCCTTTGCCAGCTTGGCTCTCTCCAAGCCTGCCTCCCTCATTTTGTTATCATTTGTTGCACCCTCCCTCCACGCCACATCCCAACGCGACTGGATGACATTTCCAGGGACACCTGCATCCCTCCCTTTATCGCACAAATAATTCTACTCGTATAGATAAATGTAATTTCTGTTTTGGTACATTTGCAGTTATGTGTTCCACACGTGCGTGTTCATATTCATCCAAATCAAACCACACATCGTACAGAATGTGTGGGGAAAAAAACAGGGCTCATGTGCATTACTTAGCCATTACCCATCCATCTGTTTCTTCCGCCTCAGCTCAGACATACACATGCTTTGTTGTGATGTACAATCATGCAGCGTCCCGCAAACACCCCACACTGATGAAATGACCCATAATCCCTTTGGATGGACAGATTTATTAGCACCTTAAGCACTCACACATCATTGAGTAAAACACATTAAAACCAGACACGCATTCTGGATTAGACATTTTATGTACACATTATTATTATTATTTTTCATCCTTTCCTGTGACACTTTCTCTGTCCTTTTTTTTTTTTTTACATCATTTCACTTTTGCTGTTTCTCACACGCACATTCATAAAGTAGGCACAGTGGGAAGTGATTGGCATCCTGAAGCATGTGTTATGGGTGACATTTCCACTGTGCTGCAGAGAGAGAGGGAGAGAAAGAAAGATGTGAATGATACACCATACCAGTAATAGTAGCCTATAGCTCAGAAATGCAACAGTTGAATTTAACGAATGAGTTAAAATTTGACGTAAAATCCAGTGAATAACACCGTGTATCATACGTGCCCCTTTAATCACCAAAAAACAGGTTTTCTCTTTACTCGATGCAATAATGACTCAAGACGGACATTTGGCTAAATTTCATTGATGAACTATGGGAACCAATGCAACCAATCATTCCCAATGAGGCCCAACTTCCCCCATATATAGTTAATCATTCATCGTCAATGAGACATTCAACAAAACAGATTCACATCATTCTCATTTGACAATTAATTTCAGCTCATTCAATTCACCTTCCAAACAATTTTGAACATACCAACATTTTCCACACGCTAAAAATGGTTAGTATTTTTTTATTTCTTTACCTTGTGTTTAGATTTTTTCAACTCTGATTTTCCATGTACTTTTATTACAGTAATCGAAGCATATTAAGTTCCATTGTGTATGAAATGCACTATAAACAAACAAAACCCTTTAGCGAAAGTAGCACTAAAGAACTTTTCAACCTTAATAAAATATTTTCATAACATAACATTGACATAAAACTAGTTGAATCGTACATTAGCCATGGCCTGAAGGGATCTGTATCATTTTTAAGTAACTTTGAGGTGGATGGTAGAAACACTGCCACACAAAAAACTACAAATGTGCTGACTACTTCATGGCATACGTCACTTTCCCTTTTCCCCATTTGTTGCAAAGACAGAAGTTAATTTGAATATTGACGCACGATTACTGCTTTCCTGGCAGAAGCTTCAAAACAACTGAAAAGTTGTGTCTGAGGAGACAGAAAAGAAAAAGGGGGAAGCTACCCGGATAAAAGAACAGTCAAGGATCAACATTGGCCTGGCTTTCGCTCGCTGGCGTGTGCTAAAAAAGACGCATTGCGCTTGTCCTTATGGGAAATGTGGTCTTCCTTCAGGCATCGCATTACCGCTTTTGTCCATAAGATGTCGCCATAATCAACGTAAACTGAAAGTTCCTTAGTGTTGCTTTAGCAAAGCCTAAAAAAAACACCATTATATACTTAACCTAACTAAACTGAGACAAGAACAAATAAAATAAAAATTAAAAAATTAAAAATACTGAAAAGACTAAACCTACTGTTGAATTTGTCCTTTTACCTCCCTATCATTCTATTGCTACATGGACACACCATAAGTGAGCCTTTGCAATGCTTGTGTGTATTTGCACAGTTTGAACAATCAAACTTGAGGGTGTAAAGCAGAGGATAAAGCAAGCATACGCTAGTTTGTGTGTATTTTTGCTTGGCAAAAAGCTTGAGCAAATGTACACCTCATCATGTGAAGAAATTACTGATGTCTTGCTTAGGCCTGACATGAATTTGCAAACATAATATGAAAAAACATGACCTAACTCATGCTCTTATTTATGCTGACTGTTGGCTCATATCAATTTGCTACTTTGTCCCAAATGTTTAATATGTAACATTTATGATGATGGAACTCGTACAAGTGATGCTTATTTAATTGCTAATACAATAGATTTTGTTTGTTGTGCGTTTTATTGCAGTGGGTAGCCACATGCCATCCACACCCAATCAATTGTGTTTGTTTGGTGTTAGCGGGCCCCGCCGAAAGTGATGGATGACGTATTTATGAAGCCCCTGTCCATGGTTAAAGAGTGCAAGTATTATCCAGTTAGACATAGACAAGGACCGGTGGATTAAATCGAGGACAGGCAAAAGAACGGAGATGGAGGGAATGATCGATGACTCTGGGGAAGGATGACATGCAGGGATTTAGGGAAGGAAGTCAAAGGTTGGGATGAGGAAAACCAGGGCTGCCTGCTTGGAGCGGAAGGTCAGAGTCAGCGGGAAGCATTGGACCCCAGCAAGCCACATAAACACACGCTCATTCTGTTTCAGTAATTGACAAACATTGGGAAAAAAAAGACACGATGAGTAAGGTACTGGTTTGTTAATGACCAGTGAATTCACACTTAGTCTTTCCCATCCAAACGCTTGCACATTCACATGCAAGCAGAGTTTTTATTGGTCTCCCCCTATGCTGTCATTATTCACATTTAGCACGCGCATAAATCTTACACACATTTATGTGGCAGCAATAGTAAACCAGCGGTAGATCGGCAGGGAACTATTGGACGGAAAGATGGATGGACAACAGGACGGCAGAATACTGCAAGTACTGCAAGATAGAAAGGGACATGTTTAATAGTCTGTAGATAAGAGGGGAAGCCTTTTGCATGACAATACAGAATGGAAGCAGACTGATGCTGCGGATAAGCTACTGGTCATTGGGTAATTTTGCAGTGCCAAATATCTGTCTTGCTTTGTGGTCATAGTAAGATCCCAAAACATTTTATAGGACTGTATTCATCATTCACCGCAAATAAAGGGAACACTAAAATAATACATCAGTAGATTAGATCCATTCGTGAAATGTTCCAGTTGAAAATCTTTATTAATCTCACAGTGTAATATATTGAGAACACAATAACATAAAATGATCAATGTTTAATTAAACTAGAAAAAGTGCAATTTCTGCAGAAATTGCACGGGAATACTGAAAAGCTGAATGCTATTAGCGGAATGATAAGATTTAAATGCATGTGCTTATGAAGTAAATTTAAAGATAAATTACTTAAGTACTAAAATGTGGTCCAAGCGGGGTTTGAACCCAGGTTCTCTGTGGTGGAAGGTAATTGCCCTAACCACTAAGCTATATATTTGGAAAGTGTCATCTGATGCTAAAAGCTAGCATTTAATCATTTCAGTGAAAATATAATGCTGGTAGTCAGTTGGTATAAATGTATATCACTTAGCATAATGGCCATGGATATATTTGCAATGTACAGTCGAAGGTGGGATTTGAGCCCACGACCTCCTGGTTACTGGGCAATGCACCAACTGCGCCACTGAGCAATATCAGACAGATGATAATGATGCTAAGTTGTATGTATGGAGGTAGGCGTGGCAAGTGGGACTTAAAAAAAGTTCAATGTCAGTCCCATTAAAAATGAATGAGGAAAAGTTGATATTTAATATTAAATTGTGCGAAAACTTTAAGTAATGTGGAATCAGACGATAATTCCCCAGTCGGCGTGAATTTATGAAGCAAGTTGAATTTTGAACGGTGTAAATCGGAAGTATTATGTGGGAGTTGTTACACGGCAAAATAGTGTGGAGAATAAAAATCACAACATATGTGGGAATGCTTTAGCAAAATTAAAGTAGCACCTTAGAATACAGGTTTGTTTCAGTGGAACACATAAGTAAACTTCTGCACAGTCTGTGGTTCAAGGTTCTGTTGGTGTATGTAACGAGACATGATATTCCAGATGTGCTCAATTGGATTCAGGTCTGAGGAACGGGCAGGCCAGTCCATTGCATCAATATAGGAACTGCTGACACACTTCAACCACATGAGTCTTGGCATTGTCATTCATCAGAAGGAACCCAGGGCCCAATGGGCCAGCATATGGTCACACAGTTGGTCTGAGGATTTCATCCTAACGGCAGTCGAGATACCTCTGGCTTGCACAAGGAGAGCTGCACAGCCTTCCAAAGAAATGAAGCGTTACTAACCCGCCGCCAAACCGGTCTGGATGCAGCGTAACGTTCTCCCTGGCGGTCGCATGCTCAGTGCGAACCTACTCTCATCTGTCAAGAGCACAGATCGCAAAGATGGAGTTTGTTCTTGATCGTTTGAGCAGAAACATGCGCATTAGTGGCCTGCCGAAGCTCATTTTGCAGAGTTCTGGCAGTTCTCCTCCTGCACTTCCTTTCACAAAGGAGGAGGTAGTGGTCCTATTCGCGGACTGGCCGAGTACCCCCGCAAATAGTGGGTGTCCACTGTGATGGCGCATGGAAGATCTGTATTCCTTTTTATGCCGGAACCGTTTTTTTGCTGCAATACAGGGGAGTTTTATATACTCCCTATGTGGTTACTTATATAGTGATGGATATTTATTGGCGAATGCAGTCGGACAGAACGAGGTTTTAGAGGGGAGAGACGGAGAGAAAAGGGATAACAGAGACAGGACACCTGAATAAAAAAGTGTACTGTATGACTACAACAATGTTACATGGGAGTAGAATTCTACCTGGCACAGTATTGCTCCACACAGAAAATAGGACAGGACAGGACAAAACCGGTCAGGGTTAGTTAGCCCAAGAGTGCAACTGGAGTGCGGTGGTAGTGGATAATCAATACCCAAATACCTGCCCCACACCTAGTAACCCAGTTTTGTGATATTTTAACGCTACTGTAGACAAAGTCTGATTGTACGAAAACAAACGTTTTTGAGTTCAGCTAACATGAGAATTCCAGCAAATTGTTTCCGTATGGATAATTAAGAATGAGGACTCATAACTGATGTATTGGTTAAATGTAAAAACAAATCAAATGATTGCGTGGAACAGATTTCTGATTGAGCATGTCTCGAAGCAACCGAGACAAAATGTTGTGGTCATAACCAGCAGATGTGCGGTTCATTCAGTCTCAAGTGATCTAAAGAAGAATAAGAAAATAGACATTTGACATTGAAAATTGGGAATTCCGTTACCAAATTGAATGAGCTGAATAATGTGAATCTGTTTGGCCCTGATAAATGGTAAAAACCTTTTGGGGGTGAAATGGGTCTCACTGGGAATGACGAGTTGCTGATTGTTCCCATAGTCCATCGAAGAAATTCAGTCAAATTCCATTTGCCTAGTATTTTTAGTCATATATTTTGAAAGTTTTCCAGATTGTAAACATAGTTTGCTGTTGCTGGCTTAGACTGAAGTCAACCCTTTTTATGAGATCTCCATGCACTGAATGAATGGCAGAGGTGAGTGTAACTGGAGGCTTATTTTCCTTGTTCTGTCCCAATGGGATGCGTGTATATCATGGCTGTTGCTGTGAATAAGGGCAGTGTCAGTAGTAGCTCTGTTGGCAATATAGATTTTATTATGTTTCCATTTGTTTGTCAGACCCGGACAGTCCAACTTTGCTTAGGTTGCTCTACGTAAATTATTGATTCAAAGAAAGTGGCTGCCTCCTAGGGTATCGTTCCAAACAGATATTATGGATGTCTTTCAGTCTGCCAACCTGCCTGGCTGTCTCGCCAGTGATGTCCTCTATCCGAATAGGACAAATTGACTCGGCCCCTGGGGCTGCCTGAGGGGACACTGCTGACTCTTCCCTATACCGTCTTCACTGGTGGTCTTGTGCAGAGACAACTCTGCTGGCACATGTTACTTAAACCAATGTGGGTCATGGCACAAACTGATTTTCCAGCATGAAATGATTTCTTTAATCCTTGGCGATTGCTGCTTTCGAGCTATTGATTGGTGTTTACATCAAAGCATTTTGACGCTCATATTTGCGTCTTGATAGAGTCATGTTCGTGACAGAAGCACTCTAGCGATGCGTCCATCTGTGTGGTTTGCGCAACGGTTCCCTTGAGGGCCTCACTGATGGCACATGAGAAACCTTCACCTATAAACACTGGCATCAATAACTACTCTCTCTCTCTAGGTCTCTTTCTCTCTCGCTCTCCGCTGACTGACCGTTGTTTATATGGCTGTAAAATTCAATTAGGCTGCAGGCGAGCAGGCCGGCCTGCATTACTGCCTGCCAGGGTGACATTTCATTTGCAATGAATCATGGGCCAGAGGAGGGCTGGGCAGGCGAGCAAAACAACACTTCTCCTGCGATCTGTCCACTTTTTCTCATTTTTTTTCATTCTTCCTGCACTTTACACCCACTTCTTGTTACTGAGGTTCATTTCCCCTGCTGAGTTGTGACGAAAACACTCATTGCTTCCGCCTCTTATACGGTGGTTATATCCAAAGCCAAGCACCTCTGCTCAAATGCTACACATCAATCAATCAATCATTTTGAGTGGGGGAGCAAATAAACACTGAGATAATGTGGGTGCATAAGTGTGCACACCCTCTCATAACTGAGGATGTGGCTGTGTTCGTAATAATCAGTCACATTCAAACTCATGATAAATGGGAGTCAGCACACGGCAGTCACCTTTTGATTAACTCCAAATGAAGCTCAGATGTTCTGGTTGGCTTTTCCTGGCATGTGTTTGCTTTCAAGCAGAAGCCTCAATGCTTTGTGACACTTTGACTGGTATTTGGAATTCCACCTTGACTGAGGCCCCAGTTCTGTATGTTTGGTGTTCTTAAAGTGTGTTTTTTGGAAACATGACCAACAAGTTCAACCTTGACTTCATCAGACTATCACGTTTTGGGAATGTCATTAGTTTTAAATAAATTATCTTTAAGATAATTCTTTGGTATTGCCAGTCTACTTTGTTGCCCACACATACAGTATGTACTAAACAGCCAGTACTTGCTAGAAATGTCTGCAGCTCTTTCAATGTTGCTGTCGGGCTCTTGGCAAGCCACCCTGACCAGTTTTCTTCTCGTCTCCATCATTTTTTGAGGGACGTCCAGTTCTCGTCCAGTTCTTAGTAATGTCACATCTTTTCTCCACTTGATGATGACTCTCCTCACAGTTTCCCATGGTATATTTAATGCCTTGGAAATTCTTTTGTAGTCTTCTGCTGACTGATGCCTTTGAACAATCAAATCCCTCTGAGGCTGTGGAATCTCCCTGTGGACCATGGCTTGTGCTGTAAGATGTGACTACAAAACTGCCGGAAAATTCCTACTAGAACAGCTTTATTTGGAGTTAATCAGAGGCGTTTTAAATGGTGGCAGGTGTGCGCTAACTGCCATTTGACATGAGTTTGAATGTGACTGATTGATTTTGCACGCAGTCATATCCCCATTTGGGAGAGAGTTTGCACACTTGCCATGCTATCTTGCTGTTTCTTTTTAAATCCCCTCTTAAAAATATTTGATGGTTTTTCAATCGTGTTGTACAGGTGAACGGTTATGTTGCAGTCTCCTTTCTGAAAAGCCTCGAGTGTGGTAGCGGCTCAGTTTGTAAGGACTTCACTCGAGGGACAGAAAGGTCTATGATTTGAATCTTGCGGTTGTGTACAAATAAAGAAAGGAGAACTGCTTGTGGGTTTTTTGAGCAATGTCGAGAAGCTCTTCAGGAAAGGACCAAAACTTCAAAATCTCTTGCATGTGTGTGAGGATTTTTATTTTGTAGTGTAATGCATGCAACAAAAATACAGTAGCTATACCTCATATACATCATGAACACTATTTAGCACGCTTTTTCTCATTTCCAGAAATGCTACATTTCAGGTCCACCATATTAGTATAATCCCATGTTTATTGTATGCGTTATTACTTTTCGCCGAACATTTTGAAACTGAGAGCTACTTTTTAGGGACCGATTAACTAATTTGCTCCCCAAAACGTATAAAAAACTTTCTATTTTAAATATTGTCATGGTCCCCAAAACGTATATATATTTTTTTTAATGTTTTTTTTTTTTTTTTATCCTAGTGCATACAGAAGGCTTTGATGTAGCTTCTGACCTGAAGAGGTCGCTTAAAGCAATGGTGGTTCTTACAAAAAACGGCCAGCAGGTGAGAGCAGAGTATAAGCGATCAACCAGGGCCATGTTGCAAAAAGCTGTTTTCCCTAGTGTTTTCAACAGGTTTGTGAATAATGATGAAACCTTGCTATATTCTAATGCTAATTGCTGCAAAACGGAAACAGATACAATTACAAATACTTTTTTTTTTCCTGATGAAAGAAGAGACTCTAATCCTTCTTTTGGCAGGTTCCATGTTTTTATAGCAATAGAACACAATATTCTGTGGGCCTTGCGAAAACAGTCAAAATCCAGTAACAACAGCCGAGAGCGAAGGGGCCTGCTTTAGTGAAAATGGCTGGGAATGAATAAGTTAATGTAAATGGTATCATTTTGATACACATCAGAAAGAATAAAAAACGAACACATTTGCTTAAATTATATGTTGTTATGATATTCAGCTATGTGAGGACACTGATCATGGTAATGATTTATTGCCAGAAACTATGGAGACAGGCCGGATGAGGCATACTGTAGATGAACCTCCAATAGCGCCAATTCTTTTGAAGGGGATTGTATGTTTGTGCTCACGGGGAGTACACAATTTTCCTTTGAAGAAATATTTTTTTTAGGAGAGCATCTGTAGTTTGAAACATAAAAGCCCAGAGTGTCGCTCCGAGTGCCCCAGTTGCATAAACTCAAAAATTCAAAATAGTTGGAATTCAGAGAGGGTCCCCATTTTACCAAATTAAAATATATTAGACCACAGACAGTAGAAAAGAGTGATATTTATTCCTCTTTTCGTAGATATCAGATGTGTTCCCTCCTGTGTACTGCATCATAAGACCACGGCCAGCACTTGTAGCTGACAAATTGCCTCTTAATGTGACACAAACAAATTAGAACAAATGGAACATCTTTGAACAATTGTATAAAAAAAAAGTGCATTCAACTGTGAATCATTTAAGGCAAAAGTGTCTACTGTAAGGGATTAACAACGTTGCTTTTGGAATTTTTTAATTCAGTTCACTACTCAATGTACACTATTAATCAAAGAAACCTAAACTATATCTATCAATAATGCAACATAATGCAAGTGTGCAATATTTTTCTATTAGCCCTCAGCTCCTTCCTTGAGTCTTTATATGAATTGGTTTGCTTGGAAAAAGAATAAAATACTGACTTGAGTATTCATTTTTAGTTTGCAAATTTGCATCTGCATGTTTTTTTTGGTAATTTTGTCTGCATATGATTAGAATGTTTCTGATATATGGCAAGATAATGGAATGTCCTTAGCTATCCTTTCATCTAACATACAAAGCATCGTGATAATTATGGAGTTGTGTGCAAAACAATTGGGCCTTAATCACCATGTTTTATGGGAAATTGTACTGAACACAACGAACATCGACATTTATTCAGATGAAGTACATTCATCGTGTAGTGTTTTATAGATAAATGACTTTTACAAGGTTGTGCTTAAGTTTGTGAAATGCACTTTAGACTGCGGATCTACTTCCAAGGTCACTGGTTCGAGTTTATAAGTGTCATTTAGTGTTTGACGAGTTTGGGATTAAAACAATATACTGTATGGTGCTAGGTACTGTGCAGACAGAACCCTGAGCTTATTTAGAACAATGGGAGACAAAAGTCACACCCAAACCCAGGCACTTCATATTAAACAGAGCAGACTGAACCACTATTTTTCTTGTTTTTTTTAAATTAAATTAAAAAAAATTCCTGCCGATTATGGTAAATAAAAGAATGTTTGGACTTGTTTTTCATTCTTAATGGTACAAAATTGTCCACAACCTTTGTGGGCCTGAATTTTGGCAAACTCGGTTTGGATTAATTCAAGTAAATGGTTTTGTAAATACTCATTAATAACCTTGTTCTTATGGTCTCACCCAATGATGATTGTAATCAGTGTTGCCACTGTTAAAAAAGTTACTAAGTTACTTTACTAAATACTTGCTTGAAAAAGTAACTAAGTTACTTCAATTGTTGCATTCAGCAGATACCGACATCCCTGCTTATAATAAAAAAGGCACCTGGTTTAACCAATTACCATAATTGAAGTGTGTTTTATCAGTGACATTTAAGAACAGTTTGTTTTTAATTAAAAATAAAATAAACACATCATTTAGACTTATCATAATTATTTTCAATTTAAAAAATGAGTATTTTCAGAACTTAAAAAATATATATTTTTTAAATAATTTGTCAAATAAAGGTACAAGATACTAGACATATTTAACAATGAACATTGCTGCTTATAAAGTACATTGTTTATACATATAACAGTTAAATTTGGGAACCACCTGCAGTCACATAATCTAGTGTGACTGAATACATAAAGCCTTGCGTTATTTATTTATTTTTGTATTATTATTATTAATTAATTTATATATATATATATATATATATATATATATATATATATATATATATATATAATTATTTATTTTTATTATTATTTAGATGTAGTGAAAAGACATCACAGTGTGACACTAACTAGGGCTGGGGGATACAAACAGTATATTTAATAAAAGGTATAAAAGGTATACATTTTGCCAAAGGTAGAAATTTTGACTCTACCGCTTGTTGATGATGTCATTATATGTCGCATGTTGATGACGTCATCATACTTGCCTCCCGGTTTTACGCATGGCTCGCGCTTAGCGTAACAATGGTGTCAAGCACCGAATCCACGGAGCCGGAGGAATTGGTAAAAAAAAACAAAAAAAAAACAGTGCTACATCGATCATTTGGTCATGGTCCGAATTTGAAAAGTTGGACAGCGAGCAGAAACATGTAATTTGCAAGATGTGCCGTGCGACCGTGCCTGCTAGCAAAGGTAACACGAGCAATGTGTTTCATCATCTTAGAAGAAAACATCACATGCCATATTTGATTACTCCTCTAGATGGTGGTCTTGGTTTATAGATGACAAGAGAAATGTAATCAACTTTAATTGCACTAGCCTTTATGTTTAAACCAAGTGGACCATCTCAAGGAGTAAAACGATTATCACAACTGCTTCATGAAGCTTCATTTTCCATCACTATTTGCAACTATTTCAGTCTCTTTGTGTTGTATATAACCTAGATGTGCACTGTTTTCAATAGCCACTTGTGCGTGCCCTTGTGATCTTCAAGTGAATACTTGCTCTAAGCCAGTTGTACGGTTTTCATTTAAAATATCAGCAATACTTTTCGGTTGCACTATTTTCCAATAGAGAATGCTGAGTTTTAATTTTGATTTGAGATTTGCACAGTAAATATTGTTATTCAAAGGGAATTTTATTCTTTCATTGTATTTTTTTATCCATTTGCTATATATATATATATACACACATAATAATTTATTAAAAAACACTTCATTCTATACCGTGATATATACCGTTACCGTGAAGGGATACAGTTTATACTGTGATGTCAATTTTGGGCCAAATAGCCCAGTCCAAACACAAACTAAATAATGACTGCTGCACTTCCATCTTGAAAATGCAAATCTCATCCTTTCCTCTTGGTGTGTTCATGAACATTGGACACGTGAATCATTAATGCACTGAAAATGATGACGCCACTCCCTCAGACGGAGATGTGAATTTGAATACTCCTACGATGCATTTCACTCTCTTCACTAGCAGTTTCCCTTTCTTACATGTTTTATAATGTATAATTATTTGTTTTGTGACTTTAGTGAGTACCGTGGCTGAGAAGTATCACGTAACATTTTGTGCTGCGTGAGGAGTAAATGTAGTGTTATTACTTGCAGTATGTGGAAAAAGTAACACATCAGATTAGTCTTTAATCAAAAATGTGCATATTTTATAGAAACACATCACTGCTTGTAATGTAAAAGACTACAAATAACAGCCAAGGTGTTCTCGGCAGGGATGACCACCATATCAGTGTTGCGATAAGACCGGCACGGGGAACAAATAAACTCTCCCTCATGTTATATAGTTCAGCAGGAGGAACAATTTGACCTTCAGGCGTTTCATATGCATATTTTCACACAGCATGTGTGTGTGTGGTATGGTTCTGTGAAGTCCCGGCATCTTTATAAAATTCATTTTGCAGTCTTGCTGATATGCTGCTTGAAGGTAATAGCTTTAACATTGCAGTTTTATCATGGCACACACAAACGTATGCATCACACTGGTCGACACCATTTATTGAATCTTTATTCTCTGTATGAATGCCTCGGCAAATGCTCGCAAACATACATGCCCTTGCGCTAAATGACCACAGTAAGTCCAGTTTGGGGATGAGCCCCATAGAGAAGGTGATCTTTATTTAAATCCAGTTGTCTGTACTCAGGCCTAATCTCCTCCAGCAGAAAGGTGGAATTTCTCCGCTTTGCCCTGCTCACTGATGTGATTTACTCCAGGTGGGGGTGCAAAAACTGGATGGAGGGATGAAGGGGTGGTGGTAAAAGTGAATGATGGGAGATGGATAGGATGCAGGGAAACGTTATCCATCTTTGCAAAGGTGGCGGACATAAAAAGCGAGTGCAAATGAATGATCATGGGGGTTTCACAAATCCCCTGGGTAAGAATACTTCATGGCCGTGCATTTCTGGTCCTGTTTAAGTGCGGGTTCAAAATGCTGTGGACTTCCATCTGCTACACGGCAGTGCCTAGTGATTAAACACCACATTCGAGCACTAATGAAAGCAGTTTTCCTGATTTCCTTAGAGAAAATGAACATACAGTCTATGTTCTAAAGTCTCATTAAAACAGTGTGAGGTGAATTTATTGAATGTAAACCTTTTGACACAGGAGATGTCTATGTATCAAAATTACTGGAAAATGACTTGACTATACAACGTACAAACATACACTTTTAATGTCAAAACTGTCCGTATATACATTTACTAAACACAACATTAGGTAGACTTAATTAGGGGTGTCAAAATGTGTGCATTAATCTTGAGTTAATTTAAAGTTCCTTTAATGCCATTCATTTTTTTAACATGTGATTAATAACTGCCCCTTGGAAAGCCTGTACTGGGGGAAATCCATTCGCAATGCAGCAGACGCGTTCACGTCAAAATTTAGCAGTAATACATTTTGTTGTAATGCATATATTTGTGGAGACTGGGTTCAAGTTGTATTTTACAGTTTTAAAAATGTGCAGAATGTCACAAGTTACTTCATGTTAAAGATTAGATAGCTCTTAACATGAAAAGAAAAATGCACTGAGCTGTCCCCAATGTCTTACAAATGCAATTATGCCATCTAGTGGCAGAAAAATGACCAACACAAATCAATATCACTTGTTTTTTACAATACAGTAAATATTTTTTTAATTTTAACTTAATTATGTGAATTATTATGAAATTATGGTATCAATGACTAAAAGATGCAGCCATATTTCTATTAATTTAAAAAAAAAATCCACTTTTATGTTAACAAGAGTATGCAAGCTTAGAAAAAACATTTTATTGTAAATGTTATTGTACATTTAGAACGGATATAAAATGTGCTATTAATTGCGAGTTAACTTTTGAAGTCATGCGATTAATTACAATTTTAAAGAAATTACCGCCTGACACCCCTACTCTTAATACTATCTTTGCTTGACAATGTTTTAAACCTCTTTTAAAACTACATTAGTCTTGCATCATCATCAAAGCTCATATCTGCGGCTGGATGTGGTCAAGGTCGTACAAAGGGCAGAGCATCTCTCAATGATGTGAAGGAGGTAATTGAAGCTGCTGCAGCCCACACAAACGCAAGGGGTGCCTCGGCACGGCATGTCAGTGTCATAGTGACAACGCATTGCTACTGCTGCTATGAGAACGAGCTGTTACACCATTCCGCTGACAAGTAACTGCACTTATATGAAGCCTAAGTCATTCTGATTTCTGGATCTGGCATTCGAGGTTATTTACAATGCCGCTGGGCTACAGTGAAACACAACCTACAGTATAGCATTAATGGGCATTTAGATGTACAGTGGACCAATTGAAGTGGAACACAATCCATTCCTGGAGACTGTTCCTTTAGTTTGTTCTAGTGCAGTGGTGGGCAAACTCGGTCTTTGAGGGCCGGAGTCCTGCAGGTTTTGGATGTTTCCCTGCGCCAACGCTGCTGATTCCAATCAACAGGATCGTTATCAGGCTTATGCAGAGCTTGCTGCTAATCATATATCAGCTGCGTTGGAGAAGAGAAACATCCAAAACCTGCAGGACTGCAGCCCTCGAGGACCGTGTGCCCACCCCTGTTCCAGTGAGTGACACTTATGCCTCTTAGTTCTGAGGTTAAGAGTTTGAATCTAAACTCTGACCTTGTTATTTGGCAAGATTGAATATTAATGTGATCAATTAATGCCCCTTTGAAAGGCACAGCAAAGACTCAAAGGCTGACCGAAAATATTGTCTCCAAAACAAACTATAAGAAATGGAAATGGGAGCTCAAAAGTCGTACACAGTCCGATTAATACATTTTGCTGTTGGATTTATCAACACTGGTATCCTATTCATTTGCTCCCAAAAACGTATACAAATGTTATATTTTAAATATAACCATGGTCACAAAAACATATTTACATGTTTTTTTTATGTTTTTATGCTAAAGCATACAGAAAGCTTTGATGCAGCCTCTGAACTGAAGAGAACGCTTAAAGCAATTGTAGTTATTACAAAAACGGCCAGCAGAATATAAGACACCATGTTGCAAAAAGCTCTTTTCCTCAGTGTTTTAAACAGATTTGTGAATAATGATGAATGAAGAGAAATATATTTTTTCCCTCATGAATGAAGAGACTCTCATCTTACTTTTGGTAGGTTCCGTGTTTTTACAACAATAGAACACAATATTCTGTGGGCCTTGCAAAATCAGTCAAAATCCAGTAAAACAGCCGGGGAGTGAAGGGGGTTGCTTCAGTGAAAATATCTGGGAGTGAATGAGTTAAAGGGTTTCTGCACCAGAAAAGTCAAAACACGTAAAAATACAGACTGGAAAGCAAAGGGCAGAAAAAAATCACTGGCTTTTTGTTGCATTTTTGCAAATTCTGTTTTCATTTTTGAGTCTTGGTATGTATGCATTTCCCAAGGGTTGTTTAACCCTCTAGCAGCCAGCATTAGAGAGCTGATTTCTATTGCTCATCCCCACCCAAAAAGTTTGGGCCCTTTAAGTCTCTTCTCAACTTCTTTCATTCACTTTCTCATCCTTGGCACAACTTTCTCACTTCGCTACTCTTCTTCACCTTTGAAACCCTTCTTTCTCAAAGACAAAAGAGAAGTTTTCCTCTCCTGTCAGAGGGATTGGATCGATCCATCCTGAAACCTCCTGCCAGTGTCCCAAACTGCTGGGCCAAACCATTAAACTCTGCATGTGGGGGGGATTACTTCTTGCTCCTCGTGCAATTCTCCTTGACTTGACTTCTCCCGCTTCCCCATTGTTCCCTCAAGCTCTGATACCTTCGGAATCTCTGTTGTGTAAGCTTGATCCTTTCCTTAGATCGATACCTTTGCTTGCTCGCCACTTTTCCCCCAGCTTGTCGCAGCATCTCCTACGTGCCCTTGTGTCCTTCGCTTTTGGAATGTGTGCTTGGAAAGTGTCCATTCTGCAAACCCACGGCAAAACGATGCCAGTTATGATACTTTTGGCTGCAAGCTGCTCAGTTAGTCTGTCTGTATATAGAGTGCATGCATTTGGTAAGTTACTCAGTTGTAAACAGCCACTACTATTCATCTCCGAAAGTTTGTTTTTGTGTGTGTGTTTGACTCTGCACCCTGGAAAAAGCCAACCCCCTGATAGGCTGAGTCGATACACAGTGTGAGAAAGGCAATAACCCCGATGGCAAACCTCTTATCTCAAATCTCTCCCCTCCCTGTCTTTTATCTGTTTGCCTCTCACTCTTCCATTCCCCCTCATATGTGCCTTTGACCCTAGCAACCCCACCCATAGTCCCGCACCCACCCACCAACCCATTACTACCCTTATAATAACCATAGTCAAGTCTGCCAAACCAACCAAACAGTGAAAGGAAAACAGAACAACAGTGCAAATCAGGAGCCGCTTTCACACTGGCTTTCTGGTAAATGGGTGCATCACAGGTAAAGCCAGGATTTAGACACTTTGCCTAATCAGGACACAGCCATGTATGCATTTACACAGCTGTGGCCTGGCGCAGTGAGGTAATTGCATGAGTGGTGACATCATCGACAGGACACAATTTGTGTAAATTCAATTATATTTAATTAAATCAAAACAAGTTCCCAGGTGTCTTCAAAAAGGCGTTCCACCTCTGGTATTACATCGGAAGACTGCAAATTCATGTCGACTTCTATCCTGCGTCTTTCATACTAGCTGATTTAAAAAAAAAACGTACAAATAGCAGGTTTAGGGGATGGTCAGGGAGACAACACAGTTGGTTGTGACTCTGGAGAGAGCATGTGCAGGAGGAAGCCACAAACAAATGCAGCCACAACCACAAGATATTACGAAGTGCGTAACCCACTTTCCATTCAACTGCAATAATGTTTTGCAAAATTATTATCTCTGTGGAACTTTTGGTCCGTTCCCTTAGAAGAACAGCTAAATATATTCATGGTTAAGGTCAAGGTCAGTCCAATTCCTTTGATTTTTTATTCATTGTTTCATTATGACTTAATTGCCATGATCCTATGGTCTGATTAAGTGACCCGGAAGTGCCTCAAAACCAACAGGAAGTGCACCAAATTGAACAGGAAGTGACCCAGAAGTGTCCCAAAATCAATAGGATGTGCTCCAAATTCAACAGGAAGTGATCTGGAAGTGCCGCAAAATCAACAAAAAGTACCCCAAATTAAACGAGTGACCCGGAAGTGTCCCAAAACAAACAGCAAGTGCCCCAAAATCAACAGCAAGTGAACTAAATCAGCGTGTTTGAAAAATGTCATTAAAACATCAATGTTTTTTTTTATGCTTTAGCACAGGACTGTATGTTCCAGTACTTTTGTCCATATATTGTAGTATGCTTAAGCCCTCCCTGCGTTGTTGGCTGCCTTGTCTGTTTTTGAGTGTTGTGGTGTTAGATCGGTATTTTCCTCAAACCCTCCAGAACTCTGGAATCCTGCCGACCAGCTCCCCAATGACACATTTGTCACTTTGTCATTTGTCATTCTCCACTCCCCACGGCTGACTGCCTGTATCATGTGCGCGTGTGTTTGTGTGTATTTGGCTGGACACAACACAGCTGCAGCCCTCATTCTGGCCTCATTACTTCACACTTCACCCCTCTTGTCTCCTCACATAATCACGCTCTCCCTTCCCGCCTCTCGTCACTCTTCTCTGACTTCTCAGGGTTGGTCTCCTCTTCTCAGGATGCTTTTTCTTCTTGACTAGTCCGCTAATTGTGTCCCCTCCTTTTCCAGTCTTGTAGTGATATAACATGGTCTTTTGATGTTATGAGGTCCATCTGACTTTGTCGAAAGTGGCTGGTAAAGAGTTATATATATTAGTGGGTTCTGGCTGGGCTTCACTCCAAAATGTGCAAATTTTGCACAATAACGGCATGGGCGATGGAGCTTACTCCCTGGCCTATATTTATTTACAAATAAGTAAGATTTTCTTTTTGGAAAAATAAAGCACAAAAGAAATTATATTTCAACTTAATATGTGTTATTTGGACCATTAATGGGCCATTTCATACATGTTTGATAGCACACGTTTAATATTCAAACCTAGAACAAAGTGCTGCAGACCATTCTGAAATAACATGGGCTTAGCATCATTTTGCCACCTCAACAAGGACTTCAGGCTCCAGGCTCATCTAAGGTGGGTACAATCAGAAACACCATAATCAGCCCAGTGGGCCCTAGATGGGAGAAAGCTGGGTTGCCAATGTGGGTTTTAGCTAAGGCCCATATGAGGCCCACCTTTAAGCCAATGTGGTTTTAGTTAGGGCCCATATGAGGCCCCCCTTGAGCCTATCTGAGCTTGCCCACATGGAGCCACCATGAAATCCCTGGCCAAAATTAGGGTACCCACTTGGGTAGCCCAGATGGGACCCATTCACCAGCCCATATCCAACCCACATGGGCCCCACATAGGTTTGGTGAGAGGAAATGGGATATTGCATAGTATAAGCAACTCAACTAATAATGTATTGTCCAATAAATTGACCATAATGGTTAAACTGGAGAACTGTACCAATGCTTTACTTTAAAGTATCTTTTTTTCCTTTTCAGCATTTCATCCATCACTAATACAGTTTATCTTGTCTCCTTTAGCCCCACCAGAGTAGAAGTTATTTTTAATTCATCATTGAACATTGGCACGCGTGCGCTTATGTAGCATTTATTGTATTAGCATTATGGTTGTGGAGCATGCCTCGGGCCAACGTAAGTCAAAAAGGGAATCGGGGAATTGTAAAAAGAAATCAAGTGACCCAGGCTGAAAGAATGGACACGCAAATGTCTGATGTCCTCCTATATCTCATCCTGTGTCATGAAATTAGCCTGAGGCTGGTAGGTTAAGCAAAATTGTACACACACGAAAGGCACCCACAGCTGCACCTTGCATGCACGCAAACTGCCATGTGGCATGTATAGAATGCTCCACATGTTAAGGATTAGCATGCACGCACGGATAGGGACTTGCCGCAGCTCCCCCACACAACCCTGAATATGGAAATACTCATCCACGCTTAAAAAATATATATGTAAGTGATCCTATATGTCGGTTTTACATATCTGTTCCCATGACAGGCATTGTGTATTCACAGCGTTGTCATCTAACCTTCTTGCGACTGTCACAATCCCTTTACTGCGCCATCCGTATATTCCGAGGCAGATCACCATCATTAGCGCCTCCCTCGAGAGCCTTGTGCAAGGGAAAAACAATAACGTTTGAACATTTATTTGACGGTGGATGATGCGGAATTCCTATTCCACTTAATCTGAGAAATCAAACAGCCATCACGTCTCGTCACCGGGCTCAGGTTGCGGCTGCGGGCCGCGATTCTATTCTTGTAACTCTTCTTTCGATTCATTAGCGAGGCGGCAGTATCGTGTATTTTCCTCCGAAGCTCCATTTTTAAGCATAACAAAAGAGAGGCCGTCGTCTTTGTGATTTATTTTACTCCGGTGATTGGCTTTGCATTTAATCAGTAACCAAGAGATGGTGAGGGCGATTGCATGGCTGTTGCAAGTGACAGCGGCGCCATTAAGCCGTGGCTGGGTATGAATAAGCTTGGCTGTTGTGTAGGTGTGAGTGTGAGCGCAAGGTTTATAGACCATGTTAAATGTCCCTGGCATGTGAGCCATGTCTTATGGCCTCGGTCTGTCTGTCTGTCTGTCTTTCTGTCTGATTGGTGCGGCGCAGCAGCATCAAAGCGTGAAGATAACAGTGGCATAGTCAAGGGCACACTCATCTGTCTCTCTGTCTTCCTCCTCCTGTATAGATTGCTATCTTTCTCGTGCTGCATCCCTCATCTTAGCGCAACCATCAGTTTCCCTCTGTACTCACATTGACATTTTTTTCAAGCCACCTTTGTCAGATTTTTGCTTATTTGTTTTTCCGCATAGCTCTAATCAAATCTATTCTCATGCGTTATCGGCAGTCCGTCATTTGTTCAAGCCGAAACAAACTGTAATTGTCATTCCATCATTTTATTTTAACCATGCTTCCGTCATCACTGTCGCCACCATTTTAGAACTGATAGACAGGTAGGCATTCCGTCAGTCCGTCCATCATTCAACAAAACGGGTGTCCATCAGTATTGGATCCGGTTAGTAATGATTACACCAACGATGTCATTTGTCAGGATAATGAGCATCTATAAGTGACGAACTGATGGAATGCCCACCTCTGGAAAAACAAACAAAAAAGCAATGTCCACCTTTGATTAATATCACCCCACCATTTTATTAGTACTCTGGCAAGCAATAAGGACATTATCTCTATCATCATCATGAAAATCTTAGGTCAAAAGTCTATGACAATGGTGGACCAACCTGGATACCTCACTAGCCTAATTAATGCTATCATTTATAGCAGTGGCGAGCGGTCATAATAAGCTATTAATGTAGTTGCATGCCCAAGCCCTTCAATAAAATCATTAAAAATATTAATCTGTCAGTGTCCTCTATTATACAATACCTTAGTTCTACTGTTTTGATCTTAAATTCCTGTGTAATTTGTCCTGTTTTCTTCACCGAGAGCTGAAAACCCGACGGCTTGTTTCGCGCCTGCGCAATGAGAAATCAAGTTGTGTTGGTTCCGAGAGGTTGCTTCTGTACGTGCGCTTTTTGAATGGCAAAAAATCTGGCAGTAAAGCAGCTTATCTGACAACACACATACGCATAATTGGCTTACTTGACTTGTTCTGCGGTAAACAGTAAGTGGTTCTGTTCATCGCCGAGTCACAATTAGGGCCGTTTTCCCTGAAAACTTTTGAGGAAAAGAAGAATATAATTTCAAGTGGTCGTCCTATTCCTGAAGTAATCATCATTAAAACGGGGAAGAATTTCATCCGTCACTTTCAAGCCAGGACGTACGAGAAACATAAATGGCTCGCTGGCTGTCCACAGGTTAGCAAAATGTTGATTGTTGGTTGAAATCTGCTACAATGTCATTTTTTCCACTCCCGGGTTGAGCCCATTTCGTGGGCACAAGCCAGTTCCGAATACTGTAAATTCCAACGTATTGGCAAATTTGTGCGCTTGTGATTGTGTCATTTCACTCACCACGGAGCTGGTTGCATTACAGTGTGTGTGCATCAACCTGCGTCAGTCCTGTATATTTCCACTTTAATTTTATACCTACACAGTGGTCTAAAATAATAATTAAATATTATTTAATATAAAAATGAATAATAAAAATACCCCAATATTTTTCAGCTCGCATATGTGTCACTCCAGCATGCCCACTCTAAAAGGTCACCGCTCGCCACTGATTTATAGATGTGAAACGGTGTAAACAAAATCTTGCCCTGACCATCAATTTTAAAAGAAGACACTGTGCACTATTGTTCGTATACAGGCGCCCTTGCGCTCATCGTAAAAGCTGGCGCAACTTTTTGTGAATTTGGTAGACCACACTCCACCTCCATAAGCGTCTCGGCATACTTTACACTACATCTCCAGCCTAGATTTTATGCTGCATTTGAGCAAAGTGAAAAGTCAGACTTTTCCGACCTTACACCAGGAAGCGTGCCATTAAAATCAGAGATCCGAGTTGCGAATTTGGAATATTAAAGGAACCTGACTTTACCAAGTGGCTGACGTCACTCAACAATGGTGGCCCCTGTGGAGAGACAGACCGTGAATAGCAAAGCATAATTGACAAGATTTTTAAAATGTATTTATTTCTCAATATTTCTTGTTCATTTAATTTATTTGATATTGGTTCACATAAAAAAAAAACATTGGACTGACTGTAAACCAGAAAAATTAACTATTATCTATCAGAATCAGCCATGTTTGTTGTTTATGTTTGCCTCAAACACTTCGAAATTGGGCCAATCCGACTGGGATAAATCTGACTTCCCACTTTCCTCGAATGCAGCATTAGATTCACGAACACCAGGTCCAGGAAGATGTTGAAAAAAAGGATTTGTGTCAAAAACTAGATATAATCGGAGACTTATAAATTGTTTATTAGGAAAACTGTTTATTTATTGATTTACACTCTTTAAAAGTTATTTGATAAAAGGTTCATTTATAAAGCATTTTTCCACTTACAAAGCCTTAAAAGCACGACACATTTTGACTACTCATTGATCTACAGATGACGCATCATCAGGAGCAATCGGGGGTTTCAGTATCTTGCTCAAGGATACTTCGACATAGTCACAGTGGCCTGGAATCAAACCACTCTACCACTGAGCCACGCCGCTCATTTTGAGGAAATATAGAAAATTGTAAGGGTATATGGATAAAAAAAACAATGCAAAGTATCTTGTTTGTGTAAAGTGCTTTATTTTTGTTCTTGAGTTTTGACTGTAAGGATATTTATCCTTGTCCTCTCAGTCACATGGATGCACAATCAAGGGTGCAAAGCAGTCTCCAATTGCCCACGCCGCATGTGCGGCCGACTTCTTCATGCACTTTCTTAAACGGTAACTGTGCAACCATCCATCATATGTTGAAAAAACAAACCACGGGTATTAAATTCTTGATTCTACTTTAAGACATTCTATTTTTTTTCTCCTTACCTCTATTGTGTGCATGCCTATACATTGTGTATACGGTGAATGCAGCCTCCCATTTGTAGTTATGGATTACATGGTGGTTTCAGTTTCCTGTGGGCCTTCAGTAATAATAATAATGTGATACATTATTGATCCATAAAGAGAATTTCCATTTGCAGGCCAGAGTTCAGGGTTAGCTCAGACCGACCAGACAGTTTTTCAGTGTGTGCGTGTTCGCTTTTGTGTGTGTGTGTGTGTGTGTGAGCAATCCACTTAAACCCATTCGTCTTTTGGGGAAATATTGACAGATTGATCTGTTCATGTGTGGGTTATTGTGTGAAAGCTGCCAATTTGATGGAAGTGTGGCGTCTCCTACAGAGAAAGCAGAAACTCGCTGCTTCCCTCAGAGGCAGCCTAAATCATTGTTCTCTATTTCACTTTGTTTTATCCATGCACCTTTTGTGCACTTACAATGCTGGGGTTGTTCCAATCCCATTTTGTGACCAGAAATTGGTGATAATCATGTAATTTTCGGATACACAGTTTCAATTTTAAAGAATATATATATATATATATATATATATATATTAGGGCTGCAACTAATTATTATTTCAGTAATCAATTAAACTGTTAAAAAAAAAAATCTGATCTTGTGTTTTTTTTTTGTTTTTTATGTCCATGTTGTACTGTATGTACTGGACATCATCTTATGTTTCCCGTCTTATGGAAGCGGTATCCTCTCACACTGCTGCCGTGTATGATGGCAGATTCTTCGCCTCGTCTTTTTTCTCCACTTTAACGGTGTGAAGAAAAAGCCTCTTGACATCCGCAATGATTCGGAGGAGCAGGGATGCAATAAATCAACACTAGCAAAGAAAAGTTGCACAAACAATGAGAATAAAGAAGCCAGATGTAACGCCTACGCTAACTTCCAAAGCACTTGCCCTCCTGATGGGGTTTTCCACGCTTGCCTTCCATCTCTCCTCTCGCACCCCTTTCCTCCCCCATTCCGTCTCTTCTGCTCTGCCTGAGGTGCTTCCTCTGGATCAGACATGACTTGTCACGAAAGCGCCGTAATCCCTCCATTACAAAGTGACCTGTGTGTGTGTGCGTGCGTGCATGCTGCTTGTGTGTGGTCATGTGTGTGTGACTGTCTCTCGGGCTATGGCCTACATTGAATTATTCATGAAGCATGTTTATGCCTTCTCCTTTACTCGTGCCTTCTCTCATTTTACCCGTTCAATGCCGACAATGCCCCGCCCACCCCCTCCACTTCCAAATCACCCCACATACTGCACTTCCCATGTGTTCACTCCCTATCTCCTTGTATGACCCTGCTTCTAGGTGCTAACTGACAGTGGGTCTCACGCCATGTCAGCATGCCTTAACACACTTAAGCGTGATTGCCGGTCTCCATGCACACGCTATGAGTTAAGTGTGGCGGAGTAGTCTGGATTTTGGTGTGCACTTGTGTATGTCTGTGTTTATTTTGTGAGCCAAATTTGTTTTTTTGTGAAAGTCAGCAGACAGGAAAGAGAAAGATATGTCAGAGTGGATCACTGCACTCGCACCGTGACACCATCCGTGTCATTATACATGCAACATGTGTATAACTCACGCAAGTCTGGAATGAACAAGGTTACTTTGTCTGGAATTATTTCTAGTCTGAGAATAATAATCAACAGCAGGAGCCATTTGGACTGTGAAGCACCACCACCAATTCTTCCCCACTTTGAGAGGGGAAGGCTACCGGTTAGCAGTTAGCACCAAGCAGCAGTTCTCGAAGGGGTCTGCATGGACACTAACAGACCCCTTTCAAAGACGAGAGCAGAGTGTTTGCCTGTTTTGTCACTTGGAGTGAGTCGAAGTCACTTGTTGTTTTGACGTTAAGTGCATTTTATTCAGCATGTCCAGAAGATAGCCCGTGTAGCATCTGCTTCGTTTTCAAGAAAGGCGCAATCACCAATCACAAAATTCACAAAATAATAGCATACAACATTGTACAAAAAATTTTATTTACCAGAATTCAGCAATAATAAATATAAAATAAATATATACAGTATATTGGTCGTGACTGGGGTCCAGTTGTAATTAAGTGGATGGGTTCATTCATGTTCTAATTATTTTTCCTTGTAATTTGAAACGAAAAAAATGTGCTGTTCATGTCACCAACGACTAACCTGAATCGCAAATGCCACTTATATATATATATATATATATATATATATATATATATATATAGATAGATATAGATAGCATCAGCTATTTTCGTTAATTTTTATATTAACGAAAAAGAAGGTGCTACAGATGAGGCACAGGCGCCGTAAAGTCCAAACGACGTAGGTCGCGTCCGATGCAACTCGAGGACTCCCTGTACAGTATAAATATGTCCGATTCTCATTACTATTTACATTGTAGATTCTCACAGGCATCAAAACTAAGAATAAACACATGTGGAGTTCTGTACTTAAGAAGAAAAAAAAGGTGAAATAACTGAAAACATATTTTAGATTCTAGTTTCTTCAGAATAGCCGCCCTTTGCTCTGATTACCACTTTGTACACCCTTGGCATTCTCACCTCTGGGCACTCCTTCAATACTGTTGGAAAACCATTTGAAGTGACTACTCTTGAAGCTCAACAAGGGAATGCCAAGAGTGTGCAAAAAAAATCATCAGAACTAAAATTGACTATTTTGAAGAAACTAGAATAGAAAATGTGTTTTTTCATTTTTTCAGTACATAACTTGCATGTGTTAATTGATGGTTTTGATGCCTTCAGTGAGAATCTACAATGTAAATAGTCATGAAAATGAAGAAAATGCATTGCATGAGGTTTGTCCAAACTTTTGGCCTGTACTGTATATACTGTTTTTAAAAACACCTACACAATATGAGTGCCACGTAAAATCTGTTTTGATTCACAAGATATATTTGACAATATCGTAATTGTGGTAAGCTACAAGAGAGGCTCAAAATATACCATCAAATCTCGTGAAAAACACACACCAATGTATAATATGTTCCCCCAAAATCACCCTTAAAAGCAGGCAAAAGTAAACAAGGATAAAATCCAACCTTATCATTTGTTATAGATCTCATTTATCACCATTTGGAATGAAATGAATGTGTATAGATAAACAGAAGTGGCCCACGTCTGCTGCGCCTCCTGATCAAACAGAATTAGGTATGGACTCATCAGATTGGATATAGACGACATGTCTGCTGCTGCCATTGTGTGCATGTGTGTGCATTAGGAATCAATAGCGATGAAGCCACTTCAAATAAGCAAACATTTCGTAACGCTCGTCTGAAGCTCCCTCGACTAGAGTGCCTGTAGAGCTAATAAATAAAATGCAGTTGCTTAATTAGATTTACATGTTATTAATCAATAAGTTGTAAGGATTTAGTGATAACTATTTTTTTCCCATTGCACTTCAACTAGTGCAAATCCCTGGAGCAACTCTACTTGTTTACTTGGCTATTCCGAAGTTAATGTAATTGGCAGCCTCTGTGTTTCTCCCCTTCCGAACCTAACACCAACAACCAATCACATTCAATAAACCGGAGACTGGTACTAATAAAAAGAAGGATGGATGTTGCGACCGATAGCTTGTGTCATTTATCGACCACGCGTGTCCGCCCTCTGCACGCCGAGTGTGTGCCATTGCGGTTTCAGGTCATGCATTATTTGGCTACGCCAGGCGGCGCATAGGATATGTGGTACTTCCATTTTCCTTGTTTGTGTGTGCTGCAATCTTTATAACAGAGCTTGTTTGTTTTTGTGTGAACGAAGCGCATTAAGACGGGCTCAGCTGTGTCAGCTTAAAAAAAAGAAATTTCAATAAAGGTTTGTTTTTCCAAGCTGAGAGAGGCATGACTTGTTGGAATTACCCAGCAGGCTTTATGGCCTTTCTAGCTTTGTAACTATGAATATGGGGCCCATTTAAAGTCATCATCAGATGCCGTTGCAATTCGATCGTAGCGCCTCTGAATGGTGGAGATTACTGAAACACAACAAGCAATTTAAGGAAATAGTTTAAGCAATCTCGACCCACTGAGAACTTAACATTTGCAAATATATTCAGACAAATCAAACCTATCAACCGACAAATCAGTTATACAAATAATATACAGATTTTGCCACAATATCAGGCTTCCGTCCACACTCGAAAAACATCATGGTTGGTTAATTTAAGACTGACTCGGTGTGAATGTGAGTATGAATGATTGCCTATTTTTGCCTGGTGACCAGTACATGGTGGAAGACTGTTTCCACTTCTGTGTCCTTTTCCCTCGGTCCATCTGGTTGCAGCTTAGAGCCAAATTAGAACTTTGCTGCTGGTGCACAAGGCAGTTCTGTACTGTCAGGCCTGAGGTCCAGACTTAAACACCAGCATTTGTTCTGACCCCACCAGCTGCTCAACTGCCTCTTGTCCTTCCTTCCTACACTGACGTCTCAGCCTGGACCTCATGTCTCGGCAAGTTTAGAATGACCTTTTCCCTCCCCCAGATGACTTACAGCATCAGTACTTGTTGCTTTGTGGTGACTTTATTTGTTGGGACTTGACTGGTGTGCGAAAGAACATTTGGAATGTGTTTGTTTAAGCTGTGCTGTGACTGGGATGTTTTGAAGGCGTATTGTGTAAGGGTGTTGAGCATAAGAGGACTTGGCTGTGTGGGGTGTCCGCGCCGTCTCCGCTCTTGCTCGTGCCACTTCCTTTCTAATAAACTGTCACACGGTCGCCTCTGTCCAACTGGCACGGTTAGAACATGTCTGGGTGGAATGGATAGAGGTAGTGTGTGTTGGTACGGAAGGCAATTGTGTGTTGCCTGGTTTACAAGATGACTGAAGGGAAAGTCTTTCAACTGTATTAATGGCATTCAATAATAGTACACAATGTTTTAAAACTAGACATTTTCAATTTATGTAGAAATTGCATGTGAAGACTGAAATGATGAATGAAAAAAATACTGAAAAGTTGAATGATTTTGAACAATGTGGAATGATTGGGAAAAACGATATCAAATGATGTGAAATGATATTTAATGCAATGGATGTTCTTTTTTCAAATGTGCCATTCAGAGGGGGGTCATAGAAATTTGTCCTAAAACTGGCATTTTTGGAGATTAAAAATTGGGAATTTTGGTTATGTAAAAAATGTTGGCATGCTGAAAAATCCCTTCAAAGATGAATTAAATGTGCTGAACATTTAGGATTTGGAACGAGATTGATGTACTGTAATGTGATTGTGTCATTGAGAATGAAAAGGAACTTTTTGGGGAGTAGGGAGGCACTTCTCGTTGGATAATGTTGAATTTTTTTGAAATCAGAATTTGTGGCATGTGAATTGAATGAGCTGAACGTTTTGAATTCCAAATGGGGACAATGTGAATCTGTTTTGTTCAAAGTGACATTGGGAATGAGTAGGGATTTTATTGGTGGGAAATGTAATTGTAAAAATTTTTGAATTTGTGGTTGGTGAGAATGTGTGAAGGTCTCCACCGTTGTGTGTCGTTATGTGCCTGACAGGCTTACAAGTACAATATATTTGTTATATAATAAATATTTTAAATATAAGTAAAAAATCTTTATCAGTCCATCATTGGAGAAATTTGCATTGTTTCAGCAGTAATAGTGGATACAGGAAAAAGACAAATACAAAAGTAGTACGCCTAAACTGCACAAAATAGAAACTTGAAACATTCAGTGCATTACCTAACCAATTCAATCTATCAGCAAAGTTATTTGTTATTTTGAATGCTGATTGTTCATTTTAAATTTCAGATCTGATTGATCCAATGAATAGACTTGTGTTCTTTGTTTGTGCTTATCAATTTGTGTATTTTACAATTGTGTTGATTGTGTTGAATGTTCACTGCATCATTCTGAGAGACGTTTTAATGTTGTCTGAAGTCCGTAACCACAATATAATAAAAATCTGTTGCAGTATAATTCTACACCACTCCCGTACTTGGAATAATACACACAATCATATCTTGAACTGGATCCCATAAAATTGCGGCCAGTGAGTGTATATGTTTTCATTTTATGACTTAACATTAGCACTTTTCTATATATTAGGTACTTTAAAGGTAAGATCTGACATTTTTATATTATGTACCACTGCTAATAATATATTTCCTGCTGTTGACTTGTGACGAGTATAACTCACTTGTGACCCTAATGAGGGAAACATATGTGTGGATGGAAGCTCATAAAAAACACACACATAAACATATGGCATGATTTATAAATCTCTACCCATCTTTTACTCATTGTACCTTCTGCAAACAGTACTTTAGCTCCCTCACTTCTTGCTAAAACACTAACGACATTTCACAGCTGTGTACCTCCACTGTGATAATATAGTCAAATCTAATCTAATCTAATGAGCTCACTTGTGTGAGCATTCTATCTAACTACAAATACTGAGTGCTAATAGGAGCCTTGGCGATTCGCCTTTAGGTATTGAGCTGCACATGGTGCAATTTATTTTTTTACTATGGTTTGGAAGGGTTCTGTGGAACAGCTTCATATACGTTTTTATGCATCAGCGACCCATTGTTATAATTGGCTGTGTGGATTTTTTTCCTTCTACTGTTATTCAGCTATACGTTCATTGTTTAAGGGCTGACAGTCCATATCCTGCCCCGGTCCATGTGATATGAGCCAAAACTGAGCTTTTTGTCCTCCCCCTTTTTGTTTTTTTTCTAGTCTTGGAATTGAGAACTTGTTGTTTTATGTCTGCACTTTGTTTACCTCCTACAGCTGTGGTAAAGTAATCAAAATTCATGCATTCATGTCTGCATCTCAGTGTTTGTTTTTGATACGAGACTCTCAAGCATACCTTGTGTCTGATGGCATTTCATAACCTTTTTAGTACCCAATTTTGTGTCCGCTGCTCTTTTTGCCCTTTCAGTCGCACGCATTCATGTTTAACAAACAGTGAAGTGCGTAAAAGGGGGAGAGAGCAGAGGAAAATAAAACAAATGCCACTGAGCTTGTGTGCACTTAACGTCTATATGAGTGCCTCCTCAGCATTCTCATGGTCAGCGTTGCCTTTGTTTCCCTCTCACATCACTTGTTGTACGCCACGTTTTTTTTTGTACTGTTGACCTTCATGTGACAGTTGGTGGTGTCCTTGTTTGAAATATAATTGTGTCTGCATTCCCGTCTCCACTGCGTAGCTGTAAGAGAACGGAATGAGAACATTAAATGCTGTCCAGCGTCATCCCTAAATCTCTCATATGCTCTCTGCACATTTTAACGTCTCTTCCTCTCAAGCGACGTCCATCCCTGCTCATAAACTCACCCTTCCCATCATGTCTACAAGCAGCTAAGCTCTGCTGGGGGTTCCAGTCCACTTGGGCTCGATTCCCTTTGGTCATGTTGTGGTCATGTCACATTAAGCGCCAGCAATTTTTGTGTCAGCAGCTTCCATCTTCCCCACACACACGCACACCGCCGCCTCTAAACTGCTACTCTTTAGTCACTTGCTACTGATATCTGTGTGGGTTTGCTGTGCTTGTATTTCTCTACGTGACGTGCCCTTGATGCTCCAGACAGTTTGTCCCTAAAGGATGTGGTTTGACTCTTTGTAATAAAGAGGCAGTGGCTCGAACAATGCTGCACGCACAACGTGTTGTACATCATTTTTATCACTACATCTGCGCCTGTTTAATGTTGCAACATAAACAAATGTAGTCAATTCAAGTATCTATCCTTAGTCATGAACACTATATTCAGATAATGTAATGGGTCATTTTGGATACATTTACAAATTATTGAGGCTGCTGTTTTCTGAGCTATATTTGGAACATGTTTTTTTTTTTTTTTATGTACTAAAGTGTTCCCATAATTTAATCTATTTCAGGGCTACCTTGCTATTCCGTTGGGTTTCCTGCTATTTTTCTTCATTCTGAGTTGGACCAATAAAAAAAAGGTGTTTTTGTTTAGCAGTTTTTTTCTTTTTGGTTTGTTTCGGTCGTTAGGGAGTGGTGGTATTGTTTATATAAACCGAGACCATAAACATTAGAGCTCGTCGCCACCAAAATCCCTCTTCCCTTGTTTGGAAATACGCTCAGAGAGCACTGCTTAATTCAGACCGTTCAAAACTCAGAATGCTGTTCAAATGTGCTATTTGGTTATTCAGAGTGCCCCCCAAAATGGAGTAGCCTAACCCTGAGCATTGGGCGTACAAGGAAAATAAACAGTTGAGGCACAAGCAGATGATTGCAGAAATGAATGTGCTCTGGCACAGCACGAGGACGACGTAACGCCCACTTAATAACCATGTTAAAGTTTTTCTTTTTAGTTTAAAATGGCTTACCTTAAACGGAATCATGTGTTGCATTCTAGCCAAAGGGACAATGCTGGTGGATTAATGTGCAGTAAATCTTTGGACTTCTACTTCTACTCATACTTCTTCTACAGTTATGATTTTTAAGCTGCTTCTTCTTTTACTTCTTCTTCTACTTCTTTTTTTACTTATTTTACTTCTTCTTCTTCTTCTACTGCTACTTCTTCTTCTTCTACTTCTACCACTTCTACTATTTCTTCTTCTTTATATGGATTTACAGTGCCGGTCAGATCATGTCTTGATGTTATTTATTATTCATTTTGCATTTCAAAAGTTACATGTTTTTAAGTGTTTAGAAAAGTCAACTTGTACTTCACGGAAATTCACCGATCTCAAAGGATCTGTGAACCTAACAAAAAGTGTGGGAACACTGTAAAAGTAATTTATTTGTTATTTATTTAACAATAAAAGACTAAAACGCACAATATTAACTCGGATAACAAGTGATGACAGGAATGTGTGTTTCCAAAATTTCTGGTGTACTGTCTGCCGTTCTTGTCGCATCTTATCTTCACGTCTGTCTTTTGCAATAAGATCATTGAACTGAGTTTTTATGTGGTATTCTGAGGTCGAAGTATAGCTTCATGAAGAAGCTAAAAATCTTCAGAAAAGAGCTCATATTTGACAAACTATAATATTTATGTATGCATGACTAGTCTAGAAACTTGTTCAAAGGTGAAAAGCCGCTTATCTGAATCAGTCAGAATCATTTTAGCTTTGATTTCAAATCTGTGTTACTCATCATATATTGATACGTCCACCTTGAACACTCCACTAACTTAATTTCCATGGCAACAGTTGACATTCCCCTAAGGAATCGGTGTAATTTAGCACCACGTGTAAAACTCCCAATTTTACTTGTAATGATTAAAGGCAATCATTTCCACAACAAACAACCATGCCATGAATACTGATTCCATCTTAACTGTGGCAATGCACTGGCTGCAAGTAAGAGAAGGAGAGTTAGTGTAAACAAAACTGCAAACTCTGTGCAAAGTCTGCTAGCGTGTAAGCTGGAGGCATATTTGCAGTACATATTAAGCAGTTGATGGTGGTGGGTGTTTCTGCTTCTGGGTTTGCACTGGGTCCTGACATAATGTGTGTTTGTGCGCTGAGATCTTTTCATTCTGGTCTTGGATCGTGGCCATTCCTCACAGAATCGCTACGTTCCTGACGCTCTTCCCTCAGGGCACTGAGATACTGAGAGATATTAATGGCTAGAGTGGTGGGAGGAACGAGAGGCTGCGAAGGAACGGGAGGGGGCGTGGATGCACCAAGGTGGGCCGGTGAAATGCTAAGATGGATGGATGGAGGAGAGTGGGCGGGCGAGGTCAGCGGAGAGATAGCGATGCGGGTCAACAGCAGACAAGAGGAAGAGCAGATGAGTTGGAGAGAGGAAGACGGGAAAGTATTTTGGCAAGTAAACTGCTAGAGGTTGGCAGTGAGCCAACCATGTCTGGAAAATAATCAAAGTTTCTTCTCCTTTCATGCCTGCAACTTCTTTTTTCAGAAGTGTTTTTGTCACTTCCTCACCGTTCTGTTCCCTTCTCACCCAAGTAGCAGCAAATAGGAGTCTACGGAAGAGGATTAGGGCCAGTGAAGATGGGAAAAAAAGGTTGGCAGCATTCTGACTATATTCACAGCTTTCTGACTTTAAAATGAGAATTCTCACTTTATTCTCTGAATTGTGACTTTAATCACAGAATTGTGACTTTATTCTCTGAATTCTGACTTTCTGACTTCCCCCACAATTCATAGCTCTTTGTCACAGTCAGAATTCTATTTTAAGTTTTTATTTTAAGTAAATGATTCCTACAGAAGAGGATTAGGGCCAGTGAAGAGAAAAAAAAAAGGTTGGCCGGATTCTCACTTTAGTCCCAGAATCGAGACTTTAAAGTGAGAGTTTGGACTTGAATCACATAATTCTGACTTGAATCTCATAATTCTGACTTTAAAGTGAGAGTTTGGACTTGAATCACAGAATTCTGACTTAAATCTCATAATTCTGACTTAAAAGTGAGAATTCTGAGATTAAAGTGACAAGGTCAGAATTCTGAGATTAAAGTCAAATTTCTCACTTTAAAGTCAGAATTATGAGATTCAAGTCAGAATTCTGTGATTCAAGTCCGAACTCTCACTTTAAAGTCAGAATTCTGTGAATAAAGTGAGAAGCCGGCCAACCCTTTTTTTCTCTTCGCTGGCCCTAATCCTCTTCTGTAGGAATAATTTACTTAAAATCAACATTTTCTGATCAAATGACCTCCGCGCCAGCTCTGTTCAAATTGTGTGTCGCTGTATAAAGCAAGAGTTCAGTTGTACCCAAATTGACCTTGTGTGTGAGGACAACTGACTGATGGGCTGAAGGCAGCAATTCTAATAAGGACATGGCACATTGTGTGTGTGTATGCGAGCGTGTGTTTGCAGGGACAAACTGAGACGGATAAGACCTTTTTTTGTTATATAGCTCAGTCAAGCATACAGAGGCCTGCATTTTGCATAATCAGGATATCTGTTCCAAGAAAGAGCCAGACAGTGAGTGGAAGCCTGGAATGTGCGCCATGCAGATGGTTTGTGCTTGAATTCATAACCTGCAAATGTTGAGCACTCCAAATTTGGTTAGCTCTGCCAATGGATTTCGAGAAAATGTGAGTAGACTGACAAAGTGAACAAGGTTTGAATCATGAATCATGAGTCGCCGCTATTTTTCATGAACATGCAAAAGTTTGGACATTATATGACCCACAAAGATGATGTGTTGATGTCAGTTGAGGAACATAAATCACATCAATTGCTTAATTAAACAAATTGTAACCAAATACAGTAAACAATAGCACATTCCGAGCACGCCTGCTGGTAGACTCAACTGAAACGGTCGCTGTACAACAAAGTTAACTATGCTACTTTAGCCAGGAAACAGCTGACCAATAGTACATCAGTGGTCAGTGGTGCCACTTGCCAAGGTTACCTTGAAAAAGTAACTTAGTTACATAACTGATTACTTGATTTTAAAAGTAGCTTGTTTACTGATGACTTGATTTTTAAAGTAGTTAGATTAGAAGTTACTTTATTAATTATTTTCAGCAGATGCAGATAATTCCGCTGAACATAAAAATCACGAGCAAAAAAGGAAAGTGTTTGGACTAATATGTGCAATATTAATTCACATGTATAACAGAACGTATGGTGTTCCACAAGGTTCAATTCTAACTTAGTTACTTAACTGATTACTTGGTTTTAAAAGTAACTTATTTACTGATTACTTGGTTTAAAAGTAACTTATTTACTGATTACTTGGTTTAAAAGTATCTTTCTTTACGAATTATTTGATTTTAAAAGTAACTTGTTAACTGATTACTTGATTTAAAAGTAACTTTCTTTATGAATTACTTGGTTTTAAAAGTGACTTGTTCACTTTACTCATTACTTGATTTTTAAAGTACTGTACTTAAATTAGGAGTTACTTTCAGCAGACGACGGCAATTCCGCTAAACATAAAAATCACACAACAACCACTTTTATCACTACTTTATTGGAAGTGCATTTTAACATTTTTTTGTTTTGTTTTTATGTAAAAAGTATTTATAGTAAATGGCCGTTTGTTATAATGAACATGTGTTACCTTATTGTTACTGGTGATGGTGGATAAACATCAGAAGACAGTTCAATTTGTGATCGATGTAGCTATCCCACATGATAGCAACATCCGCAAATAACTGGACAAATACCAAGGACTGAAGAACTATTTGTCATGTAAAAAAAGATAGCACTTTGTTGAATTCCATTTGGATGTTGCACACTGCTTTTAGGAACTCATACTATCACTTATTTCTGCCATTCTATTTATTTATCAAAACAATACATCACAAAGAATTGGACAATTCATCAACAGTGGCGCCATCAGCAATAATTACTTCTAAATTATCGGTCAAACTAGAATTCAAAGAGTAATCTATCAAATTATTTTATTGATCATTTTCATGAAGGATGTTAGGGATTTTTTTTATGGGCAGGAAATGAATGCTACAGGATGTCAATAACCTGTTAGAAAGGGAGAAAAAAAGAGGATCAAATAGTCATGTAATTCTTTACACTGGCATCACTGTGACCTTCATTTACATCCACGCTGCTCCTTCCTGTTGCAATGAAGACCCAATAATGAGTCTGTGTTCAAAATCCTCCAAAAACACAATCATTAGCAAGCACGGCGCTCATTCCGCATGCTCTCCATTGACGATGGCCATTTAACAGCTGTGCTCTCGCCGTGAGGCGAAGTTAAAAATACAGAAAGAAAGTTATATTGATTCCCTGCTCACACGCAGACACACATACACTCAAAAGTCCACTTTGGCTCGGCTCCTTGGTGCTTGCAATAGTGAATTGGGAGGGAGGAGGCTTTCAGCCAAAGGAGGGGATGCTGCTGTACCGCTCGAGGGGAGGGACGGATCAATACGCTGACACACACACACATGCACGCAAGCGCACACTCACACACATGCATACTCCCACGCAGCAGTCAAATACTCTGCCAGTTTTTACGGCCTTTATCACCTTGTATTTACACACTTGGACTATTTTTCGGTATTTTACACATATCAGTCAGTGTTTCTATTCAGACAAATCCAACCACATCCATTTCTTAATAATCACATGGGATGTTAGATACCACTTTTTTTCAGACCGATACCAGAACAAGTACTCAACTCTCCGATATGATACCAAGTACCGATACTACTAGTACTTTTGATTAGAGATGTTCGATACCACTTTTTTCAGACCTAAATCAGTACGAATTGCTCAATGCTTGAGTGGTCATGATACCAATACCAACTACCGATACCCCCAGTACTTTGATTAGTGATGTTTGATACTGATATTTTTCAGACCGACACCAATTATGAGTGCTCAACACTTTAGTCATCACTGACACAGAAACTAAGTACCAATACCACTAATACTTAGGGATGTTCAATACCAACTTACTCTGGACCGATACCAGTACGAATACTCACCTCTTGAGTAGTCACAGATACCAAATACCGATACCACTATTACTTTTGAATAATGATGTTCGATACCTCTTTTTTTCAGACCAATACCAGTATGAGTACTGAACTCTTGAGTAGACTCTAATACAGATACCAAGTACTGATACCACTAGTACATTGCTGAATATAATTTCCCCCAAAAAAACAAGGACAGATTTTCTCAATATAGCATATTTCCTTGAACATTTTCTATTCTGCTAATTCATAATTTCTAGTTCCTGATCGTTAACGGTTACAAGACCAGGACCGATTACTTGACATAATACCGATATGTATCAGTACTCGCCCATCCCTTGTAGTTAATATAAAAGCAACAAAATATACTTTTTTTTACTTAAACATGCACTACAGACTTTTTATAATGGACACAATATAATTTTTGCTATGTGATGTGCCGTATACACTTTGCTCGCGAAGGGTGATCCTGAAAGCAAATTCAACATTAATATATATTGTAAAATTGTAGCTTGAAAATGCATAGAATGTTTCCAATGGCATCCTAAATGTGACTGAAAATAAGGCAAATTTGAAGGAGACATCTGATGAGCCGAAAGCATCCCCACCACAATCCATCCAGCTTTGTGTCGCGCTTTAATAGTGCATTCACGTAGCTCTCATCAATTTGTAAAGTAGGGAAATAGGCATTATCTTCCAGTTATTTGCTCCCAGTCGCTTAGTCATGAAAACACATCAAGTGAATGATTGTTTATTTCACTGCGGGCTGTTAACATTGCGGGCCAGGCGTAACTGTCGCTGCTTGTTCATGTTGGCTGTCTAGACGTTGTAATTACACAGATTCTACAAGTGTTTTATGTCATAGCTGATATTGTAGATATCGTGAAAGACGCTACATATTGTCAGTGCTGGAAGTCACCCAGAAACTTGAAAAAGGATATCGTAGGCATTCATTCTTGCAGCCACTTAAGCCACCTTCAGAAAAGCTGTGTTAGGGCAGTAAATGCAAGAGGAATGACAAGTGAAATACAGTATCGATAGTCAAATGTTTGAAATTTGGCTAACGGACTAAAATTCAAGTCAGCCTGACCTAAAAACATTTTGTCTAGGACTTGACAAATTCCATTACAGTATATCTCTCGTGGATATTTTTACTAGTGGTGGGAATCTTTGAATGTCTCACGATTTGATTCGATTCCGATTTTTGGGTCTGTGATTCGATTCAGAATCGATTTTCGATTGGGAACGATTTTTGATTCTAAATGATTTGATTTACAAGGATTTTTGCTTCAATATATATATGTGCAAGGAATTGTAATGATCTACTCCAGTCTGACTCGCTAATGCTAATTACTGACTCACTCAAAAGAACGGCTCCACGCTGAAAAAAAACAACAAACTTTTATTGGAATAACTTGATTGTGACTTTTTCTTTCTACTCTAATGTGGCTACAACTTAACAGTGTATTAGACTGCGTGGAACCACACTACCCCTCAGTGGCCAAACCGGTTACAACATGAACAGCTACAAATAAAGGCACACACAGACAAAGGCAAGACAGTATAAAATAATTTCAATAAAATTGATTTTGGGGCATTTAAAATCGATTTTTTGGCATACCCCTAATTTTTACTGTCGGAGGCTCAAGCCCTCGGATGACCTGACATCAGAACCGCAGTAGCATTTTTGCTGGCTAAAACGACACGAGTAAGCCTGGTTTGTTAAAAAAATAATAATAATTGATCAGTAGCAACTGCAACTGTGTCAGGCTGTCAGCATCAAAGGGTGCTGCGTCAGTCCGACGGCTATGTCATTGGGGACTTGTTTAGCTGCTAGCCACTAGATGCTAACGCTAGCCATATGTCAATGTCAGTGTAATTCATTAAAGTTTTTTTCCCACGTCCTTAATGAGCGATTGAACATGATTTTAGGATAATATTGGTGGTAATATAATGACGATAATATACTGTAAACTGGCAATGATGTCCATGTATTTTATGTATTGCATCAATGTTGCGTTTTTTGGAATATGAGTTAAGCGGCCATTTTGCCACTTGTCGAGTGAAAATGACATCACAGTTGTTCAGGTCTCAAGTAACAACCAATCACTGCTCAACTTCAGAAAACAGGTGAGCTGTGATTGGTCGATTGAGCCCTAGCAACTGTGATGTTATCTTCAGTCGACAACAAGTGGCAAAATGGCCGCCCCCATTAAAGACGGCTGGATTTTGCTGCATAACTCATATTCCACAAATGTTATATTCATCAGAATGTCATGTTTAGACTAATGAGGTCTTGACTTCACCTTTACAAAGGAACCAGCCTTAAATGTATTAAACTAGAAAATGCAATTTTTGTAGAAATTGCGTGTGGAGGCTGAATGAAAACTGTGGAATGATATTGAATGGCATGGAATGACCTGGAAAGAGCTGAATAGTTGAAAGCTGGATCGGTTTTGAATCATGTATCGAGATCCATATCGAATAATCTCAAATACGTCAAACTACCCCTGTACAAGCAACACATTGGTGGAAAATTATTTGTAGTCTTTGCTTGCTGTTTTTATCACGTAAGGCCTATTTTCAAATCCAGTGTTAGCATTTGCTCTGCTCTTTCAAATAGCTTGCCGTGTCGGACGCACTCTGCCCACTCGAGAACTCTCACTGTAGGTGACACACAGGCACAAGCATAACATCGCAGATGCTGATGCGTGTGTGTGCGTGTCTGTGTGTACACACCGGTGTGCCATGTAATGTTTCTGGCGTACTGGATGACTCACTGTCTGGTTAAGGCCGGCTTGTTACAGGGTCTGGACCAAAGCCTTGCTAATAATTAAGTTGAGTGTTTGGTGTGTTCTTGGTGATGGTTATTTTTCAGTTAAATGTGAGCCTCGATCTGAATAGCTATTAAAAAGATATATATATAAAAAAAAAGAAGACTAATTGCTGGACACGGAACAAATAACGATATTACTTTCTTCACCTCTTGTCCTCTAATTGCTTTTTTTTCATTCCCTCATCCTATTGGTTTGTTTGCTCAATCTCTTAATTGCTTGACTTCTCTCCCTTGACTCCTCATGACGCCATGTTGCATGTCTTAATTAAATGGCTGCTTTGATGGAGGAAGGCTCCGTATAAATGAATGCACTGTAGTGGTAAGGGATGGTTGATAGGGATTAATAAAGAAAAAACAAAATCTGTTAATTACACAACCGGGTCAGGGCTGCTTTACCTTCCAAGCTTAATGACGGCCTCTGATTGTGTTGCAAGGACTCATTTTTTAATTCACACAGCAGGTAATATGAAATATGGTAATTTTGGGTGCATTACATTTCACTGCTAACCTCATCACAGGAAGCATTTGGAAAGGTGATGATAGAAAGATTATCATATATTTGTGGGCGGGAAAAGAATAATGTTCTCAGGCATGTACGAGGAAACGCAACTTTTTAAAGCGTTTCATGTTTCATGTTTGATCCCTGACATGGAGCCCGGCCATTAAACCCAGTTGGGGGCTTGTGGGGTGGATGGGAGGATCAGCCCACCTCATCCATCTACTTGATGGACCAACTGTTCTTAATTACATTGGGTCTTGTACACACACATGCACGTGGAATGAATGCACCCACGCATGGCACGCACCCCATCCTAAAGTGACTTGACATGCTTCCTTACGGGAAGCGAAAACACTTCATCAACCGTACGGTCTTGGTGACACCCCCCCCCCCCCCACCACCACCACCACCACCACCATAACCATCCATCTATTGACGTGCTTTTTAATAACTTTGGGGCCAAGTGAATAAATGTGGTCGAACCCTGATTCTGACAGGTATTTGAAATGTTGCATTGTCAAGGTTACAGCGTACTTGAAAATACATTACATGAAACTATAAAGGCTTCATCGCTGGGTAATTTCACTGCTCCTTCTGCTAGCACCTTTGCCGATGGTCATCTCATGGCTTCAAATTCATACAATGACGGCGTCATTAATTAGTTGTTTCTTAGCGTCCTAAATTAGCGAATGAACATGAGTTTGTGATAGCGTTGTGTTGATGTTGGTCGCAACTACAATGTCAATCAACTACGATAAAGAAACGTCTAAAACGGAAGTCGAGCTAGCTATCACGCCACAATGTAGGCAAATTTCAAAGCAAAAGTGTGCTAAGGCTATTTACTTTGCCGTCAATGTTTTACTGTATTTGGTAATACGTTTGATGCAAAAATTAAAGAACATACTTTAAAACATACTTTAAAATATATTTAAACATATTTGCAAATACGTTACATCGTACTTGGTAGGCTCAATGATAAAAACTGCATGTGTATACCCTGTTACATTATTACATGATAAATATTTACCGTTTAGCCTTCAAGTGCGTTTGAATGTACGAATGTATTTGCAAATACGTTCAAATGTATTTGGTAGGTTAAATGCTTAAAACTTTGCAGTTTTCCCGATAATACCACGGGCTATTAAATAAAGCATCCACATACCCATTGGCATTATGGGAAAAGAATGTAACGAAATCATGCACTGCAGACGTAATAATAAATTTACAACGTTACTTAATTTTACGTACGTAGTCGTATAAGTAGCATTTTTTTTTCATTTAGTTATTTTTTGTACTTGTGCATGCACAGGTCAATAACCCGTAGGATTATGGGGAAAAATACTAGGTTTTTCACATTTAACCTGTAAGTACGGTCGAACGTATTAGCTAAAACGCTTAAACATATTTGCAAGTACATTAGAACGTTCTTCGTATTTAACATATTTAAAGTATTTTATTTAAATGCATTCATACGTATTTAAATATTGCGTTCGAACATACTTGCAAATACGTTCAAATATATTTTGCAAAAAATATTTTGTTTGCCTAAATCATTTCCTCATGATGCCTGAAAAATCTGAAAAAAATTACTTAGGCGATTATTTTAAAAAGGTGTCGAAATATGTGTATCCATTAAAAATGTTTACCCCACATTGGAAGTTCCATTGAAAGATTGACCTTGGGGAAACTTATTGGATGATCAAAAAAGTTATTTCGGAACTGGTATTTCGCATTGACATCATAAAACCTTCACTTTTATTCATATTTGAGTCTTTTTAATTTCCCCACTCGAAAAGTTGCCCCGCCCAGCGTGCTTCTCATCCTCGTCCCATCCTTGATAGAGATGAATGATCATCTTTTGCCACTGAGAAAGCCAGCGTGTGCATAATCATACTTGTGCCATTCTCATAAATCATCTGCTAATATGCTTTAATAGATGCACCCAGACCTCTTATATGAGCTGTTAATGTATACAGGCACTGATATACATAATCTCAAGCCTTTTACCCATCTCGGGACTCTAATAGGTGTCTTCAAGGGTTGAGGAGCTGTGTAAAAACCCTTGACCTCATTTTGCGTATTCAAAATAAGACGTCCATCTTTTTTTTTCATCCAATTCAGCTTGTAACGGCATTAGTCTACACCCCTGTGCATCACGTTTATCTGGTCAGGATTTTTCCATATCTGGGTCACAGTCTTAATGGGAAAAAGCTGATTTGGAGAGCGGCATGAAAACGTGGGTGGGCATTAGCAGGCGAGACTCATTCAAGTTTACGTCCCACAGTTGAATTGACTGATTCAAATGAAATCAAATAAAACGGCCGTGTCACAACAGACTGCAGGCTGCAGATTATGCTTGTTAATTTCCATAAATAGGCCATATTCCACACCCATATGCAAATGAAGGTCCACACAAAACAGAACATTCAACATGCTGTTCACTTCCTATTTGCCCAAATGCCTCCTCAGCAAATCTGATTAGCCTCCCACTGCATATATTACACAAGGTTGTTGAAATAACCTGATTCAATCAATGGTGTCACGGCGAATTATGAACCAAATTAAGACATTTTTGTTTGGGGGGGGATTAAAAACCATCATTATGTTACATGTTATATTTCTGTTTAGCGCTCTACAAAAACATATAAATGAGTGTTATTTCACACGCGCCCCTTCTCTTTATGACTCTGTGGTCGTGGAATATTAAATAGTGGCAGCACAAACATTCTACAGTTGTGCTAGGTAGTCTTGTGATCCATTTTTATGCATGGAAAATTGGAGGTAGTAAAGGGTGACATTACACAATGCCTTTGCAAAGCAGCAGCGGTTTCTAAAAGGTTGTGAGCATGCCCAACCTTCAGCAGCATTACAAATCAATATTACTTCTCTTACCTAAGCTAATCTTTGCTCTGAAGGAGAAATTGTGTGTTAGTGAAATGTGACAAGCAGGCGACGCACGTGCACACATGCGCGTGCACACAAAATAAGCGCACACCGCCCCAATGGCGTAACTGTCAAAAAGAAGCAGAACATTGAATCTCATTTCTCAAAGCGCTCGACCTGAAATTGCCTGACATTCTCATGCAAACATGTTTGCTGACGACTGCCGCTATGGCTGTCATGTCGGTGATGAGGAAACGCACACACACACACACCCACACACGTGTGCTCATACACAATCTGGCTGAAAATGCCTCCTTGAAATTTTTTACCTTTTGCCACAGTTCACATTCTTAAAATCAGTTGGGCAAAAAAAGGACCGATCCTCTACTTTGGTCAACTTGACCCAACTTTGAGTCAAGAAATGGATCTTTAAAAAAAATTAATAATAATAATTGCGTCATTTTGTATAAAACAACTCAGAAAGTTGGGTCAAACTGACTCATGAAGTAGATTGGTCAATTTTTGATCCATAATTGAGTTACTTTTGACCCAACTGTTTTTAGAGTGCAGGCTTCAAACATAAAGATAAGTTAGATTTTTTTTTTGTTTTTAATCAACACCAAGTGAGACACAATCGTGAAGTGGAATGAAAGTTATACGATATTTTAAACAAAACAAAAAACTGGAAAAAATAAAAGCTTCCTTTCTTAGTTTTTCCTCTGGTCTCTTGAGGCCTCCCTAATATGTTGGAATTTAGATGTTTCTGGCGTTGGTGAAAGATTCTGGTTTTGTCTTTCTGTGGGTGGTAGGCGGTGTCTGGTTTTCACTTTGTTTCATCTTTTTTTTCTTTGAACAACTTCACAACTCTGGCGGGACTTAAGTATCCGGTTAAGGTGAAAGGTGTGGTATTTTTAACAGGTTTCAGGTGAATTAAAGAGCACAAACTCGCATGCACGCACGCACATACACACACACACACACACGCAAAAAAAAAAGAGAGCGCAATGATAACGACATGTTGACTCGGGAAGGCTGCTCTCAAAAAAATTAAAAATAAATTAATAAAAACGACCCCTTTTCTCTCAGTGCAGCCAACTAAAATGTGACAGAAGGTTAAAAAGTTCAAGGGGGGCTAATCCTTTCGCAAGGCACTGTCAGTGTAGAAAACAATTCCAAAGGCTGTTGCCCCCTGCCCCCCACAACCCCCACCCTGCTTCCGTATTCCTTATCTCTGACAAAAATCTTGTTTTCTCTTTTCCTCCAAACCACTTGAAACACATCCTGTCAGTCCACTTTACAGTCTGATTATGGCTCCTTAGTGTCTTCTAAATGGATTTCAAAGAGGGATTCTTCAGCACATATCACAACCAATCAGTGAATCTTCAAGTGAGCTAATTATATTGTCAGTAGCTAGTTAAAATCCTCTCCGACCCCCACATGTGATGGAGAATGCTGTTGTCAGCTCAGCCCGTATTTAAGATTTGATACTTGACATTACAGCACACACTATGCAGCCAAGGATTTACATACCGCTGCACAGTCTTATATGATAGATATACAGCATACCTTTTAAGTCGATAGTAATGCTCTTTGTGTGTCTAGAACTGTGGTGCATACATTTGAGGGGTCATCAACAAACTGCAATGATAGTAGTTAAAGATGCATATCGTGCATGATGGCTATTTCTTGAATGTGCATCTTGTTGCCTGGAATGTAATTGCTGTGGCCACCGTGGACAAAAGAAGAGAGAGACGTGATGAGTGATTTTCATTGTCGAATAAGAAGGTTTTTAAACTGTCAAAAAATAGGCCATGGCAGTCATGGTATATAAAAGAAACCTAGGCAGACATAGTAAAAGCAGGGTGAACAAAATAAATAATGACAGTATGTAATAGGGCGCATCAGAACTTGGAGGTGATCCATAGTGGGATGGAAAGCATATTTCCCAGCATCTCACTGTCACTCACAAGTTTTGCCATGGTTAGGCCTTGTTTGGTGAGTGTTTTTTTGTATAGTAGCTATTTTTCTGTGTTCTATCATTGTATATACATACACATTACGTTCTACAACGCTCTGACAACGTCCACAGATACAAGTCAGGAAGAAACATGTCGGCATTAGCGGTAGACCATCTGCCAAACCGTATTGCTCTTTTGAGCCTCTGAAACTAAGCAGCCTTTTCAGCTAGCTAGCTAGCTACTAATAAAGCTAATGAAGCTATCTAGTTACTAACTCACTAGTTATTAGTTATATTAATCTCAGTGTTAACCTGTCACAAGTGTTGAACCTATTAATGCTAGCTACTAATAAAGCTAATTAAGCTATCTAGTTACTAACTCGCCAGTTATTAGTCATCTGTTAAACGGTTACATTAATCTAATTGTTAACCTGTCACAAGTGTCAATATATTAATGCTAGCTCCTAATAAAGCTAATAAAGCTATCTAGTTACTAACTAGCGAGTTATTAGTTATCCAAAGTTAAATTTACACAAAATCTCAGTGTTAACCGGGATGTCACAAGTGTTAAACCTATTAATGCTAGCTACTGATAAAGCTAATGAAGCTATCTAGTTACTAACTTGCAAGTTATTAGTTATCTAATGTTAAAGTTAGATCTCAAAGTGTTAACCTATTTATGCTAGCTACTAATAAAGCTAATAAAGCTATCTAGTTACTAACTAGGTAATTATTAGTTATCCAATGTTAAAAAAAGTTATATGAATCTCAGTGTTAACCTGTAATGCTAGCAAGCATTGATAAAGCTATCTAGTTATTAGCTCGCTAGTTGTCAGTTGTCTGTTATAAATAATGAAATATAATATATATATATATTTATATATATATGAATCTCAAAATGTTAACCTGTCGCCCCAGACAAAAGCACCTGCCCACACCTCACCTGGTGCAGATGAGATGTGCTCTTGTACGAACTGATTTGCAAAAGCTAATCCTTATTGGTCGAAATCTCATGCTACCTTGGTTGACTATTGAACAGAAATAACAGTTTATCAGTTTGAATTATGAAATACTCCTCGCTCTGACATGAATAAGAGAAAACCTGAAGAAAACGTCAGGTCTTTGGAGATAGTAAATGAATGGGTCACGTAAGGCAGGGCATGTTTTTTAGGGCACATAACTCTTAGCAGTCAAGTGTTATTCAAGAAAATGAAAATGGAGGAAAGTAAACATTCAAGTGAGGCAGACGGTGGAGGGGAAGATGACAACATAGGACAAATAGAAGACAAAGCTCTGTCAACAGTTCCTGATTGACTTCTGTGTGTTTGGTGAAAATACAGGTTACTCAACTTCCTGTCCCAAGTGAGAGTCTGTCTTCACAAAATACAGATGTTGTTGTGTTCTATTATTGTCTTGGTGATTTGCCTAATTAAGGTCTGTATACATTTATTGGCCACAACATTAGCACCTGCACGATCTAATGAGATCCAATAAAGAAGCTGTTTTTAAAACTGCTGCTTATGATGCAATTAGGTTCTGTTTTTATGTTGTCTTAACTAATGAATTTAACTGTGCTCATAATTATGGTTTGTTGTGGTATACATTTGCTGAAGTGGTAAGAATTTCACTATAAATTACTGATAGGTGATTTTATTGTAAGTAACTACCCTTGTAATGTCAATTCCCTTTTTTATGTGCAGGCCTCAGTGAGCAAGCCACTTTTGTGTGTTTTTCTGTTGCATGGATGTATCACGTTCTGTGCATCAGCAGAATTAGAAGCGTCTCCAGTGTAAAGCTCGTACACAGCGCCGCTGACATTAATACTCCCAGTTATCCTCCGTATGATGTCTGTCTGCGGTAACCAGAGCAGAACCACGAATAAAACGATAAAGCAAAGCTTTGACCTGAATGGCGCCGAAGCTCAAAGCATGAGCTCCCTGATTACATTGTAAGGCGGCAGTCAGTCACTGAGTGGACACCAATGAGGTCTTTACTTCCCAGCTAATGGCGGGGATTTATCCTTTCATTCAGACCGACGTGGTCGTCGTATCTTCAAAGCGGCGAGACACATTATCACGATGCGTGCGGCGCAAGGCACGATTGTTGTCTTCAAAAGGAGCGCCAAGGGGCAGTTTTTATTATTTACTTAATGTCAGCCTGTTAGGCGTGAAAATAATTTTGGATCAGGTGACATCACTGACCAGGATTGCTGTTTTACTGTCAGACCTTCCCCTTCAAATGACAAATGACAATGGCAAAATATTACATGCAAAACATCCAGAAATGATGTGAGATCTAAGATCACCATTGGTATTATTATTATTATTATTATTATTATTATAGAACTGTTGAGTCGACTATTGTACAGTCGATGCTTTAAGTAAGATTGCAATTTTTTTTAATATTTTTACTAACACCAGTAGACACGACACTGATACCATACACTGATACCACTAGTACTTTTGATACATAAAATGTTCCCCCCAAAACAATTATCGATATATTTAAGTCTTTTACTGCCACACGTTATCAAAAAACAACCCAGACAGTGCCAGCCGATTTCGAGCATTTTAACTCATCTTTTAAGGCAAACAGAATATTGTGTACTTTGACTACACTAACATGCTGGGTACCAAATGAAAGATTGCGTTCCATTCAAAGTATGTTTCTACCTTATTCCGTTCTTTAGTAATCACCATTTGAAAATAGGTCATTTGAGTGACATAATGAGAAAATGAGCTTTTTGTGAAAAGATACATTTTCTGCACAACAGTGACTTTGACACTAATATTTTTTGTTTAGTGACGCTTTGTAATTTTGATTTAATGTGACAAAGGCTTTGATCATTCACGTCATCCTTGAAAAGTTCTATTTCCTAAGATCCGCCATGTTTCACTGTAATTGCATACACGGCAGAACATTGAAAACAGATACAATGCTGCCATCTGCTGGCCATAGTTAGTGGCTGTTTTGTGACTTTTACACCCATTCACAAAAGGAATACTGCGCTGCCCATTGAGAAAGAAAAAAACGTTGTAAACGTCAATTAACGTTTTGGGTGGCATTCATTTGGATTTTAGTCAAGGTCATTAAACGTTTTTGGGCGGTAAAAGAGTTTTAAAGGAAGACCTAACTATCCCAGTATAGCATTTTCCTTAAAATTGTCTGAAAATAATGGCAATTTTCTATTCTTCTATTTTATTAATTTTTCTTTTCATTTTATTTTTATTTTTTTTATTTTGTACACACACACATTCACTCAAACACACACAAACATGGTCTCACGGGCGGGAAGTGAACCTGCACCAAAGGCAAGCGACGGCACCATCTCACCATCCAGAGCCCTTTCATTTTTTGTTTCTGATTATAAAACGGGTCGCAAGTACAGATACCTTGAAAGAAAGCTGGGTGTTAACCTGGTACTGATATCTTGTATAGGTACTCATCCATCCCTATTAATTAATATAACCTGAAAACATTAAATAAAAAATAAAAAAAATGTCAGCGATGGGCAAGTACCGATATGCATCGGCAGTCGATATCAGTGTTGGCTGCCGGCTGTGTCTTGTCTTGTGGCCATTTTATGATGCATGAACTAGAAATTAGAATAGAAAATAGTCATTAATTTTCATTAATTTTTAAGGAAAAATGCAATATATAGGTTTTTATGTAAAATGAGATGTCTTTAATTTTGGGGTGAGTGGGGGGGGGGGATTTTATGTATCAAAAGTACTACTGGTATTAGTACTTCAGATCGGTGACTACACAAGATGAATCTGATACTGGAATTAGTCTGAAAAAAAATGGTATCGAACATCCTTAATAATTCTAATGATGATGTCTTGCTTTGCCTTCATGTGGATTCTACATTCTTGTTCAATTTAGGAATCATATTTTTATTTAAATTACTGTAAAGTAAATATAATAATAATAATTCTGTGAAATCCAACCCTGCATTTTTGTGATTTATTTTCCATGAACGCTCTACAAAAGTTACATTTTCACTTTTTATTGTATACTATTATTGGAGAAAATGTGAACAGAATCCCAAATCAGGCATAATAACAGCCCCAGCATTCCACATTTTTAATAATAATCTGCCCTAGCGCCCAAGACTTAAACAGATCAGTCATTGCTTCCCTACCTGTCTGACACAGAGGACTTGAGTTTGTGTGTGTGTGTGTGTGTGCAAAAGAGACCTTCACCGTAATGAGTATTCATTTCGCACAACTTAAAGCTGCCTAGCTGCTGAAAGAATTAGCATCGGAATCAGCATCAGGCGCACGGAGGGCACTGATGTGAATTAAAGCTCTCTGAATTATTAATTTCCACCTGCTGGAATCACATCCTGCCTCCCTTGTATCTCCCCTTCACGCCATTAGCTCTCTCACACCTCTACCTTTTTATCATCATGAAACCAAACACCCTGACATTTCAAATCAATGTTAAGTGATACAATGACGGCGTCATTGAATTTGTATTGTTTGATGTGGCCTACAAGACCTCTAAAGATGTTTTTAACTTCATGTAAGTTTCTTAAGCAGACCTTTTTCTTTTCTTTTTTTTTAAACTGTGATTAATATTAATTATTGTGGGCAATCAGCGGGGCTCACATTTATTGTGTTAAGTGCTTCATGATTTATTAATGTTCATGTTTAAGGTTAATTGAAGCGATGGAAAATATAAAGGTAACTTCAAATTGATTTTCTTCTCAAAGGCAAAATTCTATTCAAGTGTGGTGACCTTACACTTTTTCAAGTCACACTTGGTAATGTTATGTGTTATGTGAACTGCAATATTGGCGGCCAGCTCTCACGTTGTATGTGCATTGTTTGATAATAATTATACTAAGTGACAATTTAATAATTATTTGTAAAAGCAAAATGAGCCAAAATTTGGGTTGGAAGTGTGATATCGGAGTCATTTCTGAATATTTTTTTTTACTTGCGACCACACAAACCCAAACCCAAACCAAACCCAGAAAGCAGGTGAACCGTGATTGGTCGATACCTGAGCCCTGAACAACTGCGATATAATTTTCAGTCGATAGAAGATGACAAGATGGCTGCCGTTTTTAGAGATTGCCCAATATGTTTTTTTTCAGGGACGATACAGATACCGATTATTATAGTCAAGGAGGCCGATAACCGATATTTGAAGCCGATATTCGTTTTCAGTAAGGTGGGGGTGGGGGTGTTGGATATTGGTGTGACTTTTTTTTTTAAATACAAATGCCAATCTTGACTTTGTTGTAATGTTTTAAAGCATTAATGCTTATTCTGAACATTTGTTTTCATAATGTAGAAGTTTGTTTTTTTTTGGGGGGGGGGGGTACATCTTAGACAATATACTTCATTTTAAATTAAAAACAAAACAAAAAAAAGTTCAGGGAGCCCCCAAGGTTATCAATATGTCTTAAAAGTTAAATGGAACTTTAAAAGAGTAAATACTATAGCTCATTTTTTTCCAAAATTCAAAAATAACTGAAATCTTAAACTTTATTTCTTTGTTTTATTGTCGAACAAAAACAAAAGGTTTAGAAGGTTCCCAGGTTTAGCAGTATCTCTTATAAAGTTAACTGAAAATTTTAATAAAGAATTCCCTGAGATGAAAATGGTTTTAGCTTGACCTTTTATTGGCTGTCAGATTGTGAATAAAGGCAGATACCGATATTCATCAAAATACCCAATATCGGTGCCGATAATCGACCAGGCCGATATCGGTCTATCCCTAATTTTTGACTTGTCTTACCCTATAAGGAGCTATGAAAATGTACGATCTGGTACTGATCCAGTGACCCAGTACAACCATATAAACAATGATAATGATAGTGTTTTGAACGTTTGAGTTGTGTCACACAACCTTACCAAATGCTTGCCAATGATATATCCAATGTGCAGTGTATAGTGTCATCAACCGATGGGGAACGCAAACTCTGGCCGTGAAAGTAATCTACAATGCAAAAATGTGCTTTAGCGCGGTCCCGAGATCCAAATTAAAAGTGTGAACGCATCCTCACTTCCCTCCGGCTTGAAAGCATTTCTACATGACAGGCCATGCCACAGTCTCTTATATTCCCACTATAGAAGACCTCAGTCCCGCTCGCTGTCAACTCAAACGCTCGTTTCTTTCAGCGGCTCTCATCTGTATGCGCTGCGTGTTTGCTTATCAGTAGTCTGACTCTGTCTATCTGTCAAACTGAAGGAGTCCATTTTCCCTCGCTGTTTATTGTCCTCTCTTTGCACAGTACGTAGGCCGCCGTCTCGGGCGCATCTGTCCGCCGGCGGATCGGTTTTTCCTCACTGTCTCCCCGCAGCAGTTGGTCTCCGGCCGCGTCCCCCATCTTGGAATGTGACTGCATATCTTTAGTCTAACACCTCCAAGGAAGAGATATGAATAAGAGCGTGTGTGCGTGTGTGCGTGTGTGCGTGTGTACATGCGCTGCCATGTTCTATTTAATCGAGCCTCCCAGTCGACACATTGGACAAATTGATCAGTTGCTTTGCCAGCTGTCCTGGCAGATCTTTCCTTCTGTCTCTCCTCCCTAAAATACTCATTTCCAGTTAACACGTACAGTATATATTAAAACTATGAAAGGCAAATAAAGATCAAGCGTGATATTGTTGGTAAGCATCAGTTCCTTCCGTCCCTGCTTCTTTTTTAAGATTCCACATTTTATTGACAGACGACTGACGCGACCTTGACTTTTGTTGGCCCTGCAAAATGATCCCTTGCCGTGGAAGATGATTGGCGTAGAAAAGCAGCCTCGTTTTGTTATCCGAGCAGCTCGTACTGGGCTATTAGACCCCCATTATTAAAACGCATCTTCTGGATGGTGTGGCAAAATTTGAAGCTTGTCCGATAAAATTGGAGAAAGAAGTCGGCATGTGTTTTTTATAGCAGAAAATGCAAAAACAAACTTTCAGGGTTCCATTTTTGGGAGTTGATTTTAACTCTAACTTATTCACGCGCAGCCATTTTCACTGAAGCAACCCCCTTCGCTCCTGGCTGTTTCACTAGATTTTGTCTGGTTTTGCAAGGCCCACAGAATATTGTGGTCTATTGCTATCAAACATGGAACCTACCAAAAGAAAGATGAAAGCCTCTTCTTTCATCAGGAAAACATATATATTTCTCTGTTTCTGTTTTTCAGCAATTAGCATTAGAATATACTGTAGCTAAGTTTCATCATTATTCACAAATATGTTTAAAACAGTGGGGGAAAGAGCTTGTTGCAACATGGCCCTGGTTGATCTCTTATACTCTGCTGCCGCCTGCTGGCCGTTTTTGTAATAACTACCATTGCTTTAAGCAACCTCTTAATGTCAGAAGCTGTATCAAAGCTTTCTGTATGCTCTAGCATAAAAAAAACATTTAAATCATATGAATACATTTTGGGGAGTGAAGGACAAAGTATTAAAAAAAATTATGTATACGTTTCTAGGTTGTGTAATTTTAATATTTTCAGATTTAAATTAGTATATTTGTTAGTTGATCACATAGTGTTAGATCAACTCTGCATTTAACACTTTCCCCATTAACACTTGTATATAGTATGGACCAACATATGGTTTTTATGGCAGAAAATGCAAAAACAAACTTTCAGCGTAAAATTTTTGGTAGTTGCCTATGCCGACCTTGAAAGTTCTTGAGTTATTTTAAAATGTTGGCTTATGCTACAAACACAGGACACAGCAACAGAAGTTAAGGTGTAAAAAAAAAAAAAAAACTTCAATGAAATTTAAACTGCACTGGGAGTCAAATTTCCAATCGTTAGACGGCAACTCCGTCACCTGAGCCATGCCTCTCTTGCACAGCCTTTCAGTAGCATTCCGTATCGTATTTTTGATGGTAGCAGCAAGATTTGTGATGATCCCAGAAGCCAACCATATTTATGTGCTCATAAGAGTACATAGCCTGAAGGCTAGCTCTAGACAGGTGCTACCTATTTTACAGTGTCCACTTTGTGGGCGTACGGAAAGTTATAGTTGCAAAATAAGCTATGAACAAACAACATCCCATAAGACAGTATTTTACCCGTGCGGTGATTTTTGTTTTCTTCTTTGAAAATCTACCTGTCTGCTCGTTGACAGCCTGAATATTAAACTTGGCTCAAGCTTTAAGTGTTAACCCTAAAAGAAGCAGCCCTTTGGGAGGTAATGTGTTTTTGATGGGAGACGGTGGAACGTGACGAGAGAGTAGCGAAGAAGCTGCTAATGCATACCCATTGTTTATCATATAGTCTCAGAAGGGAGATCAGAGTATTGAGCAGGAGCTGGCATCCTGATTTCACACCCATTATCACCTGCTCCAAAGGCACGGCAAGTGTAAAATGAAACCGCATAGCGCCAGTGCGAAATAGCCACTTTTTTGATTCTGCATGTGTTTATGCGAGCCGTCTTGTCACGCGTGCGTTGAGCTTCATTAAGCTGGGGATGCATGGCGTGTAGTGGACTCGCATGTAAGGTCATAAGTGCTTATCACCCTCAACCATATTCACACCTTTTTTTGGTTGCGCTCTTGAGTGGAAGCAGTTGCACTCGAGAACGGTTGCAGATACTTCAAACGTCTCGCAAATAGAGTGGGACGGATGAAAGCAACACCCGAAAATGGACTTTTGAAAATTATAGGTTGGCACGTTCCGCCTGGTGTTGTTTTATTTATTTATTTTTGAGTTGTTGTGTTCTTTGATGCTACTTGTGACGACCGCTGATCACGCGTGATGGGGAAATTGTTTCTGTCAAATGGATTTAGGCAAAGTCTTATTTTCTCATCTGCAGATTCACTCACGTCCGCTTTCATTTCTTTATTTGTTCTTATTTTCCCACTTTCAAGAACTACCTATGGAGTCTGAAATCAAGTTAGACACCACTTTAAACTTTATTTTAATCAGTACCTGTTTCTAAATGTGTTTTAGTTGTTTTGTAGTCCAAACAAACGGAAATGAAAACATAACCGAAGCAATGTATCAAAATCAGAAACGTATTTAAAAACACACAAGAAATTTGTCTTCACAGTCACAACTCATTCAAGAAACCCAAAAAACAATCATCACCAACAAGAGGCAAAACAGGAGGACTGGCGGTCTACTACTTAGTGCCCCGAGTTTAATAGATAGAAAAAAGAAAATATGAGTTATTAATTTATTGACATTTATTTTCCTTACTTGTTTACCTACTCATATTTAATCATTTATCCTGTGTTATAAATGTATTATTATTCATTTTATTACCCGCTTATGATATTTATTAATATATATATTTTGTGTTTTTATCACGACCAACTGGGCCCGGGCACGGTTTGGTTAGAGTAATGTGAGTGCGGGCCGGAGGAGAACAGGGAAGGGAGAGCAATCAGGTTTCAGTACGATACGGAAGAAATGGCCCTAGTGTGAGTGCACCCTCAGCTTAAGCCTTATTCCTGACGTTTTCTTTAAAATAGTCTTTGTTAAATGACGTTTATCATAGCTTGTCAGGGCAATTTGGTTAAACAACACATTTGCTTAAATTTGAGATTTAGGAGTTTTTTTGTACTATTTTAAAAACAATAGCATTTTTTTTTTAATTATTATTATTATTATTTTGCAAATGCAATGCAAAAAAAAATACTGGTCATTTTATGCAGTTTTTTTTTGTGATTTCTTTATTTTTCTCATATATTCAGTGTTGGGCTTTACTCGGTCTCGACCTCCAAAAGTCTTGGTCTTGTCTTGGTCTTGATACTTTCTAGTCTCAATAACTTGGTCTTGGTTGGTGTGGTCTTGACTACAACACTAGCATCTATGTCATGTTATCAATATAACAAATTGTCAAGTAGATAGAAAGTCTCTTAAAGGGACAGTAATGTGAAAAATCAACTTTTTTGAGCTTGTAGCCATGTTGAAATGCTAATTCCTCACCAAAAACATCACCCAAGTGGTGTTTTCCTCCATTTGCCTCTCTATGAGTAAGTGTAGGTCATTCTGCTCTTCTAGCACCAGCCCCTCCCAACCTGAGAAAAGTAAGGGGTTCTCACTCTATGATGTAATTAGGTGCGGACCCACCCGCGCACCGCCTATGCCGGCTAAACACACGCCCACTTTCTCTGAGTCCTGCATGCTCGCAGGACAGTGATAAAAGTAGCCTTTATCTGTAAACGTTCTGTCCAAATGAATTCAAAGCAATCAATTATCCTTCACATTTGCAATGCCAAAGTGCAATGGCAATTGGCCGTCTTAAATTCCCATGAGTTTGCGTCCCACTCAGGGATTTTTTTTTTCTTTCCTCCCCCCTCCTCCACTATGATTTCTTGCAGTAAAAGAGGCGTTTTGTTTCAAATGTTTATTGAAGAATTGAACATCCATCCAATTTTCACATTTAAAGAAGACACAATTGTACTGCATGGGCTGGCCGGTCTTGCGTGGCCACTCAGACGAGTGCTCAAATGCATTTTTGTGGGCGGTGCTTAAGATGAGAGGGGCGCGGCAACTGCACGGGGAGAGGCGGGGTTTTACTGAACCGGACGTTTTACTTCCGCGTTAGAAAAATAGCCAGCAAAATACCTAATATTTCATTAAAAATTACATTGCCATGGGGTCAAAGGTAAGATTTAACCATTATATGCCTATAGTTAAGAAGGGCTTAAAATACCGTGATATAGTACCTTTAAAAGACTGTGTTTATGTCAAGCAAAAGCTGCAAAATAGAATTAAATGTGCCTGTCTGATGTTTTGTGTGTTTGTGTGTGTATCTTGCAGCATGTCCCCCTGGATCATACAAGATGTCTTCCAGGCAGCAGGAGTGCTTCCCCTGTCCTGCAAACAGTGTTTCCGAGGATGATGGCTCAGTGGTGTGCGTGTGCGAAGAGGACCACTTCAGAACTCCGCTGGACTCCCCCTCCTCGCCATGCACACGTAAAAACATCTTACATTTGTTTACGTCTTAATTCTTATTTTGGAGGTTTCTTGCACGTCTTAGCGTTCTTTTGTAATGTTGTATATGCTGTTTTTTTCCAGGTTCATACTGAGCCCCCTCACTTTGAAGGGGCACAGTTTAACTCTCCTCATTCCTTATGTTTTTTTCTTTGGTTGTTGTTATTTTTATGTTTCTTGGTGGTCATTCTGGCTGGTCGACAGTATGTCACACCTCCATTTGCTTGTTAAGGAATCACTTTATCCGTGTATTCCCCTTGTCCTTCACTCTATAGCCTCTTATCTGTCACCCCCCCATATGACCTGCAACCTCCTCCCCTGCTCCCCTTCATGAACATCCATCCTCATCCTCCATTCTGTACCTCCTCATCCCTTCATTTCCCATCTCATCTTTCTCACTCCACCTAAACCTTCACCTTTTGTACCTCCTCTGCGATTGAATTTCATTGAAAAATTGCCAAGCACGCCCCTAAGATAAAGACAGTATACAGTATGCATCTTGTGCTTTTTTTCATGAAACTAATAGATGTTTTGCAGTCAGTGACCCGAGCATACATCTTATTTCTTTATTAAAATGACTTTTTCAGGCTGGTTTCATTTTGTGCAGATTTAGCTGCACAATGATATCAAGAATGTGGAGATAACAGCTAAATCCAGTCCTCATTTGATACGATTTAGTAGTTGATGCTCCCCTGGAGAGAACAAAAAATACATTCCATGTTTCAAGGTCTACTTTCCACTAACTGTAACGCATTTTATCTTGTGCCTTCACCCTAAAAAGCCTCCTAAACACATATTCTGTCTCTATACACCTCTTTTGTCTTTATTTAACATTTTATTCTCTACTCCCACCGATATTCCTTCCCCGTTCTACATCTTTTAACATTAGGTTCACATTACGTGTAAAATAAACCCATAAGCCATTTTCTTTATCTTAAACCATTACATCCTCTCCACACCTAACACATTTTCAACCATTTGGCATGCATTTGCTGATATTACCATTATGCAGAAGAGTCATTCAATGGACCACCTCAATGCAGTCTGACTTCTTAAAAGGAGGCTATTATGTTTTCCCCTCATTGCACATCTTCAAATAATGAGCTCAAGCCAAGTAAAAGAAATTACTTTGAGTATTTTTCTGCTTCAGTGCTGTCAGTGATTTTAAGGCACCACGATGTACAACAGAATTCAGCATGCTTTACAAAAAGTTTTTTAACCTTGTAACGTAATTTTTTTTCACGACACATAAGTAAAATGAGCCAAAATTTGGTTCACTATTGGAAGTGTGATATCTAAGTCATTTCTGAATTTTTATTTACTTGCGACCACTGAAATTGTTCAGTGGCATCAGACCTATCCATACATATATAGTTTTTATGTATTTATTTGTTTTTTAAACCCTCTATGGATAATAAAAGCAATATTGTCCTAAGAGCACAAGTAACTATCATCTGCATATATATAAAAACACATTCAAATTGGAATATTCACGCACACACACACACACACACATACACTCATCACACACTCATACGTGTGTCCACATCACTGTTATTGCGTCCACACACGCTCACAGGCCTGAGCTCTCGATCCCAACCGTGCTTTCTTGTTTTTGTGTAAGAATGGGTACATAGGAAGCACATAAGTCAGCATTCAGTTGATGCCCCAGTGAAGGGATAAATTGGGTAATCGAAGGGAAATGCACTATAACACATCAGGTGTACAGTGCATCAAAAAAACATGAACAATTCTGATTTATAATGGGAGTTAATAGGACAAAATGTGGACATTTTTACTCATGTGTACCATAAAATGTTGTTTCCCATATATAATAATGACAATAATAATTTTGAAATTTTGGATGGTGCCACTTTGAACTTCAACATGTTTTGGACAACTGGGTGCAATTTCAGCTCACTCAGTGATTTATATTTGATATTAATATTAATAAAAAGCAAAAAATTTGACGTTTTCCTTACGATGGTTTTTATAGAAAAATCAATGTATACAGTATATACAGTATCTCACAAAAGTGAGTACACCACTCACATTTTTGATATTTAATTATATCTTTTCATGGAACAACACTGAAAAAATATCACTTTGACATAATGAAAAGTAGTCAATATAGAGCTTATATAACAGTTTAAATGTATTGTTCCCTCAAAATAACTAAAAATACAGCCATGAGTTAAATCGCTGGCAACAAAGTGAGTACACCCCAAAGTGAAAATGTTGCAATTGAGCACAGTTTTTCATCCCCAGTGTCATGTGACTCATTAGTGCCACAAGTTCTCAAGTGTGAATAGGGAGCAGGTGTGCTAAATTTGGTCTTACAGCTCTCACACTCTCTCATGCTGGTCACTGAAAGTTCAACATGGCACCTCAAGGCAAAGAACTCTTTGAAGATCTGAAAAGAAAATCACTGATGCTCTACATTACAGGAGTCAAACTCAAGGCCCGGGTGCCAAATCCGGCCTGCCACATCACGTTATGTGGTCAACTTCCATGATTCTTGCTAAATTCTGTAAATTAAATTTTGTTTCCTTTTGGATGTTAGCAAACAGTAGGAGTGGCATAGCTCAGGTGGTAGAGCTAGTTTTTCTGTTTTTTTTTAAATAAACTAGTAAAATGTACTAAACAAATTTCCTTCTAAAATTTACTTAGAATTACTTAGAGTGGAAAAACGTTTTTTGCCAATTCTCTCGTAGTATTTTACTCTCTTCAAAGTGTAAATTGGACTCTTTTTAGAGTCAAATGTACTCTATAAAATGTACTGTGTGGTTTTGGCAGAGGTCTTCTCCTTGCAGCTTTGAACTCTGAATAATCGTAATCTCTGAATACAAAAACAGAGCGAGCGAGTGCTTGAAATTAGCATAATAGGTCCCCTTTAACTCATCACCAGCACTCACCGCTCTTCTTTGTCGCTTCTCATTTCCTCTTTTCTCCGTCGGCTCATCCATTTCATACAGGCACATATTGCCACGCTATTCTTCATCCTTCTGTCAAACTGAAATTTCTTCCCTCTGTCCTGGAGCAACAAGCACACGCCGCACGCTACAATTTCATCTCCACTGTCTGCACATTATCATTTCATCCCTCATCCTTTACCCCCCCTGCCAACACACACACACACACACACACACACACACACCCACACACACACACACACACACATCTCTCCTTGCATGCCAAATACCACAACTTTCCAATAAAGATGCATTACAGGGCCAATAGGACAAAGACCATACAGGGGAGCCGTATTGATTCCTGCATAGAAAAAAGCTTAGTAATTAGATGGCAAAATAATGGGCTGTATATTGTGGGAGTACTCAGGGCACTAAAACCACGGGGTCACTAGGTCTGTGCGTACATGTTTTCTATGCATACATTCACATTCACTTGTGTGTGCACGCAGATTCATGAGTGTGTGGTCATACTGGCTTTTATGGTGTGGTTTAATTACAATATTGATTGCTGAGCTCTCCGATCCGCGTGCGATAACATTTATAGCAGCCTAATGGCCACATTAATTACACAATTGATTCAGTAATTATGATCATCCCCGGATTTGGCTAATCCTCCACAAGCATAGAGAAAGGGAGTAAGAGAAGGAGCAGTGTTTTCATGCATATGGAATTTAATCAATAATAACATGAGTGAGGAAAAACTGTATAGATAGTTAGATGAATAGTTGCATTAGTTCGTTAGTTGAATTTTCATTATAGTTAGTTTAATTTCGTTCTGCGTTTTGCGTTTTAGTTTTAATTAGCTTTCAGAGTGGTTTTGTTAGTTGTATTTATTTTTTATTTTATTTTAGTTTTTATTAGTTTTAGTATTCATTTGAGTTTTTCTTGTATGAAAGATTTGTTTTTTTAATCATGTAATTATTGTGTAGTACAAACTAGCTTTCAGAGCGGGGTTGTTAGTTTTATTTTATTTTTCATTTTAGTTTAGGTTTTACTAGTTTTAGTATTAGTTTTTAAAAATGTATTTCTTGCGTGCTCTTTTTTTGTAAATCACATATTTATTGTGTAGTACAAACTAGCTTTCAGAGCGGGTTTGTTAGTTTTATTTTTTTAATTTTAGTTTAGTTTTTATTAGTTATTAGTTTTAGTTTAAAAATGCATTTCTTGTGTGCAAGATTATTGTTTTAAGATCACGTAATTATTGTGTAGTACAAACTACAAAATGTTTAAACATTTTAAAAACACCTCTCCACAAATTTAATGTAGGAACTGTATAACAGTCCACAAACATTGTAGTACAATTAGTGCAGCGCATAATGCTGCTTCTAAAGTTAGATGCATTACAACCCTAACGTCTTAAAAAAAAAGGTCTGATGGTGTCACTTTCCATCCCTTCTAAAGTGGATTTGTGGCTTGAAGTCCAGTTGAGAAGTAATAAACCCAGTTGTACTGTGTATGAAAAAAACTAAAACACGAGGAGCGATGTCATCTGGTGGCGCTTTTGATTGGCTACTGCTTGATGACATCACTATTAGGCAACACAAAAGACCACAACTCCCAGATGACTGTTTGACCTTCCTTTTACCAGCTAGCGGCCATGCTGTCAAGCTGCCAAAATAAATACATTGACATTCTACCTGAAAGGAATTTTTTGCTGTAGTAATAGTTTTTGTTAGTTTTATAAATCGGTGGTGTCAGGCCGAAAAATCCAAAATCCCAAAATCCTCCCTTTTCAAGAGACCCCCAAAAACGGAATGTTTGTGCAACCATTAGCATTGCATTATGAGAGAGCAAGCAGTTTTCAACACTTAAAGTAGCACTAGGGAACTTTTCAACCTTAATAAAATATTTTCATAACTCTTCTGATGAAACATCGATTTAAAACTAGTTGAATGGTACTTTTGCCATGGCCTGAGGGGGTCTGTATCATTTTTAATGGCACTAAGCAACTTTGAGGTGGATGGTAGGAACACAGACACACAAAAAACTACAAATATGCTGACTGCTTTATGGCATACGTCAAAAGCTACCCCGGATGAAAGGACAGTCAAGGATCAACATTGGCCTGGATTTGACTCGCTGGAGTGAGCTAAAAAACTACACAATGCGCTTGTCCTCATAGGAAATGTGGTCTTCCTTCAGACATAACAATGCCGCTTTTGTCCATATGGCCTCGCCATAATCAAAGTAAACAGAAAGTTCCCAAGTGTTGCTTTAAGATTGGTCAATCATTTGTAAAAAAAAAAAAAAAATCTAAAAATAAAATAAATAAAAAATAACACCCACGCATGCGGACTGACCAGTAATATATTTTTTTTGCAAAAATATGAAATTTACCAAATCGTCATTTATGAGGATTTGGCCCGACATAGTTTGTTAGATTTTTAAATTTTTCGTTATTTTATTTTGTTAGCGGAAAATGTTGTTATTTTGTTAATATTAGTTTAGTTAAAACAAAAAACTAAAACCTTGGTACTACCGCACTAATGGTCACCTTACATTGTTTTATGACTTAAATGCATATTTTGGCATAGTGGCACATTATCAACATGATACATCAAGAATATTGCACAGGATAAACATTTTTAGGGTTGTTTTTTTATTTAAATATGGTGTTATTTAATGTTATTGGTTTCCATGTTTTTTGACAAGTGACTTTACATTTTCAAGTGAAGAGTTCCAATGTCATCCGAGGTGCATTTCTTTCCAGCAAGAATGACAAAAACCAAGCTATTTTGACTCGTAGCTTGGAGTAATCCATCAATGCAAAAATGTCTGTAGATTTCAATGATAGGTGCAAAAAAAGTGCATTACTTTTGAATTTGCTTTACATTTTGCAGCAGGCAATTTTTTTGCAGGCTGATAGGATTTATGTAAATTCGCATTAAAATAAAGTTTGTCTCAGATGGAGAATGTACAACAAGAGCAATAGATAGCAAGAGATATGAGTCAGGGAGTGGGACGGGGAGCGGGTTATGTTTTTTAATATGAAGCAGAAAGAGCAGAAACGAGTTCTAGCAAGGCCGAGCAGACGTGGATAAAGTCCCAGCTGGGTCGACATCAAATGCATGCGGATTCACACTAAATGTTCTTCTGATCTTATGTAATTTTGTTCTCAATGCGGGTCCAATGGAGTTGGGGGACAGCTGCGGTTTGCTCACGCACATGGCAGCACACCTTTACTTAGTCATCATGCAGGGCACACACACATTGACATATAAAATGCATGGGCTTTGATGGACCTCGGCTCTCTTGAGCTCTCGAAAAGACATGCGCAGGTCAGTCAAGGCACGACGAGGATTAAATTCAGTCAGCTGACCTCCTCCGTATTGTATTTGTAAGCACTCTGGGGTTTAAAATGACATGCAAAAGCTCTGCACGTAGAAGTTGAAGTCTTAATGACTTTGTATGCTCTGGAGGAGAGCACACCAAGGATTAAAATGAAACCCAAAATTGTATTGATCTGAGAGAAGACAATGAGGAAGGGATGTATTAATTTAGAGGCAGCGGCACATTATTATCCAGGGGTTTATTAAAGTTTATTCAAATTTAGTGAGAGGCTTTTGTCTGTCAGAATTAACACCATCCTATTACATTAAATTGTTCTGCAAACTATTATTATTAGTGAGAATTACGACTTCTTCAGGACCATTTATCTCCATACAAAATGACTGCATTCTTTAAAATGTATCTCAAATACCTAAAATTCTGACTTTAATCACAGAATTCTGACTTTAAAGTGAGAATTCAGACTTGATTCTCAGAATTCTCACTTTAAAGTGAGAATAAAAGTCAGAATTCTGATGTTAATCTCAGACTTCTGACTTTAAAATGAGAATTTTGACTTTACTGTCAGAATTCTGACTTGAGTCAGACTAAAGTCAGAATTTATTTTCATAAAAATAAAGTCAGAATTCTGACTATGAAGTCACAATTCTGATAAAAAAGTGAGAATTCTCTCTTTAAAGTGAGAATCCTGAGATTTAAAGTGAGGAGTCAGAATTCTGAATCAGAATTCTGAAATTAAAGTCAGAATTCTCACTTTAAAATCAGAACTCTGTGATTAAAGTCAGAATTTTAGGTATTTGAGATACATTTTAAAGAATGCAGTCATTTTGTATGGAGATAAATGGTCCTGAAGAACCTGGGCTGGATTACTGCTTGAAAAGAAGTCTGTGGTGATAAAATAAAACGTCCAGTATAGCATGAGTGGAGACAAAAATTTGAAGCAGCACCGGATTTATTCAAATCTCTGGTGTGGATTAATGGCAGTATCACAGTTAAATACGAGACAGAGAGGGTGAAAACTGTTGAAAGACATTTTAGTGTCTGCAAGTGATCCTTGAAACGTGATTCGTATTTTTTAAGCAAACACAGGCAATTCTTTGAAAAATGAACTGATATGAAGTAAACTAAAATGCATTTATTTGTCTTTTAGGGCCCCCCTCACCTCCCAGAGACTTGGTCTACACCGTCAAGCAGTCCACTCTCATCTTGGAATGGGATGCGCCATCCGACACAGGTGGCAGGGTCGATTTGACCTACAGCGTGGGTTGCCGGCGCTGCGCTGGCAGGCAGTGCGAGCCCTGCGGGGCCAGCATTGGTTTTGTGCCTCAGCAAGTCGGTCTGACGGAGAGAACAGTGACTGTGGTCAATCTCCTTCCCAACACTAACTACACCTTCACTGTGGAGGCTTTGAATGGAGTGTCGGAGCTTCTACCCAATAAGAGGTTCTACACACAGGTCAATGTGTCAACAAGCTTGCCTGGTGAGTCACTGTTATTAAAAATACACATTTTCGATTATAGTTTGAGTCACATATATATATATATATATATATATATATATATATCCGATACAAGGACGGTTCGATTTTAAAATGGAAAGATTGAGTTTCGTTCGATTCAGTAGGATTTCGATTCGGTGCGATTCAGTACAACGATTATTTGATTGACAACTAGTCAACTGCCAAATTCAATTTGAATTATTTTGATACTCCATTAGTCGTTTAAATGTCTTGTTTAATTTAAAATGATCTAAATCTCATAATTTGCACATTTGCAAACATCTGCTTTCATTTTGGAAAACAGGGATCAACATTTTTGCATATGTAATGCTCCGACATGTTACAGACCAAATTAGTAAGTATCAGTCTTTTAAAATGATAATAATATAAATAAATAACATTTTAGGAATAAATCCTCTGCCTCATTTGTAAGAACACTCAGCTCCACTATGTTATTGTGTTATGCTGCTGGTCCAAATGGTGGTTTTATTAATTTATTTTTGTGTCTGTATACAGGCAGTTACCTCTATATTTTCCTTTTTCCAATTTTATTATAATATATATAATAACAATAACGTTTTGTCATGATTACTGCATTACAACTGCAGTTGCAACTGTAATACCATTAATACGACAATCAATGACAATTATGTTGCGTAAATCAGTGCTGAGTCTTTATGGTGAACTCTGTGTACTCAACGACGCGAGAACATTTAATTAAACGGGTTCCAAAACAGTTGGGAGGTGATTCCAAAGAGAGGTTACCTGTGATGTTGACAACACTGTGAATAGCGGCTAATTATTTAATTTTAAATTATAAATTATAATTTTTTATACATTTTAATTTAAAACAATTACAAATATTAGTAATAGTGACAAATATTAGATGAAAAATACACACATATGAGATGTATGTAAATACAAAAACAAGACAAATAATTCCAAACTATTACACAAAAAATAAAAATCAGTTAAAAATACAAATATGTTCGGCAAAAATATGAGAAACAAAATCAGACAAAAACATGCAATATTATATGCTACAAAAATATTGGCAAAAATACAAAAATAATACACAAAACATTCACTTAAAATACACACAGTAGAAAAAAATTATAATGAATTAAAAAAATAATAATTAATTATTTCATAAAAATTCCTAAGTTGCTTCAACCATTGATTGAATAACGTTTTCTTCATCAGCAGAAAAGTTCCTGCTTATTTATTTTTTTTGCGCCGAGCACCAGGGCTCGTTTGGATAGTAACCATTTCTTTCGTTGACCCAGAAGTAAACAAAAAGAGGAATTGTGGGATATATCGGTGCTAACCAGTGACGTAAACGGCACGGTTAACTTTGACGGTGCCGTTAACAAACAGCGTGACTAACCGTGTTTTGAACAACGCATATTTAACGGCCGGTTAGTTAACGGCGGGTTAAGAATTTAACTGCCGGTTAGGGGTTAAACAGTGGTTAAATTAACCGAGAATTGAACAACTGGGCCCTGGTCTCCTTTCAGATTTTGAAAATGCTGATTTAAATGCAAATCGTTCACTCAAACAAAATCGAAATATTTCGAAGATTGGCAATCTCATTAGAAAATCGAGAATAGTGACACTGAGAGATGCAACGCGAGGAAGCAGATGATAGAGGAACAATGAGAAATGAGTTGTTTTTGTTTACTTAGTGCTTTAATTTGAATTTACCAGAGGGAAACGGGCTTCATACCGAAAGGTGACATTTTATTCAAATTGGGTGACAAGATGAAAGCAGCCAGTGTGATGTTCTGTTGACTAAGCCTGCTCATATTTTACACCATATGTCAAGTGACAAATGTCATGTCAAGCTTTGTGGTGTGATCACACAAATAAATTATCCCCTTTAATCATTTAGTTATCCCTGATCTGGCTTCAGAAAGTTGTAGTCAGAAACAGTATCCAGATGATACCAGATGAATAAGCATTTGTATCGTTGTCTGCAACTCTGAAAGAGGCCCAGTATTTCATGCTCAGAGCTGCTGCTAAGAACAAAAAAAAATCAGCAATTTAAGTGGAAATGTATCAAATGTACAGCTTTCATCCTCTGCCACAACCTTGAAAAGCTTCATTCCACTTTCATTTCTCGATCCGCTGTTTTTAAGCTGCCTCTTCACAACCATTAAGCTATAGCAACTTTAGACTGATGAGATGATCATAATATACACATATACAAATTCAATGGGCTCCTCCTTGGCATTGACTTCACTTCGACTGCAAGCCGAACATCATTAATTAAAGGCTTTTTGTCTTGAGACAGCTTGTTATTACGCGCCTCCCATTTCTTAGTGCATGATCTGTTGAAGATGTTACTTCAGCATTCCTATGAACACTATGTAAAGAATGTTTATGTCTCTTTGGTGCTGTCATCCTCTTCCAACAAGTTTAACAGTCTTTAGACTGCATGAGTCTATACTACATCAGTGGCAGCTGGTGTAAAACAGGTGCTGATTTGGATTTCTCATGTGAGATTATTTTTATTTATTTATTTTTTCAATACATATACTCCTTCTCTTCTATCAGGGGACCTCTAAGGTTGAACCCGATCCCTCCCAGATGCTACTCAACCTTACATATATTGGAATTTTGACAGGAAATTTTTTTTCACATAGGATAGGAAATACTAAATTAAATTCATCCAATCCAGCCTCAAATTGTTGCCATCATAGCTACTATTACAAAGGTAAAGTGAATTATTAATTATTTAATTTATTTGACTTATACAGCTATACATATACAGTATGGCAACAACATGTTTCTTTTTTTAACATGCCTTATTTGGAAAAAAGAAAAAACATTTAATGAACAGAGAGCTCCATCATAGACGATGGTATTTCTACGGATTTTTAATTATTTATGTATTTATTTATTTTTAACCAAAATACCAACCTTTTCAAAAATTCTATTTTCAAATTGTACAATGGCAGAGCTGATTGTAAAAAAACAAAACAAAAAAAAAAAGGTATTTTGGCATACATTCAAATTTTATATTGTCTCTCCTGTCCGTTGGTCTTGTCACTACTTGCCATGATGGTGATTTTCAGATACTCTATTTGGGTGTGTATTGTCCTGCTATCCGTATTATGAGGGATTGGACAAGGGGTTAGGCGTAGCGGGTTTGAAAGGGTTTCATAAGACTTTCAGCGTCAGGGAAGATTTAGACTGACATTTGCTGTTGGACTGATTAATGTTATGTCAGCATGTGTGCGGTTTATGGCAGTCAACAGTGTTTGTAATGCTACTCTCTGAATGCCTTTACTCTTGTGGCTTTATTTGACATAAATGTACATATTGGATCAAATTATTAGTACAAACAAAAGATACAGACGGGACACTCAGCCTTCTCATTACATTCATGTAGGAGTACAGTACATACATTTTAGCAGATGACATACTCATTTTATGCAAACAGTAACACGACTCTACCGACAACAAATACACTAAAAGTTTTTTTTTTTAAGTGTGTCAATATTATTTAGTATTATAGCATTTAAACACACTAACCTTGACTACATAACCCTAACCCACATTTAATCCCATTAATGGAAAAAACTCGTTTATGTTGTGCATTCAACATGACTCATGTCATTACCGTCCAATTCAATATTTTCTTCCCCCAAATCTTTTGCATCTCTCTCGTTATCTCACCGCATGTGCCTTGTCTGTTTGTCTGGGCATGATAAGCTTATTACCCTGGAGTGTATAGTTCATATCTGGTTGCCGGGCACCAAATAATTGAAGGCCTCTGACTGAGTTGGGTAGATGCCTGGACACACATTGGTGCAAAAATGAAATAGAATGATCACATACACCTACACCTTTATAAGTGCATTCAATGTGAATTAACCATTAAAACCACATTGTCGCCAGCTGACGGAAACCTCGTATGTCCGAATATTTTTTCATATTAATGGTCAGTCACCACATGGTCTGTTATTTTTTACGAATTATGAACACTTGAGAAGCAAATCTATAAAAAAAGAAAAAAAGAAAAATGGGCACGTCAACAGTCCGAGAAGTGTCGTAGTATTACTTCATCTCTTCTTGACTTGTGGGAGACTCGCAGCATTATGTTGCCTCAAGATTGAAAGTATGTATGACAGCGTATTAGGGCCAAACATATTTACATATACATATATAAAAACCATTTTTTAGAGGGTGGGGGAAATATTCTGAGAAAAAAACTTGCAAATTTGCGACTTTATAGAGTGGCAAATGTGAGGAAAAAAATCGTAAATTTGCGGTTTTATAAAGTGGCAAATTTGCGAGAAAAAACCCTCAGAAACTTATGAGAAATACACATAGCGTAGCTATAGTCTAATCTGAGGATTCATTGGTGGTTAATGGGACAAATTTATAAAATCTCAAATTTGCCATTTAATAAAGTGGCAAATTTGAGTTTTTTTCTCAGATATTGCCCTCACCCTCTAAATAAAATATTTGTACATGGCTCTAATACGCCATCATAAGTATGTGTGTTTTAAAAAAAAAAAAGGAAATATTTTGGCGAGATATATTTGAGTATTCTTATTTTATTCAAAATCAATAGCTGTAATGCTTGGATTTGCAATTGTTTTCTACCTAATGCCTTATATATATTTTTTCCATCACTCATGGCTCTCAGATGTTTCAACCAGAGTTTGGCTAAATGATGTAACAGTTATTTTGTCTTTAACATTCTAATAAATTAAAGCTTAGTAAGTTAGCATTTTTAATTGTATTTTATTATTTATAGATAGCAATATATGGTATAATCCAAGCAAGATCAAGATGGATTATTTTTCCTCCTGAATTGTTTTTCATGACACGATGATTCCGCCCGGCAGCAACAATATACAAATTGACCTAATCTGTTGACAGATTTGTTAAGGAACAGTGGAATGCTCCCAAACAGATGGATTTTTTTTTTTTTATCACTCCCCCCATCCCCAAGCCATTGGATGCATGAGGAGAGTTTTGCATGTTTGGATGGATGGATAAATTGTAGGTTGGGGATAAAAACGTAGCAGGGGTTGCGTGAATAGATGGTGCATGGGGTGGATAAATGGGGGATCGGAATTACCCACGGCTCCTTATCTAGCTGTGGATTTTGTGTGTAGCCGTGCATCTGCAGTGCATGCGCCGGGCCATTTGTGCGTGACAGCATTTTTCATGTATTTGCTGCACCCATCTCGAATGCCTTGAACTCTGTGCATTGGCTCGTGCACGATCTCTGTATGTGCAAGAACGATAGGATGCTATGGCATCTTCCCATGGCTTGTCCATCTTGTGTGTGTGTGTGTGATGGGAAACACACGCGGGTTGAATGTCTCGGCCCCTGGTGGTACTTCCAAAGCCCTTTAGCTGAGGCAGAGAAGTAGAGAGGAATGCAGGATGGCTGTAGTGATGGGGTGGGTCAGGGAGGAGGAAGGATTGGCATTTCAATATCTTGAGAGGATTACTGGCTCCGCTTAGATGGCTGGTCCCCGCGGAGTTACACAGGCCTGCGAGACGGACGAATAAAGGCGAAGGGGAAGAGGGAGCGCTTGAATATAGAAGTTGAAGGGATGAGGAGAGGTGAGTGGTGTCGCAATGTGAGCAGAATGCCTTCTGGGTGCAGAGGTAAAAAGGGGCTGAGGGATAAGGTGTTAGCGCAGACGCCCGTAGATCCAGTGCGGACAATAGCAACCTTTGTCTGAACTATGTGTCTTTGTGGTGCTTGAGGACAGGAAAGACAACAGGGAACTCGCTGAGTGTGAGTCGATGTGGAGGGGTTAGCATGGAAAGGTATCAGTAGCTCTACTTCCAATCCTTACAAAATGCTGGTCTTTTGGTGATTCTGAAAACAAAAAAAAGAAGTCCGCAGGTTTGTTCTAGAATTATCTATTCGTGTTCTGGAGTGCCCTCACCCCAAAAAATAGAACAGCTCCCTCTGTAGAAATGTTTGAATCTCTACTTAACTCATTTGCTCCCAAAAACATATGTATACTTTTCTTGTGTGTTTTTTTTTAATGCTAGAGCATACAGAAGGCTTTGATTCAGCCTCTGAACTGAAGAAAAAGCTAAAAGCAATCGTAGTTATTACAAAAAGGCCAGCAGGTGGCAGCAGAGTATAAGATCAACCAATCCAATAAAATAGCCGGGAGCGAAGGGGGTTGCTTGAATGAAAATGGCTGGGAGTGAAGACCGTTTTCTACACTCTCACATTTGGTTAAACCACAAATGATATGCAAGTAGTCTTTAGCCTGATCTTACATCTAGATTTTGGCCTGTTTTACTTCCGCTTTTTCTCCGTTTTTGTTTGGTGGCGTGCCGTTAAAATGTCAAATATGGACCATGGCAAAAACCTCCAAATAATAAAAACAAAAAGCAGTATGTGTGTTGTACTATATTGTATTAGCACTATTTACATAGTTGAAAACAGTAGTATTACAAAGAATGGACATTTAATTTATTGTAGTTAATTCTAATACCTCTCGAGATAATTCTATATTATATTCTATATATATTCTATATAGCTAAGAAATTCTGAAAATATTTGGTTGAACAAATTGTACATCTTCCATGAGAAAAAATGGCAATTAAATGGACAACGTATTTTACGCATGTGCTGTATAAAAAATGATCATGCATGCAAATGCATACTTTGGAAGAAATAACCTCTGACTGCCTGTCAGTCACTTAGAAATGCTCTTATATATTTATACATGTTTATATTTGAAAACAATAAAATAAATATTTATTTTTAAAGAAAGAAGAAAGTAATTAACATTGTTCATATGCTTCAAAATCATGAACCATAAACCACCAGAAAAATTTGCAAAAAATACATTAAAATAAACTGATTAGAAAAAATTTCCTAAACTTTAAAAATGGATGCATTACCAAGACAAAGAAAACCACTTCAACATGAGTTTAACGCTTGTCTAAAGAAGTGCAGAGACAAGAGCTGAATGTGTTTACTGATAATTATTTTATCACACATACATTTACATCATGCAGTCAATAGAAAATACAAATAAAAAAAATAAAAAGAAGAAAGAAAATGGAAAATCGTAAAAAAATCCCAGAAGAAGAAAAACAAACGGGAAATACCCAAAATATTTTTAAAATTAATGACAAAAAATAGCAAATAAGCAAATCCACAGGTGCCAAACGGGGAGTATGCAGGGGTCTACTGTCGTTTTAAGTTGTAATATCACCATTCACCACTAGATGTAGACTTAGTTGCGCTTACAGTGGGTCTTATACTGCCTTAAATTACACGCATAGGCCTAAAAATTATATCGCGGATTTGTAATATTATGCATGACAAACATAGTACCTCAATAATAATATTTTGAGTGAGTTGATATTTTGGGTGAAATTTGAAAAATTAGTAATTTTACTGTTTAGCCGTTTTATACCGTCCTTGAATGGTCATTTTTATGCAAGCGAGACCTTTGCTCTGGGAAAAAGTAATAGTGTGTGGTTGCTTGAAACCCTTTGTTTTTTAATTATGTATTATGAAAAGTTTTATATATTAGGACCACGTATTTTGTCCATATTTCAAATTGTTTTTGTCATACATCAGGTTAGAAAGTGCACGGTTCTATGTAGGCAGTTATGAAAAATTGTGGCCCCTCCAGCATTTAAGTTTCCCGTCCCTGCATGTTTTTACGCTGAATGCCCTTCGTGAGGCTACCCACCCATGTCTGTGTTATCCGTGGGACTCGCTGTCGGTGAGCATTGGGGCACTGACCTGGAATTGAACCTGTGCCATCTGCGCAAAAGTCTGATGGTAAATAAAAATGATTTCAAACACGTCAATATATTGTAGGTTAAATTACTCCCACTCGTAACCCGTAATACATGAATTGGATGTCATCCAATTATTGTGCAACAGTAACTATTGTTGTCACCATAAATGGTAGCCTAACTGCTGGGCAGGTGTGCTAACTACTCGTTAACAGTTCTGGCAGTCTGAATTTAAACCAGGAGAGGGAGCTGAATGTGACTCTAACTCAAGATTATGTTTTTTTTGTTTTTGTTTTTCAACCACCAATTGATGTGAGAGTGTATGCCTATGTGAATATTTATGAGTTTGCAAATAATAATCTGGCTAGGATCAATTCTGTCTGACTTTCTGACATTGCTTTTTTGTCTGAATGACAGTGACTTTGCTGTCAATAAACACAACTTTGCTTTTCTTTATCAAGTTCCCAATAGCTTTTTTTTTTCCAATCCACTTTCACACCTCCCTACCTTTTCTCCGCTCTCCGCCTTCAGCACTCTGCATGGAGGCATTTGAATCCTTTTTTGCCTCCTTAATTAGAAGTGATGGGAAGGTGAGGCTTCAGCAGGCACTAAATGAATAGAGTCATCAAGCTACTTTTCAGGACTATAGCACAGCCACTTAAGATGCTTTGTCACTCTGTGATGGGAATTTTAATTGCTTACCTCTTGGCCTATAATTGGAGTCTATGAAGAGGCACTCGGAATCTTTAGCCATGTGTGTTCTGGATATGGATTTTTTTTGGTTGTCGTGGAAAGTGTGATTGCCACTTTGATATCCAGACAAAGCTCGGGGGAAGGTGACCACACAATAGTGTATATATAATTCAGGGTTGAAGGGCAGACTTCAATGCAATCTGAGCTCCTCTCGACGGGTAAAGGGTAAAAACACACAACAAAATAACGCCCAAAGGGCAGAATAATCATAAAACTTGAGAATTTTTCACAGGTCGTATGTTCTCTGTATAGTACCTTGTAAGGTGCCTCTGTTAAAATAGCCTCTGTTGAGTCCTGCTGTGTAAAACAGTGAGCAATCTGCATAGAGATGCCGAGGTCTTACAGACTGGCAGCCAAATTCTTCATGATCCAACCTGGGAGGTTGGTGACAGACTAATTAGCTCGTCGGGTGAATAGCTACACTTTCCCCGCACACACAGGCAGGCAGGCAGGCAGGCAGGCATGTGCACGTACACAAAATCACTTTGCCATTCGTTGACATCACCTTCATGATATGAAATTCTAATGATCATATCCAGCTCATTAACTCATTCACTCCCTTTTCAGTGAAGCAAACCCCTTCGCTCCCGACTGTTTCACTGGATTTTAACTGGACTTTTGACTGATTTTGCAAGGCTCACAGAATATTGTGTTCTATTGGTATAAAAACATGGAACCTACCAAAAGAAAGATTAGAGTATCTTCTTTCATCAAGAAAAAAAAGTATTTTTGTATCTGTTTCAGTTTTGCAGCAATTAGCATTAGAGTTTCATCATTATTCACAAGCCTGTTGACTAAAAGAGCTTGTTGCAACATGGCTGATCTCGTATACTCTGCTGCCACCTGCTGGCCATTTTTTGTAACAACTACCATTTCTTTAAGCGACCTCTTCAGGTCAGAAGCTGCATCATAACCTTCTGTATGCTTTAGCATGAAAAAAAACTTTGTATACGTTTTTGGGAGCAAATGTTAATTAGTGTGATTTATCAGTAAAATTATATTTGTTCAATACGATCAGGCTTCATTGAAAACTGGGACCACAATATGCATTGTCAGTGATCATTAAAACTGGTCAGAGGCAAGGAACTGATTGACAGACACATGGGGAAAGGGCAAGTCTGACAAGGTGCCGGGGAGACTAATGATCAGAGAGGAGCTACATCGCTAAGAGACAGGCAAGGGCATACTATTATAAGTTTAAAAAAAAAATATATATATATATATATATATATATATATATATATATATATATATATATACATATATATATATTGTTGTTGTTGTTGTTTTTTTGGTGTGTGTGTGAAAAGTAAAGAGGCACCCAAACCAAACATCAATTTAAATAGAATCTAATTACAGTTAGAACTTAGCTGCTGGCCAGTCTCTTTATGCATCTTATTTATGTATCGTACTTGGACGCTGCCCATGATGTGTTGGTCAACCACAATGGGCATTATTCCATCAAAGTAACATTTAGTTCAGGGGTTTCAAACTCAATTTGTGTAGGGGGATGCTGGAGATAGTTTGGCTGCATCAAGTACTGTATTCCATAAAAATGTGTTCACGTACAGGGAATCTTCGAGTTACAAACGAGTTCCGTTCCTAAAATGGCGATATAATCCGAATTTCTGCGTCGAAAGTCGAAATTTAGATCAAAATTCTTTATATTCAAAAAATTAAATACATAAGATGCTGTAGTACTAGTTACCCAGCTTTCTTCTTTGGGGCCATAATGTGAAAAAGAAGGTGAAAAAGTCAAAGACATGCACTAGCTAAGCAGAAACAATGGGGACAAAATGGCGGATGAGGGACAAAATGTCGGACAAGGCGAGGCCGTCGTAAAGTTGAAACGTTGCAGTGCAAGTGCGTCGTAACTCGAGGACTCCCTGCCTGTATTATATATATATATATATATATATATATATATATATATATATATATATATATAAATCTTTTAAAAAGTACAACTTATCTAATCTTCTCATTCTTTATTAACAGTCCAGAACGTTAACGGCAATAATGGTTCCTCAGAATGTGAACAATCTCCCTTATACGTTGCATATTCCGCAACATGTCTAGTTGAGTAATGACATCTGAATTGGCCTGTTTTTTCTTGAAATGGGCAGATTTTGAAAAAGTCATGGCAGGGTAAGTGAAAAAAACTTAAATATCAAGTACGAGACCGCAAAACATCATCATGCTGGCCGTGAATGGCCCCGGGCCGCAGGTTTGATATCACTGTTTTAGTGGTAATCGATATTATGTCTAATCTAACAATAAAGCACTGCAGACAACTCATGCACATTAGCACCAACTATGCAAACCAGGTAACTAGTCTGGTCCAAAAATGAAAATTGACCATGGAAACATGTAATCACGAGTTGCCATGACGACAGTGCTGATTACGCTCTCATCAGAAACAAATATACCCTCAAAATGAAGCTTTTATTTAAAAAGCTGTCATTCCAAATTAAAAGAGATCTTTGTCATCCTCATGATCGGTTGGCAATTGGCTCTTTGTCTTACGAGCTTGTTTGCGCGCTGTTCTCGTCCTGCTCCCGGCCACCCGCCCACTGACTGACACTTTTAATTAGGCCGTCACTGAGACTCTTTTTCCTTGTCGTGCTAATAGACACCCTCTTCTTTCCCTTACACACATAAACCTAATCTGAGACAGAGATTTGGTGAGTCAAATTGGAGCAATATGTAACCGTATAGTTTAGAGGAAAATGTCCAGTTATGGCTCTTTCAGATAGACTTGTCCAAAATAGGTGAGTGTGTGTGCGCGTATGTGGGTGTGTGCTTTAATATCCTCCCTCCCCGCCTTTTTCCTATACTGGTATGAACAATAATAACCACTGAAGATTTCTATCAGCTCACCTCCGCCTCCGTACCCTCCCTCCCTCCCTCGAATTGTCTGCTGCTGAACTTTTTTATTGTTATTATTTTGAGACTAGAAAAAAAAAGTATATCTTTGCATTGAAGCATGAAGACTGTTGAATGTTGATAGGTCAGGATGTGTCAAAGCAGGCCTCGAAAGCAGCATGCCCTGCAGCAGGACACTCGCAATGATATCATTGGCAACGGCATCATTTTGGAAGCAATACCATGCATGAGGATGCTCATCTCTGGTAAAGGTGTTTTTCATAGCTGTGCAACTGTGAATATTTGGATTTTTTTTTTTTTTTAACGTATAATAATTAGACCCCGCCCAAAGACAGCTGGGAGGGTACGAGGGTGCTACAGCACGAGGGTATTTTGGTTCAGAAAATGATGGTGAAAATACCTGCTCATATGCTTATAAATATTAAATTGCACGTCCCTATCCGATCATCCCGTGTTGCAGGCATTTTCTATACCTCTAAAGATGGTAGATAAACTGTAAAATGGATTGTTTAAAGTTTGAGGTTGAAACATCATTGATTTGAGTTGACCACTCAATTTGCATCAGATAGTACTCAACAGGACACTCGTTATAAAAAATAAAATAAAATAACTAAAAACGTTTCAATTCTTTTTTTTTTCTTCTTCTTCTTTGTGGAGCAGTATTACAAATTGATGACTTTGTTTAAGGAACAATTTTTTAATTTTATTTGATTAAATGTTTTTGCTTATTAATCCCAATATAACAATATAACATTTATTTTTTACATAATCAACAGCTTTGATTTCTTAAATTCAGATTGTGTATAGCAGCAACTGTTTTTTGTTTTGTTTTGTTTTTTGGTCTAGAAACAAAAGCTAAATAGATTTTTAAAAAGATATAATTGACTGTAATTTTGAGAACATTGACTGTACAACCTTGAGAAGACAAAAGCAAAACTCAGGACTGTATTGTAAAAACAAACAACTAACATTAGATTCTGTGACTCGTTTAGTCCGGTTCTGGTTCTGTTTAGCGAGAGTACTGATACTTCTTTCAAAATTGTTCAAAGTTTGATGTTCTCCGTTTTAATATGGAGGACCAAAACTGCCAAAATAAAATAAAAATAAAAATGTATGAATAAAATAAAATAAAATGAAATAAAATAAATAGATAAATATAAAAATATAATTCAAAAATTAAATACAAAAAATATATATGAAAATAAAAACAACAACATATACAGTATATATATATATATATATATATATATATAATACAAACTTAAAAAATGAGATTATTGATGTTTTATTTATTTATTCATAGGGGATTTTGTCTATGTTTCCATTTGTATTTAATTTTTTTATTATTATTTTCACTTTCATTTATTTACTTATTTTGGCATTTTTGGTCCTTCATAGCGGTAGGCATAATCTGTAATCACACCTGTAAGTGATGCTTAAACGGCCGTTGTTTTCACTTTTATTTTTTCATTTATTTATTCATTTATTAATACTTTTTTTGCAGTTTTGGTCCTCCATACTTTAATGGCCATACGGCTATGAAAAGTGGACTCAACCAGCCAAGCTCTTAATTCTGGGGTTAAACACCTTGTTGATTGATTGATTGATTGATATTTAATTCTGTTTTTATTTTTGAATTTATTTTTACTTTTATTTATTTATTTACTTATGCTTTATTTAATTATATATTTATTTATTTATGTTTTATTTATTTATGTTTTTTGTTTTTATTTCCATTTGTATTTATTTTTTGTATTTAATTTTTGAATTACATATATTTTTTCCTTGATTATTTTTCACTTTTAGTTATTGATTTATTTATTTGTTTATTTATTCATGTATTTATTTAATTTTGGCAGTTTTGGTCCTCCATACTTTAATGGCCATACGCCTATGAAAAGTGGACTCAATCAACCAAGTATTTCATTCCAGTGTTAACGCGCTAGCCATGTCAATCTTGGGTTAGTTTAGCAATTAGCATGGCTTCTCTGTCTTTCCTTAGCATCCCTTCATGAGAACGATATTTGATAAGTGTATCTTATTCGCTGCTACGAAAGTGATGACTGAACTTGGAGCAACTATGCGACCTGTTTAGAAAGCAGTAGCCAGCCGCAGCTCGTTTCTAGTTAGCTGGTGTAACGTAAGTAGCGCAAAGCTACTTGAGCCTCAACCTCTGACTGGTGCGTTTACGGCACGTTCGTCCAATTCAGCTAAGTTTAGTGGGATCGTTGATACTATTCAATGTGTTTTGATGAAATGCAAAAATATAGTCTCACAAAATTGCCTATTTTGAGCCTTGTGGTCTGAAACAGTATTCCGCAATGTTGATAAATTCACAAGTTTGTAACCCATTGATCAGCATTTACCAAAGATGAAGTCAGAGCTAATTAGCCAGGGATGTCAATTTCAAACTTGAGTGCAAAATAAACAAACTGCACATCCCAAATGCACACTCAATTAGAATTTTGGACTTTTGAGAAATTCTTGCAGCATATGGTCCACCCAAAAGCTCCAGGGAGTGCCAAATCTAAGAAACTAAATGTTCCCACTTCTCCACTGTCACTCACATAAATTGTTGCACCATCCGTTTAACTAAGGTAGAAGCCGGTGGGGCTGCGCCCCCTGTGGGAATGGCTTTCCTGCTTTTTCAGTTAACCCTGAACATAAAACATCCCTTACAGATAGGCCCGTCTTTATTACCTCATTCTATCTAGACTACCGCTCCCATTTTGTCTCTTCAATATGCATGCAGTGGCTCATTGCGTAGGATCATTGTAGCATGTAAAGTTGCACTTGCAGCATAGGTGGTGGGAAGGGGAACAATGAAACACCCTCCTGACAAGATGGATGCTATCTCAGATGAGAAACAAATTGGCCTACTGAGAATCACTTTAAAAAATTAAGACGCACATACTGTGCGAAATGAGAAGATACTGTACATAAAAATATGACACATACAGTGTTGCCACAAAAAAAGTAACTTAGTTACTTTACTGATTACTTGATTTTAAGAGTAACTAGATTACATGATACTTTAATAGTTACATTCAACAAATAGTGACAACCCATCTTAACATAAGGGCATCTGGTTTTGCCACTTAATTGGAAGTGTGGCATTTCAAGGGATACCTGAAATTATTGAGCCATTTTCAGCAGTAAAAAGTTATTAATCACATCTTAGAAAGAAAAAAAAGGCACTTTTATCAACATTTTTTGCCAGCCAAATTTAAAGAGCGCCTGTTATGTGTGGGGTTTTTTTACATTTAATGTTATGAGGACGTCTTCAAAAAAATGTATCCACTGCACACACTTGTCCTCCTCTTTTTCTAATCAGTTAATTACTTGCATAATTTAAAATGGAAAATGTGTGATTAATCTGCGTTAATAAATGATTAATGCGATAATTTTTTGTGATTGATTAATTAGTTAACGCTTTAACTTTGACAGCACTAAAAATCCCTCAACATTTATGTAGTTGGGGGAGGATTCCTTCCATCCTACATTTATATTGTACATTGGTTGTAAATATAACGACAATTTGGGAACTTCTTACAATTTGAGGATCAGAAACCGGATGCTACTCACTTTAATACTGATCTTACTTGCATGTAGAAGCAAATATATGTTTAAAGTAGGGGTGTCAAAAGTAGTGCATTAATTTAAATTTCCTTTAACGCCACAATTTTTTTTAACGCTATTAATGACCAACCCTTACTTGGAAAGCCTGTACTAGGGGAATTCCAGTCAAAACGAAAAAGACAAGTCCACGTCAAAATGTAGCAGTAATAAATGTAATAAAAATGCATATATTTGTGGAGACTGGGGTCAAGTTGTATTTTACAATTTCAAAAATGTGCTGGATTTCACAAGTTACCTCATATTTAAAGATTAGATATCTCTTAATATGAAAAAAAGCACTGAAGTGTCAACAACGTCTTACAAATGCAGTTATGCCATCTAGTGGCAGAAAAATGACCTCAACAGAAATCAATATCACACAAAAAAAATTACAGTACAGTACATATTTTTAATTTTAATTCAATTTTATGAATTATTAGGAAATTACTGTATCAATGACTAAAAGATGCAGATATATTTCTATTTGTTTAACATTTTTTTCCACTTTTATCTTAACAAGAGTATGAAAATTTTGAGAGAGAGAAAAAACATTTACAACAGATAGGAAATCTGTGATTAATTGTGAGTTAACTATTGAAGTGATGGGATTAATTACAATTTAAAAAATTAATCACCTGACACCCCTAGTTCAAAGTAATTTTCATGGTATTAGGAGAGTAACTATTAAATGAATACTTGACTGGAAATAGCAATGCATTACATTATTTATTGCTTAAAAATGTGCACATTATTGAGTTACTACCAGCATCACTGAATATATAGGTAACGATTAATTGAGAAATCTACTACTTCTACTGTTTGGCCGCTGTTGCCACCGGTTGGTCGAGCAGGTTCAGCATCTGTCTCCTTTGATAATAAAACAGCAACGCCAGTTGTGCAACCGCTGTCTTTGTACGCACGGCTGCAAAAGCCTGAAGCAGCAGCTGCCATTTTGTGCCAAAGTCAATTCATGGCTTTACCTGCCATCGAGTCCCGCGCCGGAGCCGCCACATAACCCCCAGTGTCTGCATAATGAGAGGCCTGTACTGGGGCTGTGCATCACGAAGCAGCTTTGAATTGAAATTCATAAGAGTCTTTCAGGAAACTGGCTTTTCAGTCACACTCCACCAGTACGGAAGGCAAAGTTAAAACCGGCTGCATTCCTGTGCCAACGCGCGCGTGTTGCGAATACAGATTTTTAACTAGGATCCATAATTAAGGGAATGTAAACTTCTTTCATACCTGTTTTAGTTACTGAATTTGCATTTATCCCGTGTCTGCCTGAAAATAGGCATCTCATTTAAAGGCAGCCGCTATGCTTCAAAATCACACCAAAATGTCCTGCTTTGCTACATTGTGCCAAACTTCACCTAATATGCGTCCTCTATTCTCCCCCGCCTCTATCTCATCATTGTTCCCCTTTGAAGTCTGCAAGCCTTGTCTGTATCGATGATTGGGACGTGCACTGCAAAGCTTTCAAAGAAGCCATTTTGTGGAGCTGTATGTCTTTCTGACAATTGCCTATCAGTGTCTCCTCGATGTTGTTGCTGTTCTGTGATGACTTGCAACGCTAAGCTAAGTAAGCTAAGGCCGCCAAATTGCATGTCAAACTCATTCTGTGTCTGTCAGTGTTCATGTGGCAGTGAAAATAAACTTTTCGATGACCCAGTGCTGAATTAAAGTAAATCTAAAACCATTTTGATCTCAGGGAGCTATTTATTAAAATTTTCAGTTAACTTTATAAGAGATGCTACTGAGCCCGAGGAATCTTCTGAACCTTTTGTTTTTGTTCAACATCAAAACTAAGAATTGTGAAAGTGTAAGATTTCAGGATTTGTTTTATTTTGGGGGGAAAAATACTGTATAAAACTATAGAGAGCTATGGTATTTACTTGCTTAAGTTTCCATTCAACTTTTTAAGACGTACTGATAACCTTGGGAGCTCCCTGAACATTTGGTTAGAAATATAAAAGAATGTCAATTTTAGATTAAAAAAAAAGAAAAAACACGTCTACATTTTAAAAAGTCTGAAAATTTGTTCAATAAACATGTTTTAAGACATTACAACAGGCAAGATCGTCATTTGTATTTTTAAAAAATTTGGACGCCAACATTATTTAGGAGAGAATATTTAGTTACATTAATCCATTTATGAAAAAAGGACAGAGTTACCTAACGTCGTTAGTTTAAACGACGTTATTCCCAACAGTGCTTCTGACATCTGGTGTGGGAACGTATTGCTCGAATTTGATTGCCTGATATAAAATTTTTACACATAGAGATTAATTGTGGTGCACATTTTCATTACTAATGTCTACATGTATCTATACTGATACTCCATGTCTTTAAAGAGGCCGTTATGGATTTTACATGGTGCGCACAATTGTTAGTTGAATCCACGATGCTTCAAAAATGCAGACCCTGCACAGTGGATAGAGACCCCTTATTTTCAGGCAGGTGATTGTGGGTGCACATCTATAGCGAAATCATCCAAATGTGTTCTTTGGTGCTGAGATTGAGCTCTAATGTGTTCTGGGATTTGGGGGCAAGCACCACTCTTATGCATAATTCAGCACGAAGCAAGCAAAAAAAGTGCAAACAACAGTCTGCAGTTAAAGGTGAGGTGAGCAGATTTACTCTACGTTTTTGATTTAGTGTATTAAGTTGAGGTTTTCCGCCGTTTGGAGTCTCAGGAGTTTTGTTCGTTTTTGTCCACTTGTTTCGTTATGAAAATCTTTGATTTTCTCAAATTGCAGTCATTCTTACTGTTATTAATTAAAAGCACAGCATTTTAAATATATATATATATATATATATATATAATGTTTTACTGTATTTTGACAGATTTTGCAAGGCCCACAAAATATTGTGTTTTATTTAAATTAAAATATTGAACCTACCAAAGAAAGATTAGAGTTTCATCAGGAAAAAAAAAAAAAGCTTTTTGCAAAATGGCCCTGGTTGATCTCTTATACTCTGCTGCCACCTGCTGGCCGTTTTGTTTTTGTAATAACTACCATTGCTTCAACCGTTCTTTGCATCAAAGCCTTCTGTATGCTCTATCATAAAAATAATCCATAAAATACGTATAAGGACCATGAAAATATTTAAAATAGAACGTCTTTATACTTTTTGGGGAGCAAATGAGTTAATAACGTAAATTTAGACATATGGATTTTGTTTTGTTTTTATCGTGACTGTTATCTTGAATCATATAAAGGGGGAGTATAATAGAGCTTCAGACAATTTTTGTTTGTGGATGTGAAGTATTTGTCTCTAGAGTGAGTGACAGGTCGAACATATTGAAGTGCGGCGGTTGCCATCAACAAAATAGATGAAATGTTGGTTAAAGGTCAGGTGAAAAGATGAGCTGCAAAAAGGACAGCAGCAAGAAAGAAGGGGAGTTCACTTTTAAGGTCGCTGATGGGAGCACCAGAAAGGACAGATGACAAAGAAATTGTGTCCAGGGGAGAGAAAAAAATTGAGAGAACAACAAGAAGTAACTTTACTGTCAAAGAAAAGTCGGAAATAATAATGACTTTGTTTATTAAATGTAATTTATTGGGGGGGGGGGGGGGGGAGAAAACCATACCGCTGCTCCTAATCTCACAAATCTTGCCAAACATAATTCACTTATGTCCACCCCCATTATTATTAGCATCATTTTGAGTGACAGCACAATTTACTACTTCAATAAAAAAAATTATAATTAGCCCTTGAGTGGGTAGTAATACTTGAGTGTTGCCTGTTAAAAACAAAAAACCAGCATTGTGCATCCATTCCATGACCATTACGCATCTGGTGCAAGTTCCCAATAAGCGAAGTGCGCATCTCGGCAGCGCGGTGCATTATGGGTAGGCCGGCTGGTAGCCTGCTACCAACTTGTCATTGAAAACGAATGGAGTCTAACGGGGGAAGCGCTGATTTGGACCATTTCAACCGTTGGAAAGTTTATGTTTTTTTATCGAATCTATTTTAAACATGAATACCATGTCGTTACTGACTGCCCTCGGTCGGGACACAACAGTTAAGCCTATTTAAGTGCAATTTTTTTTTTTTTTTTACTTGATTTTCACGCATGCGCAAACGTAATGCGCACTTCGCTTATTCCAATGTTGTGCCTCTAGCTGATTTGGACGATTTACGTGTGCTACCACGCCCGTGTCAAAAACTGCCAGCGAAAACATGCAAGTAAAAAAATCATGAAAAATTGTGCAAATAGTAAACTTTTTGTCACGCTAGTAACATAACTGCCTAACTCATTTTTGTCTATGAAATTTTTGCAAGATTTGAATTGGACTATGGAGAGTCATTTAATGCAAAATAAAAAATAAAAAATCTGACTTTGGTAAAAAAATAATAAAAAAAGACAATATTGTTTAGTTGGCCTGGGCTGACTCCTATGGCCCCAGATCCCTCAGGGGTGTCCAAATATTTCCTTCAAGGAACAAGAAATCAAATACAAGGGCCACTTTGACATTGTCCGACTTCATTAAACATGTGAAAACCAATCATTGAAATTATTATTTTTAACTTGTTAAAGGTGATAAAGCAAACAGTTTGGGGTGGCCCATAATCCTGTAACCCACTTCAATAGATCCGGCCCTGCCCTGAGCTGATCTCCATTTAAATCATTTGCTCCCAAAAACGTTATAAACACGTTCTATTTTAAATTAAATATTAGAATGCTCCCGAAGACATATTTATACGTTTTTATGTTTTTTTTATGCTACAGCATACCTTTGCCTTTGATGCAGTTTCTGAACTGAAGAGAATGCGTGAAGCAATGGTAGTTATTACAAAAACGGCCAGAAGGTGGCAGCAGGGTATACGAGATCAACCAGGGCCATGTTGCAAAAGGCTCTTTTACCCCCTGTTTTAAACAGATTTGTGAATAATGATGAAACGTATCTATATTCTAATGCTAATTGCTGCTTTCCCGATGAAAGAAGAGACTCTAATCTTTCTTTTGGTAGGTTCCATGTTTTTATAGCAATAGAACACAATATTCTGCGGACCTTGCAAAATCTGTCAAAATCCAGTAAAACAGCTAGGAGCGAAGGGGCTTGCTTCAGTGAAAATGGCTGCGAGTGAATGAGTTAAGAACTAAAGCAAGAGAAATCGTTAATAAGATGACAACTTTGAAATCAGTGTCTACTTGAGATTCTTGATATTCATTGACGTGATATGTTCACAAATCAGACCTTGAAACAGACAGCGGAAAGTGGAGGAAAACATTATTGCTTCTGAAACTGAAATATCTTAAATCACGAGGCATTATGAAGAGAAATGTTGTTCCTATTTGAGCTGTAAATAGTTTATTTGCATAGCTAAACAAGCTCTTTCAGTGGAATTCATTAGTAGTAGTAGTAGATGTCAGGTGTGTCGCACCCATGGGGGATGTGGGTGTCGCAACCACCTACTTTTTCACTACTCGTACCCAAAACGCAATGCATTACTCAATTGGCTGCTGTTGACACTCATCATAATTTATAATATAAAATATTTACATTACATTCTATGTAATGTATTGTCTAGTTTTACTTCTAATGTTTTATTATTTTTTTATGTTGTTTGGACCAGGACGTCAATCTTATATTAGCCTCCCCGTTAATGCTGCAGTCATTTTTGCACATATTCAACATGTAGCCTATTGTATTTGTATCTCAATTTGGAAGAGGCCTAATTCCGATTGGATGATATCAGATTTAACGTGTATTTTTTTTATGTTTTTGCTGCCATGATTTATATCAGAATTGTGTCAAAATGTACTTGGTCAGTCGTCATTTTCAACTGGCAATCATAAATGAATACATGAAAAAGGGACTAATTTGTAGAATTGTTTTTTTAATGCAACTCAAAATGTCATTTAAAAAAATAGATGTATTTATTTATTTTTTAAATCAACCTTAGGCTCAGATAGAAAGTAGAAAATGGAAACATGTGCCGCAGGACTGATTGCCAATTGAAATTGTTAATAATGAATGGTAGACAGATTTTTCAACAATGTAATATTTATGCAGCCAAAGAGATGAGTAATCTGTCTGTATAACTTTCACTTTGCCTCTCACGGATTGAGTCAGAAAAAGTTATTGTGGTTAGAATAATGGAGAGACTTGGAGAGCGAGAAAAAAATGGCTGTTTGAATTTGGGAGAGTCTCCATCCTTTAGTCTCATGTCGATGCCAACTTGTCACTCAATCCATATCTACATTGATCTATTGTCAGTCTCAACGTGCTTCAGTCGCCCAACACACACACACACACACACACACACACACACACACACACACACACACACACACCCACACACACACACACACACACACACACACACACACTGTTACAAGGTCTCTTGAATGACTAATCCATTACTGCTGTCCTGCTCCTTTTTTCTTCCTTCTCCCTAAAGTAGAATATTGGCGGACTCTCCCATCTGTCCTTAAATATAAAACGCTTTTTCTTTCAAATCTGAACTAAAAATACTGTCGGGTTGCTGAATAAATCGATAGCCGTTTTTGAAAGGAGAAAAAAAAGACCTTTGTTACACTGCCATGCTGTAACTGCGGGAGCAAAGGTGTTCCTAATGTCCTTGACAAATATAAAGCTATTGAAAGTGTCGTACCTGTAGAAGACGACCAGAGTTCTCCGATCCAACACTGACTTTCTGTTCTTCTCTCCTCGCACGTTCTATTTGTATAGCTTCATCTCTGATCAGTGAGCTACGAGCTGAGAAGATTGAGGAAAAGAGTATCACCTTGGTGTGGAGGCAACCTTCATCCCCAAATCGAAGCCGGACGGAATATGAAGTCAAATACTACGAGAAGGTAAACCCAGGTTTAAAATGGTCAACAAAACGGAATGTTCAGTAGACCAACTGAGCCCAAAATGTGATGTTGAATATCTTGGAATTTGACCTGAAATGTCATGGACAATTTGGAATCTGAACATGAACACGAAGTTACTTATGTATGGATTGCACCTTTTTGACTTTTTTGACGAATATTAATGATAACATTTAACTAAAGCATTACATTTACAATATTTACAAATACAAGCACTTAAGTAAGAACAAATAAAAATATGCTATTTGTTAGTAGTGAACAAAATATTTGTAGCTAGCATCAGATAAACATGTTTGCTAATGCATCAATAACACTAGCTAGCTAGCATCAGGGGCTAAAGCCAAACTATGGCAGGGTGTTTACTTTCTGGACCTGGATTTGACACCGTTCCGTTCCGTCTTCAATTCCGCTTATCCGGGGTCGGGTCGCGGGGGCAGCAGCTTTAGCAGGGAAGCCCAGACTTCCCTCTCCCCAGCCACTTCAGCCAGCTCCTCTGATGAGATCCCAAGGCGTTCCCAAGCCAGCCGTGAGACGTAGTCTCTCCAGCGTGTCCTGGGCCGTCCCCGGGGCCTCCTGCCGGTAGGACATGCCCGGAACACCTCCCCAGGGAGGCGCCCAGGAGGCATCTGAACCAGATGCCCGAGCCACCTCAACTGGTTCCTCTCAACGTGGAGGAGTAGCGGCTCGACGCTGAGTCCCTCCCGAATGACCGAGCTTCTCACCCTATCTCTAAGGGAGAGCCCGGCTACCCTGCGGAGGAAACTCATTTCGGCTGCTTGTATCAGGGATCTTGTTCTTTCGGTCACGACCCACAGCTCGTGACCATAGGTGAGGGCAGGAACGTAGATCGACCGGTAACTCGAGAGCTTTGCCTTTCGGCTCAGCTCCTTCTTCACCACAACGGACCGATACAGCGTCTGCATCACTGCAGACGCTGCACCGATCCGTCGGTCGATCTCCCGCTCTAACCTACCCTCACTCGTGAACAAGACCCCAAGATACTTGAACTCCTCCACTTGGGGCAGGACCTCATCCCCGACCCGCAGAGGGCACTCCACCCTTTCCCGACTGAGGACCATGGTCTCGGATTTGGAGGTGCTGATCCTCATCCCAACCGCTTCACACTCGGCTGCAAACCGCTCCAGCGAGAGCTGGAGATCACGGCCTGAAGAAGCCAACAGCACCACATCATCTGCAAAAAGCAGAAATGCAATGTTGAGGCCACCAAACCGGACCCCCTCAACACTCCGGCTGCGCCTAGAAAATCTGTCCATAAAAGTTACGAACAGAATCGGTGACAAAGGGCAACCTTGGCGGAGTCCGACCCTCACAGGAAACGAATTCGACTTACTGCCAGCAATGCGGACCAAACTCTGACATCGGTCGTACAGGGACCGAATAGCCCGTGGATTTGCCTTTGATTTGATAATAAAAGGCAGAGGGGATTTGACACCTCTGCCTTTTATTATAAACACAGTCAAATGTTATACATTTATGTCAAATCTTACATTTAGGACTCACAAACATCCACAAATGAATTACATTTGATTGACAGTTTGTACCCATTTTGACACTCAAATCCACAGATTTTCAGTCCGGGCACCATGCTAGCTTCTTAGCGTCAATCATGCTGAGTCATACCTGAGGTACAGAAAATCATCAAGTCTCAACTATAAATCTCAAGCCTTAGCCTTCACATTTCAAGCAAGTCAGAAGTTACTGTGGCAAAAATCAAGTCAGTCCTGTACACACAAAATTTCAAGCAAGTCGAGTCGGCTCGTCAGTTGGGTGATCTACGTCAAAAATTAAGTCAAACAATTTTGCTCAATAAAACAAAGTCAGACAAACTTGAATGATGAAACTTCTTTTAACTGATCATAACACAAAAAAAGTACCGGTACTCTATATTTCACTTATAAAAAATAAACGCCTGAGATTCAAGCTACTCGGATTTTAATATTTACAATACTAAACTTATTTCTGTTTGCATGTACTGTTTACAGCTACCAATGTACAGTATGTAACACAATTACTATGATGATAAATGTATGCATAACCGACATGAAGTTTAGTTCATGTTTGACCAGCTTTAGCTTAGCTAACCTTTGAAGCTAACTACGTCTGTGGGTTTCATAGTAACAAATGAAGTTAGACGTTGTCTCTTTTTTTAGCTTATTGATTTGTGAACCTTGTATGTTGCCATTCTACTTGGTATTTGAAGACTCGAGTCAAGTCATGTGACTCGAGTCCCCCACCTGCGCCTAGTGGTAGCTATCAAAAACACAGATGAGCTAAATGTATGTCTGATGTGAAATTCAGGGGTAATTTAACGATGTTTATGGCCAGATAATCATCAGCAAGATGAAACGTGTATATATTTTTAAAGGTATTTTAATAAGGTCCAGTCATATGGATAACCACTGTACTTTTAAATATCACACTCATTCAACGCGGATACTCACCAGACAGTCTTCACAGTAAATCTGCCATGCTCGTAAACCCACAGCTGTCGGGCTACCACCATGTTCATACGGTGTATTTTCAAGCAACACTACATTTTTGGTTATGTCTGTCATGCTCACATAACCCCTTTCACACCTCATTCTCTTCTGTATATGTGGCCATATGTATAAAAATATGCTTCCTGTATTGACACATGGAAAAGGAGTGGGCCAGCTTAGACGCGCAAAAAGTGAGGAGATCACATAAGGCAGTGAGAAGGTAAGATTGAGATGCCAGAGGTAGAGAACAAGTTAGATAACATATTAGACGGGTAACAGATTAGGTGAAGATGACATGGCTTAGTGTTTCCAAGAGCATGGTGCTGGAGAGAATTGAAGGAAGAAGCTTTGGGAGGGTGGTAGATAAAAGCAAGGGTGCAGGGGATAGATAGAAAATAACTGAGTCAGACAGGGACATTGTTGCAAAGCCATGAAATGAAAAGGCAATACAATTACACAGCAACAAAGAGCCTGTAGAAGTGGTTTTTAAAAATAGTATCGCTTTGGAGGTGTGGTATCATTTTTCTTCTCTTATTAAGGTCTCGCGTCACACTGTGTGCCAACATAACAGCCAAAAATATTGCTAAACATTTGTTCCCACTTATGTTTTAACGTAATAAATACACGCAGCAGTGAGTGGTATCCCCCCTCATATCTAGAGTTTTTAAAGCAATTTTCTTCCTCATATGCTGTCCTATTTCTGGACTAAAAAGTGATATCTAGCATTCTATGCATTTATGTTTACTCACAATTGGCTACACAAACGTCAGTGACAGTTGGAGTCATTATGCCTAAGTACACGTAAAGATAAAATTATGACTACCAATGCAGTGATGGCAAAATAATCGCAGGCAAATGACAAAAAAACAAAACATCACACTAGTGCAATTAAGGTAATGGATGTTTGTATAAGTCATTCTCACAAAGTGAGACACATTAACAACATATACTCTGAGGACACAACATTAGGTGCACCTGCACAATCTAATGAGCGCTACAGTTTATCATCCATCCATCCATTTTCCTAACCGCGTATTCCTCACAAGGGGTGCTGGAGCCTATCCCAGCCGGCTTTGGGCAGTAGGCGTGGTACACCCTGAACTGGTTGCCAGCCAATCGCAGGGCACACAGAGACGAACAACCATCCACATTCTCAATCACACCTTTGGACAATTTAGAGGTGTTCAATTAACCTGGCATGCATGTCTTTGGAATGTGGGAGGAGACTGGAGTACCCGGAGAATACCCACACAGGCATGGGGAAAACATGCAAACTCCACCCAGGAAGGCCGAAGCCCAGACTCGATACAGTTTATCATTGTGGTTAATACTATATAGGTGACGGTATCACAAACACTTATCAGGATTAGGCAGATTAGCGCTCTTTGCCATGGCAAACGTGCGTGTTCAAACGTTTTGTGTACGTAACAGTACTTAAGAGATCAACATGAGAGAAAAAATGCTCAATCTTGACAGATATATCTGCAAATATGTTGTTCTTTGTCAGAGGGTTTAAGAGTTGAGAAACATAAATTTGAATCTTCAACATTTTGGGGTGACAAAACACTTGTTGTATGTACTTGTACAAGAAAGTATATATTTTTAGCATGGGTCTTCTACTAGAGGTCTGGGAACTTAAGGCTTCTGCGCAGGATATGAGCTCTTTCCAATATTACACTCTTTTTATGTTCTTTTTTCTGGATGTTGCTATCATTCGGGATTGCTACATGTATCACGAGATGAGCTGTCTTCTGATGTTTATCCACCACCACTATGCCAGGCTGGTCGCCTATCAGGAATTTGCCATCCTGGATCTGGAAGTCCCACAGGATCTTGGCCTGGTTGTTCTCAATCGTCTTTGGTGGTTTTTGCCATCTTGATTCTAGTCCATATTTGGTACAAATGTTCCAGTTCATTATTTCTGCTACCTGGTTTTGCTAATCCATGTATTAGTATTAGTCTTCCCTGTGATATAGACCCTACCACTACTGATCTTGTGTTTAGGGCCTTTTCTTGTGTTGCCGAGATTAGTGCTGCTTCAATACAGCCTTTTCCAGGTACAAGTATGTTTTCTCCATGTCAGACACTTCTTCCATTTGTCCATGGTACTGCACATGCAGTACAGGGGCTTGTCTTTCAATCACAGTCCATCTGGCTCCTTCTCCTTACTGGACTTCTGTTGCCTGAGGCATTCACTAAATCAGGTCGTCGTGTGATTAGGTGTAGCTGTTGATGGCGTGACTCTTATTTGTTCAGGTGACTATTGAGGGTCTGCCTCACCCTCTTTAGGCATTTGGCAGTGGCTGCCCTTCGATGTATTTGCAGGGGCTTGTGTTTCAATCACAGTCCATCTGGCTCCTTCTCCTTGCTGGGCTTCTGTTGCCTGAGGCATTACTGAGCAGGTCGTTGTGTAATTAGGTGTAGATGTTGATGGCGTGGCTCTTATTCGTTCGGCTGACTATTGAGGATCTGCGTCACCTTCTTTAAGCATTTGGCCGTGGCTGCCCTTTGACCTATTTACCTGTGGAATTCCAAGGTAGTTGAATTGGGCAATTGAAATAAATTATTGTCCGCAACATTTTATTTAATTAAGATGCATCTACTATGTTATATAGGTGTGCCCGGTTTAATCTAACAGATCCATGCACACATTTGTGTCTGGAAACATTTTTGGGGTCATAATGGGGCACATGCAACTTTTTCAAAGTCTGAGAATGAAGCTTTGCGATGAACGTGTCACACGCCGATCCAATCTATTTTTGTTTCTCTAATTGCATGTTCTGTCTCCACAGGAGCAAAAGGATCAAAGTTATTCTACTGTGAAGACATCCGCCACACGGATCAGTGTCAACAACCTCAAAGCCGGCACCACCTATGTCTTCCTGATTCGCCCCTTCACTCCAACAGCGCCCTCCTCATCGCTGTCCTCCTCCCCTCTGTCGTCCTCTACCTCCTCATCATCCTCCTCTGCTTATCCCTCCTCCTCTTCTTCTTCCTCGTCGTCATCAACTTCTCCCATTGACTACGGCGCCTACAGCGCTCCCCTGGAACTGCAGACACTAGGAGAGTGTGAGTAGCCTTTTAACTCCTCGGCCTTGTCCTGTTCTCTTTCTCCACGCTCATACCTCTCAGCCGAGCACTTCCAGGCAGTGACTTAAGATGCGGGGGGTTATGCGGGCACACAGCCAGCCTAAACAATGAGCCGTGTTGCTAGAGTTAGAGAGAGTCAGCATTGTGACAGTGTTTGCGATAATGTGTGAAGATTCTACATTTTATCGGTGAGCTGTGAAACAGTTTGTCTTTGATAACACCTCAGAGTGTAGTTTTTACTCTGTGTGTGTGCTTTATGCCTCTAACTTCTAATGGGAATAACCATTTTTATATTCAGCTATGGGATTTTTAGTGCTGTGCAGCTTCACATTATACGCAGGGGCAAATTTACCTAAAAGCTGCTGCGCGCAGCCAGCATCTCCTACGTGCGGTCAAAAGACCAAATCTGGCATGGCTCATTTGTTCTTTTATTTTTGGCCAAACAGAATATTACACAAAAAGCAGTTGACCTTTTTGTGTTTCGCAAGAGAGGTCTTAGTTTCACAGTAACTTTATGGATGATGCCTATTCTTGCTGCGGGCGAGCTGAGAAGTGTCAAACAAGTGATGACCTCAGAAAGTTTTCAAGGCAACCAGAGTCTAACATCCTTGTAGCTACACAAGAAATGTAGCCAACAAAATCTCAAAATATAAACACTACTTGTTTACTGGATTTAAGGCATGTGTGTGTGTGTTAATGTTTAGATTGTCTGCATGGTGTTGAAGTACAACACACTCAGAGATGTTTTTAACACGGTGTTTTCATTAAAATGACCATTAGCCCGTCTCGGTAAGCAACATTTTGGAATTGCTAATGAGACCATTTGTGATTTTAATCAGATAAATGAAAGCATAAGAAAAAAATCTGTTTTCAAAATGTTCCCACCATTTTTGACCATGTGCCGCCATTTAATTTTTTTTTTTAAATTGTGAAATTTCAATTAAGTTTTTTAGGGGTGTCAAAATGTGTGTGTTAATTTTGAGTTAATTTAAAGTTCCTTTAATGGCACTATTTTTTTAACGCGCAATTAATGAATTTCACAAGTTCCTTCATGTATCAACGTCTTACAAATGCAATTATGCCATCTAGTGGCAGATAAATGACCAACACAAATCAATGTCACTCTCGTTTTTTACAGTAGGCTACAGTACATCTTTGTAAGTTTAATTACATTTTATGAATTATTATAAAATTGCTGTGTCAATTACTAAAAGATGCAGCCATATTTCCTTTAATTTTAATTTTTTTCTACTTTTATGTTAACTAGAGTATGAAACTTAGGGGGGAAATTATTGTATATGTTGCTGTACATTTAGAACAGATATCAAATTTGCGATTAATCGTGAGTTAACTATTGAAGTCATGCGAATAATTATGATTTAAAAAACACTGTTAAAAAAAAGTTTTTTAATTATAATTTTTTTATTTTCAATTTTCATCAGCTATCTATTTCAATTGCTTTTGCAGTGGCGCTGGCATCCAGTGAACAGAGTCCCGTGGTGATCATCGCTGTCGTGTCAGTGGCGGCGCTCGTCATGCTGCTGTCGATGGGAGTCGGACTGCACATCTGGAGGAGGTAAAGCGCTTTAAAGAGACGCACGCGCACACATACACGCAATTATTAATTCTCGATACGCAGCACATCCTTATGTTCTATTCTTCGGAAATGTCACACAAACCTGCGTTTGACATCGACAAACAATGGCCCATCGGCTCAGTGTGTGTGTAATCCAGATTACGCTAATCCAAAAATAAAAGGATTGCTTCTATTGAAGCATCTGCAAATAGCACATTGAAAATTGTGCAATGGAGTTTAGATCCAGAAAATTTGCAGGAATACAAGTAGGTATAGGAAAGTTACAGCACTCACAGAAATATTTAAAACAAATTTAAGATTATTTTTTTACATGACAAATTCCCATTTATTATTATTTTTTTTGATTTTTTAAACACAAACCTACCAAATAAACCTTATATGATACATATTCATTAGTCTAATAAAGCCTATTGGATAATGGATAATTGGAAATGGATAATCCTCAGGTTTATATATTTAGTATTAATAAAGTATAATTGCTCATTCTATGTATTTGAAATACATAAAGTGTTTTGTTTGAATTGCATAATATAATCAAATTTATTACCAAAGACTGGTTGATTGACTGTCTTACTTTATATTTTTGTTGCTTAATATGTTGTTACGTTTTGTTTCTTGTTTGCTTCAACTGCTTTTTTTCTTATTATTTTATTGCTGTTTACAAGCTTGGCAATTTTTATTTTCATTATTTGTAATTATTATTAATGCATGTTTGAAGTAAAAAAAAAAAAAATAATAATAATAATCAGGTTAGCATATTGTCGCTGCTATTTGAAAAACACTTATATCCATTGTATTTATTTATTTTAAAATGTTTATGTTTTGAGGATGAAACTGAATGCAGACATCCCAAAAATGTAAAAACTAAAGAAAAGTAATTATACTATATTAATACTAAATACATTACCCTGAGGATTATGCATTTCAAATAGATAGGCTTTATTAAGACGAATGAATATGTAACATATACAGTTTATTTGGTAGGTTTGTGTTAAAAAAAAAATATATATTTTTAAATAAAAAGTAAATGGGTAAGAAAATTACATAAATCTTCAAAGTTAGGCTTAAATATTTCTGTGAGTGAGAGGAACCATAAGAGTGACGGAAAGAGTTTGCCATCATTTCCAAGCTGCTAGTTTGATTAGATTTAGTGTTTAATTTACAATACTGTACATCCATTTTACAAATACTCAATTTATTCATCTTCCTTGCCATCAGTATGGACATACTGTTATCCCTTTCTAACAGTCATAACATGCAATGCAGTTCTACTAAAGAAGAGTTTATTTTCATTAAATCAAATCTGACTTTTGATGATATGGTTTAATTAATAGCTCTTTGACAGTGTCAATCAAAAGCGGTATTATCTTTGACAGTATATTTGATAGACCTTTTCCATTAGATTGTGCCCATGTAACTGATGGTGGACAGTGAGAGTAGGCAGCTGTCAGATATTACCATAAAAAAAATAATACATATATATATATTGATAGCAGTAGAGCAATTGGAGACAAATGTGAAGGCACGATGATGGGGTCAACTGGGTGTTGAAATGGGCTGTGGTCAGTCGCAACACCCAGCAAACTGTTGCCGTCGATCTTTCTCACTCTCTGTCTCTCACACGCACACAAAGGAATTCATGGCATGGGCATGACAGACGTGTTCAAAACCCATGCAAAGCATCACGTGAATGCTTGAGCACCAATGTAGAAACAGACAAAATAGATGGCAATCTGCCGCACACAGGTGGTTGCTGAATATTCACTGCACACATCACGCTTTATTGAGTAATAATGCTTATCTTTCACCATTCCTTTTTCCTCATCACTGCATTGCATTGAAAAGGGGTTCTCCATTGTTCATCACCGCAGCACCATTATCTTGCTCCTTGTGTTTTGTGTGAAGACAAGGATGCGGAATGGCTTGATGCCTCAATTATCAGGCTCTTGTGTTTGCAAAGACAGCCAGCTTCAAGACACGGCTGGAGGGTCTCTGATGTACCGATCTGCCTGCTGACTGGCAAACATGCAAATGAGTCGCGACGCTCACACAAAGGCGCTCGGACACAAGGCGGGCGATAGTGATGATAATGTCGCATCGCAAAGCTACGTTACAGGCAAAACCTGCCTAATCTATAATCCTTAGAATTGTAGTTTGTATAATGAAAAAGGTTTATGGGTTACTGTGTTACACATTCCTGTGGAAGCGTGGGACTGCCAATGTGGAGAAAATGTTTTTGACTGGCAAATACATTTAAACGTATTTGCAAGTTTGAACAAATTTGCAAGAAAATTCATATTTGCAAAGTATTTGTATGTTTGAACATAATTGCAAATACGATCGAACATACTTACAAGTACGTATTTTGCACATAATGTTTTAGCAAATACGTTTGAAAGAGAGCCGCCAAATGATAATTTTTTTTAATCAGATTAATCACATTTTAGAATTTTGATTAATCATGATTCATCACTTAAATAAAAAAGGCTTTTTATCAACATTATTTACCCGCCAAAATTGAAGAGCACCTGTCAAGTGTTACATTTTTGCGACATTTAATGTTAAGAGTATGTATTCCACATTTTTTGATCCACTTTTTCTAATCAGTTCATTAATTGCGTGATTTAAAATGAAAAAGTTTGACATGAACAAATATTCTGAATGTCATGCGCAAACTTTTATTAAATGCTTTATTTGAATGCATGTCGTTGTGTTTATTACTCAAACACAACCTGTGAATGTAACCATCCGCTGTCAAGCTAAAGGATCATCTGCAGTCAAAATTAATAGTGATTAACTCTAGAGATTAAATTCATAAAAGCGTTTTTTTTTTTTTTTAATTAACTCCGTTAACTCACTGTGCAGCCAAACTTGGAGGAGTCACTGGCGGGAAGATGAATAAACATGGTTTACTTGCTTGATGCTTGTTGGAGAACTCTGAAGTCATTTGTGCACTTTGCAGAGCCGAATTCAAATAGCATATTATTTGTACGCCTTTGGTGTATCATCTCAGAGCAAAAGTCCCTGCTCAAGTTACCTCCACGGGCCTTGCAAACCAGTGCTGCTGGTAAGTGAGAAGGTTCTAAACCTGCAAGCGGGAAGTTTTAAGAATGGTTTCTATGAGTAGAACATAAGATGCCTGTAAAGCGGAGTCTGTTTGATCGTTTTGTTCAACAGTTGTATTTTACAGAAGAACTATTGTATTCAAAGACCAAAGAAAGCTATTAGAACATTCTTTGGACCTAAATATGCTTTCTATTTGAGGATTTTACATGAATATTTTAATTAAGTAAATATCTGTTACAAGCTTTGAAGAAACTAGACTAAGTGCAATTTCTGCTGAAATTATGTAGGAATGCTGAAAGCTGAATGCTGAATGCTAATAGCTGAATGCTTATGAAGTAAAATGAAAGATAGATTATGTGAAAATTACAAAGTATTAATTGTAGTTGAAAGATAAATGAATAAAAAGAACCCTTGAACCCAGAAGGTGTGAATTTTTGAAGCAAGTTGAAATTTATATGGAAAAAGTGTTATCTGAAAGTACCCTCCATTCATTTAGATGGAAAAGTGGAACTATGATTGTCAGTATAACCCTTAGCATAATTGCCATGGCTATATTTGCAATATACAGTCGGAGGTGGGATTCAAACCCGCGACCTCCTGGTTACTGGACACTGCACTTTACTACTACTTAATTACGCCACTGAGCAGTATCAGAGAAGTAATGATGAGAAGTTGTATGTATGGAAGTGGGCGAGGAAAGTAGGACATGGAAAACGTTCAATGCCAGTCCCATTGGAAATTAATGGGGAAAAGTTGATATTTAACGTTAAATTGTAAGTTGAAATCTGAAGTATTATGTGGGAGTTGTTTCACGACGAAAAAATTGAGGAAAATAAAAATCACAATAACATAAGCACTCCCACAAAAAGTAGAAGCAGGAGTAGGAAAATGTGATTGATCATGATTAATTGTGATTAATTATGGGAGTTGTTTCACAGCAAAAAATTGTGGAGAATAAAAATCACAATAACATAAACATTCCCACAAATGTAGAAGCAGAAGTAGGAAAATTTGATTAATCCCGATTAATTGTGATTAATTGCGATTAATTACATAAAATTGTACAAATAAACGTATTTGCAAATATATTCAAAGTTGAAATTTGAACGGTGTAAATCGGAAGTATTATGTGGGAGTTGTTTCGCGGCAAAAAAAAATTTGGTGAATAAAAATCACAATAACATAAGCACTCCAACAAAAAGTAGAAGCAGGAGTAGGAAAATGTGATTAATCACGATTAATTGTGATTAATTACGATTAATTATGGGAGTTGTGGGAGTTGTTTCACAGCAAAAAAAATTGTGGAGAATAAAAATCACAATAACAAACATTCCCACAAAAAGTAGAAGCAGAAGTAGGAAAATTTAATTAATCCGGATTAATTGTGATTAATTACATAAAATTGTACAATTAAACATATTTGCAAATATGTTCAAAAACATATTCCAGTAAAAAAAAATTACATTGGCAGTTCCACACTTCCGTACGTTCCTGTGCACACTCAAATGAGATGCGACCTCCTTGTTGTTACCCGACATATCAGTCATAGATAAGAAAGCAATTTTTATGAGGTTAATAAGATCTACTTAGTAATGCCCCTTCTTCACTTACGAAAGACTTGAAGGTTTTACAGCCTGAGAAGTAAATACAGGAGACCCTCCTTCTCTTCCATTGTTGTTATCAGTTAACAAGTCTGCTTCCAGCTGATGCGGTCAATCAGTTTGGTGTTTTTTGCAGTTTCAGCATTCACCTGTGATTAACTTGTTACCAGCCTAGCATGTAGTTTGCATCAGTTGTATGGGAAAATCTATTTACCATGTTGATTGCTGCACAATGCTTTACTATACACTATATTGAGCACATATCACAATGGTAAATGAGAATATATGGTCCAATGGACATGACAGGAAGAAGTAGTACTTGTTGGAATTTTTTTCTTGGCTCACAAATACATCACTCAAACACACACACACACACACATCCATGCTAGTGCCTGACAAAGTTTGATAGAGCCAGAGTTTGAGGGCATTGACCGAACATTCTCACGGAAGCTCAGCCTTGACTGGTCAGTGAAAGGGGGATGGCTTACCCTTCAGTGGTCACACCATTGCATATGAGTGAGATTGAGTGGGTGGATGTCTGCAAGGTCAAGGTATCGGGAGATACCAGGAGAAAGAGGAAGTGTGACTTGTTTTCATCTGTGGCTTATATAGAGCTGTACAAAAATGAGATTTTTGTTACACCTTTGTTTTAGCTGGACTTCAATTCTGGTCATGCAAATTTGTTGTAGCACTCTTGTAGCTATTTAGCATATTCTCATCACTGTAAGCTCCTGACTGTTTCTGATTGGTCAGGCACATAAATGGGCAATATATGATATGTGATATGATGTAAAGCCAGTTTCCCTGGTATTTTTGAATACACCTGCTGGTGTTTGAGCTCTAATTTGTCCAAATTCTGAATACAAATAGGTCCCTGCACTTGCATACAGAGTCTGATGCATCAGTGAGTTTTGACAAACTGTTTGGTATTGTTCACTAAAGACTGCATTTCTTCAGATCTCAGGAAAAGGCACCAATATGGCTACTATTAAATGAAACTATTAAAGAGGAAGTCACCCCACAAAAAAATCTTGACAATGTGTTCTAAGCAGCCCCGCTAGTCTAAATATATGGTTGATTTAAGCAGCAAAATCCATCCATTTGTATTCATCTCAGGGGGCGGCCATTTTACTCAGGTCTCAGGTAACAACCAATCACAGCTCAACTTCAGAAAACAGGTGAGCTATGATTGGTTGTTGCCTGAGCCCTGCGCAACTGTGATGTCATCTTCAGTTGACAGCAAGTGGCAAAATGGCCTCCCCCTAAAATGGATAAAATGGCTGGATTTTGTTTCATAACTCTTATTCCACAAATATATTATTAATCAGAATGTCATGTTTAGACTAGTGAGGTCACATATAACATATTATTGTTAAGAAATGTTTAAAGTTGGCTTATGTGATTTTTTTTCACATGCTAAAACAGTTCATAGTGTGTCTTTATTAAAATATATCTGGCATTTTTTTGTCAAAAGATAAAGAATTACAGTACATTAAATAACTATTTATCACACTAGGATTTAAAATACTCAGCTTTGTTACCATGATGACCGGGCAGTGCTAGCGCATGTGGCTAAGCATGCGGCTACTCAGTGTTAGCAACTTAACAGATTTGTCCCTATAGTTACCAACTTTTCCAAATTCAACTTTCTGAAAGAGATGCCCAACAAATCTACCAATGTTGTTTTTTTCTACGGTCTTCTGGAGATGTTCATCCCTCAGTGTCCACACAGCAAATAAATGGTGCCAGCGCTGGCAAGCTTAAAGGATTTTAAAAAAATAATAATCAAATTGTGGTGTCACAATTGGTCAAAATTCAAACTCAGACACATTTTCAGAAATAGTCAAATACTCAAAAGACCCAACTACTCATTTGCTCCCCAAAAACATTATAAATATTACCATGCGCCCAAAGATGTATTTATACGTTTTTGAGTGTTCTTTTTATGTTAGAGCATACAGAAGACTTTGATGCAGCCTCTGACCTGAAGAGAATGCTTGAAGCAATGGTAGTTAATACAAAACCGTCCAGCAGGTGACAGCAGAGCATAAGAGATCAACAGGGGCCATGTGGCAAAAAGCTCCTTCCCCAGTGTTTTAAACAGATTTGTGATTAGTTATGAAACTATATTATAATGCTAATTGCTGCAAAACGGAAACAGATACAACTATACTTGTTTTTCCTGATGAAAAAAAGAGGCTCTAATCTTTCTCTTTGTAGGTTCCATGTTTTTATAGCAATAGAACACAATATTCTGTGGGCCTTAAAAAAAACAGTCAAAATCCAGTAAATCAGCCAGGAGTAAAGGGGGTTGCTTTAGTGAAAATGGCTGGGAGTGAATGAATTAAAGTATTTTTCAAAATACTTACGTCCAGTATATATCAGTGAGAGCCAATGAAATTACAAGTAAACAGGTTCTCTACTATTGTGAATTATTTATACTGTGCCTCTTACCCGCTAAACAATGATCTTCTCGAACTATCAACCTTCACGTTAGCATCCGTCTTACTCTCTCTTATAAAGTGTTTTGGAGTTCGGCCTACTTAAGTTGGGTTTCAGTTTAGTGTCATTGATGCATCAGAGTATTTATTTCTATTAGTTTGCAATGCATTCGCTTGGGCTGAGATAATGGCGGCAGAGTTGGCAAAGTAATTCAGTGAGTTGGCAACCATATTTGTCTACTATTCATGTGGGAGCATAGATCTTTTTTTTCTCCAAATGAGATAAATAGATGTTGTCATCGAAATAAGGATCTACAGTGATTTTTTTATTATTATTTTTTTGCCAGCAGTGACAATATTTGAATATTAAACGGAATTAATGAGTCCAAATGTTTTGCTTTGCCAGCTTTTCAAAGTACTGAAAAGAGCCCCTCCCCTACCCCACCCCCTTGTCTTCTTCCCAGCAGTGTCTGCTCAAGCTCCTCCAATGTAACTCCTGCTAGCGTGGTGCTGCTCTCGACATCCTTCTCCACTCTTCCTCCTCCTCCTCCTCTTCTCTCTCCTCTTCCTCCCTTCACACAGCTGATGCCCAGGTACACTTGGCATGCATTCCCCACTCCCCCATCCTCTAAATCTTCCTTTTCAGTTCCCTGCAGTCCTCCTGCCATTGCATTTGTCCCTTAGTGGTTTCTTTTCTTTCTTTTGCTTTCCTCATACAAATAAAATGCTAATAAGCTAAAGAAGTATCTTCTTTTTTCTCCTTCTTTTCGTCAAGCTGTTTGGCCCAGTTCCTTTTATAACCTCGGATCGGTGCCCCAGCATGTTATGAAATGCACTTAAAAAGCAACTGTCAGTTTTTGAATTAATATCCAAAAAGAAACCTCTACTTTTTTTTTTAAATCACATCTGACGTTTCAAAAGAATTGATGGAAAAGGATTCAAGCTACGCGACATAACCCTGCTGTGATGATGCCCCCTCTTCCGTATTTCCTTCCTCCCTAGCATATCTTTTGACTTACTGTCAAGATCTATGCAAATTAGCAACACATTCAGCATGACAACATTTAGGGCTTTGAGGTTTTATATTCAAGTCATGTCAGTCTATTAAAGGTACTGTCCGAAGGATCTGTTTTGGCCTGTCAGGGACATTTCTGGTAGGAGACTAGAGCTGTCAAAATTAATCGATTAATTGAAAAATAATCGATTATCAAATTAATCGACAACTATTGCAATCATCGAAAAACCTTTTGAAGCCATTTTTTTTTTTTAAATAGTCCAAATCCTCTGATTTGAGCATATCAACAGTAATTGTTTCGTGATTTATGTAGCGCTTCTGTGCTTAATCAATATAAGACAATTGCAAATATCTGTTTTTACTTTGGAAAACAATGGCCGAACCGGTAACATAGTAAAACTTCAATCCCCCTTTTTTTTTTAAATCACTATATGAATACAAAGTATGAAATAAACGGAAATCACTGATTAATAAGGGGAAAAGGATTTTGTAATACATTTAATGCAAAATTAAAGTGAATCCAATTAGTCTATTCATCGATTGAATAATTGAACGATTAATCAATTCTAAAAATATTTGATAGTGACAGCACTAGTGGCGACTCAGGGTTTTCCCTCCAGCCAAGCAGCGGAGGCAAGCTACTATCAGTGGCATATGCAAATTCGGCTGTGCGCACCCCCGCTCCTGATTGGTGGACTTGTTTCACGCTCGTTCCTGGTTGGCTGCTGTCCGTTTTGCATGTTGTGTTTACAAATAGCAAAGGAAATCTGTCTGATTAAATTTTTCCATGAATGTGGATTAGCATTATTATAATTATTTGTGGTGTTGTATACAAATGGGTAGTAATTCAGTCATTTGTTGGAATCATCATTTGCGGACTCGGATCTGATGGTGTGACATCGCATCTTAAAAAGAATGTTGATTGTGAGCCAGGTTCTAACCGTGTACATGCTTTTCTCCAGTGGCTGTATAACAATAATGTTCACACATACACTCCAAAACCTGGACATCATCCCAGAAAAATGGAAACTCTTTGAGCTCCCATTTTTTGTCATATTTAGTTCCAGGAATCGCAATGGACAAGTGTCCCAATACATTTGTCGATCTAGTTTTTACTCACTGACGTCTCCCTTTGCCTTGTCCCCTTGCCTCTAACCCGCCTCCGTCTCTCTGATCTTGTTTTTCTTGGTTCCATTATGCCCTCCATCCTCGTTTCAGTCCCGTTCCGCCTTTAGTGTGCTCCCTTGTCTATCAATTCTTGTCTGGCCTCCTCTGTGTGGTAGCTTGTGCCCTGAGGATCTCTGTTGCATGTGTCTGCTGGTGTGTTTTGACAGACAGGGCCTTGACCTTGTCTCAGACCCCGCTGTTACACAGGCTGAGGGATGTGTCAGCCTCATCCTCGATCACGTCTCCCCACGAGAACACTCACAAAGGGACGCAGAAAGACAAAAAAAAAAAGGAAACATTGACATCTCTTAAAAATGCACTCCCATGCAACCTTTTTTGTGCCACGGAGCAGTTTCACATGGAGTATTTTGATAAACAGGCGTTGGAATTAATAAAACTGCAACTTGATTTTCTTCACGGATCTGGTACCATCTTGGGGTAATGGGAGATAATCACATCCAAAGTGTATTACTTCTATCCAATCTACTCATTTTTATTTTGGTCACCTTCAATGCAAAATACTCCAAAATGTGTCTTTTAGTGCAACATGCTTGGTCTCCATGTGCTTAAACCCATATTTTACATAGTACTTTCCTCTTAAATGCAGTTTCTTCTTCTTGAAAGTTGTTGGCTAGTCTTCTGTTTTAAGACAGAATAAATAGATACAAGTTATTTGTTCTAAACTTTTTTTTTACTAGCTTGTGGGCTTACATTTTAACATCGTAAGGTTTTTATTTGTATTTTTCATTTTTTACGACACAAAAGTAAAATGAGCCAAAATTTGGCTCACTATAGGAAGTGTGATAGTTTTTTTTTACTTGTGACCACTCCAAATTTTCAGTGGCATCAGACCTATCCATATGTATATAGTTTTTATTTATTTATTAGTTTTTGATGCTCTCTTTAGACAATAAAAGCAATATTGTCTTAAGAGCACAACTAACTATCATCTGTATGTATATATATATACATACACACATACACTCATTACACACTCATACACATGTGCACGTCACATCACTGTTACTGCGTCCACACACGCTCACAGGCTTGAGCTCTCGATCCTAACCGTGCTTTCTTGTTTTGGTATAAGAATGGGGACAAAGGAAGCATATAAGTCAGCTCAATCAAAAATGATAATTAGCTCTCTAGTGCCAACTGGTGTATTATGGCTTTTATGACTCAATGTACATTTAGTTAATGCCCCAGTGAAGGGATAAATTGGGTAATCACGGGAAATGCACTATAACACATAAGGTGTACAGAGCATCAAAAAACATGAAAAATTCTGATTTATGATGGGAGTCAATGGGCCAAAATGTGGACATTTTTACTCATGTGTACTATAAAAATTTGTTTCCCACATATAATAATGACAATAATAATTTTGAAATTTTGGATGGTGCCATTTTGGACTTCAACATGTTTTGGACAATTGGGTGCAATTTCATTTAAAAAAATTAAATTTACTTTATATTTGATATTAATATTAATAAAAAGCCAAAAATTGGACACTTTCCTTACGAGGGTTTTTAAAAAGAGTATCCAGTACCTGAGACAAGTTGTTTGTTCACAGAATAGTTTCAGCCTGTATCCCATTTGAAGAGACAACAATAACCTCCTAGAGTTGCTGTTTGGAGGCATACGGCCGTCTACCCTCTTCCATCTTGCGTTTCCGGGTGCCCCAAAGGTTCTCAATAGGGTTGAGGTCAAGAAATAATGCTGCCACACCATTATTCTTTCTCCTGTTATACCTTTAGCAGCGCAAGCTTCAATGGTATCAAAGTTTGTTGGGGCCTGGTACAAATGCTTCCCCTTGTGATGTTGTTTCGAGGTGGCTGAAATAACCTCGGTTTACATATGACTGCAAGCCTTGAGAGGTTCTTGGGACTCCAGAGACATCAGCAGCTGTTAAAAAGTCACTAATGAGCGACTTTTTAACAGCTGCTCTCTAAATATAATGCATTTGCCCGACAGAACAAATTATTCAACAATGTAATAAGTTTGTAGAAATATGCAGTGTTTTTATTCATTTTGCAAGGCAATGAACTATGCCACTTATTTCATCTGCAGAACGACCCATTTTTTTTCTTTTTTTCCCCCATTATTCATAAATACTGCTATTTTTAATCATGTGGAACAAACCTGTGAGATTTATGATGTAAATAAACAAGAGGATCAATATGAAAACTCCAATTGTATTGAATATAATCTTATATGCATAATAATTTCAAACACTATAAACTTTATCATGGTCACATTATATTGATCATGCTTCCAAGCACACACATGCACTATGGTAGGCACAGGAATGACATCATCGATCAATGTTTTTAAGTCTACCCTATGTTGTGTACCTGCAGAAATGCAATAATACACAAAGTAGAACATCTTAAAGTCAGCTAAAGTTGTTTGCTAATTCCATAACATTGGTTCGCATATAAATGTATTATCGCCTTATATTAACACACACAACAACTTTGTGAGATAGTTTTGAAATCAGAAGTCAGTGAAAAATTATGCAAACTACTTTTTCAATTTATTTTAGAAGGTAACACAAATGCTTGCAGATCTCACTGTTACAAGAAATTGACGCATAATTTGCCGTTGCGGGCCACATAAAATGATGTGGTGGGCCAAATCTTGCCCCAAGACCTTGAGTTTGACACCAGTGCCTTAGAGGCTATATTTTCATTTTTACTTTTGCCACTTTTATTGAAGAAAATGCTAGCTAGTAAACATGAAATGATGGAAAGCATTTTAAGGGACAATGCTTTTTATTCTCAAGGATACTCCTGATAACAACTCCGCAGGGTCTCTTGAATTTTTACCCTCCAATGATTTATGCTCCCTTTCCACTTTGTTGTTCCATGAAATGTGCTTACCTGACACAATTATGATCCCTGTCAATGCATGGAATGATTGCATCTATAAACTAGTGTTGATCTGTTATATAAACCCCAAACTCCGAGTGCTATAAAATGCGTGACTTTGTTTTGTGTAATACATTTTTTTATATATATTTGTCAGCATTTTGTTAGTTAGAAGTCTGTATCATCCTTTTTTTTTCTTGGCTTGCTTTCTAGTATTTGACTAATCCCAAAAAATATGCAGGCCAGCCAAAATGTCTGCTCATCACTTCTTAATCTGGTTCTTTCAGTTTGTGTGTGTATGTGTGAGACAACTTCAAATTTCTCTCTAAGCCAAAGAGGCCAACCAGCCAGTCACAATATATAAAGTTTGCATTTGTTTTGACCCCCCATTGTGGCGAGAGAGTTCTGTGAAATGCGTATCCTTGAGTATGTGTTCAACAACAGCGTATCTTTTCCAGTCCAATCCGTTTGTGTGTCTGACAAAATTTCCACTCATTCAGCCTCAGATCCATCTCTTGCAAATCAGTGCCATTGCATCAAGGGGGGGCCTTCTGTATTACTCTTCTGTAGCTTCCATCACCGCGCTCGACGCTCTCATCTTTGCTTTCCCTCATCTCACAGTTATTGCGCATTCCGTGTAAACGACTGCGCGGCAAGATAAACAGTGTCTGGTGCTTGTTTGTGTCTCTCGACCGGGATGGAACGCTCTCTGATGTCTGTCTTTGTTTCGCTTTTTAGACAATGCGGCTACAGCAAAGCCTCTCAAGAAGGAGACGAGGAACTTTACTTCCAGTGTAAGTCACAATTTTTTTCCTCTTTCACAGTTTTGTAATATGGAAGACCAAAATAAAATTTAAAAATACATGAATAAATAAATAAAAGTGAAAAAAATATATATATATACAAACATATATTTATTGTATTATTTTTATTTATTTATTTATTTATTCACATTTAGCTTTTGTAGTTTTGGAATTATATTTTTTATATCCATTTTTATTTTCACTACTATTTATTTATGAGTTTATTTATTTATTTATTTTTACCAAAACTGCTAAAAATAAAAATAAATACATGAATAAAAGTGAAAATAAAATTGGATATAAAAAAATACAAAGAAATATATTTATGTTATTGTATTTATTTATTTATTTATTTTATTATTTTGTAATCATATTTATCTTTTATAGTTAGTTTTTGAAATGTATTTGTTATATACATTTTTATTTTTTACTTTTATTTATTATTTTTTTTTATATTTAATTTTGGCAGTTTTGGTCCAACCCTGCCAAAATTTAAAAATAAATTAATTAATAAAAACCTGGATACAAAAAAATCAAAAAAAAATTGTTTTTAATTATATTTATTTTACTTTTTTAATGATTTCTAATATATATTTTTAAAATTAATATGTATCTTTTCTAGTTCGTTTTTGTAGTTAGTTTTAGTTTTTTCATTTATGTATTCTTTTTTTTTTTTTTTGGGCAGTTTTGGTCCAAAACTGCCAAAGTTAAAAATAAACACATAAAACTGAAAATAAAAACGGATATAAAATATATACAATTTTTTTTTTATAAATTATTTTTATTTAAATGTATTTTTTATGTCATTTTTAAATTATATTTGTAATATCTGTTTTTATTTGCCCTGTTATTTATTTATATATTTATTCATTTTTAATTTGGCAGTTTTTGTCCTCCAAACTGTAAGCATGTGTATACATGTGCGCACACACGACCATGTAGGCCTTTAGTGCAACAGCATGAATTCTTAATTCTGAGTGTGCATGCTTAGTTTAATTTTGAGCACACTGATGGAGCAGATTAGTGTGCAGAGCAGAGCGTGATGACTAGAGATTGAAATAAGGAGAGCAAGAAATAGGGAGAAAGTCAAAAGTGAGAGATTGTAATTCCTAAACGGGCTGTTGTACATGTTTCTTTTTAAAAACCCAGCTTACTTTGCTCCCAGTAGGCTTTTTTTTAGCCGGACAGTGACTGAATGGGGGTAGTTTGACATATCTTCTCCTGTTTGTGTGTGTGTGTGTGTGCACGGCAAAGCTTTGCTTAAGTGGTAATTGTGTGCTTAGAGTTTTCCTTTTGTGTGTGCACAGTTTTGTAAATGTAGTACGTGTGTGCATGCTCATTTGCGTTATTTAATCTCCCAGCATGCTGAGCCCTCGGGAGGGGTTTCAGAGCACCGTGGTTGATGAATAATGAGCCAAAGCAATGCGACTGGGAATTAAATCTGCCCAAACAAAGACATGCCAGAAGCTGACGCACATGCACACATTTGGCCTGCTTTTCAAAAAATGTTTTTATGGCGAACATGGACACACACATAAATAGGCTCAAGATGTATTTTTGTTCTCTTTAGCCAGCACACGCTGCTTGGACTCCCATGGGCCAGTTTCTGGCTCATGACTGAGCGGGCGGCATTGCAAGATTAAAGTTTCGATAGTCATGCAGTGTGATAGTTTAGTGTCGTCCACACTAAACTATGGAAATTGGGACACACCTAATTGTTCAGTTATAATCTGTTCTTAGTTCTAGAGGCCGAACAGTGAGTATTAAAAAATAAAACGTAGCCGATCACCGATCCCGATCATGAGATCGAGCAATACTGCATCATATATATTTTTTCAAATAATGTATTTATTTGAAAGAGGACCATGTATAATAAAGAACATTTACATTTAAATATGCCAGATTTGCTCATTTCCATTTAGTCCCTAATCACTCATTTTGCTCATGGTCGGTTCGCTTCCAGAATAATTCAAAACTCAGAAGACCCTGACAACTATACGTAGGCTATTCCCAGCATGGAGTGTTGTTTATAACCCTAACACAATAGAAACAGCCTTTTGTTTGTGCTGTGACAGTATTAATGCTTATTGAACAATTTTGGGACTTTTCAAAGTGTAGATTTTTATTTATTTTTAAATCTTAGACAATATACTTCATTTTAAATTTCTAAAAAAATAAATTAAAAAAAAGTCAGGGAGCGCCCAAGGTTATCGGTACGTCCTAAAAAGTTAAATGGAAACTTAAAGAAGTAAATACCGCAGCTGTTTAAAAAAAAAAAAAACTGAAATCTTAAACTTTCACATTTCTTTGTTTTAATGTCAAACAAAAGCAAATGGTTCAGAAAGTTCCCAGGGTAAGCAGCATCTCTTATAAAGTTAAATGAAAATGTAAATTAATTGTTCCCTGAGATTAAAATGGTTTTAGATTTACCTTTTATCGGCCGTCACGATATTTGACAAAACGCCCAATATCGGTGCCGATAATCGGCCTGGTCCATCCCTAGAAACAATGCAGCAGCAGATCACAAAATGTACATAAAATGCAAATATCGGCCGATCCGACCCAGCAAATCCGATCTGTGTAAACTCTAGTTGTTATTGATGTTATAGGGAACATATTTTTTGTTAGGTCCAGTCTGTGACCTAGAAAGCAACTGCAGGGCAGTTGTTGTGGGCATTGCTCGAAAAGGATCAAGGCTCATCTGCAATGTGCTTTAATAAACCAGGTTTAGATATTGTTCAAAGTGATTGCATGGGAAAAAATGCAAGCGCAACAGACAGGGAAAGCATCTGGGGAAATCACTGGCAAAATAGGATGGAGATAGCCCGGCATGATAATGCTATTGCGTTTTGTCTTTTTGTCTTGAACAGCCGTTGGCCCCCGATGGCCCTCGGCATGCATATGCACCGTCGAGTATGTTGATGCCATGTGAATTTGGTCCAACTTGAAGCATTTTCACATATGTTATTGTGATTTTTATTTTCCACACTTTTTTGCCGTGTAACAACTCCCACATAATACTTCCGATTTACACCGTTCAAATTTCAACTTTCTTCAAAAATGCACGCCTCCCGGAGTATATGCCGTCTCATTTCACATTACTTACAGTATTGGCACAACGTTAAATATAAACTTTTCCCCATTCAGTCCCACTTTTCACGCCCACTTCCATACATAACAACTTACCATCATTACCACCTGTCTGATACTGCTCAGTAGCGCAGTTGGTAAAGTGCATCGTCCGGTAACCAGGAGGTCACAGGTTTGAATCCCACCTCCGACTGTACATTGCAAATATATCCATGGCCGTTATGCTAAGTGATATACATGTATATCAAGTGACTATCATATCAGGATTATAATTTCACTGACATGATTAAACACATCAGATGACACTTTCCAAAAATAAATATGCCATTAGTCATGAATTTGAACAAGTCAAGTTAGCTCAGTGCTCCCACCACGGAGAACCTGGGTTCAAACCCGCTTGGACCACATTTTAGTACATTCGATGATTCGATACCAACTGACTATCATATCAGGAAATGGATTATAATTTCACTGAAATGATTTAAGCACATGCGTTCAAATCTTAGCATTCAGTTTTTCAGCATTCCCGCACAATGTATGCAGAAATTACACTCTGTCTAGTTTGAATTAACTCATTCACTGCCATTGACGGCTATAGACGTAAAAAATTAATTTGAACTATTTCTATTAGTTTAACATTTTTTTCCACTTTTGTTAACAAGAGTATGAAAACCTAGAAAAAAATTATTGTACATTTAGAACAGATATAAAATGTGTGATTAATCATGAGTTAACTATTGAAGTCATGCGATTAATTACAATAAAAAAAAAAATTAATCGCATGACTTCACTAGTTAACTCACAATTTATCAAAATTGTTATGTCTGTTCTAAATGTACAATAAAAAAATCTAGGTTTTCATACTCTTGTTAACAAAAGTAGAAAAGAATGTTAAACTAATAGAAATAGTTCAAATGAATTTTTAACGTCTATTGCCGTCAATGGCAGTGAATGAGTTAAATTGTGCCTCATGTTCATGGGTTTGGATGGATTCAGATGTTGGGGCTTGGGTGGTCCGTGGTGGCGGCCAGTCCACATTTACCGTACTTGCTGTACTGATGAATAAAACATTTGTTAGCGTCAAAGTTTTCCATCCCTGAAACTATTTACGGCCATACGTATATTCCCGACGTATACAGCTTTTCTGACAGTGACACAGTTAACCCTGCGACTAATCAGCCACGGAGGCAACAAAGCATGTCCGTGTCGGGCGGGGTATGTCTCAGAAGGTTCTGAGCCATTCCCAGGCTTATGTTTTACAGGGCACACGGGCGGCATCCCCTTTAAGCTACAGTCGTGTTTGAAAACCCAATTTGACAGAAAAGAGCCTTTCAATCTTTCTCTCATCTCTTGCTTTAAATTGAAAGGGATTCCTTTGCTTTATAATAGGCATATATGTGAGTGTGGCTTTACGCACAGCCATATATGTGCGCTGGATCAATAAGCCGTTATGAGGCCGCCGGTATAGGATCCCTCAGGTCGATCCAGAGCTGTAATCACATTTCAAAGCCCCTGTCCGGCTTGTGGAAACTACCTGGCCTTTTCCTGGAAGATTATCTTTAACATGGGTTAACAAAGGTCATCTAATTGAGAGCCGCTCTCTGCCGGTTAATGGTTATTGGCTGTGTGCCGGCCACTTTACTTGCCGGTTGTTAACGCTTGGTAAACACAAGCGGCAGTTGATGAAGGAAGCAAGAGTCTCACTGCGAAAATAGGTTTGTGTTTTGGCTTTGTTTAGGGCAGAGAAACAGTTGAGGTCAATAGTGCTGCTCCAATTAGCTGCAAAAATGTAAGTAGTCTCATTAAGTTCACAGCAGCCCTGTTGAGGTCCTTGAGTGAAATTATCCGAGGTGATTGGATGTGATTACTCCTTTGGATTTTAGACAGAAGGTGTCTTACCTTGGATTTTGGCCCACGATTGCCTATAATACATCAACTACAATGCTGGCTTTGTATTAAAATATCATAATGTAATTAGAGGGTTTTGTTTAGAGGACTTTTTCTGCTGACGTTCATTCCCACACGGTCATTAAGGAGCTCTTTTGTCCCCATTTCAACGGAAGATTATGCCTATGTTGCATTTGTGTAATTTTCCAAGTGGTGCGTGTGTTAGTAAGATAACATTTTGAGGCGAGTGAAAAGACAAAAAGCCTGGTTGAGGGAGCCCTGTCTGGGATCTGTCTGAAGCCTTGTGAAAAGAACCCAAAGTCAGATTTAAGCAGTCTGAGCCTTTTATCCTGCCACCTTCGCAGTTTGGAAAGGTCAAATCAGACGAGTTGAGAAAAAGATTTCCACATGTTATTGATAAATATACAGAGCCCCTACAGTGACAAGGGGCGGGGGGAATGTAAATACACTGTAGCGCCATTGCAAACGAAGGTGCTATGAATTATTGATAACATTTTGACAAAAATAATCATTAATATTCGCACTCATATACATAAATTATAATAACAAAACTTCTAGCGTTCCTGTCTGATAATTCAACGTGGATGGCGGACATGTTGTTTCCTCACAAACGCTCGCAAACAGGAAGTACGTCGGTGGAAACCCGAAGTACATTTAATGATAATACTTTTCCTTAAAACATGGATGAAATTTGTAATTATCCATCCACAACAATTTGTAAACCTTTTTTAATGACAAAGAAATATTATAAAAAAATATATTTAAGGCTATGAATGTATTCATATAGAAAAAGCATAAAGGCAACACAGCTAGTGTACTAGTGTACTAAGAGACATTTATTTGTAATAAAAGCAAACACATACACATACTTCCTTTTTATTTGCTGTATTCTCAAGCAATTGTTTGAATTCAAAAGATGTTTTTGTGTCAAGAGAAAGTTTAATGGACTAATGAGACGGTGATTAAACTTTACCAAAGTGACAGAAAGTCTTTAAGCTTCAAGAAAGAAAGCATCTGCTCATGATACCAAAAACACATTGACAAACATTGATGATGCAATTAATGCATGATGGCAGGAGCTACATGAACTCAGACGTATACAGAAATAATTTTTTCTGGCAATTTAAGGGAAAAAAAGCAGCAAACTTAAAATGGAAAGTTTCACACTGACCCAATCATTCTCCAGAATCATACCCTATAGAGCATGCATTTTACCTCCTTAAGGGTAGAAGCATGTATTATAATTCTGTGGACTAAAACAAAAGAGAATTATTTTTTTTCCTGCTGTCAGTAATATGCGTGTTGATGTGGGGGGTTTTTTTGTGTTTGTTTTTAACATCTGTTCAGTCAAGATTCCCACACGGAGGACCTACATTGACCCAGAGACATGCGAGGACCTACTGCAGGCCATCCATGCTTTTGCCAAGGAGTTGGACAACTCCAGCATCAAGATTGAGAGAATTGTGCACACAGGTAATGACTCCACAAAAATTAAAAAATAATAAAACATTTAATAAAGTTTAATATTTTTAAAATAATAATCAAAATAAATAATTTCACTTCAAAAAGTCCGCTTTCTTAAGGCTAGCAAATACTGTGAAACACTATATATGGGCTAAGCTAACAGAACTTAGCATTGATGTAATAGTAATTATAAACCTTGAAACAACTGCTACTTTAGGTTTAGGGTTACTGAGCAGCAACACATGCAAATAAAGCAAAGAACAATACTAACAGATATATATATTCCATTGTCGCAACAACACCAATAATTGGGGACCTTCTTTGCCTCTTCTTCTTGTTCTTATTTTTGTTGCATCTCTTCCAGTAGACCTCAGTGCTGTCTTGGTACAAAAAAGTTCAAAATAAATAAATATAATAGAGAGATATATATGGATAGATGGATAATGGCAACCCCTTACTTGGAAAGCCTGTACTGGTGGAATTCTGGTCGCAATACAGCAGACACATCCACGTCAAAATTTTGCAGCAATACATTTAATAATTATGCATATATTTGTGGAGCCTGGAGTCAAGTTGCATTTTACCATTTTTAAAATGTGCAGAATTTTACAAATTACTTCATGTTAAAGATTAGATAGCTCTTAATATGAAAAGAAAAATGCACTGAGCTGTCACCAACGTCTTACAAATGCAATTATGCCATCTAGTGGCAGAAAAAGTACCTCAACGCAAATCAATATCACACTTGTTTTAGAAAGTACAGTATATCTTTTTAATTTTAACTCAACTTCATGAATTATTATGTAATTACTGTATCAATGACTAAATGATGCAGCCATATTTCAATTAGTTTGACATTTTTTTCCCACTTTTATGTTAACAAGAGTATGAAAACATTTACTGTATATTTTATTTTACATTTAGAACAGATATAAAATGTTTGATTAATTGTGAGTTAACTATTGAAGTCATGGGATTAATGATGATGAGAAATTTTGATCGCCTGACACCCATAATAGGATTATATATATATATATATATATATATATATATATATATATATATATATACACTCATGAACAGTTTTAAGTCTTCCTCCTGTGTTTGTCTTTTTCAGCCAGCTCTCCTCTCTTCTCTGATCTCTGGCTGTTAATGTACCATTTTGTAACCTCTGTTTGTCTTTCTCTCCCCGAAAGGCGACTTTGGGGAGGTTTGTCGCGGCTGTCTGAAGCTGCCCAGCAAACGAGAGTTGCCGGTGGCCATCAAAACGTTACGAGCGGGCTGCTCGGAGAAACAGCGGCGCTCGTTCCTCAGCGAGGCCGGTATCCTCGGGCAGTTTGACCACTCCAACATCATCAGGCTGGAGGGCGTCGTTACCAGCGGTAAGGGAGATCAGGAGGGGAATGTATGGCTAAGACTAAAGGAAGCTTGGGGCCAATCTTGCTATCCAAGGATCAAAACGTAAATGGGATTTATCCATTACTAAAAAGAGGAGATGGGGGAAGTGGAGTGTGGCAACTTATAAGATTGGAGAGGTTGTCACTTGGAAGAGTGGCAATTCAGAATGGGCTAGAAAAGAAAAAAAAGTGGAATTAGTATTTCAATTGGATGCGGAGCGAGGTTTAGCCTTCGGGTAAGTAAGGAAAGAAATGAAAATAGGGGAAGAGAATGCTCTTGATGGCAGAAAAAGGGCAGAAGATTGGAAAAGAGTTCCCAGACTCTGTGATCACTTCTACATCTCACGCACGGAGGGAATCAACACTCACAGCGAGGAAGGCCAGAATAGGAAAGAAGGTGTAAGAGCGTATAGCAAGTGCTTGAATGGGCGCCCCACGCTAGCAGCCGAGCGACATAAGGGCCCAGACAGATAGCGATCGACGCCCTGCTGTGAAAACAGGATGGGAAAATAAACTTGAGGCAGGAAAGAGACGGAGATTATCCGCTATGAGGTGGAGGTTAATGGCAAAGGCAGGGGGGGTGGGGGTGGCGCTTAAAGAGTTTGTAAAGTTTTTGTGATGCTGGCTGGCGTGTGTACAGGCATGGGCAGGGTGCCCCGGACACACTGTGCTCAGCAGGATGGCAGCAGATGTGCAGGGTACAGTAATTGGTGCTAGAGACTCAGTGGGACCCCGGGATACACTCCAATCTCACACTTGCACACACACACACACACACAATTGCATATACCGTCGCACACACCTGCCATGCAGTCACGCAAATAGGACACACACATGCCGTTTGGCGATTAATCGCATAGTGTGACAAGAGTAAGTACTGCTAACATGAAAGTTGTTAACATAGCAAACACTTTATTGAATATACTTGCGCAGACAATTCAGTTTCATGACAATTTTATAATTCCAGTCACTTTTTCTGATGTTTTATATTCATTTATAATATTTCATGGTGTTGTGCTCTTTTCAATAGCTAAATAAAAACACTTTGATTTAGACAATGGGCACAATAATATAATTGCTAAATAATAATAATAATTATTATTATTATTATTATTATTATTATTATAAATAAATAAATGAAAACAACATGCAACTTTCCAATAAGAAGTAAATAAACATAAAAACTAACAATACCAATACTAAGAAGAAGAAAAAAAACAAATAATAATAATAATTAAATAAATAGCAATAGGCACTTCCGTCTCCCCGTTGGCCCGCCCACCTTTCGGCAAGCGCTTTACGACGCAAAGCCTTACAAAAATACACAGACTGAAAAGGACCAGATCAACGGATGTAAACCTGCTTCCGCCGGTGATCAATGTGTGTATTTTTTTTGCATTTCCTAAAAATGTGGACACTTGTGGAGAATGTGGGAATCTGTCAATGACTGGGTCGACAGAGAGACGTAAGCGCCCACTTCTGTAAAGTAGGTAAATAGTAGGGTTAATGCACTCCTGTAAAATCTGTACCGTATTTTTCTGACCATATTATTAGGCGCCGTATCTTTGTGATGCATTTTATGTCAAATAGTTTATTGTAATAGTGCCGTATGTTTATTTGATAGATTTAGCGCTATGCTATTATGCTGGGTTCAGTTCAAGTAAGGCTGTGCTTTTAGTTATGGTATGATCAAAAAGTATGCTTGCTTGTAATTAGGTGCGGATGATGAGAATGTGAAAGTAGATAACATTAGAAAAAAATATATTTTTTAAAGAAATGTAAAAAATAATTACAAATATGTATTAAGAATTAAAAAGATAATAAATTATAATATAATATAATTATTGTAATTAATAATAATAATAATAATTATTATTATTATTATTAAGAATTAAAAATTAAAGAAAATAATTTAAAACAATTTGAATTAAAGATGACAAACTGACAAGCCGACATCCATACGTGATGCACTTCGGATTATTATAAGGCACACTTTTGATATTTGAGAAAATGAAAGTGTGCGTTATACTCTGAAAAACATTGTAGTAGGTGTAAAATTGTGACTGCAAAAAAAAAAAACCCTCAATGGTGGTTGTCATTGAATGCCCAGAAGGAGCATGGATGCCATTTATACGGAAAAGCTCCCTCCCCTCAACCGTCTTTTGCTTACACACCCGCCACTTTCATAACCCATTTGCTCCACCGTTTTCCAAACAGCGCCAAGATTAAACGTAATAGGATTAAAGAAAATGCTATAAATTGTTTTGTTACCTTTTTTGAAATAAACCACAGGGGAACCTGTTGCGGTAGAAGTGGTGCTCATACATTTGCTGATTGCCAGCAACTATTTTCGACCTTGCCTGCAATGACTGCTTCTTTGCTGGCTGAGTAGCCATGATCCGAGATGTATGATCCAATTATGCCTTTACAGGTGTAGCTCAGCTCAGCCATTTTCATCTCATGAAATGTTAAAGGTATAGAGACTGCTAATGAATTAGGATTTGGAAAACATGCGCTATAGCAGAATACTGACGTCCTTGCATTTTCACCGTATTTTTGTCTTTTCAATCATAAAAACAGGATCGTTGTCGTGCAAAATGGAGATTGTATTGGAGGTGGTCTTTACATTTAATTGCTGGTGTGTGTGTGTTTATAGCAGAGTTTCTGCGGGTCATTAAAAAGCAATAGTCAAAAGTCATCAAATGGATTTCTCTGGAATTAAGGCCTTAAATGACATTGAAAAGCATTAAATACAATGTCTAGAGGCATTAAACATTTAATACAATTGATGTTAAGAAAAATCGTCTGTGCTTTATTTTATATACAACGTTGTCACTGTAACGTAATTTAGACATTATAAATGTGAATTAAAAATATATATTTATATTTATTTGTTTTTGTATTTACCAATTACTTAAAGTAAAATGTACTGTTCCTTTCAACATGGTCCAACATGAAACACTAATCCCACCTAGTGGCAGAAAATTACCTCAACACAAATGTATGACTCAGTGTTTTACACTCCTTTTAACTGTTTAATATGTCTTCTTTTGTTTTTACTTCAAATAACTTTACTTACTATAAATTTACTATTTATAGTAATATTTGAAAAGATACCATCACATTTCTATTTGTCTATTTTACGTCAATTAACAAGAGTGTAACAATTTCAAAGAAATATATATTGTACATTTAGGTCAGATATAATTATTATATTAATTAGCAATTAATTGTGAGTTAACTGTGGAAAATCATGCGATTAATTACGATTAAAAAGTGTAATCGACAGCCCTAATATATAAGTAGAATATGCATATATTTTTCTAAGTATGTATTTTTGTAAATGTGTGTGTGTAGACAGTACGTGAGCATTCAATTTGTTTTAAATTTCATTAAAAAGCATTAAATGATACTTGCTGTACAATGAAGCCACACACAGGATCCGCAGGTTTTAACAAATGGCAAGAGGCGACAATCTAAAAGGTCCACCTTAAACTGTACTCAATTTGTTTTATAACCAGCTGCCATTAAATCCCGAGGCAGGTTTTATGGAGCAAATTTCTTTATTGTCTATTGACAGCATTTCTGTTTATTAAATTATGAACTTTAAAATTTTATGACAGATTATTTCACTCGTCATAAAAGTTGCCACGTACACAATACTGTCCCTGCGGCGAATACCTTGGGGCATTTAAGCAGCGAAACTAATAACAATAGTTAGACAATTTGATGAGAGAGAGGAGGACAGATCAAAACTAAACTAATAGCTCTAGCAGAAAAGCCAATTCAGCCAGTTTGTTGGAACTTTTATTTGAATAGCAATGCAGCATACTGCCAATACCTCTGGCTATTCAAGGGAATAGATTCAATAAAATGTATAAAAATCACCTGATCATCAAGACTCATGGATTATTAATTTGAAAACTAACAATAACCCCTTTATACCTGCTCCTTCATCTAATTCATGTTATTATTTGTGTTTACCTTGTGATGTATCTATAATGCGCTTGCATGATGAATAAATCCATACTCCCTCGCCTAAATCTGCCTCAACAAAAATACTAATGCTCATTCTTGATTGACTGTCAGAATAGTAGATTGTTTGCTATTAGCAAACTCGTCTACGTGCTGGAAAACTTGCCAGTGTCCGTTTGTTTTTTGCTATTTGTAGCAGGGCTCAGTCCCTTCGCGGAGGATTACTACTACAGTATATTACCATTCAGTACTTTTATGTTTGTACATGGTTGACAAGGTATTTCTAGCATTGTGGTTTGCCCTCTTAAACTCCATGAATGCTACGATACTACAGTATATGGTGATCGCGTTCCATTTATTAAGCCACAAATTGTGCATAATAAAATAACATGTCTTTTTTTGTACTGAATTTTCAAATAATAAAAGATTCTACTTTGAAGATTTCCATTTTAAACCATGACTATGTTTGAAGTGAATTGATACATTAACCCCTTATCATTCCTGTCATGCTTTGTATTTTCTGTATTGTGCTCATTTGTAATTTACTGAATGTACTGAAAAGAAATGAAAGGGGGCAGAAAGAAGTAAAACTTGGAATATCTACCCCTACGCAACATAAAATGAATGACAACTACAGTCAAGGCACACTTACAAACATAACAATTTTACAAAATCACAAAAATGAATTAATTCACTATCATAATTCATTATAATTTGATTTATTGTAATAAAGCTTTAATACATTTCTCAAAAATACAAGTAGACAGATGTATCTAAAATCTCAGAAAAAAATCTGAAATATAGGCAATATTAGCAGTAGACAACTCAACAAATCATTTTAATTCGATAAAGAGTCAATAGATAGTCATTTTTTGACTCAACAGCCCAGAATTACAGAAATCATTAAATTCACTGCCAACCATTTTTGAAAAAATTCAAAATTTTCAAAACCCACACGATATTATGTTCAATACTTATATATAAACTGAATCTGCCAAATGACAGAATAGATTCTCTGCTTTCTGCATTTTTTTTTTTTATAGTAATTGACAGTAGAAAAATGTAGCTTGCACAAAATGCAGCCATTACTCCCATGGAAACTCAAACTGGGTTGAAGGGGGGGCAATGATGTCATCTACTGGTGGTTGTGCATCAGTCAAGTTGTTTCCAAGTTTGACATTTACAATGGAGCATAATCAGATTCTCCCCCATCTAGCCTCAAAGGGGAAAAAAATGTAATTGACACTTGTCAAAGCCAGTGAATGAGTTAAAATGTCTTTGGCACTCGGGAATTATGAATATATAAATAAAGGATGCCAGCAAATGTGGGGGCCGTATTTTACACAGGTACAGAGGGGAAAAACAGCTTTTTACAAATAACTCCAAACACAAATGTGACATATTCCGACCAATTCCGAACACTCGAACTCTGGCGAAACGCAACTTTCTCAACTCAGTGGGAGACGGCCGTTCAATTGCATGACTGGGCCAGAGTGCTACCTAGTAGCCTACCAAAATGCCCCCCTAAAGAGACCAATGTTATTGACTCATTTCCCTCCAAAATTGTATTAAAAAGTTATATTTTAAATATTGCAATGGTCCCAAAAACGTATGTATGCATGTTTTTTTATGCTAGAGCATACAGAAGGCAGACTCTGACCTGAATACTGAAAGCATTGGTAGTTATTACAAAAAACGGCCAGCAGGTGGCAGCAGAGTATAAGAGATCAACCAGGGCCATGTTGCAACAAGGGATTTTCCCCTTTGTTTTCAACAGGTGAATAATTTTGAAACTTAGCTATATTCTAATGCTAATTGCTGCAAAACGGAAACAGATACAAATGTTTTCCTGATGAAAGAAGAGACTCTAATGTTTATTTTGGTAGGTTCCATGTTTTTATAGCAGAAGAACAGAATATTCTGTGGGCCTTGCAAAATCAGTCAAAATCCAGTAATACAGCCGGGAGCGAAGGGGGTTGCTTCAGAGAAAATGGCTGGGAGTGAAAGAGTTAATTGTTAGTATACAGGTGTACAATAATAATTATCTTTCACTTGTCTTTTCTCCTTATTTGCTGTCTTGTTCCCATTTCAGTCTTATTTTCCTAACAACGCATTTCAAAGCAGTGCTGGATCACTGCCTCCATTTTTTTACAGTGATGCACATCGAGTGGGTGTTGTTGGTGTGTAATGTACAGGAACCTGCACCTGGTCCTTGCCGACTCGCGTGTGTCTGTGTGCGTGTACGTGAGGGTGTCGACTAAGTGTTTAAGGGTGCTTAAACTTGCTGAGACAGCCAGGGCAGCGCGAAGGTTCTTCCAGCTTCGCCACAGTTCACTGAGTGAAGAATGGCTTTGCCACAAATCCTGCAGCGCTGCCAAGAGGACTATCCTTACTTTATTCCCACTCTGTCTCTATTACTTCACATACAGTATGCACTGTTTCCCTCCTCAGTCAATCTCAGTTTAATTTGGCCTGTTTTGTTTGTGTTCAGGTAACACTATGATGATCATAGTGGAGAGTATGTCTAATGGGGCCTTGGACTCCTTCCTTCGGGTAAGTCAGTGTCTATTAATATTCGGGACGGGTATTCTCAACTTAAAAGCAGTAGAGTGGAAAGGAAACAAAAAGGATAACTATAATTAAGTAAAGCAAATTTATAGATTTTTCTTCATCACAGAAGTACTTGAACGATGAACGGAACCTTATGTAAATGTTCTAACATATTGTTCATTATTGCAAAAATATCAATTCAACCTCTTTTTTACCATTCCAAGGCCAGCATGCTTGTTATATATATTTTTTTTCTCTTAAAGATGCTATAAGATGTTACTGTGGGTAAAAAAAATCTGATCTTGTAAAGCCTAATAGTAACAAATGGGTCACTTCTTGTGAATATATAGCAGGGGTCTGCAACCTGAAGCTCTGCAGCCACATGTGGTTCTTTAGTCCCACTCCTGTGGCTCCCTAAAAATTCATATATATATATTTTTTTAAAAGACGTGTCAACTATAAAATGCCCAAAAATTAATTAATCCTGAAAATTACCATATAATGGACACAAAATCGCCAAAGAAATCAGAAAAAAATTATTTAAAAGAGGAAGAAAAAAATAAGTTCAAAAAGTAACAATAAAATGTCCAAGTCCAAAGAAGAACGGTATAAAATTACCATAAAATTTATGTGGATTTGCCGCAAAAAAATGTCAGAAAATTCATTTTAAAAAAAGACAGAAAAGAAAACATTCAAAAAGTGTAAACTATAAAATGCCCAAAAATAAATGAATCCTGAAAATTACCATATAATGGACACAAAATCGCCAAAGAAATCAGAAAAAATAATTTAAAAGAGGAAGAAAAGAAAACTTTCAAAAAGTAACAATAAAATAACCAAGTCAAAAGAAAAATCATTAGAAAGTTCTAAAAATAAAAAAAAGACGGAAAAGATAACTTTCAAAAAGTATAAACTTTAAAATGCCCAAAAACAAAGGACGAAATCCCAAGAATTACCATATAATTTAGACAACATTGCCAACGAAATCAGAAAATTCATTTAAAAAAAGACAGAAAAGAAAACATATAAAATCCCCAATATTACCATAAAATGTCCTCAAAATTGGCAAAAACAAATGTCAAAAATTACCATTAAATGTCCGAAAAAAAGGAAGAAGAGAAGCAGGAAATTACCACAATATGTTCATAAAATTGCCATAAATGTCAGAAATTTGAGAGAAAGACAGAAAAGTCTAAAGATGTATGAAAAGTCAGAAAAATGACACACATTAAAATCCAATAACAGAAGATAAAAGGTATGCAAAAATCAATCTCTACGTATTGGATGCTACATATTTTCTGTTATGGTGCAGATCTAACTAGCTCTTGGGCCCTCAGTACATTAAACTAACACACTGTTTCGTTCAACATATTGTTTAAAGGCTTTGCAGATCCAGACAGATTTATTGTTATTTATTTGGCCTCCAATGGCTCTTTTGACAGTAAAGGTTGCCGACCCCTGATCCATACCAAAAGGAAAAGCTTTGGTCAATCCTCATTTCTTTCCATTCACGTTGTCCTTTCCTTTTTAACGCTCAAAATCACAGAAACATGAGGGTCAGTTGAGCGTAATGCAGCTGATGGATATGCTGACTGGTGTGGCATCGGGGATGAAGTACCTTGCCGAAATGGGCTTTGTTCACAAACGCCTGGCTGCACACAAGGTAAGAGAGCAGGTGGCGCGGTGGGCGGTAATAGACTACAGTGTGTAGGCTGATGTATGTCTCAAGCTAGCTTTTCCGTTGGCAGGCTGGGAGAATACAATTTGTCCTTGTCTCGAACCGTGTTTGACAGTCATTTGTCAGTCGCTTATTTGAGGAATACATGAAGCTGAAAATGACAAGACAATGCTGTCAAAATCATTTTGTCACGAGGGTTTGCTCTGTCAGTTTGTTCCTCTTTCAAAAGGAGCCCAGCTGTCAAAACTGCAAGTGTTGTCGCGCTTGTTTTGTAAACGACAGTCCGACAGTCCTGGTTTGGTGCAACAAGAGTTTTGTCCACTAGTGCTGAAATTGTAGTGAGTAATGTTGCCCCTGAGTAAATACAAGTGAATGGACACTGCTAATGAAATTCATGTAAAGCAATGGTTTTACCAAATTTCCTTCTACATATAAGTACCTTTTACTACCTCTCATAAACCTCATCAAGCACGTATTTTAATATCAAACTAATTCATCAATAATAAACTACAGTGAAATGCATTCTGGGAGTATTCGCATCTGAGGAAGTGACATCATCATCAAGTGCGTTGAGACCCGGTGTCATTTTTGCTCATGTAATTACTTTTCAAAGCAAGTAATCAGAAAAGTAACTAAGTTACTTTTTAAGTAAGTAATCAGTTACGTAATTTAGTGACTTTTTCAAGATGACTGTTAGGAATAGACCGATAACGTAACGATAACGGCAATATCGTGATATTGCAATATTAAAGTTGCCACAATATTGTCGTCATCATGTCACAATATTAAAAGCAGCACATCGAGGTTGTATTCCATTTGTGCCGTTCTGGCACTCTCTGGTGGTTAGTTTATTAGTGCAGTTTAACTTTAATTAGGAATGTTTTGGCCACTGCGGCAGTTATAAGTCATAACAGCAAACTTTTTTCAACATATGAGTAAAAAATAAAAAATAAAATAAAATAAAATATTACGCTTGGCCCGCTGCAGCCAAACCCAACATTGTGAACTACATAGACCATGATGCTTTGCGCGCTGAGCCAATATAAGCACATGATAATGACATGCCCCAGCCAATTTCTCCGTCACTGCACAACATTGTGTTATTTCCCAGTATTAGCTTTTCATAATTTAATTTATTTATTACATATATTTTTTGCAATATCTTGAGTTTTTCCACAGTATCATGACGTTTAAATTTCATCGACCTTCCCACAATATCGTGATATTTATTGTATCGTAATCTCTGGATATCGTTCCATATCGTTCCCTAGCCGATTATCAGTGCCGAAATTTGGCATTTTGACGAATATCGGTTAAATTAGACGGCCGATAAAAGATCTATTTAAAACTATGTTAACCTCAGGGAGCTAAATTTTCAGTTTTCAGTCCTTTTCCAGACCTTTTGTGATTGTTTGAAATTATAACAAAGATAAGGAAAAAATTGACATTTCAGATATTAAAAAATGTAGGAAATTTTTATTTAGAGGAGAAATTAATACACAGCAATTTTTTAAAAGTTATTATTTAAGTTTTTCAAGGTGTGCTGATGACCCCGGAAACTCCCTGAAATAAATTCAAGTTAAGAACTGGAATTTGTATTTTAAAATTTCCACACCAATATTTATTTCCCTTTTACTGAAAATCAATATCGGCTCCATATATCGCCATCGGCCTACTTTGCTACTAATTATCGGTGTCGGCCTTGAAAAAAACATATCGGTTTATGTCTAGTAACTGTGGTAATACTGCAGAAAATACGCAGTTTCAAGTGAGTTTGGCATCCCAACAAAAGTATATTGTTAGCTTACACGTCCGCTAGCTAATGCTTGAGCTTTCTAATGCTACAATATAAAATCACTAAATAACTATACATTATAAAACACGTAAGAAAGGGAAATTGTGGTATTGAACCTAGTGAAATGCATTGTGGGAGTATTTGCATCTGAGAAAGGGACATCATCATTTTCAGTGCGTTGAGAACGGGTGTCATATTTGCTAAACAGGGTTGTCCATCTGCTGAATGTAACTATCAAATAAAATGCAATATAATATAACTAACTAAATTACTTTGTAAAGAAAGTAATCAGTTACGTAATTTAGTGACTTTTTCAAGGTAACTGTGGCAAAACAGCTGAAAATACGCAGTTTCAAATGAGTTAGGCATGCCGCCAAAGGCATATTGCTAGCTTACACGTCCGCTAGCTATTGATTGAGCTGTCCGCGACTCACTTCTTTGGTCCCGATCCAATAGTTGAGAATCACTAATGTAAAGGATAGTGGGATAGGGAAGTGAAAGTACTACTTTGGAAAGGTAGACATTTTGAGAGAGGTTTGTCCAAAATGTATTCTCTGCTCATTGTGAGTTTTATGTCCGTTCTGTCTGACACAGGGTTTTGTAAACATCTTCACAATCCTATATTGGGCAAAAATGTGGAACGTCTCAGGATAACCTTATTAAAAATTTAAAATAAATGACATTTAATTATTATTGTTATTGTAATTGTTGTAACGGATATTATTGTATGTATATTTGTGTCCCTGGTGTAGGTTTTGGTTAATGCAAGCCTGGGCTGCAAAGTGTCTGGCTTCAGACCTCTTCAAGAGGACAAGATAGAAGCAATCTACACTACACTGGTAAGAAAAGCTATTGCATCACTTTTCTTTTGATCCTAAAATTGCAATTATCCATTTGATCTTCTCATTAGCTCACGCACGTTTGTGCGCCTGATAATTTTTTTAATGAGATTTGGATCAAATTGTCTGTCGGGCTTGTTTGAGGTCACATGATTTTGCTATAATGAAAATGTGGGGAGAAAGGTAATTTTCAGGATTATGGGGTTCATCTAACGGTGAATATTGGAGTCGTTTGATTTGTCTTTTCTTTTTTAAATACTGTATAGATTAAAGCTTTTCAAAGAAAATGCATTCATGAACTCTGTGTACCCTCTGTTGTCCTCTGTTCCCAAATAGCATGGAGGGAAGAGTGTGGTGCTGTGGAGTGCTCCAGAAGCCATCCAGTACCATCGCTTCTCTTCTGCTTCAGATGTCTGGAGCTTTGGTATCGTCATGTGGGAGGTCATGTCCTACGGGGAGAGACCCTACTGGGATATGGGCAACCAAGATGTAAGTACATTGAGATAGACAAAAGGTTTGGCAGGGATTCCTAATCTCTATTTATTGATCATTATATGAATTCAAATCATTTAGTCACATTTTATTAGGGATACCGTTGGATACCACTTTTTTTTCAGACCAGTACGAGGACTCCACTCCTTAGGAGTCAATATCAATACCAAGATACCACTAGTATTAAAAAATACATAACATTTCCACAAAAAAAGGCAGCTCAATTTAAAAAAAAGACCTATATATCCCAATAAAACATAAAAAAATATTTACAAAATTAATAATAATAATTACGGAAGAGGATTAGAGCCAGTGAAGAGGGGAAAAAAAGGTTGGCAGGATTCTGACTTTAATCTCAGAATTCTGACTTTAAAGTGAGAATTCTAACTTTAAAATCAGAATTATGAGATCAAAGACAGAATACAGAGTTTAAAGTAAGAATTCTCACTTTAAAGTCTGAATTCTGAGATTAAAATGAGAATTCTGTCTTTTAAATCACAATTCTAAGATTAAAGTCAGAATTCTGAGAATAAAATGAGAATTCCGATTTTAAAATTAGAATTCTGAGATTAAAGTGAGAATTCTGACTTTAAAGTCAGAAATCTGAGAATAAAGTAAGAATTGTCACTTTAAAGTCAGAAATCTGAGAAAAAACTGATAAAGTGATCATTCTTATTTTAAAATCAGAATTATGAGATTAAAGACAGAATACAGAGTTTCAAGTAAAAATTCTCACTTTAAAGTCTGAATTCTGAGATTAAAATGAGAATTCTGTCTTTTAAATCACAATTCTAAGATTTAAGTCAGAATTCTGAGAATAAAGTGAGAATCCCGCCAACCCATTTTTTCCTCTTTACTGGCCCTAATCCTCTTCCGTAAATAATAATAACAATAATAATAATAATAATTTCTTTAAAAGATCCATTTTGGGTTTAATAATTTCTGATGAAATTGCGGTGAAAACGCATGGGCTTAACTCTATTTATATTTGTCACCTCTATCTGCATTCATGAACGCTTTGTCCATTGCCATCTAGGATCTTATTAACAGAAAGCAAAGAAGCTGCAGTCGCTCCGAAAGCTTTTTCAAGGACTAAGCCCCCACTTTAAATCTGCATCAGCTCCATAACCAATCCTGTTTTCTCCTAAGGAAGCAGTGACCTCCTTCCAGTGGCCTCAGCCTGTCCCTCCTTCAGTGCCATCCTGTTCTTAAAAAGTGTTGAAAATCCCTCTTTTACATTCAGCTTCTTTCGGGAATGCTGCGTTTTTTTCTATTTCCAGGGTTGAAGAGATTGCGGTCGATCGGACTCCCCCTGCTGCTATTATTTCTGAGTGAATAGAGAGGCTTGTTCAGTTTTTGCTGTCCACCCCTCACATTTTGGCCTCTAAAATTGTTTCATTTCACTTTCTAGTAATAGTCAGTTTGGATAATAATATATATTCCAATTTAATACAATAATACAGACCATTAAAGCACGAATGACGATGGAATCCAATGATTGTAAAAGATCCATCTTGCTGATAAGCGTGCAAATTGCAGTCAGCATAATATGCATCCAATATGCAGGTGCAGGCTCAAAAAAAGCAACCCATTATTACTGTGTTCCAATTTTTAATGTCCAAAATTAATATGCATGAGATAATCAGCAGGTGCAAGCAACCTCTTTTTTTGTTTAAGCCATCTTTTTTCAGCACCCTTTCACAAAAGCATGACAAAGTTTCCCCTCGGTTTGATGAATATGATCAAACTTTCCATTTGCAGGGGCAAAGGCCAAAGCTTGTAGAGCGCCTGGGATATTAATCCGCCTTGAATTGATACATTATATCATAACGGGACTGTTGGTTGGCCTGTCCACCTGTAATTCATTGTGCCCTTTACCTCGCTGGCTTTGATTAAATGGAAAATGTCAAATGCTGAAAAGCATTTTATGCATGCTCTTTAGAGAGGCGGGAACTTAAGGAGCCGAACGGGGGAGCAGATTGGAGAGAAGAGAGAGTGTTTTAGGTAATAATGCCGCTGATAAATGTAATTTTTATGAGTTTACCCTGACTTTTATTTCCTCCTTCTAGGAGAGTGTAGTTCTTAGAGTGATTCAGGGGACGGATAGATAAGATGAAATCCCCAGTGACGTGTTATGGTGAACGTTTTTTCAATGGGAAACAGCATGAGCTCGATGGAGGAGAAACGACCGCATATTATAATGGTGGAGCCCAAATTAATATTTCAGTTATCTTTTAGACTATATTATACGCCAAAGAGCAGATAGATAGATCTTTTGGATTCTTTCTTACTACAGTCTTACTACAGCTACTCAGTGGAATTTATGTGGAACATAAACAGTAGAGAACGAATTTAACTTGCTTGACTCCAATTTTGGAATCAGCTTTTTGTTTTAATCAGCACAAAAATCTTAAGTTTTTTCAGAATTGCTGCCAAATTCTCAAGCTGTATCATGCAAAATATGCCCCCCCCCCATCCCATTCCTTTTTAAAATAGCTTATAGAATTAATTTGATGTTTTTCTGCATACGGGTATAACGAATGCCTCGCTAAATCTAATCTTCAGTCTTCAGTTTCATTGTTTGTTTTATCTGGTTATGGTATACAAGCTCAATGATGGCTAAGTTGAGATAAACTTTGACCTGCTCTTTGAATATGTAATACCAAATTGGGTGATAGGTTATAATTTAAAGCGTAAATTGGACCTTAGAAAAAGTTTTTTCAAGGGGTGTCAAAGTGCGTTCATTTTGTGTTAATTTAAAGTTATTTTAATGCCACAGATTTTTTTTACGCGCAATTAATGGCTGCTCCTTACTTGGAAAGCCTGTACTGGGGGAATACCAGTCGCAACGCAGCAGTCCAAATTTAGCAGTAATAAATGTAATAATAATGCATATATTTGTGGAGACTGGGGTCAAGTTGTGTTTTACAATTTTGAAAATGTGCAGAATTGCACAAGTTACTGCATCTTCAAGATGAGATAACTCTTAATATGAAAAGAAAGCACTGAGCTGTCACCAATGTCTTACAAATGCAATTATGCCATCTAGTGGCAGAAAAATGACTAAATTTTATGAATTATTATGAAATTACTGTATCAATGACTAAAAGATGCAGCCATATTTATATTAGTTTACCATTTTTAACTCAGAAAAAAATAATGTACATTTTATTACACTTTTAGAACAGATATAGCATTTGTGATTAATTGTGAGTTAACTATTGAAGTCATGCGATGTAATACGCTTAAAAAATTTAATCGCCTGACACCCCTAATTTTTACTCCATTTTGGAGTAATTTGAGTTGATAACTTTTAACTCACCCTCACTGGCAGTCTTTCAAATGTACATGGTATAATTGTCCTTTGATTTCTATAACGAGTTGATGGTTAGGAAGACCAGACAATATCCCAACTCGACCTGGACCATCTATAAAGTAAACCGTTATAGTTAAAAAAAAAATCAAACTACCCTTGTTTCTTTATTTTCTAGATCTTTTTACATACAAGGCAGAGCTAAAAGTAAATTTAGGACAAATTTAATGATTACAACCTTTAGTGGTACTAAGTATTAAAATGAACAAGAACTTGAACAAAACGATGTGGTCTAATATTTTTTCCAATGACCATACGTGTAATTCCATTAAAACGCATGCAATGCTATTCAGAGGTGGAAAATCCAGGTCCAAAAAGTAAAAAACGTGCCACAGTTTGGCTTTAGCCTCAGGTGCTAGTTAGCTAGCTCCCATTGTACTTGTTTACTTGCTAGGGAGCTAGCTAGCGCCCTTGGTGTTTGTTTACCTGCCAGGGAGCTAGCTAGTGAAATTAATTAATTAATTATAAATGTTTGATTTATAATATTACTAATTAGAAATGGACAAAATTGCTTTAATTTACTCAGTATGTCTCTGTGGGGAATTTAAGGTGAAGAGGGGGGTTTTCTCTTCACAGTACTGAGAGCAGAGCGAATGTGTTAATTAGATCTCTTTGTTTAAACTGGGGCCAGCAGGTCTGCTTTGGAAAAACAACTCAAATTCTTATCTGCTCTGAAAACAACATCATTGTAGGAGGGGGAAGTTTGGTGAGTGTATTGATGTATCATGTTACTGTCTGGGAAGGAGAAGAACGGCTGAGGATTGGACGAAGAAGACGGGGAGGGGTTTGAAGAATCAGGAAAGGATACTTGTGAATTGCTCAGGGGAAAAACGACACACATGCGGGGGGAAATGGCGGCGTTTGGCTGCAACTCCATGTGTCCATAAGCTTATGTAAAATAAATCCTGATTTCACAGATATCATTGTCTGAGTTTGATAATCAACATTGTGAACACGGGAAAACAAAAATTGTTTTTCTAACACTAGCTAGCTAGCACCCATGGTAGCTGCTAGGGAGCTAGCTAGCTAGCACCAGGGGCTAAAGCTAAACTGTGGCAGGGTTTTTATTTTCTGGACCTGCATTTGCCACCTCTGATCTTGCAATGGTTTGCGTTTTTGTCCCTTCATGTTTGCTCACATGGTGCTTGTTTACCTGCTAGGGAGCTAGCTGGATTGCTAGCTAGCACCATGGGCTAAAGCTAAACTGTGGCAGGCTTTTGACTTGCTGGACCTGTATTTGCCACCTCTGATTATATTCAATATTTTAGTAAATGAAGTGGCAAGTTGAGTGCAAATAGTATTGTGTTGTGAAAACCACAGCTAGTGTTACATCGTCTTTAAGGGTAAGTGGTGCGTGAATTAGTTAATATCTCTATTTTTCATTCAGGGAATGATTTTTGCTCAATCTGCTACTTATGGAAACGTTTTAAAGCAAGAACTTTTCCACTTGAATCCACATTTCCCCGTAGAAGCAGATCAATGGAATCATACTCCATGGGACATTTTTCAATTTGCTTCACGTTTCACTGTAACTACTAAAAACGATTTTCCTTTTATTTGCCGCCATCCTTGCTTTAGGTGATCAAGGCCATTGAGGACGGTTTCAGGCTGCCTGCGCCGGTCAACTGTCCCACACATTTGCATCAGTTGATGCTGGACTGTTGGCAGAAGGAGAGAACGGAGAGACCCACCTTTGGTCAGATCCATTCGGCGCTGAGCAAGAGCATTCGCTCGCCTGACGGCATTGGCTCCTCTACGTTGGCACGAAGGTGGCGCGCCGTTGGAAGTCTGGCAAACGTCTACTTTCATCTTCTGAAGGCTCATGAAAGCCCTTTTCGCTCTTCTGACAGGACCCTGAGTTCCTCCATAACACTAGCAGAGAGGCCGCTTCCCACCTTCCCGTCGTTTAACTCGGTAGGCGAGTGGCTGGATGCCGTGGACATGGGCCGGTACAAGGACAACTTCACCGCCGCGGGATACTGCTATTTGGAGTCGGTGGCACGAATGACCGTACAGTGAGTAGCTGTTGCTATTGTGTAAAAAGCTATATTATTTTTTAGTTTGAGTCAAGCATGTCAACACTTACTTTTTTCTCAGGAGCAATAAAACCTTTTTTTCAACAGCACATGAATGTAGAGTTGCTTTACCATCATGGCGTGGAAGTTAAACAAAAGCCATCCCGGGGTAATAACGGCTTTCTATGGCTAATGGATACGTCTTAGCCACAAATTTCATGTTAATGTGCAAGGTAAAAAATTACAGTTCAACAAAAGTACAAACTACATTGGTATTTTATAATTCCTTTTTATTAGTGATCGTTAATTGAAAAGCATTGATGCCAAGGCCTCAGCATTAGTCACGCCACCACAATTTGAGTAATTTAAACATAAATTAAGGCTGTCATTTCATTAAAATATTTAATAGCAATTAATTACTTAATTTCTTTAGTTCATTTTTGATTAATCTCACGTTTTATATCTGTTCTAAGTTTTTAATGCTTTGGTTAATTTACATAAAAGCGGGCTAAAGTGTTTACCTCAAACAAACGTTGTAGGTTTTAGTTTATTGATCCAGTCATTTTATAGTCATTATAAATATATTTAAAAGTATTACTATACAGTTTAAAGGGGCTTAAAATTGAGTCATAGATTTGTGTTGAGGTAAGTTTTTCTGTCACCGGGTGGCATTAGCGTTTCATGCAGGACGTTAGTGTCACGAAAAGTACATATTTATTTTCATTAGAACATGAGGCAACCATTTTTTTTCATGGAAAATTACAGCTAGTCTCCATTCTTCACAAAAAAAAATTGTCACTGCTGTGAAAAACACTCATGTAAATTTATTATTTATGTTTTTAATGTTAATGTTTAGTTTTTTCTGTTTTTGGGATGTCTGCATTGGTTTTCATCCCAAAAACATAAAAATAAAAACATGGGGGGGAAATGGACGTAAGTGTTTTTCATGCATGGTTTTCAGGCTATTTGAAAAACACTTATGTCCATTTAGTTAAAATTTTGTTTATTTGTATGTTTTGGGGATTTCTGCATTCAGTTTCATACCAAAAACATTTTTGGAAAAAAAGAAAAATGGGGATTTTTTTAAAAATGTTTTTCACATAGCAGCGACGATATTTTATATATTGTATTAATTTTTATTTATGCATTATTATATTATATGTATTATGGCGTAATTGTGTTATAGTGATATGTTTTCACAATGTTAAACAAGATAAATGGGAAAAAAATAATTGCAATTAATCAGACCATCTCTATAGTTAACTTGCAATTAATCACAAATGAATCACACATTTTATATTTGTTCTAAATGTACAATGAGAAAAAATTATGATTTTTTTTTTTTTTACCTTTAAGTAGGCAAATGTGTTACCCTCAAACAAATATTGTTGTAGCTATTGATCCAGTAATTTTATAGTCATTTTAAATATATTTAAAAGCATTTCTTTTCATTAGAACATGAAGCAACCATTTTTTTTCATGGAAAATTACAGCTAGTCTCCATTCCTCACAAATATTTCGTCACTGCTATGTGAAAAACACTTATGTCAATTTTTTTATTCATGTTTTTAATTATTTTTTATGTTTTTCGGATGTCTGCATTGGATTGCATTTCATCCCAAAAACATAAAAATAAAAAATGAAGATAAAAAAATTATTGCAATTAATCAGACCATCTCTATAGTTAATCACAAATGAATCACACATTTTATATCTGTTCTAAATGTACAAAGAAAAAAATTTATGATTTTTTTTTTTACCTAAAAGTAGGCAAATGTGTTACCCTCAAATAAAAATTGTTGTAGCTTTTAGTTTATTGATCCAGTAATTTTATAGTCATTCTAAAGTCATTTAAAAGCATTACCATACAGTTTAAAGGGGCATAAAATTGAGTAGTAGATTTGTGTTGAGGTTGTTTTTTTTGCCACCGGCTGGCATTAGCGTTTCATGCTGGATGTTAGTGACACGAAAAGTAAATTGTTCTTTTCTATTTAAGAGTAGCTTCATGATGACATGATTTTTTTCAAAGAAAATTACAGCTAGTCTCCGTTCCTCAAATATATTGTTGATGCTATGTGAAAAACACTTATGTCCATTTATTTTTCTTTTTAATTTTTTTTACGTTTTTGGAATGTCTGCATTCAGTTTCACCCCAAAAACATTCAAATAAAAACATAGGCGTAAGTGTTTTTCATGCATGGTTTTCATGTGAAAAACACTTTAGGTCCATTTAGTTGAAATTTTGTTTATTTGTGTGTTTTGGGGATTTCTGCATTCAGTTTCATACCAAAAACATTTCGAAGAAAAAAAATTAGGGGAAAAATTGAGTTTTTCACACAGCAGCGACGATATTTCATTTATAGTATTTATTTTTATTTATGCATTATTATATTATATTTATTATGGCGTCATAGTGTTACAGTGATATGTTTTCACAATGTTATATGCCTTTATTTTGTTGAATTTTAAACCTTTGTCGTTGGTGACGCAGCATTTGGCATAACGTGCCAGAAATCAAAGCGATGATGTTACGCGAGCTTTCTTCTTGAGTTGTTCCCTAATTTGACACATTGAGTGAACTGCGTGTTTGCAGAGATGTACTGAGCCTTGGCATCACTTCCCTGGAGCACCAGAAGTTGATCCTGGCTGCCATCCAGACCCTACGAGCCCAGGTCATCCAAATGCACGGGCGTGGCGTGCAAGTGTAACAGACGGCCCAAGGCACTGCTGCCCGCTGCAGGCTCGCGCGCACACGCAGATGGCGGATGATGGGGTGGAGACGAGGCAAGAGAGACTTGTCTTTCCGAGCGAAGGGCAGATCAAAGGACCTCGCGCTCCTCTATTTACTCCTCTTTCCCATTCTTCCTCACGCCTGCCGCTATTCCTTCCGTTCTTTTTTTACTACGAAGCCCCTCAGAGACGAGCGACCAGTCCTTCTGGTGACGAGGGGGTGGCAGAGGAGTGATGTCATGTGACTTTTTTTGTGACCTCTATCTGCACTTTGACCTTCAAAAACTGTGTCAGCCAAATCGTCCTGGTTGGGAATCAGCGAGAGAAGAACATCTTCCAGAACGGTGACCTCTGAGCCGCGGTGGCTGTGGACTCCAAAAGGTGACTGGACAACTTTGTTCCCTTTACCACAATTAAGAGTTATTTTTTTGTTTAGTACAGTATACTGGCCTTGAGTCAAGACTGACAGACACTTCTCCGCCGGCTGATTTCACTTGAAATACGAACGGACATAATCTAAAGATGTGAAATAGCATCACAATGCCAGAAGTGATCTCATATCAGATGGTGGAGGGATATCTTTGAATATTGAAAATGGCAGGCTTGTAATCCGCCGACTCAGAGCAGCAGCTGTCAATACTTATGAAGTCTGAGCTGTCCCATGCAAAAGGGTCCAACGAGTTTGAATTTAGTATTGAAATGAGGCATGCGAAAACACTTGAAATGAGCGGGGTTGATGTACGAAGAGAGTAAAGTAAGCGGACAGGCCTAAATAGAGCCTGGGGAACGATGGAAAGAACTTTTAGGAATATCGGCCTGCTATATTTTTTTTTGTACTGATGGGGGGAAAAAAGCTGGCAAGGGCGTGTCGAGTAGAAATTGTGTTTGATCACCCTTAATTTATGTCACTGTCTGTTTCAATCCTCGTTTTCTTCTCTTTATCTTTCTCTCAAACCGTCTTCTATGTGCAAATGAAATATTTGATTTCCCTTTGTAATTGTCCCCTCCGAAGGCTCGCTCGCTACCACAAGTACTTTAAAACTCAGGTCAACTCTGGAAGATGACCCAAATCTCATATTTATTTGTTTAATAACAACCTCTATAGATGATTTTAAAGCAGAGGTTAGAATGGTTAGTTAAAAGTATTTAATGTAAATGACAAAGTGAGTTTGCTAATTATATGACTGTGAGATATTGAACGTTTCGTACGAGACTACCAATGGAGGATGTTAGCTGTGTCTGCACACAGTATCTGTGTACTCACAAACAGTTTAGTCTGTTATCATTGGATGTGGTGTGTGTGTGTGAATACAGTATTAGAATGTCCTAACAAAAGATGTGCAAAATCCAGGTCCAGAAAGTAAAGTTTGGCTTTAGCCTCAGGTGCTAGTTAGCTAGCTCCCATCGTGCTTGTTTACTTGCTAGGGAGCTAGCTAGCGCCCATGGTGTTTGTTTACCTGCTATGGAGCGAGTTAGCTAGCTAGCTAGCGGCTATGGTGCTCGTTCACCTGCTAGGGAGCGAGCTAGCTAGACTGCATCCTGCTTGTTTACCTGCTAGCTAGGTAGCTAGCGCCCATGGTGCTTGTTTACCTACTGAGGAGCGAGCTAGCGCCCATGGTGCTCGTTTACCTGCTAGGGAGCAAGCTGGTTAGCGCCCATGGTGCTTGTTTACCTGCTAGGAAGCGAGCTAGCTGGATAGCACCCATAGTGCAGCTCGCTCCCTAGCAGGTAAACGAGCACTATGGGTGCTAGCTAGCTAGCTAAAGGCTAAAGCCAAACTGTAGCAGGGTTTACGTGGCAGGGACCAGGATTTGCGACCTTTGCATAACAATGTGTTATTTTTTTCTTTAGTTGCGATTACAGTATGTGTTTTTCCATTCCTGTTGGGTGTTTGTGTACAGTGATCTGACCCGTCACCTTTTGGTAATCATTACAGCAGATTTGAAAGAGAGCGTTTAGTTGAGCGTCTTTCAAAATTTCCGATAGAAATAATGTAACCGGTTTGTATTTGCGACAGAATGCAGTTTGCGTGGTTCTGCTTGTTCTTGTCTCTCTTAGTAATTGTCAAATTAGAGAAACTCAGGCAGGCAGCTGACAAATTTGAAACATTTTCATTTGTCAGCCGACTGCAAGGCCTCACAGTCACAGTAAAACATGAAGAAAGGAGCTTAATATTTCTTAATAAGGAGTTTAATATATCACACACACGCACCGATACAAACAAAAAGCAGCATCATGCATTCACGTGCACAAAAAATAATGATGGGACCTTGTTGCCACAATGAATGAAATGTAAACCCTCTCTTAACCCATCTCTTTCCATTATATGTTTAATACTGTAAATATGTACTTGAAAATGCTAAATCTATTTTTATAATTTGTTTGAAGAACAATGTGTTGAATATTATATCTGCTCACTGTGTACGGGGTTATTCGTTTGAATTTAGGGCCACGGCCAACAAACTCTGGTGTTTGGAATATTTTAAAAAAAAAAAATGTCTTTTTGTTAATTTTTGATGATTTTTACCCATTAGAAGAAATTCTGATGGCTGTTACAATTACGAACTGTGTTATTAAAAAATCTCCAATATAAACAAATGTATCATTCATCATGTGTCATAGCATTGACTGCATTTGAGGATTTGAAAATGTCCAGTGGTTCTCGAACATTTTAAACCCAAAAACAAGACAGATTATATTGGGAAAACTTTATTTAATGTATTTGAAAGCCACGCTAACATTTTGTAGTCTTAATATGAACAGTGCGCTTGAATGTAGTATATCATTCCAAATCCGCAAAATATTTAGACCTGCTTGTGTAGTATTGGGCTATGTAAGTCCCGGGATAAGCGCAACTAAACCATGTCTGCCATCTAGTGGTGAATGTTGATATTACAAGTTGAAAGTACAGTCCATCATTTGCAGTTTAGCACCCAGGAATTAGCATACTTTCGATATTTTTTTCCCTGGCCGTTTTTTCCCCAATTATTCCCCTTTTTCATTTAATAAAAAAAAAAAAACACTATAACGAAGATGTATCAACTTTTTGGGGAGAATTTTTTTTGTTTTAAAAAATATATATATTTTGAAATGTAGAATATGGTACGGAGCACCTTGTTGATAACGTCAAAATACTGTACTGTAGATGGTGGAAGATGTAAAAATTAATTGATTAAATATATTGTGACAAGCGCAATGCACGTTCAGTAGGCTATCGGTACTTGGCATTGGAAAAAAAAAAGTATTGAACATCCCTAGTCCGATATTGTTATTGATAGCCGCGTTTCCACCGCAGGAACTTTGGGCTAAATTTACGGGGCCAGCCCTGTATGTGCACGTCTCCACTGCAGGAGCCTTCCCAATCGGGCCACATTTACAGGAACTTACGGGGACGAGCGGAGGTCCTACTCGAGGGTATGTAATCTGCCGGCCCGATAAACTCCCGATCGGGATTTCGTGTTGATTGGCTAAAAATAATTTAGTATAAAAAATTATCTTACCTTCATGCGCGAGGATGATGCATTCTCGGCTTAATTCTCTTCCACCAAAAAAATGCTCTTAATAATCCTTTGCCTATTTCCGTTCCACTCTACTGTTAGCCTTTTTAAATTCTTCATCTAGACGCCGTCTCCTCTCACTCAAACCATCCATCCACGCCAAGTACATTAAAAAAAAAAAGCAAAAAAACCCAGCAACTGCCAAAAGTTTTTCTCTTCTCTTCAAATTTTTACGGCGCCGTGCTCGGGTGACATCACAGAAACCGTCGCAAGGCGATTACGTGTCGATCGAAACTCGTGACTTGCGAGTCAGCCTTTTCAAATTCTTCATCTAGACGCCGTCTCTTCTCACTCAAACCATCCACCCACGCCAAGTACATGAGAAAAAAAAAAGAGAATATGTGTTATAATTTGGGGACGGGGCAAAAAATGAGCTCGGTAGACTTTGAAAATTGGTCGACAAAATGTTCTGCCTGGAAACGGGGGCGGGGCGATTACCCAAGTAATCCATGCAATAGATTAGGTCAAATCAATTCCTTCCTAATAAATCTTTTCCATTGTTTACATTTTCAAACGGTCACTTCTACAATATTCCTAGAAAATTACAATGCCCCATCCGTGGTGAGCAATTTTTAGAACAAGCTCACAAATACTCACGCGTTCCTTGCGGGTATTCCTATTAGCATTACGAAATCAGTGACAATTAGTTTGACACTATATAGAGCAAAACCCTTTTTATTGTAGTTTTGTAATCACATTAAATATTCTAGACTACAAATGTAGGTTAAGCCTCAAGTAGACAGTATCCCAATATTTAGTATTTTTTTGCTGAAGTCAGAAGTTTGAACGCTGCGAAACAGCGAGTGACGACGGGAATGTTTGATTGCGCGGGGGTAGCCGAACGCTCGGAGACGAAACTCATTACGTCTCAAACTCCAATCCGCAATGCCAATAAGACGGCAATATCAAAAGTATGGATTGCTGCCGCCGCCTCTGTGTTGGATAAATAAATAAGAATGTATTTTTCAAATCCGCTGTCAGAACACACACACACTCACACACACAATATGGCACAGTGACCCATGCGAGCAGGCTGTAAAGCATGCAGCAGCACTCGCGTCCACACGCCCACGCAATTGCCCGCAGCAGTCCACCACAACGCTGATTTGCATTGGCAATCATTTCCCAATACGCGTAGCACTGGTCCAACTGTGGGTGTTGCATAATCAAGTAGTAAGTAATATAACCTCATTCCCCGAGCGAGGGACTTAGTAAGTTCACATGTTAATGCAGCCGGAGTGTGAGAGAGAACCACGAACTAGCAAAAGTATCCTTGGCCAACTAAACCCAAAGTTGAATTGGAGAGTAAACAGATTAAAGGCATTAACCTTGTAACAGATCCAAGTACGAGCAGCACAGGTAGACTTAATGGGTGAAGAATGAGCTCGTTCCGAAGGCCACTGGCTTGTTTCTTTGCACGAGAAGTGAAAATAGGAGCGTACTTTTAATTGGAGAGGGAAGCAGAGGAAGGGAATCGATTAAAGTTTGTCTTCTATTCAACATACTGCATTTATACTTTATTGGTATTAGTGTTTTATTTCTTCACTAATAAATGCGTAAAAGTTCCCGATGTAATGACGAGGTCATGTGACATACAGCATAGCTCTCTATTACATTTTTGCAAGAGTTTGTTGTCTTTAAATATGTACTTTAAAAAAACTCTTATTGGGAAGATTGCAATTTTGGTACAGATGTACTGCCAAAATGGCCGCAATTTCAAAAATGAATGATGTTGGGAGCCAAATATGGTATGAGACGTTTGAAACCAGTGCTCAGAAGACACAAAAATAGTACAATATCCTTGTTGTTGTTCTTATTATTTGTGCCATGTCAGTGCGTAAAAGGCAAAAACTGTATGTTGGAAGAATGAAACTAATTGTTTTAACCCCTGACTTGTACATGCCCAGGGCCAGCACAATACAAATGAAGCAATTAATGAACTGTTTTCTGCCTTCGATTCCCTTATGATGCAACAACAGATGTCATTATAGAGTGTGCTCTTCTTGTATACAGATTTATTAATTATATTTTGCCAGATAAATTTTTTTTAAGGTTTTGTGTCAATGTGCTATCATGTGTCCAGTGGTTTAGGTGCCAAGCTACATAGTGTTTGGGTTTAGCTTAGTGTTTGTATAGTATGTTATTATTTAGTTTATTCAGTTGGATCTTTCTGTGTGTGCCTTGTTTACATTCTTGGTTGTGAAAATAAGTGCTTCTCTGCACCTGGGTCTTCCATAACGGTAAAGCCGAGATGCTAAACACTCGTCTACCGCGCCACCACTATACACATGTATAATAATTTGTATTTAGTGCCATCTAGCGGCGCCTCAGAGAGACCACATTTAGCAATGCTACCGCCATTTACTATCAATTCTTTAGCGCCAGCAAGACTGGCTAGCAAAAACTCACAGGAGAAGCTAACAAGAGCGGCTAGCACGAGCTAGCTGGAACGGCTAACAAAAGGAGCTAGCAGGAGAATCTAGACAAAGCTAGCTAGAGCAAAGCAGCAGGAGACATTCTAATACTGTATTCACGCACAAGCGGCAGAGGCTAACTATGTTAGCGAAGTTCTTCTTCTTCAGGTATCCGTAGAAGAAAAATGGCGGCGAAACTATAAGGCGTGGTGCTAATTGCCGCGGCCTTCACACATTAGTTATTCCTATACTTTAAACTTATTAATATTATTCCGCCCATTTTTTGGCATCTATCTACTTCCACATAACTCATTCGATTCTTGACATTCCAATTTTAACATATTCTAAATAATCATGTCATTCTACGTTCCATATTTAATATTCCTAATAATCACGCCTTACAAACAATTCCCGATTTTGTACCCTAATTTCCCCCATTCATTGCTAATGGCAGAATCAACATTTCATATTTATATCATTCCAAAGTGACATTCAAAACATTCAACTGTTTCATTGCACTTTCGGGATGATTATTAGTCCATTCCCTACTTGATTCTTCACACCCTACCCCTTGTAGTTTTTTCTGCTATAATTTCGTCATTTATTCACCGATTCAAACCGTTGTAACGTTCAACTGTTCAGCTATTTCCAGGTCATTCTTGCAGCATTCCATGCCATTCAATATCATTCCAAATCATTCCACGGTTTCCATTCAGTCTCACAGCCTTCACACGCAATTTTACAGAAATCGTATTTTCTATATATATATATATATATATATAGATAGATATATATATATATATATATATATATATATATATATATATATATATATATATAAAGTATGTTGATGTGATTGTGACATTGGGGGGGGATATAATTGGAGTTAATAGTGTATATTTTTAATGAATTAATTATAAAATCTCCACTAGATGGCGCTATAATACACACTGTAATTTAATACATGTTTTCCCCTCAGAATAAAAAAAGGGGGGGGGGGCGTCCACCTCTAAACCGGTTTGAAGGGGAAACTTCTGTTGCTATAGTTGCTCCTGTCCTTTCTTTTCCGAAGCGTGCCACGGCTCAAATCGGCTTTTGGAAATTAATCCCTGCATTATTGTGGGAGCGAGTAAACAAACCAGGGGGGACGGAAGAAGCAAATAGAAGGTGAGAAATTGCGCCGCTTTTCTAGGTAAAAGCTTGTGTTTCTCCACGGAGAGATGAAGGTTACGCATGCTTGTGAACGCGCCGTGGGAAAAGAGAGAAGGGAACAAAGTGGCAAGGGGCCCCACGAAGGAAACGAAGCAGCAAAAGGCGAAGGCGTCCCTCAGGGAAGAAGCGCGTCGCAGCTTTTTAACAGCTTGATCTTAAAGCACCTCGCTCTGTCTGGCCTAGGTCCAGCTTACGGCTGGCTTTGTCTTCCCCTGGCTTCGCTCAGCCACTTTGCCCGAGTGGCAAAAAGTCATTGTCTGCAAATCCTCCTCCTGAAGCCTTTAGCGCTTCCCATCGCATCTCTCCACTGAGATGTACTTATGTGAGGCGGCGTGGCTTCAGTCTGACAAAATCTCAACTTCCCACTGAGCCAAGATTAAACTCTAAAGTGACCACACTGACAACTTCTCTCTCTCTCTCTCTCTCTCGTTCGTCCCAAAGCAACATTTAACTGGCATCCCGACGTGCCATCAAGTGGTACAGAGACAGCAAGAGGACGTTTAGGCAGCGCCACAGTGCCACCTAGTGGACGTTTAAAGAAGTACAACACATGAATAGAATCATATTTCAACGTCGTACGTTCAAAAGGAAAACTTACTGTTTAGTGCATAAAACTCGAACAATCATGTCATATTGTTTGAAGTTTTGGGAAATGTACCTATATTAAAAAATAAAATAAAAAGATAGAAACCCAAGTATTAAATTCCAGGGGGGAAACGATTAGAATAATTAATAAGGCTGCCTACAGAGAATCAACTAATCAATGATTTATAGGAATACATTTGTCATTCATCAAATGTATTATAATTATAATATGACTGTATTTATTTTTGCTATGTTCTAATTCTGACTGTATTGGATAGGCAATAATAAGTCTGGTGCTTCAGACTATTCCCTTGTCGGTTAATTGATTTGTTGAAAGGGATATGTTTGTGTTGTCTTTTCTGCACAACATGTATGAGAGCAAAATAAACCATTCATTCATTCATAAGTAACACTTGCATAATACAATAAGACCGTAATAAAAATTACTGTATTACTTGGATCCGGGCATCAGAGAGGGCAGGCTCGTACTGCTGCCGCCATCTTGTGGCCAGTAAGAGAAGTTCTGTTGGTGACAACTTCCGGGAATTCAAAACAAATAACTTTAGGATATGTGTCTCGTGCTATTCTATTTTCTTTTTGGAAATGAAAACGTCAAATCAAACTGTTCTTCGGCTTTTCCTTACTTGTTCCATTCAGCCATCAAACTATATAATGGAGCTGCATTTCAATTATTGTGTTTCTATCGTAAAACGGAAATCAAATAACGAAAGTTTTTGTCTTTTTCTATTTTTTATATATGTTATCAAACGTAATATATATTTAACGGAAGGCACGTCACGCGGGTCAGTGTCTCCTTTGATTATTGGATATAACGTTTGGAAACAGATATTAAAAATACCAAAACGACTCATTAGATAGTCGTTTTAAAATAGAAACACAAAAGATTGTTGTCTGGAACGAGTAAGAAAAAGTCTAATAAACAGGTAGATTTTCAAGGTTTATTTTTTATTATTTTAAACGAAAATAGGAACTAACACGAGGCGCAAACAGAAACGCGGTTCGTTGATTTGTTTAGGATTCCCAGAAGTAGCTTACCTCCGACAGCATTTCTCATACTGACCAGAAGATGGCGACAACGTGTAGGCTGAAGACCATCTCGTCTTCTGGAATGATCAGACTCCAGCCCACAGTCGCTAACTGCAAAACAGGAGAAAATTGTTGCTACCGCTCTGATAAAGAAAGAAAAAAATAAAAGTAATAATGAATCTAACAAAAAATGAAATCGAATTTGACTTTTGGAGACAAATTACATTAATTATTATTATTCTAGAGTTGGGGGCGGTGCATGTCAGGTGACCCGCAACCATCAGAACCTTAAAGTAGAACTCAACACGAAGTCAGACTCTTGCTCCACCCCTCACTAAGATTTGAAATTGGCGCTCAACGGGGGGTGTTTCCTGGAGCACCGTTGGGTTGCGAATGGGGAGAGGGTTGGGCGTGGTCTGGCTGTGATTGACAACAGCAACTCGCAAAGAAGCCGTTTAAGGAGGCGTGTACGAGAATCAGCCGGTGGGTGGCGGGGGCGACTACGTCATGCAGAACAAGTGACGTAGGACGTATTGTCTCGTGTAACGAGAGGACAAACAGCCACATTGAGTTTACCTCAGTGTGTTACCTGAAGATGGGGCCGAACACATGGTTTCAAATTCAAGCTTACAACAAACATGCACTAAATTGTCAAAGTAATGACCAGGACACGGAGACAGCATTTGTAGAAACCAGTTTGTATAGTTTATCAGAAAAAAAGAAAAGAAAAAAAAGTTGATTTGATGTTTATGATGAAAATGGGAAACCCTTTATACGAAATCCAAGACCTTTGAAAATCACTTTGAAAAGCAACAATTTCCGAGGTACACCAAAGCAGTCATCATTAGTCACCAGGTGGCGCTAGTGTGCAGAGCACCATTCAACAAGCAGAAGAAGAAGGTTGGATTTGATAGGCGTTTGGTGATCAACCCTGCAGGTTATATTAGAGACAGGTGTGCACAAGGACATTCATCAAGTGCAGTTCACATGTGCGGCGGAATGGCGACCGTCAGCACACCAGCAAATGTTTGTTTGTGGTTTGTTCCCGTTTCTCACCACCGTATTTTCTTTGATGCAGGATTTTCGCACTTGAGGCACACGACGGCGTTTGAGGTTTGAGCAAAGCACGTCACAACTCAGTTTCCGTTTTGTTCTTTGTTTTAGTGGTATTTAATTTTTTTGGTGTGTTTGTTTTTAATGCTCTACCTTCCATTCTAGGTTGTACTTGAACTACACCACTGCACCGACATCCCTTGTCAGGAAGCTATTAGTAACAGATACTGTAGAAAATTGGAAGGCTCCTCCACGTGAGTTTTGTAGATATTGCGTTAACAATGTATTTTCAGAATATAACCAAAAACATCTAAAGTACCCTATACATTAAATGTTTTATTTTAATGAGGACAAATATTGACAAAGGTGTAATTTTTGTAATATTTTTTTTCTATTGCCTTTACTAGAAAATTTACAGGACATACTGAGATGGTCAGGTGGGAGGCATTTGATGAAACTACACGGATCTGCTGCCGTGGTCAGAAATGTTGTTTCCCTCAAATCGGAGGTATTGCAGCTGTAATTTTTCTTTCCTCTTACCATTGATTAATTTTACTTGTTTTTCAAACTTGTTAACATGTTATTGTTGTGTGTAATGAGAGGTCAAGATGGATTTGCCTGAAATGTACAAATGAAGTTGCAGCACACAATTAATCTGGCGTTTGCGTTTTGCAGACTGGAAAAGGAGCCAAATTGGAATGAGCAAAATGAAAAATTCCACAAGTCAAGGATCAAGCGATACACAAATACTATGCTGTGTGGGGAACGTGTCAACAGAAGGGGACAGAATGTTGCTCTCAGAGATGAGCCCCCCAAAAAGTCAGCACATGGCTAACATTACATTTCCAAAGTATAATTTACAGCTTGTGTAGTTTTTAGAACGTGCTTTATTGAACATACAGTCTAAACGCATAAGATATGAAAGTTGAATAGATGTTATAGGAAGTAGTGTTGCCTCCTGTGAATAGGCTGTTTGTAATCAATAATGTATCAAAAAACAAAAAGGAGACATACTTACATACATATATATTTTTAAAAAGCGTCTTTATACACATGGGAAAACTTTTTAAAAAAATGTAACTTTTTTTTTTTTTTTAACAACTTTCTTCTTCTTCACGACACAGCAGGGATTATCTGTTATATTTAAGTGGGATGATGGCCACTTCAGAATCTTCCAGCACTTTGTCTGCATCCAAACAGAGATCTGGAGGCATGTTTTGGAATTGTTGTCTTGTTGGAAGGTCCAACATCTCCCAAGCTTCAACTTTATCAACGTCTTTATCATCATTGGCTGTATCTGAACAAGCAAAGGTTTACTTTTCTTTACAGGACTCGTTGTTCATTCTCCAGACATTGTTGATCAACCAAAGAGTTTAAATTGTAGTCTGGTTGCCCTTGGAGAAGAAAATTCCACAACCTTTGTTTTGTCCACGTGGGTTTTAACTAGACTCTTCTTGTACTTTGAAGTCAGTAGGGGGGAGTACTTACGATTCTTGCATGGAAGGCTAGAGCTCACACTGTGCACCTTTTTATTGTCTCGGCTGAAAGTTGAATGCATTCCTGACAAGTCCTATCAGTTGCTCAGCTGTCATCAGGGGATATTTCCCCCACCTTTAGTCTTTTGGTAGAGGTATGGAAAAGTAGTCCTCGACTGCATCCTCTTTATGCCACGCCCAGGTAGCGTTTCCAGTGTGCCTTTTTAAACTTGCCAGTTATGCCTCAAAGTCTCTCTTGAAATGTTTCTTTGCTATCTTTTCATTTTCATATCCTTGCTTATGAAGGAAAATGAGCTCCCATCTTGACTTCTTTGACCATTACCTGGACTTCACCATTTAGCAAAGACACAATAGACTGGAAAGACGAAGAATATCACATTTCATTTACATAAGCTAAATATTTTTATTTAATTGGTTGTAAAGAATAAAAGTTTATGGTAGTGAATCTTTTTTTATGTCTGATTTAGTCACTAAGTGGACATTTATAGATATATTACAAAAAATATATATATTTTTAGTAATTAAATTCATGTTTGTGTGTTTGAAAAGTAATTAGATGTGATTATAAATGGTGCAAAAACACGAGCAGAGGGAGTTGAATAATGGAGAACACAACTTTACAGTATATTCATGTGAATAACATGTTTATTTTTGCAACACATGTTAAAAACAAAAAAAATATAGGAAGCACATAAACATGTTTTCAATTTAATAATAATTCCACAAAATTAACCCCTTTAACAAGAACACATTAAATGTTTGTCATAGATTTCAGTTATTGCATGTAGTGTTGAATATTGTACAGTGCCTTACTTTATTGATTTGTGTAAAATTTGGCACTCTTGCTGCCTCGGTAAAAAAAAAAAAAGATTTTGTTCATGTGATCTGTGTTGCATCTGGGTGCATCAAGAACTAGCGACCAGCACCAAACTAATCTGGGTTTTGTTTTACCTTACGGATGAGCCGGCTGAAACACAAAACCAGGTAACACTAGTTCACACAACAAAGAGGAAAGAAAAGAAAAAAAACTTTCCTACATTAGTCCTGGCTCCATTCCCTGTGTTGACGGGTGGAAAAGGCACAGATTTTTGCGGCTGGCCTGTTTGCCAGTCGGTCAGCAGTGCCTTTTCCACCCGTCTTCACGCGGGGAATGGAGCTAACCTAGTGTTAGAGTAGACAATATTAAGTATTGTACTCTTTGCGTGTTCAATTAACTGAATGGTGAGATCCTGGTGAAGAAGTCCCTTTGCAAAGGTATCAAAAGCTTTTGATGACAACAATTGAACTCTCAAGCGGTTTGTTCAGAATTGTGTGATCGGCTCCCCGTCACATCATCATTTATTCAAAAGTGGGTGAATAGAATAGTCTCCACCCATCAGCCCACAGCACACTTGGTTACAACTCAGTGAATACAAAAAAATCTGTTCCCATGGGTATAAATCAGATTAGAGAAAAACAATAATAATAAGCCTGTGACTCCCTTCCGACCGGCAGAGACCGGCCCTCCCATTAGAGATAGCAAATGTACAAACCCGTTGCCCTTTCTCATGAAAGTAACACAGATAAGAATACAATTCTATTCATTGAGCCATACTGAGTTAACATAATTATACCTACATCTACACAGCTATAACTAAATACAAAATGGTTAAAATATAAAATAAAACAGTAAAAATGTTAACAAAGTTAACATTAGCTTAGCTAACCTAGCTTAGCTAGCTTGCCAACCAGCTAGTTAGCCAGGAGGTTAACTAGACTGCTGCCTAGTTGCAGAGTAAATGGGGGACAGGAGGTTTAAAACTACTAGTGTAGTGTTTTTTTATTTTGTTGCTGTGATCTGTGTAACTGCTACTGTAATTAGTTTTTGTGATGTATTTTGCAAGGCAAATGGGTTGATCAAAAACTAGCGACCAGCACCAAAGTAACCTGGGTTTTGTTCTGACTTGCGGCTAATGAGTCTGCTGAGACACGAGAGCAGGTAACACTAGTTCACACGACCCCCAAAAAATTCTTTCCCACATTTGTCCTGGCTCCATTCCATGTGACGGGTGGAAAGGCACTGCTGGCTGGCCGGCTGGCAAGCAGGTCAGTCGCCTCCCTTCCTTCGCGGCTGACCTGTTGGTCAGCGGTGTCTTTTCCACTTGTCGCCACACAAGGAATGGAGCTAGCTAGCTAAAATAAGCTGAGCAAGTTAGCTAGCCTGCTAACGAGCGAGTTAGTGCTACCTAATTGTGGAGTAAATGGGGGACAGGAGATTTTTAACTGTAGTTTTTGTTTTATTTTGTAGTAGTGGTCTGTGTTACTACTAGTGTAGTCCCGATACTGTGATATCGGTGAGTACTAACGAGTAAAATGCCAAGACCATTAATTCTGATGCTAATGTAGGACTTTGGATGCAGCATCTTGTGTCTTGCTCGGCACGGCATTCACTGATGTGTGACAAGTTGACTGCATGCCGAGCCAAGATATCCTATTGGCCCTTGAATGCTCTGAACCAATGGCAGGACAGCTTTTTCCATGTAGAGGAAAAAAAACAACTTGGTTATCGGTATGGCACTGACTGATATAGCAAAGCTGGGAATCTGTATCGGGGTGCCAAAAAAACGGTCATTTATTTTGCAGGGCAAATGAGTTGATCAAGAACTAACAACCAGCACCAAACTAACATGGGTTTTGTTTTACCTTACGGATGATGAGCTGGCTGAGGCACGAAGACCAGGTAACACTAGTTCACATGACAAAAACAAACAAACCTTCTTTCCCACATTTTGTCCTGTGACTGGTGGAAAGGCATAGCTGACCAACTGGCAAGCAGGTCAATGGCCTCCCTCCCCTTGCAGCTAACCCATTTCAGTTTGTTCTGTCGAGGGTTGATTCATGCTGGGCTGCTGTACAATTACCTGTGTGCCATTATTGCCTTCCTCTGGTGGCTCCTGGTGCCTCTCCACCCTTTCTGCAGCAAAAGAGGGATTCAGGCCTGGGGAATAGACAAGGGGGGGGGGGGGGGGGTTATGGGAGAAACTGCATGTGAATTCTGGGGCTATTGCAGTCGTGTGCGGTTTTTGTGTATACTTCTCTCATCAGACTCTTCCACCTTGCTAAGGGCACCCAGTCCACATGGGAAGGGGGGTGTTAAGGACCTAAAACCAGAAGTCTATTGTGGCACTGTGCTCCAACACTCCTGCAAATAACTGGGTGTCATCATTACAACATTTGCTGCTATGCTCGCTTACCTGGCAGTCAGCCTTCTGCACACCTGTCTTCTAATCACCTGCTGGCAGATTGCAGGTGACGGTCAGGTGTGTACCGCCACCTGCTGGACAAAAGTAGCTGTAGCCTGGACAGGTTACTGGCTTTTGTGCGCCTGTTGTGAGGATTTTTTGGTGGTTAATGAGACACTATCAAATGGGAAAGCCGTAGGGGGGCAGATCTTTACACTTTACTCGTCATCCGCATCACTTCCTGACCCCTGTCAGCTGACTGACGCTAACCAATCAGAAGCTAGAATACTTTGGGTAAATGGCTGGCAACAGCAGATTCTACTATTCTATTTGGCTACGTATGCAATAAATGACAAAATGTTCTTATGTGTGCTAAATAGTTTGGGGAATATACATGCTCATGCATGTATAATCCCACTAATTTCATTCGGGATTTTTTTTTTCCTCAGTGTGTCGTCCCCCTTTTATCACCTGCAATACCCAATACTTCAAAGTGTGACTGCTTATTTTGATGTGGTTGGTCTCTGCTAACGCAATAACCATCTCCTTATTTGGAAGCCCGACGGAAAAGCATTGGCGCTGCATTTATTTATTTCTCGCCCGGGTTTCTGTTTCTCCCCCCTCATAAATGTGCCGCGTTCTCGCAGATTCCCCGCTTCATGTTGCAAGCCTGCTACTCCCCCCAACACTATTTTGCTACTTTAAAATGTCACTATTTGACTGCTTTCACTCAAATTATTACATTTGGCCATAGCCATAATACCATCATGTTTGCCTGACCTTTGCCATCTGGCACAATCCTGTTAGACATATCGTCGTTTCCTGCTGCTTTGCCAAAAATGTCACGTTCTTTTTCATACATTAATGAATAATTCCATTAGTTGCCGCGCTTGTAACATATTGTGCTTGTTATTGAATATTTGGTTGCAAACGTTTTCCCTTTTTGAACAGCTGCTTGTGATATGGGAAGAGCAAAGTTCCCGCCCTGAGGCTTCAACGTCTTGCGCGGAGGGGCATGTGTGGGCTGTCGGCTATACAGTCATGTTTAGGCCAGTTAATTTTTTTATTTTTTGGGCAACATTCGGCGGCCGTGTTTGCATTAAACGCGCATCGCAACAGAAATGCCTCGGTGCTGTTTGCAGGGCATCAAACGGTGGCACAATCAACACCGGTTCTCTTGTGTGGTGATTGCAAATGACACACAACCCTGCTATCTTAGCTGGTTTCAAATGTCAAGGCGCAGGCGACAGACAAGAGGGTGGCGCAATTTAGCTGTGTCGGTTATATCTCAATAGGCAAAGATCACACAGCTAACAATTCTTTAACAGATTCACGCAGCAAACAAAATTATTCCCTCGCGGCAGACCCAGACTGGGTGTCGGCCACATCTATATTGCACTTTGCCCTATAAAGTCTTTATTGAATATGTTTGCTGAGAGTTGGAAATCAGTAAAAGGCCAATTACATAAAACAAAGACAAACATTGTCTCTTGCATTGTGTAACTGAATGAATGCATCCATCCATCAATCTTCTACCGCTTATCCCATTATTATAATACTTAAATAATAATAATGAAGGTAAATATAGATAAAAGACTCTGGATAGGAGAATTGTATTCAATTAAGTAAACAGGTCATACCTTTTGGACAATGCTCCCTCCCAAATGCTACCTTGCTTCCAGGGTGTTGCGCAGGTGCCGGTAGGCTGAAATGGAGCCCTAATTGTATGTGAGAAATATCAGCGGGTAGTAAATTTATGACAGGTAATTGTATTATATGCTTACCGTCTTGACGGATTCCCTGCTACTTCGAGCAGCTTATTCGACAGGCGTCTAGATTCTCTTGTGCAATATATTGGGCGTCCTCGTGTCTGTGGCTATGTGGCCACATGCGCACCTGCAGCAATCAATGTGGGATCTCACGGGCGCCACTCCTTCCTTTCCCCAGGTCCCAGAGCCCCTATAATGTTCCCCCGGGTCCTCAAGCCCACAAATTTACACACACACACACACACACACACACACACACACACACACACACACACACACACACACACACACACACACACACACACACACACACACACACACACACCTATATTTGGAGGTCATCAAACTGTTGTAACTCTTTATGTTTTCGCTTCAGGAATACAGCTTTATTTTTACGTGTCATAAGTGCTCAGGTTCGTGGATGCGCTGCTCTGCGCTCATTAGAAATTTTGTTGAGGAGCACGACTTTACACCTTTAAAACAACGCTGTACAGGTACTACACGTGCTTCTTATTCGTCCAAATGCAGTTTTAATGTGTTCCTTTTGTTCTCCTGGTAAATATATAGTTCCGCGTGATATTTTCGTTTATTATTACATCATGGTTTTCCCCAGCAATGAGATTTGTCCAGCTGGAGTTGCCGTAGGTTTCACGTGACTATGATACTCCGTTCCAGGCCGCTTTGGCGTAGACACGCACGCTTTCGTGCTTCGCTATATAATCCTTCTTGATTTCTGACTGAATGGACTTAAACATCGACACTGTGCGTGCGTCGCTACTTTAGAGAAGTCAAACATAATTGCTACATTTCGTGTCTGCTTACATTCGTATCAGGCGGTGCTCGTCAACATCTCTCGGCCCTGTTTTGCTTAGCTTTGCTTAGCTTGCTAGCCACCACAAAAAAAGGAGACGCGTTTTGTTAGCGACTAATTGGCTCAGCAGACGCCAAGTGTGAGCATAGAGTGTCGCCGATATCGTGACTATGTGTGCTGCAACGAACGTGACGTGCGAAAAAGAGCTTTGTGGAGCACAGGAGGAGAATGAGCGACAACGTCAGCTGCTGGACGCTGTGTGCAAGCAGCCTCGTGTTGTGTTGAACAGAGCAGGTTTGTCGCTTGCTTAATCAATACTTTTCAACAATATGTATGTATTTATTTTGAGAGGAATCTTCATCCGGCCACTTTGTTACCTTACGTTTACAGTTTTTGTCTGTCGCTTTGGTACTTTACTTAGATCTTAATTGAATTTCTCAGAACTGCTTTTTTAAATTTTCACATCGCTGTCACTTGTACACAGCACTAAGCAATTGCTCCTTTTTTTTTAACAAGCTGAGGCAAATCAGTTGTTTCTACACACATACATACACTTATACACACATGTACGTTTTCCCGGCTTTGTTATTACTGCGTTCACGTTGCCCATGTGATAATCTTAAATATAAAATACATAACCTCACAATAAAGTGAATTTACCAAACCTTGTGTCCCGCAGGCGTCGGTGAAATATATCTTCAGGAGTCAGACTTCCCTGGCGTGAAAGAGGAGGACAACCTGGAGCCTCTGCAGGTTAAAGAAGAGGAGCAGCCACACCCTCCCAACATAAATAAAGAGGAGCAGCTGCCACTATACATTAAAGAGGAGGAGGAGGAGGAGGAGTTCACAGAGTTGCCCGGGACTGATGTCCATTTGAAGACTAAAGATGAATGTCTATATGAAAACTACAAAGGGGCGGAGCCTTCAAGCAGCAGCTCAAGACAACTGATAACAACTGAAGATGATGAGGACCACCGTGGAGGATCACAAGCAGACAGCCGGTTAGCTCTAATGTCAGATGCTGAAGACGCGTCACACTCTTCTCACACTGATGGCGAACAGTCTGACGGTGACGTGACATGTCACACTGGCAGCAAATGTTGGAAATGTTCTCTATGTAAACAAACTTTTGGCAGCAACTTTCATTTGAGAAGACATATGATTTGCCACACTGGTGAAAAACCTTTTCCCTGCTCAGTTTGTGGCCGACGTTTCTCTTGCAAATCAAGCTTAAAAGTTCACACAAGAACCCACACTGGAGAGAAGCCTTTTGCTTGCTCAATTTGTGGTCACAAGTTTGCTCGCAAGGGACACTTAAGCACACACACAAAAACCCACACTGGAGAGAAGCCTTTTGCTTGCTCGGTTTGTGGTCAATGTTTTACTCGAAAAGGAACCTTAAAAACACACACAAGAACCCACACTGGAGAGAAGCCTTTTGCTTGCTCGGTTTGTGGTCAATGTTTTACTCTGAAAGGACACTTTAAAATGCACATGATAACCCACACTGAAGAGAAACCTTTTCCCTGCTCAGTTTGTGGCCGACGTTTCTCTTACAAAGCAAGCTTAAAAGTGCACACAAGAACCCACACTGGAGAGAAGCCTTTTGCTTGCTCGGTTTGTGGTCAATGTTTTACTCAAAAAGAACACTTAAAAGTGCACACAAGAACCCACACTGGAGAGAAGCCTTTTGCTTGCTCAATGTGTGGTCAATGTTTTACTCTAAAAGGACACTTTATAATGCACACGATAACCCACACTGGAGAGAAACCTTTTCCCTGCTCAGTTTGTGGCCGACGTTTCTCTTACAAAGCAAGCTTAAAAGTGCACACAAGAACCCACACTGGAGAAAAGCCTTTTGCGTGCTCGGTTTGTGGTCAATGGTTTACTCTAAAAGGACACTTAAAAATGCACACAAGAACCCACACTGGAGAGAAGCCTTTTGCCTGCTCCGTTTGTGGTCAATGTTTTACTCTAAAAGGACACTTAAAAATGCACACAAGAACCCACACTGGAGAGAAGCCTTTTGCCTGCTCCGTTTGTGGTCAATGTTTTACTCAAAAAGGAGACTTAAAGAAACACACAAGAACCCACACTGGAGAGAAGCCTTTTGCCTGCTCAGTTTGTGGCCAATGTTTCTCTCACAAAATAAGCTTAAAAGCGCACACAATAACCCACACTGGAGAGAAGCCGTTTGCCTGCTCGGTTTGTGGTCACAAGTTTGCTCACATGGGACACTTAAGCCAACACACAAGAACCCACACTGGAGAGAAGCCTTTTGCCTGCTCAGTTTGTGGTCAATGTTTTACTCAAAAAGGACACTTAAAAATGCACACAAGAACCCACACTGGAGAGAAGCCTTTTGCTTGCTCGGTTTGTGGTCAATGTTTTACTCAAAAAGGACACTTAAAAATGCACACAATAACCCACACTGGAGAGAAGCCTTTTGCTTGCTCAGTTTGTGGTCACAAGTTTGCTCGCAAGGGAGACTTAAGCCAACACACAATAACCCACACTGGAGAGAAGCCTTTTGCCTGCTCAGTTTGTGGTCAAATATATTCAAGTAATGCCAAAGCTAAGAGGCACAGGTGTGCTGGTGAGAATAGCCGTGATTAATGAAGCTTGATATGAACTCATTTATGCATTGACTTTTAAAATGGTGCAGAAATCCTGTCTACCGCTGAATGAACGAAGGATCTGTGTACTTGCGTTGTATATTGTATGTGTCTTGACTTAACCCTGTTATAAGCGTATATTTTTCTTCATGTGCTGGGTCTGCTACAGACATCAGTGATCATGGCCCTCCATGCCTCTCTGTCATCCGTTTCCCTAATAAATTCGCTAATAGGGTTCTTCTTCCGTGTTGCAAAGTTATTTAAGTTGTCTGTATATTTTGCCGCCTTCTGTTTTTTTTACTCCACATATCTTGCCACGTTTAATTTGTTTTGCCATGATATTCTTTGCAAAAATATACCTATAGTAGGCTGCAATTACTTTGTATAGGGGCAAACAATTCTTTAAATGATTCACACAGCAAACAATCATATTTCTTCACGGCAGCCACTAAACTCTGACAGAGCCAGACTAGAAGCCGGCCACTTTGAAATTGCACTTTGCCCGATAAAACCTTTTAAAAAATAGATACAAGTTATAATTTGCTAAAAAGAGTAAATAAGTAAAAGGCCAATTAAATACATCTAGTCAGGGGGCTCAACAGTGACACAGAGCTCCTTATTGGGCACTCCTACCGCTGTACAGGTACTACACGAGTTTCTTATTCGTCCAAATGCAGATTTAATATGTCTCTTTTGTTCTCCTGGTAAATATATCGTTCAGCGTGATATTTTTGTATATTATAAAATTTTGATTTTCCCCGGACATGAGATTTGTCCAACTGGAGTTGCCGTAGGTTTCACGTGACGATGATACTCCCTTCCAGGCCGCTTTTGCATAGACACGCACGCTGTCGGGCTTCACTAAATGATTCTTCTTGATCTCGGACTGAATGGACTTAAACCTCGACACTGTGCGTGTGTCGCTACTTTATAGAAGTCAAACATATTGTTAGAAATCATTCTTTAGATTTCCTGCATGTTCGAAATAAAACTCAAAGTTGAGATCTCGTGAAGAAGTTTTCTGGCCAGCTTTTATTATTCAGAAATTTCCAAGCCACTTTGGATCCTTGCTCAATCAGCAGTGACCACAAAGTGTGCCTGTCGCTCTCTGCTCCTCCACACTTATACAAAAACAGTGATTAGGAAGAATACCCCCCCCCCCCCCCCCCTGTCATCTTGTCCTGTCAGCAGAGTGAAATACACAACTTAGAATCCTACACCAGTTCCTATCTCAGTCCACTCCAGATGTGGGTAAACAATTGGATCCCCGGCACCTCCTTGCACCAGGAAATTTATGCACAGACCTCTGCTTATACTTTCAAACATCCACTCATTTAGATAAATCAGAAACCTTACTTTCCCAGGGAAGAGAACAAAGACTATAGATTGACTAACATATATGAATTGTCTTATTATTACACAGCTCTAACTAATATCAAAAACGGTTAAAATATAAATTGAAACAGAAAAACAATGTTAATAATCTAACATTCCCTCATTTGGGCTCTACAGAGCCCAACACATTTTAACATTTTTTCCCTTTCTTTTTCAAAAGAAAATACCAACTGGATCTTCATAATCGCAAACGGCAACGCAACATTAAGCAATGGTTGTGTGGGGGAAGTAGTTATCATTAAAACATCCCTTCAGCAGGAGAGGAGGTAGTTTAGCAGTCATATGGCATTAAAGAACAATTTGATACATTAAAAGATTTTTTAGTGGAATAAGCATTGCATGTGTGAGGCTTAACACAAAATGTTGTTGTTCAAGAAATAGTGTCGCAATGTATCGGCAGATGCGTTCCCACTCTGAAGCCATCTTGTGATGAAGTTCTTTGTTGAATGAAAAGAGTGTCGTGTTAGTTTTTTTTTCTTTAAGAACCTCAGGGTCGACTGCCCAAGGTCCTTCGATTTGTCACCGGGATTATTCTGCCCGCAAATGTGACTCTTCGTGGAATGATTGCCCAGGAAAAGGCACTTGACTCGATCTCCGTTGCATGATGTCCTCATAGGGGCATCTGGACACTGGATCAGTAGATGTTGTTTTCCCAGTCGGGGGTGGTGAGATTGATGATCATCAGGTGGTGAGATTGCTGAGCCTGGGACGTTTCCGGCAGCCTTGTCTCCCCGTCCTTTGAACTCCGGATAACCTCTCCCTCACCTCCTGAGAGCCCAGTTCTCCTGAGTGCAGAACATTTTCATTTAGTCTCTCATAAACTCACATAAATTTTATTTGGAGAAAAAAACCCTCACTGTTTTTGTTAGTTGGGATTAGTAAATGTTATTTGATTACGATCCGTAGGTCCTGCGCTGTTGGAACAGGAAAATATATATTCTTGTAACATTGAAATAGAGCCCAGTCTTTGATTGAGTTGAATGACATCCACCCATTCATTAATACAACAGACAGAGCTTGTAAATATTTATTTTTCAAATGGGTTTCATATAATAGTAGGTAATGTTTTACCACGATATTTACTGTTCTAAATTTGCATGAATGTGCCTTTAACCATCCTGAAAGGAATAATTTTACGAGCATATCATATGACCTCAACCCAGAACCTCACGACCGGCCGGACCGTGAACATCCTGGGGAGAGACTCATATATATTCATATCATATATAATCTTTTGCAAACACTGGGCTCCAAACATTACATTCTTCAATTGTTTCTGAGATAAAAGATATCATATAATATAATTACCTTCATTTGGCGATATGCTTCATCTTTTGTCTCCTCTGCCCAAACTTACTTTGTTTCTGTGCATGACTTGATTTCCTCCTGTAGATTTCTCACTTTCAGACTGTGGATTATCACTTCAAAACCTTTTCATTTTTTAATCTACTAATTCGTCTACATTAATTAATTTCTTAAACATGAACTTTCCTGTGTTCACTCACCCTCCTTTTGACAAAGATAAACACTGATCTATTCAAACACGTATGGTATATTAAAGGGAGGACACACCAAGACTCCGTAGCTCATAAATAAGGAATACCAGACTATAGCTTTCCGCAAAAGACGTCGTAAATAACACAACCCTCTAAATCAGGCGATTGTGAGGTAAACGAGAGAGCTGCAGGTCACTGCAATAAAAATGAGCACAAGCAGATACAATTTGAGACACTGGTATGTGAGGACTTTGGGGTCATGAAAAAATAGAGGTAACCACATTAATCTAATTCAGGATACGAATTACACAAAACCTACAAATATCTACCTTCTCAACGAGTAAAACAAACGTTTTATAATCAAAAGCAAAAAATAAATAAAAAATAAAAATACTCCTAGATTTAACCCGTGGGCGTTATTTTTTTTGGATTAAATTCTTGTAATTGTTGCCAAAATCTGGCATTTCCTTTGAAGTGTGATAACTTAGTCATTTATGAATATTTTTTTCACTTTCAACCGCTCAAAATGTTCACTGGCATCAGACCTATCTATACATATATAGTTAAAAAAAAAATTTTTTAATGCCCTCTATGGACAATAATAGCAGTATTTTGCTAACAGCAAAATTAACTATGCTGTATATACATGTAAAATAAAGGTCTAATTTGAATATTTTATGACATATTTAGAGGCTTGAATAAGTCCATAAGTCATAACAATATAATTTTTTTATGCATGCCCAGTTTTTCACAATGGCATTTTTCTGAATAGCACAAAACTCTATACATATATAGTTTTTATTTTATTTTATTTTTTTAATGCCCCCTATGGACAATAATAGCAGTATTATGCTAATAGCAAGACTAACTATGCTGTATATATATATAAAATAAAAGACTAATTTGAATATTTCATATGACATAGTTAGAGGCTCAAACAAGGTCATAAATCATAACAATATAATTTTTTTATGCATGCCCAGTTTTTACACAATGGCATTTTTCAAAACTCTTGTAATTTTGCCAAAATCAGGCATTTCCTTTGAAGTGAGATAACTTAAGTCATTTATGAATATTTTTTTCACTTTCAACCGCTCAAAATGTTCAGTGGCATCAGACCTATCTACACATATATAATTTTTATTATTTTTTATTTTTTTAATGCCCCCTATGGACAACAATAGCAGTATTATGCTAATAGCAAGACTAACTATGCTGTATATATATATAAAATAAAATAATAATTTGAATATTTCATATGACATAGTTAGAGGCTCAAACAAGTCCATAAGTCATAACAATAGATTTTTTTTATGCATGCATTTTGTATTCATTAATTAGCCTTTGGCGCCACCTAGTGGATTTTTGTGTTAACACTCTCAACACACAAATTCCTCTATTTTCATGTTTATGACTCGTCAAAGAAGCGATTGCATCAGTAATCACGGAAAATGCATTATAACACATCAGGTTTACAGCATATCAAAAACTGTGATTTATAATGGGAGTCAATGAGCCAAAATCGGGCATTATTACAACAATTTAGTGTGAATCTCTCCCTCCTGTTTGGTAATAATTATAAATTACAGCATGGCGCCAATTTGAACTTCTACATTTTTAAACAATCCTGGTAAAATGTCAGGTCCCTAGTGTATTTTTTTTCAAATGCTTTTTCTTTGATAAAAAACAGAAAAACAGAAAAAAGCCAGAAAATGGACAAATAATGCCCACGGGTTAAGCAAACTAAAAATTATTCTCAAACTGCTAATCAACCTCACCTCTTGTACAGATTAGCAGGGCTTGTAAAAACAGAGGAAAAAAATATCTCTGGGATTCATAAATCACAGTGCTGTGAAAAAAAATCTAAAATTAACCAACAAACTCGCTGTTATTTGTTAAATTCCCATTGTACCAATTCAGAAACTGATTCTCTCAAGAAAATAGGTAACAATTTAGTAGGCTAAACCTAATAATAAAATAGAGTAATTAAGATTGAAATAAATTTTCCCAATCATCCCATTTCAAATTCACATGTCGTTTTAAATTTCCTGAAATACCTTGCTATAGATCACATTTCCCCATCCAACACATTAAAAATGCCTTGCATACAACCAGTGTAGCATATCAATGATCGAAGAGTCGCATCCCAGTCGGACCACCAGCTTTTAGTAGTCAATGTTCAGTCCTGGCCAGCAGGTGGCAGGGCGGCGGATGTCAGGCAATGTTCAAAGCAGGCATTGAGACATTCACTGGAGTCAAAACAGCCGTAGGGGAGATGTCTCTGTAATGAAGCTTGCACACAGTCACTGGGCATTGTGGAATTTGAGCACCATGTTAGTCTGTAGGCACAGGGAAATGACTTTGCTGCGGCGTGAAGCTCTTTGACCTCTGCCATGTCCACCCAGACGCTGGAGGTTGCTGTCTGCAATCGTGGACCCGATGACACATTTCGGCCCTCCCAGGCGCTCACCTGACCAATGAATGCACCCGCCTGATCCAATGCACTTCAAATGACAGACTGAGGAAGATGGGATCATAGCAAGATAGTTCACTTCCTGCTTCCTCAAAAATGTTTCAACTATACCATAGCTTGTTTTTTGGGAATGCCCTTCAAAATAGCCACTAGAAATACTTGCAAATACAACGTATCAGCAGCTGGGGCGCATCCCGTTCGCAGATTGTCATCAAACCCCCATCTGCTTTGGAACTTAAGCATCAGTTTCTGAAATGACACACTCAGAGAAAAAACAAATATTAAAAATCATTATTATTATTTCGACTTCAAAAACATTTATAACTTCTCATTCAACTATCTTAAATCTAGCCACAGCTGTACAGATGTAGGTATAATTATGTTAACTCAATATAGCTCAATACAAAATGCTATTATTCTTTCATTATTCTTTATTCATTTGCCCAGAAAAGAGAAAGTTAACAAGTTTATTTTCTGTATCAAAAGTAGTATACTGTAAAAGACTTTCTATCCAGTCACTAAAAAAAAAACTAATCTAATATTCTTCTACAAGAACTCAGCAATATCCTTCAAATACCGTTCTATTTTTTTATTTTTTTTTTTATCATTCTTCTCTTACCCTAAAAAAGAGAAAAACTTACATCACGAGGACACATACTCTAACCCCCATCTCATACACACACAGCCCCACCCCTCTTTTTTCTTCTGTTTTTTAGAGACGGGGGGAGCGGAAAAAGAAAAAATCTTAGCATTATCACATCGCAAAACCTATTTTACTACATTCCCATTCGAAAAACAAACGCCATAATCACACCAGTCTTAACTACTCAAAACAACACCAAACATACAGTCAAAGATATTGAAGAAAAACAAATAAAATATCCATACGCACATTTCTCACTCACAATCACAACCCACCAGGGTTGCCCCCAGCTTTGGTATCTAGGTCACACACGGTTACTCAACAAGTCTCCCAAACTCTCAAACTTTTGCAAGCACATACGCACACACACTTCATTCATTTAAAAATAATAAACGAGTTTGTTCTGCCAATTCGTCGTCTGCAAATCTTGCAGCATTTGAACCACAGTTTTTTACGGTGATTCAGTAAACGGGTTAATAGCTTCAAACAAATCTCCCGTGAGCGGCTAAACATATACATGCGGAGCCGTTATATTAGCATCAAAATCAGCCACTGTATCATCACCAGCTTCTATCAAATTCCCCCGAGCGATTTTAACGGAACTGCCCAAAGCCAACATTCTAGCATTTCTCATCATTCGATCCACTTTTTTACACTTTCGTCCGACTCTTCTACCATTCAAAGAAAATACAAAAGTCCCTTGTACCATTTAGTCCAGCGACAGCCATTCATTCAAACAATTAAAAGTTTTTTTTCGTCGACGTTTTTTTGGCATGGCTCCGACTGCAACCTCGGAAGCATTCTTAACTTGTGCATCCAAGAATAAGTTCCCACTATGAACCGGAAGCACTTTTAGGTCAAACCATTCGGTGTCGTGGTCAAAACCGCCCTCCATTATTTATTTTAATTATTCACCACTACAGTTAATATTGTATTCAAGTCGTATTAATATTCATCAATGCAGTGACGTCTCACTTGTAGTAAGATAGTTCAATGGGTTAAATTTATTCGACAACGTTAACAATTTCACAAAAACAACACAGACGCCCACAAAAACGTACACACACAACAGACCTTGAACATACATAAATAACGAATCACGTGATCTCTCGATCGAACAAACAGCGGTACAAACCCAATCCCCGCTGCGTCAACCTGTCCAACCTCAATACTGCATAATTTATACAGGGCGCGCATATTTAAAATAACTCATCACGTGCTAGCGGACTCTTATCAGAGGTAAAATTAAACACTCTCGAGCGGTCCTGACCCAAAGAACTGTTAAAAAAACAGACGCGCCTACCATAACCTCTAGAATCCTTAGTGGAAGAAAAAATCTCCACGTCACTCCGTAGCCCTATCAAAATTCATAAAATAACCGTTATGGTCTAGCGATTTCTTCATAACGGGACGGAATAAAACAAAATAAAAACCGCTACTTCAACCTGTGATCCAAAAATGGCTTCTTCAGCCGCGCATAACCTTCCCGGGCCAGCACTTCCGTCACCTAGTGCTCCACCCCACGTACGTGGACAGTTCAATGTCGTGGTAAAAATCCCAAATCAAGGACTCCGTCCCTCTGTTAATTGAACGACATCAAACTACAACTTGTTCACACAGACCTCATGTAAAAATTTAGAAGACGAAAACCAGTTGCAGCGGACCCAAACAGACAGAACTTCCCTACGTGGATAAAAGTCTCCACCTACCGTAATTATTTATTTAGGCCTAGAAGTTCCGCCCGTAAGTGAACGCCGCAGCTTGTAAATCGTCAAAAACGTCGGGGTCACCAATTGTTAGAAATCATTCTTTAGATTTCCTGCGTGTTCAAAATAAAACTCAAAGTTGAGATCTCGTGAAGACGTTTTCTGGCCAGCTTTTATTATTCAGAAATTTCCAAGCCACTTTGGATCCTTGCTCAATCAGCAGTGACCACAAAGTGTGCCTCTCGCTCTCTGCTCCTCCACACTTATACAAAAACAGTGATTAGGAAGAAAACTCCCCCCCTGTCATCTTGTCCTGTCAGCAGAGTGAAATACACAACTTAGAATCCTACACCAGTTCCTATCTCAGTCCACTCCAGATGTGGGTAAACAATTGGATCCCCGGCACCTCCTTGCACCAGGAAATTTATGGACAGACCTCTGCTTGCACTTTCAAACATCCCCTCATTTAGATAAATCAGAAACCTTACTTTCCCAGGGAAGAGAACAAAGACTATAGATTGACTAACATATGAATTAACTGTTGTCTTATTATTACACAGCTCTAACTAATATCAAAAACGGTTAAAATATAAATTGAAACAGAAAAACAATGTTAATAATCTAACAATATTTACTACATTTCGTGTCTGCTTACATTGGTATCAGGCGGTGCTCGTCAACATCTCTCGGCCCGGTTTAGCTTAGCTTTGCTTAGCTTGCTAGCCACCAAAAAAAAAAAAGGAGACGCGTTTTGTTAGCGATTCATTGGCTCAGCAGACGCCAAGTGTGAGCATAGAGTGTCGCCGATATCGTGAATATGTGTGCTGCAACGAACGTGACGTGCGAAAAAGAGCTTTGTGGAGCACAGGAGGTGAATGAGCGACAACGTCAGCTGCTGGACGCTGTGTGCAAGCAGCCTCGTGTTGTGTTGAACAGAGCAGGTTTGTCGCTTGCTTAATCAATACTTTTCAACAATATGTATGTATTTATTTTGAGAGGAATCTTCATCCGGCCACTTTGTTACCTTACGTTTACAGTTTTTGTCTGTCGCTTTGGTACTTTACTTAGATCTTAATTGAATTTCTCAGAACTGCTTTTTTAAATTTTCACATCGCTGTCACTTGTACACAGCACTAAGCAATTGCTCCTTTTTTTTTAACAAGCTGAGGCAAATCAGTTGTTTCTACACACATACATACATGTACGTTTTCCCGCTCACGTGGCCCATGTGATAATCTTAAATATAAAATACATAACCTCACAATAAAGTGAATTTACCAAACCTTGTTTCTCTTGTGTCCCGCAGGCGGCGGTGAAATATATCTTTGTCCTGAGCGGCAGGCAGGAGTCAGACTTCCCTGGCGTGAAAGAGGAGGACAACCTGGAGCCTCTGCAGGTTAAAGAAGAGGAGCAGCCACATCCTCCCAACATAAATAAAGAGGAGCAGCTGCCACTTTACATTAAAGAGGAGGAGGAGAAGTTCAGAGTTGCCCAGGACTGATGTCCATTTGAAGACTAAAGATGAATGTCTATATGAAAACAACAAAGGGGCGGAGCCTTCAAGCAGCAGCTCAAGACAACTGATAACAACTGAAGATGATGAGGACCACCGTGGAGGATCACAAGCAGACAGCCGGTTAGCTCTAATGTCAGATGCTGAAGACGCGTCACACTCTTCTCACACTGATGGCGAACAGTCTGACGGTGACGTGACATGTCACACTGGCAGCAAACGTTGGAAATGTTCTCTATGTAAACAAACTTTTAGCAGCAACTTTCATTTGAGAAGACATATGATTAGCCACACTAGTGAAAAACCTTTTGCTTGCTCGGTTTGTGGTCACAAGTTTGCTCACAAGGGACACTTAAACAAACACACAAGAACCCAGACCGGAGAGAAGCCTTTTGCTTGCTCAGTTTGTGGTCAAATATATTCAAGTAATGCCAAAGCAAAGAGGCACAGGTGTGCTGGTGAGAATAGCCGTGATTAATGAAGCTTGATATGAACTATGGATCGACTTAAAATGGTGCTATATGCGTATATTTTTTCTTCATGTGCCGGGTCTGCTACAGACATCAGTGATCATGGCCCTCCATGCCTCTCTGTCATCCGTTTCCCTAATAAATTCGCTAATAGGGTTCTTTTTCCGTGTTGCAAAGTTATTTAAGTTGTCTGTATATTTTGCCGCCTTCTGTTTTTTTTACTCCACATATCTTGCCACGTTTAATTTGTTTTGCCATGATATTCTTTGCAAAAATATACCTATAGTAGGCTGCAATTACTTTGTATAGGGGCAAACAATTATTTAAATGATTCACACAGCAAACAATAATATTTCTCCTCGGCAGCCACTAAACTCTGACAGAGCCAGACTAGATGCCGGCCACTTCGAAATAGCACTTTGCCCGATTAAACCTTTTAAAAAATAGATACAAGTTATAATTTGCTAAAAAGAGTAAATAAGCAAAAGGCCAATTAAATACGTCTGGTCAGGGGGCTCAACAGTGACACAGAGCTCCTTATTGGGCACTCCTACCGCTGTACAGGTACTACACGTGTTTCTTATTTGTCCAAATGCAGATTTAATATGTCTCTTTTGTTCTCCTGGAAAAAAATATATCTTTCGGCGTGACATTTTTTGTAAATTATTATCTTTTGTTTTTTACCGGACATGAGATTTGTCCAACTGGAGTGGCCGTAGGTTTCACGTGACGATTATACTTCCTTCCAGGCCACTTTGGCATAGACACGCACGCTTTCGCGCTTCGCTATATAATCCTTCTTGATTTCTGACTGAATGGACTTAAACATCGACACTGTGCGTGCGTCGCTACTTTAGAGAAGTCAAAAATAATTACTACATTTCGTGTCTGGTTACATTCGTATCAGGCGGTGCTCGTCGACATCTCTCGGCCCTGTTTAGCTTTTTTTAGCTTAGCTTAGCTTAGCTTGCTAGCCACCACAAAAAAAAGGAGACGCGTTTTGTTAGCGACTAATTGGCTCAGCAGACGCCAAGTGTGAGCATAGAGTGTCGCCGATATCGTGAATATGTGTGCTGCAACGAACGTGACGTGCGAAAAAGAGCTTTGTGGAGCACAGGAGGAGAATGAGCGGCAACGTCAGCTGCTGGACGCTGTGTGCAAGCAGCCTCGTGTTGTGTTGAACAGAGCAGGTTTGTCGCTTGCTTAATCAATACTTTTCAACAATATGTATGTATTCATTTATTTTGAGAGGAATCTTCATCCGGCCACTTTGTTACCTTACGTTTACAGTTTTTGTCTGTCGCTTTGGTACTTTACTTAGATCTTAATTGAATTTCTCAGAACTGCTTTTTTAAAATTTCACATCGCTGTCACTTGTACACAGCACTAAGCTATTGCTCCTTTTTTTTAACAAGCTGAGGCAAATCAGTTGTTTCTACACATATACACACACGTACGTTTTCCCGGCTTTGTTATTATTGCGCTCGTGTGGCCCCACAATAAAGTAAATTTACCAAACCTTGTGTCTCTTGTGTCCCGCAGACGTCTGTGAAATATATCTTTGTCCTCAGCGGCAGGAGTCAGACTTCCCTGGCGTGAAAGAGGAGGACAACCTGGAGTCTCTGCAGGTTAAAGAAGAGGAGCAGCCACACCCTCCCAACATAAATAAAGAGGAGCAGCTGCCACTATACATTAAAGAGGAGGAGGAGGAGTTCACAGAGTTGCCCGGGACTGATGTCCATTTGAAGACTAAAGATGAATGTCTATATGAAAACAACAAAGGGGCAAAGCCTTCAAGCAGCAGCTCAAGACAACTAATAACAACTGAAGATGATGAGGACCACCGTGGAGGATCACAAGCAGACAGCCGGTTAGCTCTAATGTCAGATGCTGAAGACGCGTCACACTCTTCTCACACTGATGGCGAACAGTCTGACGGTGACGTGACATGTCACACTGGCAGCAAACGTTGGAAATGTTCTCTATGTAAACAAACTTTTAGCAGCAACTTTCATTTGAGAAGACATATGATTAGCCACACTAGTGAAAAACCTTTTCCCTGCTCAGTTTGTGGCCGACGTTTCTCTTACAAAGGAAGCCTAAAAGTGCACCAAAGAACCCACACTGGAGAGAAGCCTTTTGCTTGCTCGGTTTGTGGTCAATGTTTTACTCTAAAAGGACACTTAAAAATGCACACAGTAACCCACACTGGAGAGAAAGCCTTTCCCTGCTCAGTTTGTGGCCGACGTTTCTCTTACAAAATAAGTTTAAAAGTGCACACAAGAACCCACACTGGAGAGAAGCCTTTTGCTTGCTCGGTTTGTGGTCACAAGTTTGCTCACAAGGGACACTTAAGCAGACACACAAGAACCCACACTGGAGAGAAACCCTTTCCCTGCTCAGTTTGTGGCCGACGTTTCTCTCACAAAATAAGTTTAAAAGTGCACACAAGAACCCACACTGGAGAGAAGCCTTTTGCCTGCTCCGTTTGTGGTCAATGTTTTACTCAAAAAGGAAGCTTAAAAACGCACTCAAGAACCCACACTGGAGAGAAGGCTTTTGCTTGCTCGGTTTGTGGTCAATGTTTTACTCAAAAAGGACACCTAAAAATGCACACAACAACCCACACTGGAGAGAAGCCTTTTGCTTGCTCGGTTTGTGGTCAATGTTTTACTCAAAAAGGACACTTACAAAGGCACACAACAACCCACACTGGAGAGAAGCCCTTTGCTTGCTCGGTTTGTGGTCAATGTTTTACTCAAAAAGGAATCTTAAAAATGCACACAACAACCCACACTGGAGAGAAGCCTTTTGCTTGCTCAGTTTGTGCTCACAAGTTTGCTCACAAGGGAAACTTAAACAAACACACAAGAAGACACACTGGAGAGAAGCCTTTTGCTTGCTCGGTTTGTGGTCAATGTTTTACTCAAAAACAACACTTAAAAATGCACACAACAACCCACACTGGAGAGAAGCCTTTTGCCTGCTCCGTTTGTGGTCAATGTTTTACTCAAAAAGGAAGCTTAAAAACGCACTCAAGAACCCACACTGGAGAGAAGCCTTTTGCTTGCTCGGTTTGTGGTCACAAGTTTGTTCACAAGGGAAACTTAAACAAACACACAAGAACACACACTGGAGAGAAGCCTTTTGCTTGCTCGGTTTGTGGTCAATGTTTTACTCAAAAAGGAGACTTAAAAATGCACAAAAGAACCCACACTGGAGAGAAGCCTTTTGCCTGCTCAGTTTGTGGTCAATGTTTTACTCGAAAAGAACACCTAAAAAGGCACACAAGAACCCACACCGGAGAGAAGCCTTTTGCTTGCTCGGTTTGTGGTCAATGTTTTACTCGAAAAGGAGTCTTAAAAATGCACACAAGAACCCACACTGGAGAGAAGCCTTTTGCTTGCTCGGTTTGTGGTCAATGTTTTACTCGAAAAGGACACCTAAAAATGCACACAAGAACCCACACTGGAGAGAAGCCTTTTGCCTGCTCAGTTTGTGGTCAAATATATTCAAGTAATGCCAAAGCTAAGAGGCACAGGTGTGCTGGTGAGAATAGCTGTGATTAATGAAGCTTGATATGAACTCATTTATGGATCGACTTAAAATGGTGCAGAAATCCTGTCTACCGCTGAATGAACGAAGGATCTGTGTACTTGCATTGTATATTGTATGTGTCTTGACTTAACCCTGTTATATGCGTATATTTTTCTTCATGTGCTGGGTCTGCTACAGACATCAGTGATCATGGCCCTCCATGCCTCTCTGTCATCCGTTTCCCTAATAAATTCGCTAATGGGGTTCTTCCGTGTTGCAAAGTTATTTAAGTTGTCTGTATATTTTGCCGCCTTCTGTTTTTTTTACTCCACATATCTTGCCACGTTTAATTTGTTTTGCCATGATATTCTTTGCAGAAATATACCTATAGTAGGCTGCAATTACTTTGTATAGGGGCAAACAATTCTTTAAATGATTCACACAGCAAACAATCATATTTCTCCTCGGCAGCCACTAAACTCTGACAGAGCCAGACTAGATGCCGGCCACTTCGAAATAGCACTTTGCCCGATTAAACCTTTTAAAAAATAGATACAAGTTATAATTTGCTAAAAAGAGTAAATAAGCAAAAGGCCAATTAAATACGTCTGGTCAGGGGGCTCAACAGTGACACAGACCTCCTGATTGGGCACTCCTACTGCTGTTCAGGTACTACACGTGTTTCTTATTCGTCCAAATGCAGATTTAATATGTCTCTTTTGTTCTCCTGTTAAATATATCTTTCAGCGTGATATTTTTGTAAATTATTATCTTTTGTTTTTTCCCGGACATGAGATTTGTCTAGCTGGAGTTGCCGTAGGTTTCACGTGACAATGATACTCCCTTCCAGGCCGCTTTTGCGTAGACACGCACGCTGTCGCGCTTCACTAAATGATTCTTCTTGATCTCGGATTGAATGGACTTAAATCTCGACACTGTGCGTGCGTCGCTACTTTATAGAAGTCAAACATATTCACTACATTTTGTGTCTGTTTACATTCGGATCAGACAGTGCTCGTCGAAATCTCTCGGCCCTGTTTTGCTTAGCTTTGCTTAGCTTGCTAGCCACCAAAAAAAAAGGAGACGCGTTTTGTTAGCGACTAATAGGCTCAGCAGACGCCAAGTGTGAGCATAGAGTGTCGCCGATATCGTGAATATGTGTGCTGCAACGAACGTGACGTGCGAAAAAGAGCTTTGTGGAGCACAGGAGGAGAATCAGCGACAACGTCAGCTGCTGGACGCTGTGTGCAAGCAGCCTCGTGTTGTTGAACAGAGCAGGTTTGTCGCTTGCTTAATCAATACTTTTCAACAATATGTATGTATTTATTTTGAGAGGAATCTTCATCCGGCCACTTTGTTACCTTACGTTTACAGTTTTTGTCTGTCGCTTTGGTACTGATGAGTTATTAACATTGTTTTTCAGTTTCAATTTATATTTTAGCCGTTTTGGATTTAGTTATAGCAGTATGGCTCAATGAATAGAATTGTATTCTTATCTGTGTTACTTTCATGAGAAAGGGCAACGGGTTTGTGTTTGCTATCTGTTTTTTTTTTATTTATTTTTTTATTTTTTTTATTTATTTTTTTTTTCCTGCTTTTTTTTTATAGAGCTCAGTATTGTTCATTCGGAAATGTCATCATCATTGCTCTTTTTTTTTTTTTTTTTTTTTTTTTTTTTTTAAATATATATATATATATATATACACATACATACATACATATATACATATATACATACATACATACATACATTTTTTTTTTTTTGTGTGTGTGGGTGAGTATGTGTGTGTGCGTGCGTGCGTGCGTGCGTGCGTGTGTTTGTTAGCTCACCAGAAAACCTATTAGAAAAAAAAAATCTCATACCGTTCACCTAAATCGAACACCAGGAGACCCGAGGGGACCGAAGAAAACCAAGGAAGGTGAAATCCAGCACCGACCAGACACCCCCCACCAGAACTCCTCCCCAGCCCAAGAAACATCCAGACCCCAACAAATCCAAAAAAACATAAAATCAGGGAGGCCTCAAGAGACCAACGGAGAGACCGAGAAAAGGAAGGAAGGACAGACGAAGCCGCGTGAGATCCGAGACACCAGCCTCCACCGATTCAATAACCTGAGGAGGAAACAGATTGTGTCTGAGTTTCGGTAGATGCTGGTGTGGTGGATCTGGCATGCATGAAAATCTCCACCAAAGAGGGGAGCCGTCGACCCCCGCCGGAACAGAGCAAGCGCAACACCTCAGGGCCCCCCAGGCCGCGGCAGCGCCAAAGGACGACCCCCGGGCCCCACCAGGGCCACCGGCCGGAGAGCAAACCCAGGAGCAGGAGCACCCCCCGCCCCAACCCGGCCCGCGCCCCCGGCCCAACGCAGCAGGACGGGGCACTGCAGGCCCACCAGGCACCCCACCGGCCCCCAACCCCCGCCCCCCCCACAACCCCCCGCCCCCCATCCACCCCCGCCACCCACCCCAACCCAGCCCCAGCCGCCCCCATGCCCCCAATCCCCCAGACACCCCCCACCCCCAGCACCCCCCCACCCCGCAACCCCCACCACCGCCCCCCCCCCCCAACAAAACCGCCCCCCCCCCGACCCCACCCCGACCAACCGGCAGCCCCCCAACCCCCGACCCCCAGCCCCCGGGGACCACCCGCACCCAGGCACCGGCGCCGAAGAGGGGCCGGGCAGCGGAACGGAGAGGGCAGCCGCGCCCACCCCACCCCCCGCCGTGTGGAAGGACGGAACACCGGGGGCAGAAGGGGGAGATGGGGGCACCGGAGGGCGGCCGACACCCCCGAACCCCAGGCCCAGCGGGGGAAGGCCCCGGTCGTCACCCCAGCGTTCTTTGTGAAAATTAACCCCTGTTACTGAGTCCGCCAGCTCGCGGACTGGCGAACTCTACCCCTAAACCGTGAATGTGACCCCACCCAGTGTATATACAAGTGTGTGTGTGTGGTGCATTAAAATTAGGAGCAGGTGAACCGGAGCCGATGGAAATGATATTCCCACGCTCCGATCCACCCGCCACCCAAGCATGTTGCTGAGTGTATGTGGTGCATTAAAAAAAAATAGATAGGGCGGGGGGGGGGGGGGGCGGGTGGCGACACGGACAGGGGACCGCAGCACTGCTCTATACTGCGGCCCCCAACCGATGGCACCCCCACAAGCCCCCCCCCCCCACCCACAAGTTGTGTGGTGTATTAAAATTGGAGGGGAGTTGTAGGGTGAAGACGGTGTTTCCACTCTACCCCACCCCCCAAAGTGTGTTATGTGCCCTATATGTCTATAAAAGTGTATTGTGCAAACCTGTGTTTGCTATCTTTAATGGGAGGGCCGGTCTCTGCCGGTCGGAAGAAGGGAGTCACAGGCTTATTATTATTGTTTTTCTCTAATCTGATTTATACCTATGGGAACTTGCTGAACTTGCTGATGGGAGGAGAAGGGGGATTTTCTTGTATTCACTGAGTTGCAAATAAATGTACTGTGGGCTGAAGGAGGAGCACACTTTTGAACAGAACACTGCTTGGGTGACTTCAATTGTGTGATCAGAAGCTTCTGTTATAACTATACCTTTGCAAAGGGACTTCTTCACCAGGATCTCACCATTCAGTTAATTGAACACGCAAAGAGTACAATACTTAATATTGTCTACTCTAACAAATGGTGATCCCCGACGCTGAATTATAACGAATGGTCTCCTCCGCTGAATTCTAACGGATGGTGGTATTTTGACGTGGAGCAAGATGCGGCGTTCACGGACGGGCGGAACTTCTAGGCCTAAATAAATAAAGTACGGTAAGTGGAGACTTTTATCCACGTAGAGAGGTTCTGTCTGTTTGGGTCCGCTGCAACTGGTTTTTCGTCTTCCAAATTGTCTAAATTTTAAATGAGATCTGTGTGAACAAGTTGTAGTTTGATGTCGTTAGAGAGTTGGGATAATTCCGACGATATTGAACTAAACACGTCGTGGGGTGGTGCATTTAGAAGTGACGTGAATGCAGACTCAAAGAGATGAAGCTTTTTTTGTACAGGAAGAAATAGCGGTAAATTTTTTGATTTGTTTTGTTTCTCGTCACGCTATGAAGAATCCTTAGACCATAATATATATTGAATAAAAGGGTTTGCCGGATGACGTAAAAAGTCTTTCTTTTTACTAGGGATCGCGAAGATTATGGTATGCGCTTCTGTTTTTTAAGCAGTTTTGGCCGAATTGGAGGACTAGTATCATAATTGTTCATGGCTCTTGGTGTGAAAGTTCTCGTACACGTAATATGTTTTTTGAAAAAGCGCCTGTTTGAAATTGAACAGTATTGAGGGGTTCAGGTTGATTACAGTAATAATTGGATTTATGTTACTGTATTTGCAATCGAGAGATTACGTGATTTATTTTATTTTTGGCGTTCCTACGATTGTAGTTTTGGGGTCAGGATTACCGTATGAATTCCTTTTGTTCTACGGTTGATTCGTTAGCGCGTGACAATTTAGTTTGAAAATGAGCGCCTTGCAAAAATTTTGCAATATATGGAGAACAGTTTAGCTCAGCGGGATTGGATAACCGCTGTGTATAAACGAGAGGTCACGTGATTCTTATGTGTGTCTGTTGTGTGGCCATATGTGTTAACCTATTGAACTATTATATTAAAAGTGAGACGTCACTGTATTGAAACCGAAAGTAAAATAGCCTATAAACAAAATGGAGGCGATTTCGACCCGGATACAGAATGGTTTGTCCTGAATGCGCTTCCGGTTTATAGACGTGTGAGTCGCAGCCATGTGGAAAAAATAAAAAAAAAGCGTCGATGAAAAATGAAAGAACAAACTATGGATCGATTGTATGAAAAGCTTTCGCTGGACAAAATGGTACGTCAGACTTTTGTATTTTCTTTGTTGGTAATGATGTAGTGGCTGAATTTGATGCTAAAATGACTCCAGCATTTGTGGAGCAGTTTACGGGTGGTTTGTTCGAAGTTAACCCGTTTATTGAAATCACCGTACAAAACTGCGGTTTAAATGCCATAAGATTTGTAGACAACGAATTGATAGAATAAAACCGTTTATTATTTTCTAATGATTAAAGAGTGTGTGCGTATGTATTTGAGTGTGTGACCTAGCTTCTAAAAGGTGGGGGTTTGTGAGTGAGAAATGTGCATATGGGGATTTTGTTTGTTTTTCTTCAATATTTTTAACTAAGTTTGGTGTTGTTTTGTGTGAGATGAGACTGTTGTGATAGTGGCGTTTGTTTTATTAATGGGAATGTGATAAAATGGGTTTTGCGATGTATAATGTTAAGATTACTCCCCCCCCCCCCATTTCTAGGTTAGAAGAAAAGTGCGTTAGAGCATAATGTGTCCTCGTAATGGGACTTTTTCTTTGTCAAAATGGTAAGAGAGGAATGATAAACAATATAAAATAAGTAATAGTATTTGAAAGATATTGTTGAGTTTTTGTAGAAGAATATTAAATTAGTGTTTTTTTTTTGTTTTTTTTTGTTTTTTTTTAGTGACTGAGCCAATAGTCTTTACACTTTAATGATTGATGAAGATGGTTAATTTGTTAACTTTCCCTTTTCGGGACAAATGATTAAAGAATAATGATAAAATAAGGATATTTTGTTTGAGCTGTGTTGAGTTGACATAATTATGCCTACATCTGTATAGCTGTGGCTGGAAGTAAGATAGTTGAATAAGGAGTTATAAATGTTTTTGAAATTGACATAATGATAAGGATTTTTAATATTAGTTTTTTCTCTGAGTGTGTCATTTCAGAAACTGATGTTTGAGTTCCAAGGCAGATGAGGGTTTGATGGCCTTCACTGATTACAAACTGCGAACGGGATGCGCCCCAGCTGCTGATACGTTGTATTTGCAAGTATTGCTAGTAGCTTTTTGGAAGGGGTATTAAAATTTAAAAAAAAGAGGCTGTTTTTTTACGAAACATTTTTGAGAAAGCAGGAAGTGAACTGTCTTGCTATGATCCCATATCCTCAATCTGGCATTTTTAATGCATTGTATCAACGAGTGTGCATTTTTTGGTCAGGTGAGCTCTCAGAAAGAAAATGTGTCATCGGATCCACATTGCAGACAGCGTCTGAATGGATGTGGCAGAGATCAAAGGTCAAAAGCCCAGAGCAACAGTCTTCTCCTCCTGTGCCTAAAAAAACATGATGCTCAACTTCCACAATGCCCAGTGACTGTGTACAAGCCTCATTACAGATGTCTCCTCTCATCGAACTTTGTCTGACACAGCCCCGCCCTGAACATTGACAACAGCTGCCGTCCTGCCTTCTGCTGGGGGACTGGACTAAGAAAGTTGGTGGTCGGAATGGGATGTGTTCCTTGTTCAGAGATATGCTGCACGGTGTATGCAAGGCATTTTTAATGTGTTGAGTGGGGAACTGTGATCTATAGCAAGATATTTCAGGAAATTGAAAACGACATATGTAAATTTGAAATGAGGGATTGAGAAAATTTATTTCAATCTATAGCCTACTAAATTTGTGCCTATATTTTTGGGAGAATCAGTTTCTGAATTGGTACAATGGGAATTTTATTAATATGATATGATACGATATATTTTTATTTCCCCCGTGAGGAACTTTTTTGGACTTCGTCCAGCTGCAGCTATAGTATAAAATAAATTATAGAATAACATGAGTGGTAACACGTAAAAGACTAACTAAGAGTTTGATGGCTAAGTTTGATTTTTTTTTTCACAGCACTGTGATTTATGAATCCCAGAAATATTTTGTGTGCTGTGTTTTTTATGAGCCCCGCTAATATGTAAAAGATTAGCAGTTTGAAGATAATTTTTAGTTTGATTAAATCAAGGAAATGGTAGATATTTGTAAATTTTGTGTAATTTTATCCTCAGCCCCACTAATCTGTAAAAGAGGTGAGGTTGATTAGCAGTTTAAATAATTTTTAGTTTGCTTAACTCTAGGAGAATTAGATTAATATGGTTACCTCTATTTTTATGGTCCCAAAGTCATCATATATTAGTGTCTTAAATTGTATCTGCTTGTGTTCATTTTTATAGTGTTTTGTGCTCTTTTGTTTATCTCATAGCCTGATTTAGAGGGTTGTGTTATTTATGACGTCTTTTGAGTTATGAGGTCTCTATTTTTATCCTCCCTTTATCTTGACGTGTTTGAAAAAATCAGTGGATCTTTGTCAAATGTTTATGTTTAAGAAATTAACCAATGTAGACGAATTAGAAAATTAAATACAAAATTAAAAAGGTTGTGGGGTATCGGCCTACACTCCAATTGACAGGATGAGTTTGAATGGGATAATTCACAGTTTGAGTTTGAAGAAATCTACAGGGAACAAAACAAGAGCGGAACAAAGGTAAGCTTGCAGCGGGAAAGAGGACAATAATGCATATTCGCCGGATAAAGGTAATTATATTATATTATATCTTTTATCTCAAGATCACATTTGAAAAATGTAATGTTTGGAGCCCAGTGTTTGCAAAAGAGTATAGATAATATGAATATATGTGAGCTTTTTCCAGGATCATCATGATTCGGCCGGTCATGGGATTCTGGGAAGAGAATATATGATATGCTAGTAAAATGATTACTTTCAGGATGGTGAAAGGCACAGTTATGCAAATTTAGAACAAATTTAGTCGTGGTAAAAAATTACCTATTATTAAACAAAACCTATTTGAAAAATAAATATTTACAAGCTCTGTCTTATATTAATGAATGAGCGAATGTCATTCAACTCAATCAAAGGCTGGGCTCTATTTTAATGTCACAAAAATAGATATTTTCCTGTTCCAACAGCACAGTACCTACGGATCTTAACCAAATAACATTTACTAATCCCAACTAACAAAACTATCAGGGTTTTTCCTCCAAATAAAATTTATGTGGGTTTATGAGAAGACTAAAAACATATTACGCTCTCAGGTTGAAAGGAGAGACGCTCTCAGGTTGAAAGGAGAGACGAAATTCCACAACTGGTCTACAAGGCTTCCGGAGACGTGCCAGGCTCAGCTATCTCATCAACTGATGATCATCAATCTTATCACCTCCGACCTGGGAGCCACGTCAGCTGACCCAGTGTTCGTTCTGGAGCGGCCGTTTCGACATCATTCGACATCGTTTTGACATCATTCAACGGATCAAGTCAAGTGTCTTTTTTTTGGGCAATAATTCCACGAAGAGTCACATTTTCGGGCAGAATAATCCCGGTGACAAATCGAAGAATTTGGGTAGTCTACCCCAGATTCTTAAAGAAGAGAAAAACTATTGCGTCACTTTTTTCATTCAACAAAGAACTTCATCACGAGATGGCTTCAAAGAACACATATTCGTCTGCCGATACATTGCGACACTTTTTAATGAACAACATTTTATGTTAAGCCTCACATATGCTATGCTTATTCAACTAAAAATCTTTTAAATGTATCAAATTGTTTTTTAATGTCATATGATTGCTAAACTACCTCCTCTTTTGCTAAAGGGATGTTTTAAGGATAATTAGTTTTACCACACAACCATTGAAAAAAATGTTTTAATGTGTTGAGCTCTCAAGAGCTCAAATGAGGGAATGATGAGTTATTAACATTGTTTTTCAGTTTCAATTTATATTTTAGCCGTTTTGGATTTAGTTATAGCAGTATGGCTCAATGAATAGAATCGTATTCTTATCTGTGTTACTTTCATGAGAAAGGGCAACGGGTTTGTGTTTGCTATCTTTAATGGGAGGGCCGGTCTCTGCCGGTCGGAAGAAGGGAGTCACAGGCTTATTATTATTGTTTTTCTCTAATCTGATTTATACCTATGGGAACTTGCTGAACTTGCTGATGGGAGGAGAAGGGGGATTTTCTTGTATTCACTGAGTTGCAAATAAATGTACTGTGGGCTGAAGGAGGAGCACACTTTTGAACAGAACACTGCTTGGGTGACTTCAATTGTGTGATCAGAAGCTTCTGTTATAACTATACCTTTGCAAAGGGACTTCTTCACCAGGATCTCACCATTCAGTTAATTGAACACGCAAAGAGTACAATACTTAATATTGTCTACTCTAACAGTGCTTTACTTAGATCTTAATTGAATTTCTCAGAACTGCTTTTTTAAATTTTCACATCGCTGTCACTTGTACACAGCACTAAGCAATTGCTCCTTTTTTTAACAAGCTGAGGCAAATCAGTTGTTTCTACACACATACATACACTTATACACACATGTACGTTTTCCCGGCTTTGTTATTATTGCGCTCACGTGGCCCATGTGATAATCTTAACTCTTTGACCGCCAAAAACGTTTAGTAAAATCCAAATGAGTGCCGCCAAAGACGTTAAAAGACGTTCACTATGGGTTTTTTTTTTGGAAACGGGTGGAGGAAACCCTTGGCAAGCTCTGCTGAAAGTATCAAGCAGCTCGAGTTCGTATGACTATTTTTGGGCACTAGATGGCAGCGATGACTCTGGACAAGATCGGGTAGGAGTCAGTAGAAGACGTGAGGCGGAGCTAGAGTGTTGAGGGGAGAATGGCTAAGGAAGCAAAAATGGTGACCGGTTGCAAGCAGCTCACGCTTGAGCATTTTTCTCAAAGACGAAAAGCATCGGCCAATGCTAAAGAGCACATTGATGATGATGATGATGGTGACTCCGAGGTTGACGCGGCGGCTTCGATCACGTCGTAAAGCCTCACCGGCTAGCGATGCTAACGCCGGAAAACGTGGTGCACAACCGAGCACTTCTGCACAGGCGGACGTTCAATCGGACGATGAAGAGTACCCCGAGTCCAATGCATATTCATCGGAGGAGTGGGTACAGTCTGATCACGGAGAAGACACTGGTTCTGGACTACGATGCCACCATGAATGGAGTGGATAAGATGGATCAGAACATCTCTTACCACCCGGTATAGGAACTGAAGGACATGAGGAAGCCAGACGTAACACCAGATCACCGTATCATGATCCTGAGAGTAGACTTGATGACAACATGGCCAAACACACACTGCAGTGTATAAACCTGCTACTCCCCGGAAGAAAAGGCCGGCAAGAAAGTGCACTCGAAGGGGCAATCACAGTGAAACTAATCTGTGGTGCAAATCCTGCTGCGTCCCCTTGCACGCAGGGGAGTTTTACACAATATACTTCACAAAAAGAAAAACGGTGTAGTTGAAACATTCACACAATTGTAAATAGTACCACAGTTGCAAACATTTGTAAATAGTTTGCCAAATTGTTTTGTCAAATTGTTACACTGTTGAATGTAAATAAACGTATTTTGCTATCAAAAAACACTTTTTCATTGTTGGTGGTAGTGTTTTATTGAAGTAAAGCACTGTTTAGGTGTTTGTGGCATCATTCATGGATAAAAAGGGTGTCAAATTCACTAGAGTGCATGAAATAATATCGTTTCACAAAAAGCTTGATTTCTCCGTATTTTGGTCCAAAACAGAGCATTTGAGGAAAATAACCTATTTTCTATTGTTGATTACTGAAAAACGGAATAAGGTAGAAACTAACTTTTTTTTCTGATGAAAGATGAGTGTTTAATCTTTCATTTGGTAGTATCTGTGTTTCCATAGTCCAAACACAAAATGTTCTGTGGACCTTGAAAGATCAGTCAAAATGCTTAAATCAGCTGGCACCCACATGTTCTCTTTTCTGAAAATGCTTGGCAGTCAAAGAGTTATATATAAAATACATAACCTCACAATAAAGTGATTTTACCAAACCTTGTGTCTCTTGTGTCCCGCAGGCGTCGGTGAAATATATCTTTGTCCTGAGCGGCAGGAATCAGACTTCCCTAGCGTGAAAGAGGAGGACAACCTGGAGCCTCTGCAGGTTAAAGAAGAGGAGCAGCCACATCCTCCCAACATAAATAAAGAGGGGCAGCTGCCACTATACATTAAAGAGGAGGAGGAGGAGTTCACAGAGTTGCCCGGGACTGATGTCCATTTGAAGACTAAAGATGAATGTCTATATGAAAACAACAAAGGGGCGGAGCCTTCAAGCAGCAGCTCAAGACAACTGATAACAACTGAAGATGATGAGGACCACCGTGGAGGATCACAAGCAGACAGCCGGTTAGCTCTAATGTCAGATGCTGAAGACGCGTCACACTCTTCTCACACTGATGGCGAACAGTCTGACGGTGACGTGACATGTCACACTGGCAGCAAACGTTGGAAATATTCTCTATGTAAACAAACTTTTGGCAGCAACTTTCATTTGAGAAGACACATGATTAGCCACACTGGTGAAAAACCTTTTCCCTGCTCAGTTTGTGGCCGACGTTTCTCTTACAAAGCAAGCTTAAAAGTGCACACAAGAACCCACACTGGAGAGAAGCCATTTGCTTGCTCGGTTTGTGGTCAAAGTTTTGCTCAAAGAAAAAACTTAACATCGCACACTAGAACCCACACTGGAGAGAAGCCTTTTGCCTGCTCAGTTTGTGGCCAATGTTTCTCTCACAAAATAAGCTTAAAAGCGCACACAAGAACCCACACTGGAGAGAAGCCGTTTGCCTGCTCGGTTTGTGGTCAATGTTTTACTCAAAAAGGAGACTTAAAAATGCACACAAGAACCCACACTGGAGAGAAGCCTTTTGCTTGCTCGGTTTGTGGTCAATGTTTTACTCGAAAAGGAGACTTAAAAATGCACACAAGAACCCACACTGGAGAGAAGCCTTTTGCTTGCTCGGTTTGTGGTCAATGTTTTACTCAAAAAGAAAGCTTAAAAATGCACACAAGAACCCAAACTGGAGAGAAGCCTTTTGCCTGCTCAGTTTGTGGTCAATGTTTTACTCGAAAAGGACACCTAAAAAGGCACACAAGAACCCACACCGGAGAGAAGCCTTTTGCCTTCTCGGTTTGTGGTCAATGTTTTACTCAAAAAGAAAGCTTAAAAACGCACACAATAACCCACACTGGAGAGAAGCCTTTTGCCTGCTCAGTTTGTGGTCAAATATATTCAAGTAATGCCAAAGCTAAGAGGCACAGGTGTGCTGGTGAGAATAGCCGTGATTAATGAAGCTTGATATGAACTCATTTATGGATTGACTTTTAAAATGGTGCAGAAATCATGTCTACCGCTGAATGAACAAAGGATCTGTGTACTTGCATTGTATATTGTATGTGTCTTGACTTAACCCTGTTATATGCGTATATTTCTTCTTCATGTGCTGGGTCTGCTACAGACATCAGTGATCATGGCCCTCCATGCCTCTCTGTCATCCGTTTCCCTAATAAATTCGCTAATGGGGTTCTTCCGTGTTGCAAAGTTATTTAAGTTGTCTGTATATTTTGCCGCCTTCTGTTTTTTTTACTCCACATATCTTGCCACGTTTAATTTGTTTTGCCATGATATTCTTTGCAAAAATATACCTATAGTAGGCTGCAATTACTTTGTATAGGGGCAAACAATTATTTAAATGATTCACACAGCAAACAATCATATTTCTCCTCGGCAGCCACTAAACTCTGACAGAGCCAGACTAGATGCCAGCCACTTTGAAATAGCACTTTGCCCGATTAAACCTTTTTAAAAATAGATACAAGTTATAATTTGCTAAAAAGAGTAAATAAGTAAAAGGCCAATTAAATATATCTAGTCAGGGGGGCTCAACAGTGACACAGATCTCCTGATTGGGCACTCCTACCGCTGTACAGGTACTACACGTGTTTCTTATTAGTCCAAATGCAGATTTAATATGTCATTTGTTCTCCTGGTAAATATATCGTTTAGCGTGAAATTTTTGTATATTATTAAATTTTGGTTTTCCCCGCACATGAGATTTGTCCAACTGGAATTGCCGTAGGTTTCACGTGACGATGATACTCCCTTCCAGGCCGCTTTGGCATAGACACGCACGCTTTCGCGCTTCGCTATATAATCCTTCTTGATTTCTGACTGAATGGACTTAAACATCATCACTGTGCGTGCGTCGCTACTTTAGAGAAGTCAAAAATAATTGCTACATTTCGTGTCTGCTTACATTCGTATCAGGCGTTGCTCGTCAACATCTCTCGGCCCTGTTTAGCTTAGCTTTGCTTAGCTTGCTAGTCTTAAGTTATTAACATTGTTTTTCAGTTTCAATTTATATTTTAGCCGTTTTGGATTTAGTTATAGCTGTGGAGCTCAATGAATGGGATTGTCTATTGTATCTGTCTCACTCTCCTGAGAAAATAAGGGAGTGTATGTAGTCTGGTACCTGTCTCTGTCGGAAGAGACAGGCGGATGTATGATTGTTTTTCTCTAATCTGATTTATACCTATGGGAACTCGGAGAGGGAGTAGAGAGGGATTTTCTGGTATTTACTGAGTTGTAAACAAATGTACTGTGGGCTAAGGGAGGAGACTTTTCGTATTCACCCACTTTTCAATAAATAATGATGTGCCGGAGGAGAGAAGACACACAATCTGAACACACTGCTTGAGAGAGTTCAATTGTTGTCATCAAAAGCTTTTGATACCTTTGCAAAGGGACTTCTTCACCAGAATCTCACCATTCAGTTAATTGAACAGGCAAAGAGTACAATATAAATATTGATTACTCTAACACTAGCCACCACAAAAAAGGAGACGCGTTTTGTTAGCGACTAATTGGCTCAGCAGACGCCAAGTGTGAGCATAGAGTGTCGCCGATATCGTGAATATGTGTGCTGCAACGAACGTGACGTGCGAAAAAGAGCTTTGTGGAGCACAGGAGGAGAACGAGCGACAACGTCAGCTGCTGGACGCTGTGTGCAAGCAGCCTCGTGTTGTGTTGAACAGAGCAGGTTTGTCACTTGCTTAATCAATACTTTTCAACAATATGTATTCTTTTTTTTCTTTTTTCTTTTAAGTAATCTTCATCCGGCCACTCCGTTACTTTACATTTACAGTTTTTGTCTGTCGCTTTGGTACTTTACTCAGATCTGAATTGAATTTCTCCGAACTGCTTTTTCAATTTTCACGTTGTCGTGTCACTTGTACACAGCACTAAGCGATTGTTCCTTTTTTTCTTTTCTTTTTTTACACGCTGAGGCAAATCGGTTGTTTCTACACACAAATATGTACATACTGAAGAGGGTCTTCTGCCCAGATTTAGTCATAACTGTTTTAATTTATTTATTTCCTCAGTAGAACTTTTATCTGCGGATGTGTCTTTGTGAGTGATGTCGCAATTTCTGCCAAGTGTCTGTAATCAATTATGTGTTTAAAATCTTATCGTCATGACTGGGATCTCATCAATTTCCACAACAATGGGCCATTGTCTGTGGTTCAAGTGTCTGTAATCAATGATGTTTTTAAAGTCTTATCTCATGTCCGGTGAACTCCAGGTGGACTGTTTGGAACCGCCCTTCAAGATAGTATAAAAAAGTTCTAAGTGTCTGTAATCGACACACTTGCGAGAGACTCCCACCATTGCTGGGAGCTCGCTTGTGTCCGGAATATTCTGTAAAATAAATCCTTCGAAGGACCTGTTCACCGATCTCCAGTCTGTATTCAGAAAATCAACATTCTCTCTACCCAAAAAACAACATACACGCGGAAGACAAAGGAGTCTTCTAACAATCCATACACATACGTTTTCCCGGCTTTGTTATTACTGCGCTCACGTGGCCCATGTGATAATCCTAAATATAAAATACATAACCTCACAATAAAGTGAATTTACCAAACCTTGTGTCTCTTGCGTCCCGCAGGCGTCGGTGAAATATATCTTCAGGAGTCAGACTTCCTCTCCAGGTTAAAGAAGAGGAGCAGCCACACCCTCCCAACAAAAATAAAGAGGAGCAGCTGCCACTATACATTAAAGAGGAGGAGGAAGAGTTCACAGAGTTGCCCGGGACTGATGTCCATTTGAAGTCTAAAGATGAATGTCTATATGAAAACAACAAAGGGGCGGAGCCTTCAAGCAGCAGCTCAAGACAACTGATAACAACTGAAGATGATGAGGACCACCGTGGAGGATCACAAGCAGACAGCCGGTTAGCTCTAATGTCAGATGCTGAAGACGCGTCACACTCTTCTCACACTGATGGCGAACAGTCTGACGGTGACGTGACATGTCACACTGGCAGCAAACGTTGGAAATGTTCTCTATGTAAACAAACTTTTGGCAGCAACTTTCATTTGAGAAGACATATGATTAGCCACACTGGTGAAAAACCTTTTCCCTGCTCAGTTTGTGGTCAAAGTTTCTCTGACAGGCAGAAATTAAAAATGCACACAATAACCCACACCGGAGAGAAGCCTTTTGCCTGCTCAGTTTGTGGTCAAATATATTCAAGTAATGCCAATACTAAGAGGCACAGGTGTGCTGGTGAGAATAGCCGTGATTAATGAAGCTTGATATGAACTCATTTATGCATTGACTTTTAAAATGGTGCAGAAATCCTGTCTACCGCTGAATGAACGAAGGATCTGTGTACTTGCATTGTATATTGTATGTGTCTTGACTTAACCCTGTTATATGCGTATATTTCTTCTTCTTGTGCCGGGTCTGCTACAGACATCAGTGATCATGGCCCTCCATGCCTCTCTGTCATCCGTTTTCCTAATAAATTCGCTAATGGGGTTCTTCCGTGTTGCAAAGTTATTTAAGTTGTCTGTATATTTTGCCGCCTTCTGTTTTTTTTACTCCACATATCTTGCCACGTTTAATTTGTTTTGCCATGATATTCTTTGCAGAGATATACCTATAGTAGGCTGCAATTACTTTGTATAGGGGCAAACAATTCTTTAACAGATTCATGTAGGCAAACAATATTATTCTCTCGCGGCAGCCACTAAGCTGGCAGAGCCAGACTGGATGCCGGCCACATCTATATTGCACTTTGCCCTATAAAGCCTTTATTAAATAGGGATGCTGAGGGGTGGAAATCAGTAAAAGGCCAATTAAATAAAACGGGTCAGGGGGATAAACAGTGGCACAGAGCTCCTGGTTGGGCCCTCCTACAAAGACAAACATTGTTTCTTGCATTGTGTAACTGAATGCATCCATCCATCTACCGCTCATCCCATTATTATAATACTTAAATAATAATAATGAAGGTAAATATAGATAAAAGACTCTTGATAGGAGAATTGTATTCAATTAAGTAAACAGATCATATCTTTTGGACAATGTTCCCTCCCAAATGCTACCTTGCTTCCGGGGTGTTGCGCAGGTGCCGGTAGGCTGAAATGGAGCCCTAATTGTATGTGAGAGATATCAGCGGGTAGTAAACTTATGACAGGTAATTTTATTATATGCTTACAGTCTTGACGGATTCCCTGCTACTTTGAGCAGCTTACTCGACAGGCGTCTAGATTCTCTTGTGCAATATGTTGGGCGTCCTCGTGTCTGTGGCTATGTGGCCACATGCGCACCTGCAGCAATCAATGTGGGATCTCACGAGCGCCACTCCTTCCTTTCCCCAGGTCCCAGAGCCCCTATAATGTTCCCCCGGGTCCTCAAGCCCACCATTTTACGCACGCACACACACACCTATATTTAGAGGTCATCAAACTGTTGTAACTCTTCTTGTTTTCGCTTCAGGAATACAGCTTTATTTTTACGTGTCATAAGTGCTCAGGTTCGTGGATGCGCTGCTCTGCGCTGATTAGCAATTTTGTTGAGCACGATTTTACAGCTTTAAAACAACGCTGTACAGGTACTACACGTGTTTCTTATTCGTCCAAATGCAGTTTTGATGTGTCCCTTTTGTTCTCCTGGTAAATATATCGTTCCGCGTGATATTTTTGTTTATTATTACATCATGGTTTTCCCCGGCAATGAGATTTGTCCAGCTGGAGTTGCCGTAGGTTTCACGTGACTTTGATACTCCGTTCCAGGCCGCTTTGGCGTAGACACGCACGCTTTCGCGCTTCGCTATATAATCCTTCTTGATTTCTGACTGAATGGACTTAAACATCGACACTGTGCGTGCGTCGCTACTTTAGAGAAGTCAAACATAATTGCTACATTTCGTGTCCGCTTACATTCGTATCAGGCGGTGCTCATCAACATCTCTCGGCCCTGTTTTGCTTAGCTTGCTAGTGTTAACATTGTGAAAAAATTTTACTGTTTCAATTTATATCTTAACCGTTTTGATTTTAGTTAGAGCTGTGTAAAAATAAGAAAACAGTTTATTCAATTTTACTCATGTATAGTGCCTTTGTTTAGTCCCTGGGAAATACATGTCTAATAAGGTTTCTTTTCTTATCTAAAGGAGTATATGTCTGAAAATGTACGCAGAGTTCTGTCCATAAATTATCCGGTCCAGGAGGTGCCGGGACCAATCATTTTCCTACATCTGGAGTGGACTAAGATACGAGCTGAAGATTTATTATCTGTTTTTGTATTTCACTCTTACCACAAGGACAGGAGACAGGAGGGGGAGACTATTTTCTGTAAACATTGTTTTTGTATAAGTTGGGATGAGTCCAGAAGGAGGACATATTTGGAGACCACTTCTGATTCAGTAAGGGTCCTGAATGACTTTAGAAATTTCTAAATAAAATCTCTTGCAAGAAAGCCTCTTCACTTGATCTCAACTTTGAGTTTTATTTCAACACGCAAGAAAACAGAGAATGTCTTCTATCAGATGGTGACGCCCGACATTTTGACGATTACAGGCTGCGGCGTTCACGGACGGGCGGAACTTCTAGGCGCCTAAATAATTAATTACGGTAAGTAGAGACGTTTATCCACGTAGGGAAGTTCTGTCTGTTTGGGACCGCTGCAACCGGTTTTCGTCTTCTAAATTGTCTAAATTTTACATGAGGTCTGAGTGAACAGGTATTAGTAGAGTTTGAAGTAGTTCGCTTAACGAAGGGACGCGAAGTCCTTGATTTGGGATTTTACTACGACATTGAACTATACACGTACGTGGTGACGAGGTCATTGTTTACGGAAGTACCGTCACGTTGGTTTATGTGCAGCTGAAGAAGCATTAAGAATTTTAAGATATACAGGTTGAAGCAAGCGGTTTTATTTTGTTTTTGGGACGGGAGTCTCACCGCTGTGAAGAAATTGATGGATCATGATGGTTATTTTATGAATTTTGAGAGGAAAACGGATAGACGCGGAGGTTTATTACGCTGCCGCTAAGAAATCTAGAGATCATGATGGTTATTTTATGAATTTTAAGAGGTACAGGTTGACATAGGGCTTTATTACGCTACTACTAAGAAATCGCTGGATCCGGATATAAGTTATTTTTTATTATTTTTAACGAAGGCACGTTGTATTTTGTGAAGTGTGTCCGTGCGCTTCGGAGGTATTTCCTGTTTCGTACTGTACTTGTTACGTGTGTCCGTGTTCTTCGGAGGCGTTTCATGTTTGTCTGTATTTGTTAAATGTGTCAGGGTTTTTTTCGGAGTTATTTCTTTTATCTGTGGTTAATTTTATTAGTTTGTTTATTTTTTGAGGGGAGGAACGAGTAACGTTGTCGAATAAATTTAACCTATTGAACTATCATACTACAAGTGAGACGTCACTGAATTGATAAATATTAATACGACTTGGATATAATAATAACTAAAGAGGTGAATAATTAAAATAAATAATGGAGGGCGGTTTTGACCGCGACACCGAATGGTTTGACCTAAAAGTACTTCCGGTTCATAGTCGGAACTTATTCTTGGATGTACAAGTTAAGAATGCTTCCGAGGTTTCAGTCGGAGCCATGCCCGAAAAACATCGACGTAAAATGAAAGTACTATTGAATGATTGGATGACGGCTTGCTGTGAAAAAGGTTGGTTTCCACCGTTGACATCCGCGGTTTGCTTGATATCTTTGATGAAAGCGGTGGAATTGGCATGCGTGAAAAAACGGCAATCGCTGGACGAAATGGTACGAGAGACTTTTGTATTTTCTTTAAATGGTAGAAGAGTCAGAGGAAATTGTAAAAAAGTTGATCGAATGATGATTAATGCTAGAATGTTGGCTTTGGGCAGTTCCGTTAAAATCGCTCGGATGGCTATGATAGAAGCTGGTGATGACAAAGTGGCTGATTTTGATGCTAAACTAACAGCTATATTGGCTGTAAATGGCGGTAATCTCAATGTGGATTGGAATGGTGAAAATTGTGATGCGAATCCTCGACCGCATCGATCTATTTTGCAGGCCGCGGCTGACGGCTTGGCAGCTAGCGTAAACGCCTCTGTGAAACAATTGGAGGAAAAATTAGACGAAATATTGGCTATGAAGGATGACCCGCAGAAAAAATTTAACCAGGCTAGAGCTTTCGGTTTGGAACTGACTAGACACGCTGAAGTGCCCCAGGTAGTTTGCAGCAAATGGCGTACAATTCTTTCTCGCTTTGAAAAAGCTGCAGACGACGAATTGACAGAACAAAACCGTTTATAAAAAGGCGGAACGAGACGAATTGTTTCGGCAACGTGAACGTGACATGACTAATGAAGCTTCTAATGCATTGGCGAATAGCTATCAAATTGTAGAAATTCAAAAAAAGCTAGCTGATCTAACATGTGCCGTTGGGGATGTTATGGGAATACGTGACACTAGTGCGACCGACAGACTCCCAGACAGTACTCCTAAAAAACCTGCGACTCGTTCTAAAGTAGGTTTGCAAGCACCCATGTTAGCGAAAGTTGATCCAGCCACCGGGAATTCGGCTACCGTGTATAAGCCTTATTTGCCTTCTGACTTGAGCGTACTTTTGCATAATCTTCCCCCACTGCCAGCGGGGGGTGAAAACTGGCTGAGGTCTCTGCAGAGAGAGTTGACAGGTCAGATTTTAACTGCGGGAGATGTGCGTGCACTCTTAACGCAGGCATGCCCTCTCTCTCAACTTGAAGTGCTGATGACGAATTCAGGAATATCATCTTTAATGGATGGTGAGGCACTATCACGTGACAATTATTTAACGCTGTTTGAAGCGCTTGGCGGGTTGTTCCCACTCCCGGAAGTTGTCATATCTGACTTGGATGTTTGCTCCAAAAGCTGATGAGGAGGCTGCGGCGTTTATTGACCGAGCTCTTGTGGAATATTCGTTGAAAACTGAAAGGAGTCCCTAGGTCTGTTGTGCAGGCCATGGAGGTGAATCCCGATTTGCCCGATCTGATCACGCCAGGTGGTTGTCTCATCTTAAACATCATCTGAGAAGGTATGCGAAAGATATTGATTCAAAAACTGAAAAACATAGGAATACTGAATTACAATTGGCAACTAGAAACATTTCCGCGGAAATTTTGAATGGGCCTGCTGACTCTTTTAAATGAGCTGAACAGTTTAAAATTTAAACCATAGAAATCGGTCAAGAAATGTGGAAGTTAACCATAATCAACAAAGTATTACTACCCCTTTAAGAAACATGCACATTCACGCACACACATTTGATTTGAACTAACATTGAAATGAGCTGAACAGTTTAAAATTTAAACCATTGAAATCGGTCAAGAAATGTGGAAGTTAACCATAATCAACTAAAAGTATTACTGCCCCTTTAAGAAACATTCACGCACACACATTTGATTTGAACTAACATTGAAATGAGCTGAACAGTTTAAAATTTAAACCATTGAAATCGGTCAAGAAATGTGGAAGTTAACCATAATCAACATCAACTAAAAGTATCTTACTGTCCCTTTAAGAACGCATACACATTTGATTAACTTGAGTGTTGGGAGACGTCACGCACCAACATTCCATTGATTTTGTATAGGATACGCACACCTCAAACAAAAGCCTCTCACGACTTAACGGTTAAAGATGCAGATTCCAGAAATGGCTCGTTAGAACGGCAAGGGTTTGGGGAACGCGAGCATGTTCTCAGTTTTTTAATCGGATGAAAAATGACCAAATGAGAGCAGGTTGAAAACTTATGATTGATCGAAAAGGAAGAGGGAAAAACGCCAAAATTAACATGGAAAAAGAGGCGAAATAGTCCGACTTCTCCTCGCTTAAAGTGAAAATAAAGGTACTAAATGACACCTTAGCCAAATAATGTCAGAAACTAGACACTTGTGGCTACAAAATGTGCGAATTTGATGTCTAGTGAGCAAAGATTGTGGCCATGGTGACGAGTTGAAGTGAAACTTGGAAATCAATTTTTTCCCTGTCTACACTCTGATTCTTAATTGGTCCGCTCAAGCCGATCCAATACACACAATGTTATAAGGCTATTTCACTCACTGTCTTTGAACCCGCACAGGGGGGAGAGCTTTCATTCCTTAAAATTTTTGACACTGAGCTAAAGATGAGAAAAATTGCAACAAAATTAGCTAAAATTCATATCGGTCGGTTAACGTATGTGTGTCTTGGAAAAAGGTGCTTGATTGGAGTTGATCTCTTTCGGTTTCCCATTCATTACTATGGGACTTTTTTTGGGACTTTTTTGGGAATAGCGTCGCCATGGTAACTGGGAATTCCTAGAAAAATAATAGCGCAGCGAGTCAGATCGAGCCACATCGTTTGATACCTCATTTGTCCCGGTGCGATCTACGGTACGGGCCGCATTTTTGCGGAAAAATCCGTGGAATAAAATAGGTGTAAAATAATAAACCCAGTTTTTCTAGGATAGTTTTCTGTTAATCTGACTGAAGAACAATCTCGGTGGTATGAGATGGCGGAACCACCTGGTGAATCTGTGCTGGCATGGCATCTTCATATTTCACTGATGGTGTCATCCCAGCACACGGCAAAAGATTTGGGTCCATTTGTCCTGGCCTGCACAAGAGCAACGGATTGGCAACATTCTATACATACAGATTTACTATATTCCAAATCTCTTGATGCTTATTGGATTAAATCTGATTTGTTTATTTCCATGTCTGTTTTAGAACATCAGCTTTTGGACCGACATCATGGACGAGAGACATCTGACAGCGAGCTTGCTGGTGACATGTTACAATCCTTGCCTGCTGCACTGTGGTCTACTGACCCGACTGATGTGGGCCTGTGTAAAGTTGCTCCAGTAACTTTTGAATTAAAACCCGACTCCATTTGGGTGCCACAGTACCCAATGAAAAATGAAGGGCGACTTGGCATCTCAGTAACAATTGATGGTTTGCCAAAAGCAGGGGTTCTTTGTAAAATTGATCGGTCTAGCTACAATACTCCTATTCTCCCAGTAGTAAAGAAAAATACTGGTGAATTTCGTATGGTGCATGATCTCAGAGCTATTAATGCTAAAGTTTTGACACCAGCACTCCCGGTGCCAAATCCGCATTCTGCGCTGTCACAAATTACTCCATTGCATACGCATTTTACCTGCATTGATCTTGCAAATGCATTTTTTTGCATCCCTCTTGACCTGTCTGTGCAGAAGTATTTTGCATTTACGTGGAATAATGAGTGTTACTCCTACACCCGGCTTCCTCAGTGTTTTGTGTTGTCTCCTGGAGTTTTCAACGCTTCCCTTCGACAGCTGCTGTCACCTCTCCAACTTCCTCCTGATGTTCTTTTAGTGCAGTATGTGGATGATCTACTCCTAGCTGCACCATCGGAGGAGTCCTGCCTTCAAGCTACACAGCTCCTTTTGAGCCACCTGGCTTCGGTGGGTTTGAAGTGCTCCAAAGGCAAATTCCAAATTGCCCGACCTCAGGTTTCATTCCTGGGTCGACTTATCGAGGCATGGAACAGGTATTTCTCCATCATACAAAGATGACATTTTGCACCATCCCAAACCGACAAATGTTAAACAAATGTTGGCTTTTCTGGGTCTGTGCAACTATTCCAGACATCATGTTCCAGATTTCGCGGAACTGACTCATTCTCTCAGACAATTAGTGAATGAAAAAGGAACGAGAAACCTGTCACATGCTCTTAATTGGACTCCAGCTGCTGAGAACTCTTTTGTTCTGCTGAAACAGTTTTTGTCATCAGCTGCGGCTCTTGTCGTCCCTGATTACACTAAAATGTTCTTCCTGGATGTTTCTGAAAAATCCATCAGTGTTTCGGCTGTTCTTTTTCAGAAGGGGGAAAATGGTAATAGACATGTTTGCCTTTATGCATCAACACCTCTTGAAAAATATGAACAACGTCATCCTCTGTGTGCAGCTTTTGCTTCAAAGAACAGAAATAGTGGCTGTGACAACGGCATTAAAAATAGCAAAAGATAAGATTGTGAACATTTACACGGTTATGCGTATGTAGTGATACATACAGCCATAAAAGAATGGCAAAGAAATGACTTCATGACTGCTTCAGGGACGCCTATCAAACACCATCAAGACATCTTTGATTTGAAAGACGCCTTACTACTGCCTAAAGCAGTAGCTGTGATAAAATGTAAAGGACATTCAAAAAATAATGATTTTGTGTCAGTAGGAAATGATTCGGCAGACAAGGCGGCAAAACAAGCAGCGGGTTACAGCCCAACATTACAATTGATGGTGAGTGAAGGTGAATTAGGACAAGAAATAACCACAGAAACAATTAAGCTGTGGCAGGAGAAGGCCAGTCCGGAAGAACAAAGTGTGTGGCTGTCAAAAGGAGGTCAAAAGGATGGAGCAGGTATATGGCAGAAACAAGGTAAATATATCCCATCGCAGAAACAATTAAAAAAACTGATTTCTGAAGCCCATGGACTGTGCCATGTTGGTACAGAGGAAATATTGAGACGACTGCGCAATTGCTGGCATCCTTACATGAGACAAATTGTTAAAAGTGAACTGCAGGACTGCAGTGTTTGCAATAAATTTAACAGTATGCCTACATCTAAACCTACTCCGGGCACTCACGATCCAGAAGTGACTGCCCCGGGACAGGTAATTTCAATGGATTTTACTGACATGATAAGACCAGTGGAAGGATACCGATAATTGTTGTTAATTGTGGACTCCTTTTCCAGATGGCCTGAGGCATATCAATGCAAATCTGAAACAGCAGAGGTCGTGGTAAAACATTTGATTAATCATTACATACCATCACATGGGTTTCCCAGAAAAATTAGATCAGACAATGGAACGCATTTCAAAAACAAACATCTACAGGAAGTAGAAAAAGCATCGGGGCCAAGACATACATTCGGGTCAGTTTATCATCCCCAATCCCAAAGACAGGTTGAGCGAATGAATAGAAATATTAAAGAAAAATTTGCTAAAGCACTGGCCTCGTCAAATTTGAATTGGCTACAAGCTCTTCCTATTGCATTAATGAATGTGTGAATGTCACTAAACTCAGCCAAAGGCCGGACTCCGTTTGAAGGTCACAAAAACAGACCATTTCCGGCTCCTGTTGCACCGCTGGGTGAGTCGCACATTGCAGGACCTCCAGTACTCAAACAGTTAGCATCTATGTTCTCCAAGCTAACAAAAAAGTGTCCAGATGCGCCTTTAGAAATAAATGATTGTGAATATGTGTGGTTAAAAGTGACTAAAAGAAAATGGTCTGCTCCTAGATGGACCGGACCCCACAAGGTCACGGAGAGAACGTCTTGTGCAGTGCGCTTGCATAAAAAGGGGGACACCTGGTACCACATCTCGTCTACCAGGCCCGCCGGATCCGCCTCTGGCTCAGCGATCCCACCACCTGCGGACCAACGGACGACCCGACCTGAGGGCCACGTCTGCTGATCCAGTGATCCAGTGCCCGGTTGTCGAGCTGCCGTTTCAGAGGACATCATTCAACGGAGATTGAGTCAAGTGCCCTTTTTCTGGGCATCATTCCACGAAGAGTCACATTTGCGGGCAGAATAATCCCGGTGACCAATCCTTGCATCCCTGGCAGTTGACCAGGATCCTGACAAAAAACTAACACGCCACTCTTTTCATTCAACAAAGAACTTCATCACGAGATGGCTTCGAGGCGGTAACACATCTCCAAACGCTGTTACATCACGACACTTTTTCTCATGTTGATGTTGATGCTGATATGGTATTTCTGTAACCCCCTTGCTCCAACTTTGAGCGTAACTGCAACACATCGTATTAAGCGAGGTATTGATTCTCCACGCATTCCCTGGATCATATCCTGGACTTATGATAACTCAATTGCTGTGATAGTGGCTCCAAACACAAACACCTCTGTTAAAATTCCAATTAAATCTTTGAAGGGATTTAGGAGAGGGAAGCAGACAAAAGGGGGGGACTGGGTGAAATACTGGTGGTGTTTGACAGGACATTTACGGCGAGACTGGAGTGCTTTGATAACCACCCAGAACGGACGATACTGGCCTCCGGGAACTAGCAAGGAGGCAATTTTCTTTAGCAAAAGGATAACATTGCGTAAAATGGGAGGTTGACTCGATTTGACCTTTGCTCTTCCTGATGGAAATATACGGCCGCCTAATGCAACTCTATATAACACCTCCTGTTTTGGGCTATTGTTATGGGCATGGTTTTCCGGACCTGATCCATATTTTCCCATTTTAGTTTGTGTAAATAAGACTATGAGTAAGTTAGAACAACCAAAAATGACTAAATACACGATGGAGACCGGGGTGGAGGCTGTCAGCGTACCGATTGATGGTGTAGTTGAGTGGTTCCGTGTTATGACAGGATTGTCCGGCAGCAGTAAGAATTGGCTACTGCTGGCTCGTGCCTCTGAAAAAAACTGTGTGGTATGCGTGGGACCACGACCTTTACTGAGAGTAATCCCTGCTAATATAGAGGATCACTGTGTAATGGAACTTATGAATAAGACTGTCCCCGATGTCAAATGCTCTCAATGGGATAAGGTGTATCCCCTTGTAAATTGGCAGACAACTAAACCAATATTTTCAAACAAAGTTGCGAATGGTAATTTTTCATGTATTAAAATGACGGGTACTGGAGAACAATTGGGAGAACTAAATCACATCACTCGCTGCATTTCGGCAATAGATGTGGGACAAAAGTTCCAACCGCGATCCAGGGCGGATATTTGGTGGTGGTGTGGTGATAGCAGAATATTTGATAAGTTGCCTTTGAATACAAGAGGATATTGTGCTCTCATCACCCTCCTCCTGCCAGTACAAATCTACCCCACCTCTGTTGATAACCTTCTACAAATGATTGATAATTGTGAACCAAAATCTCCTCCTCCTTTTCAGAGAACCAAACGGTATTCTTGGCAAGAGCAGAATGTCCCCACCTACATTGATGCAATTGGAGTACCAAGAGGTGTGCCAGATGAGTACATATTAATTAAAATCGAATTGCACTAGATATGTTGCTGGCAGAAAAGGGCGGAGTTTGCTCAATGTTTGGAGATCAGTGTTGCACTTTTATTCCTAACAACACTGCACCAGATGGAAGTTTAACCATTGCAATTGAAGGACTGCGGACACTCAATAAGAAAATGAAAGAGCATTCCGGTGTGGATACTTCTGTATGGGATAATTGGATGGAAGTATTTGGGCGCTATAAAGCTTTAGTTTCCTCAATTTTGATATCTGTTGCTGTTTCCGCTGCTTTGTTAACCACGTGCGGGTGTTGCTGTATTCCATGTATTCGTTCTCTTTGCCAAAGAATTATTACCACTGCTATTGAAAAACAGGACGTACAAAATAAGTCGTCTTATATGATGGTTGATTCTGCTAACCCATTCATGCCCACTATTGCATCCAATGTGGGGGATGAAGATCCTGCTGGTATTTTCCTCGAAAAAAAAAAAAGTTTAAATGTTTATTGTGGGCTCTTTCGAGCCCAATTGAAGGAATGTTAACATTGTGAAAATATTTTACTGTTTCAATTTATATCTTAACCGTTTTGATTTTAGTTAGAGCTGTGTAAGAAAACAGTTTATTCAATTTTACTCATGTATAGTGCCTTTGTTTAGTCCCTGGGAAAGAAATGTCTAATAAGGTTTCTGTCCTTATCTAAAGGAGTATATGTCTGAAAATGTACGCAGAGTTCTGTCCATAAATTATCCGGTCCGGAAATCCGGAAATTTCTAAATAAAATCTCTTGCTAGAAAGCCTCTTCACTTGATCTCAACTTTGAGTTTTATTTCAACACGCAAGAAAACAGAGAACGTTTTCTATCACTAGCCACCACAAAAAAAGGAGACGCGTTTTGTTAGCGACTAATTGGCTCAGCAGACGCCAAGTGTGAAAATAGAGTGTCGCCGATATCGTGAATATGTGTGCTGCAACGAACGTGACGTGCGAAAAAGAGCTTTGTGGAGCACAGGAGGTGAACGAGCGACAACGTCAGCTGCTGGACGCTGTGTGCAAGCAGCCTCGTGTTGTGTTGAACAGAGCAGGTTTGTCTCTTGCTTAATCAATACTTTTAAACAATATTTATTCATTTATTTTGAGAGGAATCTTCATCCGGCCACTTTGTTACCTTACGTTTACAGTTTTTGTCTGTCGCTTTGGTACATTACTTAGATTTTAATTGAATTTCTCAGAACTGCTTTTTCAATTTTCACATCGCTGTGTCACTTGTACACAGCACAAAGCCATTGCTTTTTTTCTTTTTTTTTACTAACTGAGGCAAATCTGTTGTTTCTACACACACACACGTACATACATACATACACATCTACACACGTATGTTTTCCCGGCTTTGTTATTATTGCGCTCGCGTGGCCCATGTGATAATCTTAAATATAAAATACATAACCCCACAATAAAGTAAATTTACCAAACCTTGTGTCTCTTGTGTCCCGCAGACGTCTGTGAAATATATCTTTGTCCTGAGCGGCAGGAGTCAGACTTCCCTGGCGTGAAAGAGGAGGACAAACTGGAGCCTCTGCAGGTTAAAGAAGAGGAGCAGCCACACCCTCCCAACATAAATAAAGAGGAGCAGCTGCCACTATACATTAAAGAGGAGGAGGAGGAGGAGGAGTTCACAGAGTTGCCTGGGACTGATGTCCATTTGAAGACTAAAGATGAATGTCTATATGAAAACAACAAAGGGGCGGAACCTTCAAGCAGCAGCTCAAGACAACTGATAACAACTGAAGATGATGAGGACCACCGTGGAGGATCACAAGCAGACAGCCGGTTAGCTCTAATGTCCGATGCTGAAGACGCGTCACACTCTTCTCGCACTGATGACAAACAATCTGACGGTGACGTGACATGTCACACTGGCAACAAATGTTGGAAATGTTCTCTATGTAAAAAATCTTTTGGCTGCAACTTTCATTTGAGAAGACGTATGATTAGCCACACTGGTGAAAAACCTTTTGCCTGCTCAGTCTGTGGCCGACGTTTCTCGTACAAATCAAGCTTAAAAGTGCACACAAGAACCCACACTGGAGATAAGCCTTTTACCTGCTCCGTTTGTGGTCAATGTTTTACTCAAAAAGGAATCTTAAAAATGCACACAAGAACCCACACTGGAGAGAAGACTTTTGCTTGCTTGGTTTGTGGTCAAAGTTTCTCTGACAGGCAGAAATTAAAAAGGCACACAAGAACCCACACCGGAGAGAAGCCTTTTGCCTGCTCCGTTTGTGGTCAAAGATATTCAAGTAATGCCAAAGCAAAGAGGCACAGGTGTGCTGGTGAGAATAGCCGTGATTAATGAAGCTTGATATGAACTATGGATCGACTTAAAATGGTGCTATATGCGTATATTTTTTCTTCATGTGCCGGGTCTGCTACAGACATCAGTGATCATGGCCCTCCATGCCTCTCTGTCATCCGTTTCCCTAATAAATTCGCTAATGGGGTTCTTCCGTGTTGCAAAGTTATTTAAGTTGTCTGTATATTTTGCCGCCTTCTGTTTTTTTTACTCCACATATCTTGCCACGTTTAATTTGTTTTGCCATGATATTCTTTGCAAAAATATACCTATAGTAGGCTGCAATTACTTTGTATAGGGGCAAACAATTCTTTAAATGATTCACACAGCAAACAATCATATTTCTTCACGGCAGCCACTAAACTCTGACAGAGCCAGACTAGAAGCCGGCCACTTTGAAATTGCACTTTGCCCGATAAAACCTTTTAAAAAATAGATATAAGTTATAATTTGCTAAAAAGAGTAAATAAGAAAAAGGCCAATTAAATACATCTAGTCAGGGGGCTCAACAGTGACACAGAGCTCCTTATTGGGCACTCCTACCGCTGTACAGGTACTACACGAGTTTCTTATTCGTCCAAATGCAGATTTAATATGTCTCTTTTGTTCTCCTGTTAAATATATCTTTCGGCGTGACATTTTTTGTATATTATTATCTTTTGTTTTTTACCGGACATGAGATTTGTCCAACTGGAGTTGCCGTAGGTTTCACGTGACGACGATACTTCCTTCCAGGCCACTTTGGCATAGACACGCACGCTTTCGCGCTTCGCTATATAATCCTTCTTGATTTCTGACTGAATGGACTTAAACATCGACACTGTGCGTGCGTCGCTACTTTAGAGAAGTCAAAAATAATTACTACATTTCGTGTCTGGTTACATTCGTATCAGGCGGTGCTCGTCGACATCTCTCGGCCCTGTTTAGCTTTTTTTAGCTTAGCTTAGTTTAGCTTGCTAGCCACCACAAAAAAAAGGAGACGCGTTTTGTTAGCGACTAATTGGCTCAGCAGACGCCAAGTGTGAGCATAGAGTGTCGCCGATATCGTGAATATGTGTGCTGCAACGAACGTGACGTGCGAAAAAGAGCTTTGTGGAGCACAGGAGGAGAATGAGCGGCAACGTCAGCTGCTGGACGCTGTGTGCAAGCAGCCTCGTGTTGTGTTGAACAGAGCAGGTTTGTCGCTTGCTTAATCAATACTTTTCAACAATATGTATGTATTTATTTTGAGAGGAATCTTCATCCGGCCACTTTGTTACCTTACGTTTACAGTTTTTGTCTGTCGCTTTGGTACTTTACTTAGATCTTAATTGAATTTCTCAGAACTGCTTTTTTAAATTTTCACATCGCTGTCACTTGTACACAGCACTAAGCAATTGCTCCTTTTTTTTAACAAGCTGAGGCAAATCAGTTGTTTCTACACACATACATACACTTATACACACATGTACGTTTTCCCGGCTTTGTTATTATTGCGCTCACGTGGCCCATGTGATAATCTTAACTCTTTGACCGCCAAAAACGTTTAGTAAAATCCAAATGAGTGCCGCCAAAGACGTTAAAAGACGTTCACTATGTTTTTTTTTTTTGGAAACGGGTGGAGGAAAGCCTTGGCAAGCTCTGCTGAAAGTATCAAGCAGCTCGAGTTCGTATGACTATTTTTGGGCACTAGATGGCAGCGATGACTCTGGACAAGATCGGGTAGGAGTCAGTAGAAGACGTGAGGCGGAGCTAGAGTGTTGAGGGGAGAATGGCTAAGGAAGCGAAAATGGTGACCGGTTGCAAGCAGCTCACGCTTGAGCATTTTTCTCAAAGACGAAAAGCATCGGCCAATGCTAAAGAGCACATTGATGATGATGATGATGGTGACTCCGAGGTTGACGCGGCGGCTTCGATCACGTCGTAAAGCCTCACCGGCTAGCGATGCTAACGCCGGAAAACGTGGTGCACAACCGAGCACTTCTGCACAGGCGGACGTTCAATCGGACGATGAAGAGTACCCCGAGTCCAATGCATATTCATCGGAGGAGTGGGTACAGTCTGATCACGGAGAAGACACTGGTTCTGGACTACGATGCCACCATGAATGGAGTGGATAAGATGGATCAGAACATCTCTTACCACCCGGTATAGGAACTGAAGGACATGAGGAAGCCAGACGTAACACCAGATCACCGTATCATGATCCTGAGAGTAGACTTGATGACAACATGGCCAAACACACACTGCAGTGTATAAACCTGCTACTCCCCGGAAGAAAAGGCCGGCAAGAAAGTGCACTCGAAGGGGCAATCACAGTGAAACTAATCTGTGGTGCAAATCCTGCTGCGTCCCCTTGCACGCAGGGGAGTTTTACACAATATACTTCACAAAAAGAAAAACGGTGTAGTTGAAACATCCACACAATTGTAAATAGTACCACAGTTGCACACATTTGTAAATAGTTTGCCAAATTGTTTTGTCAAATTGTTACACTGTTGAATTTAAATAAACGTATTTTGCTATCAAAAAACACTTTCTCATTGTTGGTGGTAGTGTTTTATTGAAGTAAAGCACTGTTTAGGTGTGTGTGGCATCATTCATGGATAAAAAGGGTGTCAAATTCACTAGAGTGCATGAAATAATATCGTTTCACAAAAAGCTTGATTTCTCAGTATTTTGGTCCAAAACAGAGCATTTGAGGTGAAACTAACCTATTTTCTATTGTTGATTACTGAAAAACGGAATAAGGTAGAAACTAACTTTTTCTTCTGATGAAAGATGAGTGTTTAATCTTTCATTTGGTAGTATCTGTGTTTCCACAGTCAAACACAAAATGTTCTGTGGACCTTGAAAGATCAGTCAAAATGCTTAAATCAGCTGGCACCCACATGTTCTCTTTTCTGAAAATGCTTGGCAGTCAGAGTTATATATAAAATACATAACCTCACAATAAAGTGATTTTACCAAACCTTGTGTCTCTTGTGTCCCCGCAGGCGTCGGTGAAATATATCTTTGTCCTGAGCGGCAGGAGTCAGACTTTCCTAGCGTGAAAGAGGAGGACAACCTGGAGCCTCTGCAGGTTAAAGAAGAGGAGCAGCCACATCCTCCCAACATAAATAAAGAGGGGCAGCTGCCACTATACATTAAAGAGGAGGAGGAGGAGTTCACAGAGTTGCCCGGGACTGATGTCCATTTGAAGACTAAAGATGAATGTCTATATGAAAACAACAAAGGGGCGGAGCTTTCAAGCAGCAGCTCAAGACAACTGATAACAACTGAAGATGATGAGGACCACCGTGGAGGATCACAAGCAGACAGCCGGTTAGCTCTAATGTCAGATGCTGAAGACGCGTCACACTCTTCTCACACTGATGGCGAACAGTCTGACGGTGACGTGACATGTCACACTGGCAGCAAACGTTGGAAATGTTCTCTATGTAAACAAACTTTTGGCAGCAACTTTCATTTGAGAAGACATATGATTAGCCACACTGGTGAAAAACCTTTTGCCTGCTCAGTTTGTGGCCAATGTTTCTCTCACAAAATAAGCTTAAAAGCACACACAAGAACCCACACTGGAGAGAAGCCTTTTGCTTGCTCGGTTTGTGGTCAAAGTTTTGCTCAAAGAAAAAACTTAACATCGCACACGAGAACCCACACTGGAGAGAAGCCTTTTGCCTGCTCGGTTTGTGGTCAATGTTTTACTCAAAAAGGAAGCTTAAAAACGCACTCAAGAACCCACACTGGAGAGAAGCCTTTTGCCTGCTCAGTTTGTGGCCAATGTTTCTCTTACAAAATAAACTTAAAAGCACACACAAGCACCCACACTGGAGAGAAGCCTTTTGCTTGCTCGGTTTGTGGTCAAAGTTTTGCTCAAAGAAAAAACTTAACATCGCACACTAGAACCCACACTGGAGAGAAGCCTTTTGCCTGCTCGGTTTGTGGTCAATGTTTTACTCAAAAAGAAAGCTTAAAAACGCACTCAAGAACCCACACTGGAGAGAAGCCTTTTGCCTGCTCAGTTTGTGGCCAATGTTTCTCTCACAAAATAAACATAAAAGCGCACACAAGAACCCACACTGGAGAGAAGCCTTTTGCTTGCTCGGTTTGTGGTCGATGTTTTACTCAAAAAGGAGACTTAAAAATGCACACAAGAACCCACACTGGAGAGAAGCCTTTTGCCTGCTCAGTTTGTGGCCAATGTTTCTCTCACAAAATAAGCTTAAAAGCGCACACAAGAACCCACACTGGAGAGAAGCCTTTTGCTTGCTCGGTTTGTGGTCAATGTTTTACTCGAAAAGGAGTCTTAAAAATGCACACAAGAACCCACACTGGAGAGAAGCCTTTTGCTTGCTCGGTTTGTGGTCAATGTTTTACTCGAAAAGGAGACTTAAAAATGCACACAAGAACCCACACTGGAGAGAAGCCTTTTGCCTGCTCAGTTTGTGGTCAATGTTTTACTCGAAAAGAACACCTAAAAAGGCACACAAGAACCCACACCGGAGAGAAGCCTTTTGCTTGCTCGGTTTGTGGTCAATGTTTTACTCGAAAAGGACACCTAAAAAGGCACACAAGAACCCACACTGGAGAGAAGCCTTTTGCCTGCTCAGTTTGTGGTCAAATATATTCAAGTAATGCCAAAGCTAAGAGGCACAGGTGTGCTGGTGAGAATAGCTGTGATTAATGAAGCTTGATATGAACTCATTTATGGATCGACTTAAAATGGTGCAGAAATCCTGTCTACCGCTGAATGAACGAAGGATCTGTGTACTTGCATTGTATATTGTATGTGTCTTGACTTAATTCTGTTATATGCGTATATTTCTTCTTCATGTGCCGGGTCTGCTACAGACATCAGTGATCATGGCCCTCCATGCCTCTCTGTCATCCGTTTCCCTAATAAATTCGCTAATAGGGTTCTTCTTCCGTGTTGCAAAGTTATTTAAGTTGTCTGCCACGTTTAATTTGTTTTGCCATGATATTCTTTGCAAAAATATACCTATAGTAGGCTGCAATTACTTTGTGTAGGGGCAAACAATTCTTTAAATGATTCACACAGCAAACAATCATATTTCTCCTCGGCAGCCACTAAACTCTGACAGAGCCAGACTAGATGCCGGCCACTTCGAAATAGCACTTTGCCCGATTAAACTTTTTAAGAAAATAGATACAAGTTATAATTTGCTAAAAAGAGTAAATAAGCAAAAGGCCAATTAAATACGTCTGGTCAGGGGGCTCAACAGTGACACAGAGCTCCTTATTGGGCACTCCTACCGCTGTACAGGTACTACACGTGTTTCTTATTTGTCCAAATGCAGATTTAATATGTCTCCTTTGTTCTCCTGTTAAAAATATAACTTTCGGCGTGACATTTTCTGTAAATTATTATCTTTTGTTTTTTCCCGGACATGAGATTTGTCTAGCTGGAGTTGCCGTAGGTTTCACGTGACGATGATACTTCCTTCCAGGCCACTTTGGCATAGACACGCACGCTTTGGCGTAGACACGCACGCTTTCGCGCTTCGCTATATAATCCTTCTTGATTTCTGACTGAATGGACTTAAACATCGACACTGTGCGTGCGTCGCTACTATAGAGAAATCAAAAATAATTGCTACATTTCGTGTCTGCTTACATTCGTATCAGGCGGTTCTCGTCGACAGCTCTCGGCCCTGTTTAGCTTAGCTTTGCTTAGCTTGCTAGTGTTAAGTTATTAACATTGTTTTTCAGTTTCAATTTATATTTTAGCCGTTTTGGATTTAGTTATAGCTGTGGAGCTCAATGAATGGGATTGTCTATTGTATCTGTCTCACTCTCCTGAGAAAATAAGGGAGTGTATGTAGTCTGGTACCTGTCTGTCGGAAGAGACAGGCGGATGTATGATTGTTTTTCTCTAATCTGATTTATACCTATGGGAACTCGGAGAGGGAGTAGAGAGGGATTTTCTGGTATTTACTGAGTTGTAAACAAATGTACTGTGGGCTAAGGGAGGAGACTTTTCGTATTCACCCACTTTTCAATAAATAATGATGTGCCGGAGGAGAGAAGACACACAATCTGAACACACTGCTTGAGAGAGTTCAATTGTTGTCATCAAAAGCTTTTGATACCTTTGCAAAGGGACTTCTTCACCAGAATCTCACCATTCAGTTAATTGAACACGCAAAGAGTACAATATAAATATTGATTACTCTAACACTAGCCACCAAAAAAAAGGAGACGCGTTTTGTTAGCGACTAATTGGCTCAGCAGACGCCAAGTGTGAGCATAGAGTGTCGCCGATATCGTGAATATGTGTGCTGCAACGAACGTGACGTGCGAAAAAGAGCTTTGTGGAGCACAGGAGGTGAACGAGCGACAACGTCAGCTGCTGGACGCTGTGTGCAAGCAGCCTCGTGTTGTGTTGAACAGAGCAGGTTTGTCGCTTGCTTAATCAATACTTTTCAACAATATGTATGTATTTATTTTGAGAGGAATCTTCATCCGGCCACTTTGTTACCTTACGTTTACAGTTTTTGTCTGTCGCTTTGGTACATTACTCAGATCTTAATTGAATTTCTCAGAACTGCTTTTTCCATTTTCACATCGCTGTGTCACTTGTACACAGCACTAAACAATTGCTCTTTTTTTTCCTTTTTTTTTTTTACAAGCTGAGGCAAATCTGTTGTTTCTACACACATACATACACGTATACACACGTACGTTTTCCCGGCTTTGTTATTATTGCGCTCACGTGGCCCATGTGATAATCTTATATATAAAATACATAACCTCACAATAAAGTGATTTTACCAAACCTTGTGTCCCGCAGGCGTCGGTGAAATATATCTTTGTCCTGAGCGGCAGGAGTCAGACTTCCCTAGCGTGAAAGAGGAGGACAACCTGGAGCCTCTGCAGGTTAAAGAAGAGGAACAGCCACATCCTCCCAACATAAATAAAGAGGGGCAGCTGCCACTATACATTAAAGAGGAGGAGGAGGAGTTCACAGAGTTTCCCGGGACTGATGTCCATTTGAAGACTAAAGATGAATGTCTATATGGAAACAACAAAGGGGCGGAGCCTTCAAGCAGCAGCTCAAGACAACTGATAACAACTGAAGATGATGAGGACCACCGTGGAGGATCACAAGCAGACAGCCGGTTAGCTCTAATGTCAGATGCTGAAGACGCGTCACACTCTTCTCACACTGATGGCGAACAGTCTGACGGTGACGTGACATGTCACACTGGCAGCAAACGTTGGAAATGTTCTCTATGTAAACAAACTTTTGGCAGCAACTTTCATTTGAGAAGACATATGATTAGCCACACTGGTGAAAAAACTTTTCCCTGCTCAGTTTGTGGCCGACGTTTCTCTTACAAAGCAAGCTTAAAAGTGCACACAAGAACCCACACTGGAGAGAAGCCTTTTGCGTGCTCGGTTTGTGGTCAATGTTTTACTCGAAAAGGACACCTAAAAATGCACACAAGAACCCACACTGGAGAGAAGCCTTTTGCCTGCTCAGTTTGTGGCCAATGTTTCTCTCACAAAATAAGCTTAAAAGCGCACACAAGAACCCACACTGGAGAGAAGCCTTTTGCCTGCTCAGTTTGTGGCCAATGTTTCTCTCACAAAATAAACTTAAAAGCGCACACAAGAACCCACACTGGAGAGAAGCCTTTTGCTTGCTCGGTTTGTGGTCAAAGTTTTGCTCTAAGAAAAAACTTAACATCGCACACTAGAACCCACACTGGAGAGAAGCCTTTTGCCTGCTCAGTTTGTGGCCAATGTTTCTCTCACCAAATAAGCTTAAAAGCGCACACAAGAACCCACACTGGAGAGAAGCCTTTTGCTTGCTCGGTTTGTGGTCAATGTTTTACTCGAAAACAACACCTAAAAAGGCACACAAGAACCCACACCGGAGAGAAGCCTTTTGCCTTCTCAGTTTGTGGTCAATGTTTTACTCGAAAAGAACACCTAAAAATGCACACAAGAACCCACACTGGAGAGAAGCCTTTTGCCTGCTCAGTTTGTGGTCAATGTTTTACTCGAAAAGAACACCTAAAAATGCACACAATAACCCACACCGGAGAGAAGCCTTTTGCTTGCTCGGTTTGTGGTCAATGTTTTACTCAAAAAGGACACCTAAAAATGCACACAATAACCCACACTGGAGAGAAGCCTTTTGCCTGCTCAGTTTGTGGTCAAATATATTCAAGTAATGCCAAAGCTAAGAGGCACAGGTGTGCTGGTGAGAATAGCTGTGATTAATGAAGCTTGATATGAACTCATTTATGGATCGACTTAAAATGGTGCAGAAATCCTGTCTACCGCTGAATGAACGAAGGATCTGTGTACTTGCATTGTATATTGTATGTGTCTTGACTTAACCCTGTTATATGCGTATATTTTTCTTCATGTGCTGGGTCTGCTACAGACATCAGTGATCATGGCCCTCCATGCCTCTCTGTCATCCGTTTCCCTAATAAATTCTCTAATGGGGTTCTTCCGTGTTGCAAAGTTATTTAAGTTGTCTGTATATTTTGCCGCCTTCTGTTTTTTTTACTCCACATATCTTGCCACGTTTAATTTGTTTTGCCATGATATTCTTTGCAGAAATATACCTATAGTAGGCTGCAATTACTTTGTATAGGGGCAAACAATTCTTTAAATGATTCACACAGCAAACAATCATATTTCTCCTCGGCAGCCACTAAACTCTGACAGAGCCAGACTAGATGCCGGCCACTTCGAAATAGCACTTTGCCCGATTAAACTTTTTAAAAAAATAGATACAAGTTATAATTTGCTAAAAAGAGTAAATAAGCAAAAGGCCAATTAAATACGTCTGGTCAGGGGGCTCAACAGTGACACAGACCTCCTGATTGGGCACTCCTACCGCTGTACAGGTACTACACGTGTTTCTTATTCGTCCAAATGCAGATTTAATATGTCTCTTTTGTTCTCCTGTTAAATATATCTTTCAGCGTGATATTTTTGTAAATTATTATCTTTTGTTTTTTCCCGGACATGAGATTTGTCTAGCTGGAGTTGCCGTAGGTTTCACGTGACAATGATACTCCCTTCCAGGCCGCTTTTGCGTAGACACGCACGCTGTCGCGCTTCACTAAATGATTCTTCTTGATCTCGGATTGAATGGACTTAAATCTCGACACTGTGCGTGCGTCGCTACTTTATAGAAGTCAAACATATTTACTACATTTTGTGTCTGGTTACATTCGGATCAGACAGTGCTCGTCGAAATCTCTCGGCCCTGTTTTGCTTAGCTTTGCTTAGCTTGCTAGTGTTAACTCTGTTAACATTTTTACTGTTTTACTTTATATTTTAACCATTTTGTATTTAGTTATAGCTGTGTAGATGTAGGTATAATTATGTTAACTCAGTATGGCTCAAAGAATAGAATGGCATTCTTATCTGTCTTAGATTTATGAGAGGAGAAGGGCAAACGGGGTCTTTCCATCCGCTATTTGGAGGATAGTATATGGTGTCTGGTACCTGTCTCTGTCGAAAGAGACAGGCTGATGTATGATTGTTTTTCTCTAATCTGATTTATACCTATGGGAACTCGGAGAGGGAGTAGAGAGGGATTTTTCTGGTATTTACTGATGTCAACAAATGTACTGTGGGCTGACTTTTCTATGAACCCTCTTTTGAATAAATAATGATGTGGGCTGGAGAGAAGACACACATTTGAACAGAGCACTGCTTGGGTGACTTCAATTGTGTGATCAGAAGCTTCTGAAAACATTTACCTTTGCAAGGGGACTTCTTCACCAGGATCTCACCATTCAGTTAATTGAACACGCAAAGAGTACAATACTTAATATTGTCTACTCTAACAAATGGTGACCGCCGACGCTGAATTATAAACGGATGGTGTTATTGACGTAGAGCAGGCTGCGGCGTTCCCCGACGGGCGGAATTTCTGGCGCCATATTAATTCCGGTAAGTGGAGATCTTTATCCACGTAGAGAAATTCTGTCTGTTTGGTGGCGCTACAGCTGGTTTTTCGTCTTCCAAATTGTCTAAATTTTAAATGAGATCTGTGTGAACAAGTTATAGTTTGATGTCGTTAGAGAGTTGATAATTCCGACGATATTGAACTAAACACGTCGTGGAGTGGTGCGTTTAAAAGTGACGTAAATGCAGACTCAAAGTGATGAAGCTTTTTTGTACAGGAAGAAATAGCGGTTAATTTTTTGATTTGTTTTGTTTCTCGTCAACGCTATGAAGAATCCTTAGACCATAATGTATATTGAATAAAAGGGTTTGCCGGATGACGTAACAAGTCTTTCTTGTTTACTAAGGATCGCGAAGATTATGGTGAGCGTTTCTGTTTATATAACAGTTTTGACCGGATTGGGGGAATAGTATCATATTTGTTCATGGCTCATATTGAAAAATTCCTCGTTACACGTAATATGTTTTTTATTTGAAAAAGCGCCTGTTTGAAATTGAACAGTATTGAGGGGTCCAGGTTGATTACAGTAATAATTGGATTTATCTTACTGTATTTGCAATCGAGAGATTACGTGTCTTTTATTTGATTTTCTGGCATTCCTACTTTTGTAGTTTTGGGGTCAGGATTACCGTATGAATTCCTTTTGTTCTACGGTTGAATTTGATGGTGCGTGACAATTTATTTTGAAAATGAGCGCCTTGCAAAAATTTTGCAATATAGGGAGAACAGTTTAGCTCAGCGGGATTGGGTAACCGCTGTGTATAAACGAGAGGTCACGTAATTCTTATGTCTGTCTGTTGTGTGGCCGTATGTGTTAACATATTGAACTATTAATACTAAAAGTGAGACATCACTGTATTGATAAATATTAATATTACTTGCGTGGGATAGAAACCGGAAGTAAACATAAAAAACTACAAACAAAATGGAGGGCGTTTTTGACCGGGATACAGAATGGTTTGACCTGAATACGCTTCCGGTCCATAGCGGAAATCTGTGTCTAGATATGCAAGTTAAGACCGCATTTGATGTTGCTGCAGAAGCAATGCCCGAGAAACATCGACGGAAAATGAAAAAGCTGATAATGGATTGGACAATGGCAGGCTGTGACAAAGGTTGGTTTCCACCTTTGACATCCACTGTTTGTTTGGTAGCTTTGATGAAAGCAGTGGAATTGGCATGCGTGAAAAAACGGCTTTCGCTGGACAAAATGGTACGTCAGACTTTTGTATTTTCTTTGAATGGACGGAGAGTTAGACAAAATCGGAAAAAAGTGGATAAATTGATGTGCAATGCTAGACTGTTGGCTTTGGGTAGTTCTGTAAAACCCGCTCGGGGGGCCTTAGCAAATGCTGCTAATGATGCTAAAATGACTCCAGCTCCTGTGGAAGCTATCAACCCGTTTACTGAATTACCGTACAAAACTGCGGTTCAAATGCCATAGAATTTGCAAGCGCCGATTTTAAAGGTGAATGGTGGTAATCTCGATGTGGATTGGAATGGTGGAAAATGTGATATAAATTCTCGGCCAATTCGATCTACTTTACAGGCCGCGGCTGACGGCTTAGCAGCTGGCGTAAGTGCTTCTGTGACACGATTGGAGAGTAAATTAAACGAAATATTGATGATGAAAGATGTTCCGCAAGCAAAATTGAACCAAGCGGGTGCTTTTCAATTGGAACTGTCTAGACACGCTGAAGTGCCCCAGGTTATTCGTAACAAATGGCGTGTGATTCTTTCTCGCTTTGTGGAGGCTGCGAACGAACAATTGACAGAAGAAGAACGCTTATTAAGGGCGCAACGCGATGAATTGTTTCAACGACATGAACTTGATATGACTAATGAAATTTCTGATGCATTGACAAAGAGCTGTCAAATTGTAGAGATTCGACAACAGTTAGCTGATCTGACATGTGCTGTTGGTGACGTCGTGAGACAACGTGGCTTTAGTGCATCCGATAACCCCCTAGAGGCTCCTCCTGAACAAATTATAACCCGATCGAAAGGGGCGTTGCAAGCGCCCATGTTGACGAAGGTGGATCCAGCCACCGGTAATTCAGCTACTGTATACAGACCCTATTTGCCATCTGATTTGTGCGTGCTTGTAAAAAAACTTCCCTCCAATGCAAACGGGGGGGGGGGGGGGGGGTGGAGAACTGGCTGAGGGCGCTTCAAAGGGAGGTCACAGGGCAGATTTTAACTGCAGGAGATATACGTACACTTTTGACACAAGCATGTCCTCTGTCTCAACTCGAAGTGTTGTTGACTAATTCAGGAATGTCGTCTTTGTGTGACGGTGAGGCATTATCACGTGATACTTATTTAACGCTGTTTGGAGCGCTTGGCGAATTGTTTCCACTCCCTGAAGTTGTTATCTCTGACTTGATATTTGCTCCCAAAGTTGACGAAGAGGCAGCGGCGTTTATTGACCGTGCTCTTGTGGACTTTTCTTTAAAGACTGGCCACTTGCCAAATGATTCTGCACTGTATTCGTAAATATTTCGAGCTGCGGTGTTAAGGGGTGTGCCTAAGTCTGTTGTGCAGGCTATGGACGCGAATCCGGATTTGCCTGGAACCGACCATGACAGGTGGTTGTCTCATCTGAAACACCATTTGAGGAGGTATGCAAAAGATGTCGAATCAAAAACTGAAAAACATTTAAGTACTGAAAAACAATTGGCGATTTTACAATTGCAGACTTTAAAAAAACAGGAGGATTTTGTTCCTCCGGCTTCTTTTTTTTTTTTTTTTTTTTTTTTTTTTTTTTTTTTTTTTTTTTTTTTTTTTTCTTTAAGAGCTCAGTATTGTTCATTCGGAAATGTCATCATCATTGCTCTTTTTTTTTTTTTTTTTTTTTTTTTTTTTTTTAAATATATATATATATATATATACACATATATACATACATATATACATATATACATACATACATACATACTTTTTTTTTTTTTTTTTTTGTGTGTGTGGGTGAGTATGTGTGTGTGCGTGCGTGCGTGCGTGCGTGCGTGTGTTTGTTAGCTCACCAGAAAACCTATTAGAAAAAAAAATCTTATACCGTTCACCTAAATCGAACACCAGGAGACCCGAGGGGACCGAAGAAAACCAAGGAAGGTGAAATCCAGCACCGACCAGACACCCCCCACCAGAACTCCTCCCCAGCCCAAGAAACATCCAGACCCCAACAAATCCAAAAAACATAAAGTCAGGGAGGCCTCAAGAGACCAACGGAGAGACCGAGAAAAGGAAGGAAGGACAGACGAAGCCGCGTGAGATCCGAGACACCAGCCTCCACCGATTCAATAACCTGAGGAGGAAACAGATTGTGTCTGAGTTTCGGTAGATGCTGGTGTGGTGGATCTGGCATGCATGAAAATCTCCACCAAAGAGGGGAGCCGTCGACCCCCGCCGGAACAGAGCAAGCGCAACACCTCAGGGCCCCCCAGGCCGCGGCAGCGCCAAAGGACGACCCCCGGGCCCCACCAGGGCCACCGGCCGGAGAGCAAACCCAGGAGCAGGAGCGCCCCCCGCCCCAACACGGCCCGCGCCCCCGGCCCAACGCAGCAGGACGGGGCACTGCAGGCCCACCAGGCACCCCACCGGCCCCCAACCCCCGCCCCCCCACCACCCCCCGCCCCCCATCCACCCCCCGCCACCCACCCCAACCCAGCCCCAGCCGCCCCCATGCCCCCAATCCCCCAGACACCCCCCACCCCCAGCACCCCCCCACCCCGCAACCCCCACCACCGCCCCCCCCCAACAAAGCCGCCCCCCCCCCCGACCCCACCCCGACCAACCGGCAGCCCCCCAACCCCCGACCCCCAGCCCCCGGGGACCACCCGCACCCAGGCACCGGCGCCGAAGAGGGGCCGGACAGCGGAGCGGAGAGGGCAGCCGCGCCCACCCCACCCCCCGCCGTGTGGAAGGACGGAACACCGGGGGCAGAAGGGGGAGATGGGGGCACCGGAGGGCGGCCGACACCCCCGAACCCCAGGCCCAGCGGGGGAAGGCCCCGGTCGTCACCCCAGCGTTCTTTGTGAAAATTAACCCCTGTTACTGAGTCCGCCAGCTCGCGGACTGGCGAACTCTACCCCTAAACCGTGAATGTGACCCCACCCAGTGTATATACAAGTGTGTGTGTGTGGTGCATTAAAATTAGGAGCAGGTGAACCGGAGCCGATGGAAATGATATTCCCACGCTCCGATCCACCCGCCACCCAAGCATGTTGCTGAGTGTATGTGGTGCATTAAAAAAAATAGATAGGGCGGGGGGGGGGGGGGGGGGCGGGTGGCGACACGGACAGGGGACCGCAGCACTGCTCTATACTGCGGCCCCCAACCGATGGCACCCCCACAAGCCCCCAAGCCCCCCCCCCACCCACAAGTTGTGTGGTGTATTAAAATTGGAGGGGAGTTGTAGGGTGAAGACGGTGTTTCCACCCTACCCCACCCCCCAAAGTGTGTTATGTGCCCTATATGTCTATAAAAGTGTATTGTGCAAACCTAGTGTAGTGAGTTAAGAGGTGTGACCAGCGGGGCCCCCCCCAACCGGGCGGGGGCAGGAGGCGCACCGGCCCACCAAGCCCCCACCCACCCCACCAGGACCCCGGCGGGCATATGGGACCCGTCCGGCGGGGCGATAGGGCTCGCCCCCCGGATACTGGGTCCCGCCCGAGGTGTCAGGACGCCCACCGGAGCGGGGCGGGCACGACACCAAACCCCAGCCACCCCCGCCGGCCCCCATAGCACCGAGACCCGGGCCATGGATGGAGCCCCCGGCCCAGGGGAGGGGAAGGAAGGCGTACCGGGGAAGGGGAAGGGAGGAGGGAAGGGGACGACAAGAAGGGCAGGGGGCAGCGGCAGGGACGCAAGGAGAGGGGGAGAGGAGGAGGAAGGGCGACGAGGGAGAGGGGACAGGGAGGCGGAGGACGGGCGGGGAGAGGCGAGGAGGGAGAGGCAGCAAGGGGGAGGAAGGGGGAGGGGAGAGGGAACCACCGGGCACCCCGGCGGCCCACAGGCCCCGAACCGCGTCGCCGGGCCCAGAGCGACGGACCGCGCCGGAACGGCGCCGCCCCCGACACCAGGGAAAGCCCCGCAACGCAGCACCCCCCAAGAGACCCAGGGAACGGCCAAGACGCAGCCGCCACCCAGCAGCCAACAGAGGGGGAGACCCGCCCACTCCCCGCCAGGGGGGACAGCACCCACAGAATTAACCCACTGGCATGCCGTGAATCCGAATATCAACCCCTGGTGCCCATCGGAGGTGAATCCGCTCGATCCCGCTGGCAGCAGCCGGGTTCCTGACTATGGAAACACAACCATTAGTTACAAATTGCCTAATACAGAAACATCAATGCCAGTTATAACGCTGCTGTGGCTCTCGCTAACAGGCAGAATTAAAATCCAAGTTTAGGTTAAAAAATTCTATATACGTAGACCATGTTTCTTTAAATTTTGACATTTGGTTTTTATTTGAGGCAGATATTTTTTCCATTAAAATATGATTTATGAGGAGGTTAGACCATTGGTCGATATTCAAAGTTTGTTTATTTTTCCAGTTAACAAGAATTGTTTTTTTTGCGATAGTAAGGGCTACAAGTATAGATTGAAATTGTTTATGTGGTAAGTCAATTGTTGTTAAGTCACCTAGCAAACACAGGTTTGGAGAGAACGGTATCCTACAGTCCAAGACAGCGGAAAGTTTTTCTAAGACTTTAGTCCAGAAACACATAACCGGAGTACATAACCATAAAGCATGAAAATAAGTGTCTGTAGTGTTTTGTAAACACTGGAGACAAATGTCGGAGTCTGAGAGTCCCATTTTCTTCATCATATATTGAGTAATGTATGTTCTGTGAATAATTTTATATTGGATAAGTTGTAAATTTGTGTGTTTTGTCATTTTAAAAACATTTTCAGAAACTTGAATCCAAAAGACAGATTCCGGAGCTATAGACAAGTCTGTTTCCCATTTTGAGATGGGTAAAGACGTTTTATCAGTATATGAAAGTAACTTATATATTTTTGAGAGTTTTTTTGTTGTTGTTGGAGAAAGCTTGGTAATATCTTTAGCTAAAACAGGCGGTTGGAGCGTACCCTGGAGTGTTGGAATTTGTTTCTTTATCATACTTTTAACTTGCAAATAATGTAAAAAGTTTCCGTTTTTTATTTTATATTTTTGGAGCAAGGATGTATATGATATAAACATATTATCTGAGAAGAGATGGTGGAGATGTGTAATTCCTTTCTGCTCCCACACATTCAAATAAAACGATTGGTTGTTAATTTGAAAGTCGGGGTTATGCCATAGGGGAGAAAGCCCGCTGGGCTCCACTTTGGCTTTTGTCATTTCTAGTGCCTTCCACCAGGCAGTCAGGGTGGCGGAAATCATTGGATTTTTAAAGCAGTTATGGCGCTTAATCGATGTTGTAATAAAGAGTAAATCTAGGAGTCTGAGGTTATTACAATCCTTCTGTTCTAGTTCCAGCCAACAGTTAGTATCTCTATTGGGTTGTGCCCATAAAATAATATATTGTAGCTGGTTGGCTATATAATAGTGCATAAAATTTGGTGCCTCTAGACCTCCTTTGGATTTATTTTTCTGAAGAGTAGATAGACTAATCTTTGCTTTTTTTTTTTTCCAGTAAAATTTTGTAACGGCTGAGTCCAACAACTGGAACCAGTTAGCCGTAGGTTTAAATGGAATCATTGAGAAAAAATAGTTTATTTTGGGTAAAACTTTCATTTTAATAGTGGCTATTCGTCCTATTAGAGAAATAGGAAGATTATTCCAGCGCTCCAAGTCACTATAAATGCTATCCAGAAGTGGAGTGAAATTTAAATGAACTAAATCAGTTAATTTAGGTGAGATTTTTATGCCTAAGTATTTTAAATTACCTATAGGAAATGAGTAGTATGGGTCCTGGCTTGCAGGGTTCCATGAATTTTCTGTAATAGGTAGAAGTGTTGATTTTGTCCAGTTAATAGAATAGTCTGATAACTGTGAGAATTTAGTTATTAAGTTAAATACTTCCCCTAATGAAATAGCAGGCTTTTCTAAATAAAGTAAAATATCATCGGCATATAGATTAATTTTATGTTCTGTTACCCCAGAGTGAATTCCTTGAATCATTCTTTCCTGGCGTATGGCTAATGCAAGCGGTTCAATAAATATTGCAAATAATAAAGGCGACAGTGGGCATCCCTGTCTTGTGCCTCTCTGTAGAGTAAAACTCTTAGATATAATCCCATTAGTAGTAACAGTAGCTTTAGGAGAATCATATAATACTGACACCCAGTGAATAAATGACTTCCCAAAGCCAAATTTATTTAAAACAGCAAAGAGGAAGGACCAGTTAACTTTATCAAAAGCTTTTTCTGCATCCAATGATATAATAACTGCCTTTTTATCATGCCGCTGTGACATACTAATAAGGTTAAAGAGCCTTCTAATATTATTAGTAGAGTGACGCTCTTTAATAAAGCCTGTTTGGTCGCTATGAATGATTGTCGGGATTACTGTTTCTAATCTAGATGTAAAAGCCTTAGTGATAATTTTAATATCAGTGTTAATTAGTGAAATCGGACGGTAACTTGATGGAAGGGTGGGGTCTTTTTCTGGCTTTAATAAAAGTTTAATTGCTGCTGTATTCATGTGTGGGCGTATGTGACCATTAGTTTTAATTTCTGTTACTACTCTTAAGAATAGTGGAGCAAGCATTGACCAGAAGTGCTTTAGAAATATAGCCGGATAACCATCAGGGCCGGGTGCTTTGCCATTTGGCATACTATCTAGAGCACTGTACAACTCGTTTATAGTAAGTGGTGCATCTAACATATCTTTATATTCAGTAGTTACCTGAGGTATACTTAAGCTACTGAGGAATGCCTCAATATGCTCTGGGTTAGGTTTATTAGTTTCTGAGTATAAATTGTGATAATAATTATAAAAAATTTGATTAATTTCTTCTGGTGATTGTGTACATTCACCAGTTGTACCTTTAATAGCCGTTATAAGCGATTTTTCCCGATTACGTTGAAGTTGGTTTGCAAGAAATTTACCTGATTTGTTATTATATTCAAAGTTGTTGTATCTCAATTGTTGTATTATAAACTCTGTCTTTTTAGTTAACATATCGTCTAACTGTATTTTTGTATTTTGTAAGTCAGTCCATATTTGGTTATTTGGGTTTATTGCGTACTCATCCGTCAGTTGTTTAATTTTATCTTCCAAGTCTTTTTCTAATTTTTGATCCTGTTTCTTTTTATAAGATGAATATGATATAATTTTACCTCTAATTACTGCTTTCCCGGTTTCCCAGAGAAGAGCTGGAGATAGGTCTGGAGAGTCATTTATTTCCAAAAAGTCCGCCCATTCTTTTCTTATAATTTTGTCAAATTCTGCGTCGTTTAGTAGTGAGATGTTAAAACGCCATGTAGGTGGTGGTTTAAAGGTATAATCAACTTGTAGGGAAAGGGAGACTGGTGCATGGTCGCTAATAATAATAGGATGTATTTTTGTAACGGTTTTATCAGCAATAGAATTATTTGTAAGAAAAAAATCAATTCTTGAAAAGGACCGGTGCACAGCGGAAAAGAAGGTAAATTCCTTCTTATTTGGGTTTTTAAGTCTCCAGCTGTCGACGAGGCCAAAGTCATCCATATATTCCCCTATTACTTTTGTGGATTGTGATCGCCTTATACATGTTGTTTTATTAGAACGATCTATTAATGGATTTAAGGTTGTGTTAAAGTCTCCTCCAATAATAATAGTAGAGTTCGCTGCTAATTCAAACAGTTTAGAGAAAAATTCATGGAAAAAGGCCGGATCATCATTATTAGGGGCATATAAATTACCGAATGTATATATTTTATTAAATATAGTCACCTGAATAATAATGTATCGGCCCTCTGGGTCTGTTATTGTATTATTTAGAGTAAAGAGTAAATTATTATGTATGAGTATACAGACTCCCCTTTGTCTACTGTTATAAGGGGCAGAGTACGCTTGGCTAAAATTTTTATCAATAAGTAATTTTTCTTCAGATTTTTGTAGGTGGGTTTCTTGTAGGAGGCAAATATCTGCTTTTAATTTTAAGAGATGGTCTAAAGTTTTTATTCTTTTTGCCTGTGAGCGAGCGCCACAAACATTCCAGGAAACCAAAACTAATTTATGCATACAAATAATATAAACACAGTCCTATGTATATATCTGTATAGGCCATTTGCCACCACTGGCATGTTATAGGATAGAATCAAAGTGGTTAGGTGATTTATATAGTTTGTATAAAATATGAGGTAACGTATAAGGCAACATGTAAGGTAATGTGTAAGGTAACGTGTAAGGTAACGTGTAAGGTAACGTGTAAGGTAACGTGTAAGGTAACGTGTAAGGTAACGTGTAAGGTAACGTGTAAGTAAATAAAACCGTGCAAAAACGAGTAGGGCGGTGAAAGTGAGGGAAATTAACAGGGGATTAAACATAACAATACACCAGTAACCCCAGCGAGATTTTTTTTTATTTTATTTTTTATAAATATACTTTAGATATAGTTGTGTATTAATATTATATTTATAATATAGCCTAAACATAATAAGTATTCATGTTTTTGGTTTTATAACCACATATACAGTATATGTATACACCTAGTAATCAAACTAAGTTTAGTTCCACCAATGCTAATTAGAACAGCCAGGGAGTGGAATTGGGGTTCCGGAATAGTTGGCCATCGATATATAACTTATCAACGGCTATCGTAGTCCGCTTACCCTCCTGCCTATTTTGTTTCATTATAGGAAACAGTACCTTTCGCCGCTCATTGATCTCTCTCGGGAATTGATCATTCATTCCAAATGAGGTCCCTTTAAGCTCCCGTCCTTTACTTTTAACAAATAATTTCTGTTTAAAATGTTCAAACTTTGCAATAATAGGACGGGGTTTGTTGCCTCTACGGGCTCCAAGCCGATGTACCCGGTCAAAAGAGATGTTATTTACCGTCTCCTGAGGAATTTTTAATGAATTCGTCATAAATTTTTTTATCTCAACCTCTGGGTTATCAGAGGTATTCTCAGATATACCTGAGAATATTAAATTCTCCCGCATACTGCGGGATTGTACATCTAAAACTGTTTCTTTTAGCGTTTTATTTTCTTTTTTCATAGTTTCCAGCTCGGCTGAAACAGTCGTGAGTGTAGAATGTAACTCGGCATTTTCCTGTTTAAGGACACTTACCTGCTGACTGATAAATTCCATACTTACTTTTAATTCTTTGACGTCCTCGAGGATGAGGCCGAGGACGTCAAGTTTTTTATTTATGGACTCCAGCACACTGACCGAAACGTCCGTAGTGGTGGTGGTTAGGTCGTCCGTGTCCGTCGCTGAATCGTTTTTCCTCTTCTTCGAAGAGGGTTTCTTTGATGGTTTCTCGACGGCAGGATCCTCCATCGCGCAGCTGTAAAAATATCCGTCGATGAAACGTTCAAGGTCCTCCACGTTGGGTGGTATTTCAGATCTGCCGGATGAAAAAGAGAGAAGAGAAAATGCAAGATATATGATGGTTAAATTTGGATTAGTTTAGTATATTAGAGCTAGTTCTATCTTAGCAGCAGGACGCCGCCATGTTAGGGTTTCTGGTCTCGCTGTAGGTCTCGCGATAGTCACAGCATCTCGTGAGCCCTCCGGCTTCTGCTGAAATGTCATCATCTGGAAATGTCATGGGAGGGTGTGTTTTGTATCAGTCAGAGCCTTTTCCTCACCAAGACCAGTGTTTCAGTTGTGGCCGTTCTGGACACTGGGCAAATGCCTGCCGGCAGTTCCCACGTGTGCGTGGGCGGGGGAGGCGTCAACAGAGAGGACGAGGCTCCTACCGGCAAAGGGGACGTGGCTCATGGGGCCCTTCCACACGCCCGGCTGCGTCACAACAACATTACGCTCCTGTGCCTTACCAACAGCTCCTGCCGCCACCTGGTGGACAGTTTCCGCAATGACTGGATCCTGAATTCACATGTCATGGCATGCAGGAGCCAATGATTGACATGACGGTAGGCGGGACTGTTTTTTCATTTATGGTAGATACTGGAGCTCGACATTCTACCATTATGAAATTGCCACCTGACAGTACGCTCACCACGGATGGTATTTCGCTCGTTGGATTTAAGGGAGAACAGACTGTTTTGCATATGACATCTCCGATTCACACACAGTGCTTCTCACAGACTTTTTTGCACGAATTTGTCTATGCTCCGAATTGTCCTGTGAATCTTTTGGGAAGGGATCTTCTCATAAAAACTGCTCCATTGATCCAGTGTGGACCGGACGGAATTACACTTCAGTTCCCAGACGGACACACTCATCACTGTAATGATGAATCCGCATCCAACGTCTCCACCCAGCTTGCAGTGATGCCTCAAAACGCCATGACATGCACCCCTGCTGACATCTACTGGGCAAAGGTTGACACTGATTCTTCCGGCTGGAGGGACGCTGAGAACTTTTGGAAGCTATGGTCTTCTTGGATGGACGGGCCCTCACCGGGTAACTGAAAGAACGTCTTGTGCAGTGCGCTTGCATAAGAAGGGGGACACCTGGTACCACCTGTCATCTACCAGGCCGGCCGGGACACCTGCTGGCTCAGCAATCCGACCTGCGATCACCGGATGTCCTGACCTGGGAGCCACGTCAGCTGAATCCGTGCCCGGTTCCGGAGCTGCCGTTTGAGGACATCAGTCAACGAAGATCAAGATCAAGTGCCTTTTCTTGGGCAATCATTCCATGAACAGTCACATTTTCGGGCAGAATAATCCCAGGTGACAAATCGAAGAATTTGGGTAGTCTACCCCAAATTCTTAAAGAAGAGACGAACTATTGCGACACTCTTCATTCAACAAAGACCTTCAAAGAACTTTATCACGAGATGGCTTCAAAGCAGAAACATATATCCGTCTGCTGTATCGCGACATTTCTTTTCATGTTGACTTGGTATTTTTGTCAGCCTTTTGACACAACTTTGAACGCAATTACAACGTATCGTATTAAGCGAAGTATTAAGTCTACATATAATCCCTGGGTCACATTCTGGACTTATGATAAATCAATTGCTGTGACAGTTGCTCCAAATACAAACACTTCTGTTAAAATTCCTATTAAATCCTTAAAGGGATTTGGTAGGGGGAGACAGACTAAGGGGGAAGATTGGATAAATTACTGGTGGTATCTGACAGGTCATGTACAACGAGATTGGAATGCTCTAATAACAACACAGGATGGAAGATACTGGCGTCCGGGAACTAGTGAGGAGGCAGTCTTCTTTAGCAAAAGAATAACATTGCGTAATATGGGGGGGGCGACTCTATATGAACTTCATTTTTCCAGAAGGTAAATTACGGTCGCCTAACACAACAATTGATAACGCCTCCTGTTTTGGATTTCTGTTGTGGGCCTGGTTCTCCGGACATGACCCATATTTCCCCATTTTAGTATGCGTAAATAAAACAATGAGTAATTTAGAACAGCCAAAAATGACTAACTACACAATGGAGAGCGGAGTGAAGGCGGTCAGCGTACCAACTGAGGGAATAGTTGAGAGGTTTCGGGTTACAAAAGGATTTTCCGGGGGCAGTAACAATTGGCTATTATTGGCGAACGAAGCGGCTCGAGCCTCTGATAAAAACAACTGTGGTATGTGTAGGTCCGCGTCCTTTATTGAGAATCATTCCGGCTAAAATAGATGATCACTGTGTAATGGAACTAATGAATAAGGCTGTCCCCAATGTCAAATGCTCGAAATGGGATAAGGTGTATCCCCTCGTCGATTGGCAGAAAACTAAACCAGTATTTTCAAACACAGTTGCAAATGGTAATTTTACATGTATTAAAATGACAGGTACTGGAGAACAGTTGGGGGGACTAAATTACATCACTCAGTGCGTGGCAATAGTAGATGTGGGACAGAAGTTCCAACCACGATCCAGGGCGGACATATACTGGTGGTGCGGTGATAACAGAATATTTGATAAGTTGCCTTTAAATACAAAAGGATATTGTGCCCTCATAACCCTTCTCATGCCAGTACAAATCTACCCCATCTCTATTGATAACCTGTTACAAATGATTGATAATTGGGAACCAAAACCTCCTTCTTTTCAGAGGACCAAACGACAGTCTTGGCAAGAGCAGAATGTTCCCACCTACATTGATGCAATTGGAGTACCAAGAGGTGTGCCAGATGAATACAAATTAACTGATCAAGTACTCTCAGGATTCGAATCTGTAATTTGCTGGTGGTGCACCATAAACAAAAATGTAGATAGAATTAATTATATACATTATAATGTACAAAGGCTAGGAAATTGGACTCAGTCTGGCTTTGAGGCTGTACGCGGCCAGTTAGCCGCCACATCTTTGATGACATTCCAAAATCGAATTGCACTAGATATGTTACTGGCAGAAAAGGGCGGAGTTTGCTCAATGTTTGGAGATCAGTGTTGCACTTTTATTCCTAACAATACTGCTCCAGATGGAAGTCTGACAATTGCAATTGAAGGACTGCGAACACTCAATAAGAAAATGAAAGAGCAATCCGGTGTAGATACTTCTATATGGGATAATTGGATGAATGTGTTTGGCCGCTATAAAGCTTTGATTTCCTCAATTTTGATATCTGCGGCTGTTTTCACTGCATTATTAACGATTTGTGGATGTTGCTTAATACCGTGTATTCGTTCTCTCTGCCAAAGACTTATTACCACTGCTATTGAAAAACATGATGTACAAAATAAGTCCTCTCATATGATGGTGGCTTCTGCTAAACCATACGTGTCTTCTATCGCATCCAATGAGAGGGACGAGGATCCTGCTGGCATCTTTTTGTAAATTTTTTTGTTTTGGGCTCTTTTGAGAGCCCAATTGAAGGAATGTTAACTCTGTTAACATTTTTACTGTTTTACTTTATATTTTAACCATTTTGTATTTAGTTATAGCTGTGTAGATGTAGGTATAATTATGTTAACTCAGTATGGCTCAAAGAATAGAATGGCATTCTTATCTGTCTTAGATTTATGAGAGGAGAAGGGCAAACGGGGTCTTTCCATCCGCTATTTGGAGGATAGTATATGGTGTCTGGTACCTGTCTCTGTCGAAAGAGACAGGCTGATGTATGATTGTTTTTCTCTAATCTGATTTATACCTATGGGAACTCGGAGAGGGAGTAGAGAGGGATTTTTCTGGTATTTACTGATGTCAACAAATGTACTGTGGGCTGACTTTTCTATGAACCCTCTTTTGAATAAATAATGATGTGGGCTGGAGAGAAGACACACATTTGAACAGAGCACTGCTTGGGTGACTTCAATTGTGTGATCAGAAGCTTCTGAAAACATTTACCTTTGCAAGGGGACTTCTTCACCAGGATCTCACCATTCAGTTAATTGAACACGCAAAGAGTACAATACTTAATATTGTCTACTCTAACACTAGCCACCACAAAAAAGGAGACGCGTTTTGTTAGCGACTAATAGGCTCAGCAGACGCCAAGTGTGAGCATAGTGTGTCGCCGATATCGTGAATATGTGTGCTGCAACGAACGTGACGTGCGAAAAAGAGCTTTGTGGAGCACAGGAGGTGAACGAGCGACAACGTCAGCTGCTGGACGCTGTGTGCAAGAGGAGCAGCCACATCCTCCCAACATAAATAAAGAGGGGCAGCTGCCACTATACATTAAAGAGGAGGAGGAGGAGTTCACAGAGTTGCCCGGGACTGTTCAGTCACTTGTACACAGCACTAAGCGATTGTTCCTTTTTTTCTTTTTCTTTTTTACACGCTGAGGCAAATCGGTTGTTTCTACACACAAATATGTACATACTGAAGAGGGTCTTCTGCCCAGATTTAGTCATAACTGTTTTAATTTATTTATTTCCTCAGTAGAACTTTTATCTGCGGATGTGTCTTTGTGAGTGATGTCGCAATTTCTGCCAAGTGTCTGTAATCAATTATGTGTTTAAAATCTTATCGTCATGACTGGGATCTCATCAATTTCCACAACAATGGGCCATTGTCTGTGGTTCAAGTGTCTGTAATCAATGATGTTTTTAAAGTCTTATCTCATGTCCGGTGAACTCCAGGTGGACTGTTTGGAACCGCCCTTCAAGATAGTATAAAAAAGTTCTAAGTGTCTGTAATCGACACACTTGCGAGAGACTCCCACCATTGCTGGGAGCTCGCTTGTGTCCGGAATATTCTGTAAAATAAATCCTTCGAAGGACCTGTTCACCGATCTCCAGTCTGTATTCAGAAAATCAACATTCTCTCTACCCAAAAAACAACATACACGCGGAAGACAAAGGAGTCTTCTAACAATCCATACACATACGTTTTCCCGGCTTTGTTATTACTGCGCTCACGTGGCCCATGTGATAATCCTAAATATAAAATACATAACCTCACAATAAAGTGAATTTACCAAACCTTGTGTCTCTTGTGTCCCGCAGGCGTCGGTGAAATATATCTTCAGGAGTCAGACTTCCTCTCCAGGTTAAAGAAGAGGAGCAGCCACACCCTCCCAACAAAAATAAAGAGGAGCAGCTGCCACTATACATTAAAGAGGAGGAGGAGGAGTTCACAGAGTTGCCCGGGACTGATGTCCATTTGAAGTCTAAAGATGAATGTCTATATGAAAACAACAAAGGGGCGGAGCCTTCAAGCAGCAGCTCAAGACAACTGATAACAACTGAAGATGATGAGGACCACCGTGGAGGATCACAAGCAGACAGCCGGTTAGCTCTAATGTCAGATGCTGAAGACGCGTCACACTCTTCTCACACTGATGGCGAACAGTCTGACGGTGACATGACATGTAACACTGACAGCAAACGTTGGAAATGTTCTCTATGTAAACAAACTTTTGGCAGCAACTTTCATTTGAGAAGACATATGATTAGCCACACTGGTGAAAAACCTTTTCCCTGCTCAGTTTGTGGTCAAAGTTTCTCTGACAGGCAGAAATTAAAAATGCACACAATAACCCACACCGGAGAGAAGCCTTTTGCCTGCTCAGTTTGTGGTCAAATATATTCAAGTAATGCCAAAGCTAAGAGGCACAGGTGTGCTGGTGAGAATAGCCGTGATGAATGAAGCTTGATATTAACTCATTTATGGATCGACTTAAAATGGTGCAGAAATCCTGTCTACCGCTGAATGAACGAAGGATCTGTGTACTTGCATTGTATATTGTATGTGTCTTGACTTAACCCTGTTATATGCGTATATTTCTTCTTCTTGTGCTGGGTCTGCTACAGACATCAGTGATCATGGCCCTCCATGCCTCTCTGTCATCCGTTTTCCTAATAAATTCGCTAATGGGGTTCTTCCGTGTTGCAAAGTTATTTAAGTTGTCTGTATATTTTGCCGCCTTCTGTTTTTTTTTTACTCCACATATCTTGCCACGTTTAATTTGTTTTGCCATGATATTCTTTGCAGAAATATACCTATAGTAGGCTGCAATTACTTTATATAGGGGCAAACAATTCTTTAACAGATTCATGCAGGCAATTAATATTATTCTCTCGCGGCAGCCACTAAGCTGGCAGAGCCAGACTGGATGCCGGCCACATCTATATTGCACTTTGCCCTATAAAGCCTTTATTAAATAGGGATGCTGAGGGGTGGAAATCAGTAAAAGGCCAATTAAATAAAATGGGTCAGGGGGATAAACAGTGGCACAGAGCTCCTGGTTGGGCCCTCCTACAAAGACAAACATTGTTTCTTGCATTGTGTAACTGAATGCATCCATCCATCTACCGCTTATCCCATTATTATAATACTTAAATAATAATAATGAAGGTAAATATAGATAAAAGACTCTTGATAGGAGAATTGTATTCAATTAAGTAAACAGGTCATACCTTTTGGACAATGCTCCCTCCCAAATGCTACCTTGCTTCCGGGGTGTTGCGCAGATGCCGGTAGGCTGAAATGGAGCCCTAATTGTATGTGAGAGATATCAGCGGGTAGTAAACTTATGACAGGTAATTTTATTATATGCTTACCGTCTTGACGGATTCCCTGCTACTTTGAGCAGCTTACTCGACAGGCGTCTAGATTCTCTTGTGCAATATGTTGGGCGTCTTCGTGTCTGTGGCTATGTGGCCACATGCGCACCTGCAGCAATCAATGTGGGATCTCACGGGCGCCACTCCTTCCTTTCCCCAGGTCCCAGAGCCCCTATAATGTTCCCTCGGGTCCTCAAGCCCACCATTTTACGCACGCACACACACACCTATATTTAGAGGTCATGAAACTGTTGTAACTCTTCTTGTTTTCGCTTTAGGAATACAGCTTTATTTTTACGTGTCATAAGTGCTCAGGTTCGTGGATGCGCTGCTCTTGCGCTGATTAGCAATTTTGTTGAGGTGCACGATTTTACAGCTTTAAAACAACGCTGTACAGGTACTACACGTGTTTCTTATTCGTCCAAATGCAGTTTTGATGTGTCCCTTTTGTTCTCCTGGTAAATATATCGTTCCGCGTGATATTTTTGTTTATTATTACATCATGGTTTTCCCCGGCAATGAGATTTGTCCAGCTGGAGTTGCCGTAGGTTTCACGTGACTTTGATACTCCGTTCCAGGCCGCTTTGGCGTAGACACGCACGCTTTCGCGCTTCGCTATATAATCCTTCTTGATTTCTGACTGAATGGACTTAAACATCGACACTGTGCGTGCGTCGCTACTTTAGAGAAGTCAAACATAATTGCTACATTTCGTGTCTGCTTACATTCGTATCAGGCGGTGCTCGTCAACATCTCTCAGCCCTGTTTTGCTTAGCTTGCTAGTGTTAACATTGTGAAAAAATTTTACTTTTTCAATTTATATCTTAACCGTTTTGATTTTAGTTAGAGCTGTGTAAAAATAAGAAAACAGTTTATTAAATTTTACTCATGTATAGTGCCTTTGTTTAGTCCCTGGGAAATACATGTCTAATAAGGTTTATTTTCTTATCTAAAGGAGTATATGTCTGAAAACGTACGCAGAGTTCTGTCCATAAATTATCCGGTCCAGGAGGTGCCGGGACCAATCATTTTCCTACATCTGGAGTGGACTAAGATACGAGCTGAAGATTTATTATCTGTTTTTGTATTTCACTGTTACCACAAGGACAGGAGACAGGAGGGGGAGACTATTTTCTGTAAACATTGTTTTTGTATAAGTTGGGATGAGTCCAGAAGGAGGACATATTTCAAGACCACTTCTGATTCAGTAAGGGTCCTGAATGACTTTAGAAATTTCTAAATAAAATCTCTTGCAAGAAAGCCTCTTCACTTGATCTCAACTTTGAATTTTATTTCAACACGCAAGAAAACAGAGAATGTTTTCTATCAGATGGTGACGCCCGACATTTTGACGATTACAGGCTGCGGCGTTCACGGACGGGCGGAACTTCTAGGCGCCTAAATAATTAATTACGGTAAGTAGAGACGTTTATCCACGTAGGGAAGTTCTGTCTGTTTGGGACCGCTGCAACCGGTTTTCGTCTTCTAAATTGTCTAAATTTTACATGAGGTCTGAGTGAACAGGTATTAGTAGAGTTTGAAGTAGTTCGCTTAACGAAGGGACGCGAAGTCCTTGATTTGGGATTTTACTACGACATTGAACTATACACGTACGTGGTGACGAGGTCATTGTTTACGGAAGTACCGTCACGTTGGTTTATGTGCAGCTGAAGAAGCATTAAGAATTTTAAGATATACAGGTTGAAGCAAGCGGTTTTATTTTGTTTTTGGGACGGGAGTCTCACCGCTGTGAAGAAATTGATGGCTCATGATGGTTATTTTATGAATTTTGAGAGGAAAACGGATAGACGCGGGGGTTTATTACGCTGCCGCTAAGAAATCTAGAGATCATGATGGTTATTTTATGAATTTTAAGAGGTACAGGTTGACATAGGGCTTTATTACGCTACTACTAAGAAATCGCTGGATCCGGATATAAGTTATTTTTTATTATTTTTAACGAAGGCACGTTGTATTTTGTGAAGTGTGTCCGTGCGCTTCGGAGGTATTTCCTGTTTCGTACTGTACTTGTTATGTGTGTCCGTGTTCTTCGGAGGCGTTTCATGTTTGTCTGTATTTGTTAAATGTGTCAGGGTTTTTTTCGGAGTTATTTCTTTTATCTGTGGTTAATTTTATTAGTTTGTTTATTTTTTGAGGGGAGGAACGAGTAACGTTGTCAAATAAATTTAACCTATTGAACTATCATACTACAAGTGAGACGTCACTGAATTGATAAATATTAATACGACTTGGATATAATAATAACTAAAGAGGTGAATAATTAAAATAAATAATGGAGGGCGGTTTTGACCGCGACACCGAATGGTTTGACCTAAAAGTACTTCCGGTTCATAGTCGGAACTTATTCTTGGATGTACAAGTTAAGAATGCTTCCGAGGTTTCAGTCGGAGCCATGCCCGAAAAACATCGACGTAAAATGAAAGTACTATTGAATGATTGGATGACGGCTTGCTGTGAAAAAGGTTGGTTTCCACCGTTGACATCCGCGGTTTGCTTGATATCTTTGATGAAAGCGGTGGAATTGGCATGCGTGAAAAAATGGCAATCGCTGGACGAAATGGTACGAGAGACTTTTGTATTTTCTTTAAATGGTAGAAGAGTCAGACGAAATTGTAAAAAAGTTGATCGAATGATGATTAATGCTAGCATGTTGGCTTTGGGCAGTTCCGTTAAAATCGCTCGGATGGCTATGATAGAAGCTGGTGATGACAAAGTGGCTGATTTTGATGCTAAACTAACAGCTCCACCGGCGTATGCTGAGCCGCTCACGGGAAATATGTTTGAAGCTATAAACCCGTTTACTGAATCACCATACAAGACTGCTATTCAGACGTTGCAAAATTTGCAGGCGCCTATATTGACTGTAAATGGCGGTAATCTCAATGTGGATTGGAATGGTGAAAATTGTGATGCGAATCCTCGACCGCATCGATCTGTTTTGCAGGCCGCGGCTGACGGCTTGGCAGCTAGCGTAAACGCCTCTGTGAAACAATTGGAGGAAAAATTCAACGAAATATTGGCTATGAAGGATGACCCGCAGAAAAAAATTTAACCAGGCTAGAGCTTTCGGTATGGAACTGACTAGACACGCTGAAGTGCCCCAGGTAGTTTGCAGCAAATGGCGTACAATTCTTTCTTGCTTTGAAAAAGCTGCAGACGACGAATTGACAGAACAAAACCGTTTATAAAAAGGCGGAACGAGACGAATTGTTTCGGCAACGTGAACGTGACATGACTAATGAAGCTTCTAATGCATTGGCGAATAGCTATCAAATTGTAGAAATTCAAAAAAAGCTAGCTGATCTAACATGTGCCGTTGGGGATGTTATGGGAATACGTGACACTAGTGCGACCGACAGACTCCCAGACAGTACTCCTAAAAAACCTGCGACTCGTTCTAAAGTAGGTTTGCAAGCACCCATGTTAGCGAAAGTTGATCCAGCCACCGGGAATTCGGCTACCGTGTATAAGCCTTATTTGCCTTCTGACTTGAGCGTACTTTTGCATAATCTTCCCCCACTGCCAGCGGGGGGTGAAAACTGGCTGAGGTCTCTGCAGAGAGAGGTGACAGGTCAGATTTTAACTGCGGGAGATGTGCGTGCACTCTTAACGCAGGCATGCCCTCTCTCTCAACTTGAAGTGCTGATGACAAATTCAGGAATATCATCTTTAATGGATGGTGAGGCACTATCACGTGACAATTATTTAACGCTGTTTGAAGCGCTTGGCGGGTTGTTCCCACTCCCGGAAGTTGTCATATCTGACTTGGATGTTTGCTCCAAAAGCTGATGAGGAGGCTGCGGCGTTTATTGACCGAGCTCTTGTGGAATATTCGTTGAAAACTGAAAGGAGTCCCTAGGTCTGTTGTGCAGGCCATGGAGGTGAATCCCGATTTGCTTGATCTGATCACGCCAGGTGGTTGTCTCATCTTAAACATCATCTGAGAAGGTATGCGAAAGATATTGATTCAAAAACTGAAAAACATAGGAATACTGAATTACAATTGGCAACTAGAAACATTTCCGCGGAAATTTTGAATGGGCCTGCTGACTCTTTTAAATGAGCTGAACAGTTTAAAATTTAAACCATTGAAATTGGTCAAGAAATGTGGAAGTTAACCATAATCAACAAAGTATTACTACCCCTTTAAGAAACATGCATATTCACGCACACACATTTGATTTGAACTAACATTGAAATGAGCTGAACAGTTTAAAATTTAAACCATTGAAATCGGTCAAGAAATGTGGAAGTTAACCATAATCAACTAAAAGTATTACTGCCCCTTTAAGAAACATTCACGCACACACATTTGATTTGAACTAACATTGAAATGAGCTGAACAGTTTAAAATTTAAACCATTGAAATCGGTCAAGAAATGTGGAAGTTAACCATAATCAACATCAACTAAAAGTATCTTACTGTCCCTTTAAGAACGCATACACATTTGATTAACTTGAGTGTTGGGAGACGTCACGCACCAACATTCCATTGATTTTGTATAGGATACGCACACCTCAAACAAAAGCCTCTCACGACTTAACGGTTAAAGATGCAGATTCCAGAAATGGCTCGTTAGAACGGCAAGGGTTTGGGGAACGCGAGCATGTTCTCAGTTTTTTAATCGGATGAAAAATGACCAAATGAGAGCAGGTTGAAAACTTATGATTGATCGAAAAGGAAGAGGGAAAAACGCCAAAATTAACATGGAAAAAGAGGCGAAATAGTCCGACTTCTCCTCGCTTAAAGTGAAAATAAAGTTACTAAATGACACCTTAGCCAAATAATGTCAGAAACTAGACACTTGTGGCTACAAAATGTGCGAATTTGATGTCTAGTGAGCAAAGATTGTGGCCATGGTGACGAGTTGAAGTGAAACTTGGAAATGCAACTATTCCAGACATCATGTTCCAGATTTCGCGGAACTGACTCATTCTCTCAGACAATTAGTGAATGAAAAAGGAATGAGAAACCTGTCACATGCTCTTAATTGGACTCCAGCTGCTGAGAACTCTTTTGTTCTGCTGAAACAGTTTTTGTCATCAGCTGCGGCTCTTGTCGTCCCTGATTACACTAAAATGTTCTTCCTGGATGTTTCTGAAAAATCCATCAGTGTTTCGGCTGTTCTTTTTCAGAAGGGGGAAAATGGTAATAGACATGTTTGCCTTTATGCATCAACACCTCTTGAAAAATATGAACAACGTCATCCTCTGTGTGCAGCTTTTGCTTCAAAGAACAGAAATAGTGGCTGTGACAACGGCATTAAAAATAGCAAAAGATAAGATTGTGAACATTTACACGGTTATGCGTATGTAGTGATACATACAGCCATAAAAGAATGGCAAAGAAATGACTTCATGACTGCTTCAGGGACGCCTATCAAACACCATCAAGACATCTTTGATTTGAAAGACGCCTTACTACTGCCTAAAGCAGTAGCTGTGATAAAATGTAAAGGACATTCAAAAAATAATGATTTTGTGTCAGTAGGAAATGATTCGGCAGACAAGGCGGCAAAACAAGCAGCGGGTTACAGCCCAACATTACAATTGATGGTGAGTGAAGGTGAATTAGGACAAGAAATAACCACAGAAACAATTAAGCTGTGGCAGGAGAAGGCCAGTCCGGAAGAACAAAGTGTGTGGCTGTCAAAAGGAGGTCAAAAGGATGGAGCAGGTATATGGCAGAAACAAGGTAAATATATCCCATCGCAGAAACAATTAAAAAAACTGATTTCTGAAGCCCATGGACTGTGCCATGTTGGTACAGAGGAAATATTGAGACGACTGCGCAATTGCTGGCATCCTTACATGAGACAAATTGTTAAAAGTGAACTGCAGGACTGCAGTGTTTGCAATAAATTTAACAGTATGCCTACATCTAAACCTACTCCGGGCACTCACGATCCAGAAGTGACTGCCCCGGGACAGGTAATTTCAATGGATTTTACTGACATGATAAGACCAGTGGAAGGATACCGATAATTGTTGTTAATTGTGGACTCCTTTTCCAGATGGCCTGAGGCATATCAATGCAAATCTGAAACAGCAGAGGTCGTGGTAAAACATTTGATTAATCATTACATACCATCACATGGGTTTCCCAGAAAAATTAGATCAGACAATGGAACGCATTTCAAAAACAAACATCTACAGGAAGTAGAAAAAGCATCGGGGCCAAGACATACATTCGGGTCAGTTTATCATCCCCAATCCCAAAGACAGGTTGAGCGAATGAATAGAAATATTAAAGAAAAATTTGCTTAAGCACTGGCCTCGTCAAATTTGAATTGGCTACAAGCTCTTCCTATTGCATTAATGAATGTGTGAATGTCACTAAACTCAGCCAAAGGCCGGACTCCGTTTGAAGGTCACAAAAACAGACCATTTCCGGCTCCTGTTGCACCGCTGGGTGAGTCGCACATTGCAGGACCTCCAGTACTCAAACAGTTAGCATCTATGTTCTCCAAGCTAACAAAAAAGTGTCCAGATGCGCCTTTAGAAATAAATGATTGTGAATATGTGTGGTTAAAAGTGACTAAAAGAAAATGGTCTGCTCCTAGATGGACCGGACCCCACAAGGTCACGGAGAGAACGTCTTGTGCAGTGCGCTTGCATAAAAAGGGGGACACCTGGTACCACATCTCGTCTACCAGGCCCGCCGGATCCGCCTCTGGCTCAGCGATCCCACCACCTGCGGACCAACGGACGACCCGACCTGAGGGCCACGTCTGCTGATCCAGTGATCCAGTGCCCGGTTGTCGAGCTGCCGTTTCAGAGGACATCATTCAACGGAGATTGAGTCAAGTGCCCTTTTTCTGGGCATCATTCCACGAAGAGTCACATTTGCGGGCAGAATAATCCCGGTGACCAATCCTTGCATCCCTGGCAGTTGACCAGGATCCTGACAAAAAACTAACACGCCACTCTTTTCATTCAACAAAGAACTTCATCACGAGATGGCTTCGAGGCGGTAACACATCTCCAAACGCTGTTACATCACGACACTTTTTCTCATGTTGATGTTGATGCTGATATGGTATTTCTGTAACCCCCTTGCTCCAACTTTGAGCGTAACTGCAACACATCGTATTAAGCGAGGTATTGATTCTCCACGCATTCCCTGGATCATATCCTGGACTTATGATAACTCAATTGCTGTGATAGTGGCTCCAAACACAAACACCTCTGTTAAAATTCCAATTAAATCTTTGAAGGGATTTAGGAGAGGGAAGCAGACAAAAGGGGGGGACTGGGTGAAATACTGGTGGTGTTTGACAGGACATTTACGGCGAGACTGGAGTGCTTTGATAACCACCCAGAACGGACGATACTGGCCTCCGGGAACTAGCGAGGAGGCAATTTTCTTTAGCAAAAGGATAACATTGCGTAAAATGGGAGGTTGACTCGATTTGACCTTTGCTCTTCCTGATGGAAATATATGGCCGCCTAATGCAACTCTATATAACACCTCCTGTTTTGGGCTATTGTTATGGGCATGGTTTTCCGGACCTGATCCATATTTTCCCATTTTTGTTTGTGTAAATAAGACTATGAGTAAGTTAGAACAACCAAAAATGACTAAATACACGATGGAAACCGGGGTAGAGGCTGTCAGCGTACCGATTGATGGTGTAGTTGAGTGGTTCCGTGTTATGACAGGATTGTCCGGCAGCAGTAACAATTGGCTACTGCTGGCTCGTGCCTCTGAAAAAAACTGTGTGGTATGCGTGGGACCACGACCTTTACTGAGAGTAATCCCTGCTAATATAGAGGATCACTGTGTAATGGAACTTATGAATAAGACTGTCCCCGATGTCAAATGCTCTCAATGGGATAAGGTGTATCCCCTCGTAAATTGGCAGACAACTAAACCAATATTTTCAAAAAAAGTTGCGAATGGTAATTTTTCATGTATTAAAGTGACGGGTACTGGAGAACAATTGGGAGAACTAAATCACATCACTCACTGCATTTCGGCAATAGATGTGGGACAAAAGTTCCAACCGCGATCCAGGGCGGATATTTGGTGGTGGTGTGGTGATAGCAGAATATTTGATAAGTTGCCTTTGAATACAAGAGGATATTGTGCTCTCATCACCCTCCTCCTGCCAGTACAAATCTACCCCACCTCTGTTGATAACCTTCTACAAATGATTGATAATTGGGAACCAAAATCTCCTCCTCCTTTTCAGAGAACCAAACGGTATTCTTGGCAAGAGCAGAATGTCCCCACCTACATTGATGCAATTGGAGTACCAAGAGGTGTGCCAGATGAGTACATATTAATTAAAATCGAATTGCACTAGATATGTTGCTGGCAGAAAAGGGCGGAGTTTGCTCAATGTTTGGAGATCAGTGTTGCACTTTTATTCCTAACAACACTGCACCAGATGGAAGTTTAACCATTGCAATTGAAGGACTGCGGACACTCAATAAGAAAATGAAAGAGCATTCCGGTGTGGATACTTCTGTATGGGATAATTGGATGGAAGTATTTGGGCGCTATAAAGCTTTAGTTTCCTCAATTTTGATATCTGTTGCTGTTTCCGCTGCTTTGTTAACCACGTGCGGGTGTTGCTGTATTCCATGTATTCGTTCTCTTTGCCAAAGAATTATTACCACTGCTATTGAAAAACAGGACGTACAAAATAAGTCGTCTTATATGATGGTTGATTCTGCTAACCCATTCATGCCCACTATTGCATCCAATGTGGGGGATGAAGATCCTGCTGGTATTTTCCTCGAAAAAAAAAAAAGTTAAAATGTTTATTGTGGGCTCTTTCGAGCCCAATTGAAGGAATGTTAACATTGTGAAAATATTTTACTGTTTCAATTTATATCTTAACCGTTTTGATTTTAGTTAGAGCTGTGTAAGAAAACAGTTTATTCAATTTTACTCATGTATAGTGCCTTTGTTTAGTCCCTGGGAAAGAAATGTCTAATAAGGTTTCTGTTCTTATCTAAAGGAGTATATGTCTGAAAATGTACGCAGAGTTCTGTCCATAAATTATCCGGTCCGGAAATCCGGAAATTTCCAAATAAAATCTCTTGCAAGAAAGCCTCTTCACTTGATCTCAACTTTGAGTTTTATTTCAACACGCAAGAAAACAGAGAACGTTTTCTATCACTAGCCACCACAAAAAAAGGAGACGCGTTTTGTTAGCGACTAATTGGCTCAGCAGACGCCAAGTGTGAAAATAGAGTGTCGCCGATATCGTGAATATGTGTGCTGCAACGAACGTGACGTGCGAAAAAGAGCTTTGTGGAGCACAGGAGGTGAACGAGCGACAACGTCAGCTGCTGGACGCTGTGTGCAAGCAGCCTCGTGTTGTGTTGAACAGAGCAGGTTTGTCTCTTGCTTAATCAATACTTTCAAACAATATTTATTCATTTATTTTGAGAGGAATCTTCATCCGGCCACTTTGTTACCTTACGTTTACAGTTTTTGTCTGTCGCTTTGGTACATTACTTAGATTTTAATTGAATTTCTCAGAACTGCTTTTTCAATTTTCACATCGCTGTGTCACTTGTACACAGCACAAAGCCATTGCTTTTTTTTTTTTTTTTTACTAGCTGAGGCAAATCTGTTGTTTCTACACACACACGTACATACATACATACACATCTACACACGTATGTTTTCCCGGCTTTGTTATTATTGCGCTCGCGTGGCCCATGTGATAATCTTAAATATAAAATACATAACCCCACAATAAAGTAAATTTACCAAACCTTGTGTCTCTTGTGTCCCGCAGACGTCTGTGAAATATATCTTTGTCCTGAGCGGCAGGAGTCAGACTTCCCTGGCGTGAAAGAGGAGGACAAACTGGAGCCTCTGCAGGTTAAAGAAGAGGAGCAGCCACACCCTCCCAACATAAATAAAGAGGAGCAGCTGCCACTATACATTAAAGAGGAGGAGGAGGAGGAGGAGGAGGAGGAGGAGGAGGAGGAGGAGGAGGAGGAGTTCACAGAGTTGCCTGGGACTGATGTCCATTTGAAGACTAAAGATGAATGTCTATATGAAAACAACAAAGGGGCGGAGCCTTCAAGCAGCAGCTCAAGACAACTGATAACAACTGAAGATGATGAGGACCACCGTGGAGGATCACAAGCAGACAGCCGGTTAGCTCTAATGTCAGATGCTGAAGACGCATCACACTCTTCTCGCACTGATGACAAACAGTCTGACGGTGACGTGACATGTCACACTGGCAACAAATGTTGGAAATGTTCTCTATGTAAAAAATCTTTTGGCTGCAACTTTCATTTGAGAAGACGTATGATTAGCCACACTGGTGAAAAACCTTTTGCCTGCTCAGTCTGTGGCCGACGTTTCTCGTACAAATCAAGCTTAAAAGTGCACACAAGAACCCACACTGGAGAGAAGCCTTTTGCCTGCTCCGTTTGTGGTCAATGTTTTACTCAAAAAGGAATCTTAAAAATGCACACAAGAACCCACACTGGAGAGAAGACTTTTGCTTGCTCGGTTTGTGGTCAAAGTTTCTCTGACAGGCAGAAATTAAAAAGGCACACAAGAACCCACACTGGAGAGAAGCCTTTTGCCTGCTCCGTTTGTGGTCAATGTTTTACTCAAAAAGGAATCTTAAAAATGCACACAAGAACCCACACTGGAGAGAAGCCTTTTGCCTGCTCCGTTTGTGGTCAAAGATATTCAAGTAATGCCAAAGCTAAGAGGCACAGGTGTGCTGGTGAGAATAGCCGTGATTAATGAAGCTTGATATGAACTCATTTATGGATCGACTTAAAATGGTGCAGAAATCCTGTCTACCGCTGAATGAACGAAGGATCTGTGTACTTGCATTGTATATTGTATGTGTCTTGACTTAACCCTGTTATATGCGTATATTTCTTCTTCTTGTGCCGGGTCTGCTACAGACATCAGTGATCATGGCCCTCCATGCCTCTCTGCCATCCGTTTCCCTAATAAATTTGCTAATGGGGTTCTTCTTCCGTGTTGCAAAGTTATTTAAGTTGTCTGTATATTTTGCCGCCTTCTGTTTTTTTTTACCCCACATATCTTGCCACGTATATTTTGTCTTGCCATGATATTCTTTGCAGAAATATACCCTTAGTAGGCTGCAATTACTTTGTATAGGGGCAAACAATTCTTTAACAGATTCACGCAGGCAAACAATATTATTCTCTCTCGGCAGCCACTAAGCTGGCAGAGCCAGACTGGATGCCGGCCACATCTATATTGCACTTTGCCCTATAAAGCCTTTATTAAATAGGGATGCTGAGGGGTGGAAATCAGTAAAAGGCCAATTAAATAAAACGGGTCAGGGGGATAAACAGTGGCACAGAGCTCCTGGTTGGGCCCTCCTAGAAAGACAAACATTGTTTCTTGCATTGTGTAACTGAATGCATCCATCCATCTACCATTTATCCCATTATTATAATACTTAAATAATAATAATGAAGGTAAATATAGATAAAAGACTCTTGATAGGAGAATTGTATTCAATTAAGTAAACAGGTCATATATTTTAGACAATGCTCCCTCCCAAATGCTACCTTGCTTCCGGGGTGTTGCGCAGGTGCCGGTAGGCTGGAATGGAGCCCTAATTTTATGTGAGAGATATCAGCGGGTAGTAAATTTCTGACAGGTAATTTTATTATATGCTTACCGTCTTGACGGATTCCCTGCTACTTTGAGCAGCTTACTCGACAGGCGTCTAGATTCTCTTGTGCAATATGTTGGGCGTCCTCGTGTCTGTGGCAATCAATGTGGGATCTCACGGGCGCCACTTCTTCCTTTCCCCAGGTCACAAACCCACTATTTTACGCACGCGCACACAAACACGTACACACATCTATATTTGGAGGTCATCAAACTGTTGTAACTCTTTATGTTTTCGCTTCAGGAATACAGCTTTATTTTTACGTGTCATAAGTTCTCAGGTTTGTGGATGCGCTGCTCTGCTCTGCGCTGATTAGCAATTTTGTTGAGGAGCACGACTTTACACCTTTAAATGCAGTTTTAATGGGTTCCTTTTGTTCTCGTGGTAAATATATCGTTCCGCGTGATATTTGTGTTTATTATTACATCATGGTTTTCCCCAGCAATGAGATTTGTCCAGCTGGAGTTGCCGTAGGTTTCACGTGACGATGATACTCCGTTCCAGGCCGCTTTGGCGTAGACACGCACGCTTTCGCGCTTCGCTATATAATCCTTCTTGATTTCTGACTGAATGGACTTAAACATCGACACTGTGCGTGCGTCGCTACTTTAGAGAAGTCAAACATAATTGCTACATTTCGTGTCTGCTTACATTCGTATCAGGCGGTGCTCATCAACATCTCTCGGCCCTGTTTTGCTTAGCTTTGCTTAGCTTGCTAGTGATGAGTTATTAACATTGTTTTTTAGTTTTAAATTATATTTTAGCCGTTTATAATTATGTTAACTCAATATGGCTGTATGAATAGACCTATATTTTTATCTGTGTTACTTTCATGAGAAAGAGCAACGGGTCTGTCTATTCATTCGTAATCTAAAGGGAGGTTCCGGGGATTCTGCTGTGTCGGAAGGGAGTCAGGCTTATTATTATTGTATTTTTTCTAATCTGATTTATAGCTATGGGAACTTGCTGAACTTGCAGAAGGGAGGAGAGAGGGATTCTCTTGTATTCAGTTGTAACCAGGTGTGTTGTGGGCTGACCTTTTTCTGAACCCTTTTTGTGAATAAATAACGATGTGAGCTGGAGAGAGGAGATCACATTTGAACAGAGCATCGCTTGGATGGTTTGTCTATGTGGACCAGAAGCTTCTGGTAATTAAAACCTTTGCAAAGGAACTTCTTCAACAGAATCTCACCATTCAGTTAATTGAACACGCAAAGAGTACAATACTTAATATTGTCTACTCTAACAAATGGTGACCGCCAACGCTGAATTATAACGAATGGTCTCCTCCGTTGAACCAAACGGATGGTGTTGTTGACGTTGAGCAGGCTGCGGCGTTCCCTGACGGGCGGAATTTCTGGCGCCATATTAATTCCGGTAAGTGGAGATCTTTATCCACGTAGAAGAAATTGTGTCTGTTGGGTGGCGTTGCAGCTGGTTTTTTCGTCTTCCAAAATTGTCTAAATTTTAAAAGAGATCTGTGTGAACGAGTGTAGTTTGATGTCGTTCTATTGTGAGTTGTGATAATTCCGACGATATTGAACTAAACACGTCGTGGAGTGGTGCATTTGAAGGTGACGTGATGCAGACTCGAAGTGATGAAGCTTTTTTTGTACAGGAAGAAATAGCGGTTAATTTTTTGATTTGTTTTGTTTTTCGTCAACGCTATGAAGAATCCTTAGACCATAATATATATTGAAGATTATGGTATGCGCTCTGCTTTTTAAGCAGTTTTGGCCGATTTGGGGACGAGTATCATATTTGTTCATGGCTCTTATTGAAAAAGTCCTATTTACACGTAATATGTTTTTTAAAAAAAGCGCCTGTTTGAAATTGAACAGAAAGGGGTCCAGGTTGATTACAGCGATGATTGGATTTTGTATCACTGTATTTGCAATCGAGAGATTACGTGATTTATTTTGTTGGCGCTTCTACAATATGTAGTTTTGAGGTCAGGATTCCCGTTTGAATTCCTTTTGTTCCACGGTTGAGTTCGTTAGTGCGTGACAAATTTCTTAAAAAATAAGCGCCTTGCAAAAATTTTGCAATAAAGGGAGAACAGTTTAGCTCAGCGGGATTGGGTAACCGCTGTGTATAAACGAGAGGTCACGTAATTCTTATGTCTGTCTATGTGTGGCCATATGTGTTAACATATTGAACTATTAATACTAAAAGTGAGACGTCACTGTATTAAAACCGAATGTATACATCAAAAACTACAAACAAAAATGGAGGCGATTTCGACCCGGATACAGAATGGTTTGTCCTGAATGCGCTTCCGGTTCAGGGAAAAATAAAAGCGTCGATGAACAATGAAAAAACGAACTATGGATCGATTGTATACAAAGCTTTCGCTGGACAAAATGGTATGTCAGACTTTTGTATTTTCTTTGTTGGTAATGGAAAAAGGCTGAATTTGATGCTAAAATGACTCAAGCATTTGTGGAGCAGTTTACGGATGGGTTGTTCAAAGTTACCCGTTTACTGAAATCACCGTATAAAACTGCAGTTTGAATGCTATAAGATTTGTAGACAACGAATTGAAGGAATAACACCGTTTATTTTTTTATAATGACTGAAGAGTGTGTGCGTATGCATTTGAGTGTGTGACCTAGCTTTTAAAAAAAAGGTGGGGGTTTGTAAGTGAGAATTGTGCATATGGGGATTTTGTTTGTTTTTCTTTAATATTTTAACTAAGTTTGGTGTTGTTTTGTGTGAGATGATACTGTTGTGATAGTGGCGTTTGTTTTATTAATGGGAATATGATAAAATAGGTTTTGCGATTTATAATGTTAAGATTCCTCCCCCCCCCCCTTCCCCCGTTTCTAGGTTAGAAAAAAAGGTGGGGGCTGAGCTGTGCGCTGTGAGCATAATGTGTCCTCGTAATGGGACTCTTTTTTTGTCAAAATGGTAAGAGAGGAATGATAAACAATATAAAATAAGTAATAGTATTTGATAGATATTGTTGAGTTTTTGAAAAAAGAATATTAAATTAGTGTTTTATTTTTATTTTTTATTTTTTATTTTTTTTAGTGACTGAGCTAATAAATCTTTACACTTTAATGATTGATGACGATGGTTAATTTGTTAACTTTCCCTTTTCGGGACAAATGAATAAAGAGTAATGATAAAATAATGGCATTTTGTTTGAGAGTTGATATAATTATGCCTACATCTTTATAGCTGTGGCTGGAAGTAAGATAGTTGAATAAGGAGTTATGAATGTTTTTGGAATTGACATGTTGATAATGATTTTTAATATTTGTTTTTTCTCTGAGTGTGTCATTTCAGAAACTGATGTTTGAGTTCCAAGACAGATGAGGGTTTGATGGCCTTCACTGATGCGCCCCAGCTGCTGATACGTTGTATGGCTAGTAGCTATTTGAAGGGGTATTGAGAAAAAAAAAGAAAAAAAAAAAAAAAAAGAAATGAATAAAGAGGCTGTGTTTTTTACGAAACATTTTTGAGAAAGCAGGGAGTGAACTGTCTTGCTATGATCCCATATCCTCAGTCTGGCATTTTTAAAGCATTGTATCAACGAGTGTGCATTTTTTGATCAGGTGAGCTCTCATAAAGACTGTGTGTCATCGGATCCACATTGCAGACAGCGTCTGAATGGATGTGGCAGAGATCAAAGGTCAAAAGCCGCAGCGCAACGGTCTTCTCGTCCTGTGCCTAAGAAAAACATGATGTTCAAATTCCTCAATGCCCAGTGACTGTGTATACGCCTCATTCTAGTGACTTCTCCCCTATGGCTGTTTTGCATCCAGAGGAAATCTAAATGCCTGCTCTGAACATTGCTGCCACAGCAGCCGCCATGCTGGCCAGGACTGAACATTGACAACAGCTGCCGTCCTGCCTTTTGCTGGGGGTCTGGACAAAGAAAGTTGGTGGTCGGAATGAGATGTGATCCATTCAGTAAAATGCTACATAGTGATATGCAAGGCATTTTAATGTGTTGAGTGGGGAACTGTGATCTATAGCAAGATATTTCAGGAAATTGAAAACGACATATGTAAATTTGAAATGAGGGATTGAGAAAATTTATTTCAATCTATAGCCTACTAAATTTTTGCATATATTTTTGGGAGAATCAGTTTCTGATTTGGTACAATGGGAATTCTATTAATATGTTATGATATGATATATTTTTATTTTCCCCGTGAGGAACTTTTTTGGACTTCGTCCAGCTCCAGCTATAGTATAAAATAAATAACAGAATAGAATGAGTAGTAACGAGTAAAAGACTAACTAAGAGTTTGATGGCTAAATTAGATTTTTTTTTTTTATATAGCACTGTGATTTATAAATCCCAGAAATATTTTGTGTGAATTAGAGTAATATGGTTACCTCTATTTTTATGGCCCCAAAGTCATCATATATTAGTGTCTTAAGTTGTATCTGCTTATGCTCAGTTTTATAGTGTTTTGTAGCTCTTTTGTTTATCTCATAGCCTGATTTAGAGGGTTGAGTTATTTATGACGTCTTTTGAGTCATGAGGTCTCTATTTTGTCCTCCCTTTATCTTGACATGTTTGAAAAAATCAGTGGATCTTTGTCAAATGAGGGAGTTTATGTTTAAGAATTTAACCAATGTAGACGAGTTAGAAAATTAAAATCAAACTTAAAAACGAAATTAAAAAGGTTGTGGGGTATCGGCCTACACTCCAATTGACAGGATGAGTTTGAAAATGATAATCCACAGTTTGAATATGAAGAAATCTATCAGAGGAAATCGATCGCAAAGTAAGTCTGAAGCAAGCAAGGACAATAATGCATATTCGCCGAATGAAGGTAATTATATTATATTATATCTTTTATCTCAGAATCATATTTGAAAAATGTAATGTTTGGAGCCCAGTGTTTGCAAAAGAGTATAGATAATATGAATATATGTGAGTTTTTCCCAGCATGCCAGGATTCGGCCGGTCATGGGATTCTGGGAAGAGAATAAGAGATATGAAAGGCACAGTTATGCAAATTTAGAACAAATTTAGTCATGGTAAAAAATTACCTATTATTGAACAAAACCTATTTGAAAGATAAATATTTACAAGCTCTGTCTTATATTAATGAATGAGCGAATGTCATTCAACTCAATCAAGGGCTGGGCTCTATTTTAATGTCACAAAAATAGATCTTTTCCTGTTCCAACAGCACAGGACCTACGGATCTTAATCAAATAACATTTACTAATCCCAACTAACAAAAACTATCAGGGTTTTTTCCTCCAAATAAAATTTATGTGAGTTTATGAGAAACTAAAAATGAAAAGTTTCTGCACTCAGGAGAACGGCCCCAGGGGGTTGATGAGGAGAAATTCCACAACTGGAAAGGAGACGTGCCAGGCTTGGCCATCTCATCAACTGATGCTCTCAGGTTGAAAGGAGAGACGAAATTCCACAACTGGAGCATCAATCTTATCACCTCCGACCTGGAGCCACGTCAGCTGACCCAGTGATCGTTCTGGAGCGGCCGTTCCGGAGCTGCCGTTTGAGGACATCAGTCAACGGATCAAGAGCAAGTGCCTTTTCTTGGGCAATCATTCCTTTGATCAGTCACATTTTGGGCAGAATAATCCCAGGTGACAAATCGAAGAATTTGGGTAGTCTACCCCAAATTCTTAAAGAAGAGACGAACTATTGCGACACTCTTTTCATTAAAAAAATACCTTCAAAGAACTTCATCACAAGATGGCTTCAAAGAACACATATTCGTCTGCCAATACATTGCGACACTTTTTAATGAACAACATTTTATGTTAAGCCTCACATATGCTATGCTTATTCCACTAAAAATCTTTTAAATGTATCAAATTGTTTTTTAATGTCATATGATTGCTAAACTACCTCCTCTTCTGCTAAAGGGATGTTTTAAGGATAATTATTTTTACCACACAACCATTGAAAAAAAATGTTTTAATGTGTTGAGCTCTCAAGAGCTCAAATGAGGGAATGATGAGTTATTAACATTGTTTTTTAGTTTTAAATTATATTTTAGCCGTTTATAATTATGTTAACTCAATATGGCTGTATGAATAGACCTATATTTTTATCTGTGTTACTTTCATGAGAAAGAGCAACGGGTCTGTCTATTCATTCGTAATCTAAAGGGAGGTTCCGGGGATTCTGCTGTGTCGGAAGGGAGTCAGGCTTATTATTATTGTATTTTTTCTAATCTGATTTATAGCTATGGGAACTTGCTGAACTTGCAGAAGGGAGGAGAGAGGGATTCTCTTGTATTCAGTTGTAACCAGGTGTGTTGTGGGCTGACCTTTTTCTGAACCCTTTTTGTGAATAAATAACGATGTGAGCTGGAGAGAGGAGATCACATTTGTGCTGCAACGAACGTGACGTGCGAAAAAGAGCTTTGTGGAGCACAGGAGGAGAATGAGCGGCAGCGTCAGCTGCTGGACGCTGTGTGCAAGCAGCCTCGTGTTGTGTTGAACAGAGCAGGTTTGTCGCTTGCTTTATCAACACTTTTCAACAATATGTATGTATTCATTTATTTTGAGAGGAATCTTCATCCGGCCACTTTGTTACCTTACGTTTACAGTTTTTGTCTGTCGCTTTGGTACTTTACTTAGATCTTAATTGAATTTCTCAGAACTGCTTTTTTTAAATTTTCACATCGCTGTCACTTGTACACAGCACTAAGCAATTGCTCCTTTTTTTTAACAAGCTGAGGCAAATCAGTTGTTTCTACACACATACATACACTTATACACACATGTACGTTTTCCCCGGCTTTGTTATTACTGCGTTCACGTTGCCCATGTGATAATCTTAAATATAAAATACATAACCTCACAATAAAGTGAATTTACCAAACCTCGTGTCTCTTGTGTCCCGCAGGCGTCGGTGAAATATATCTTCAGAAGTCAGACTTCCCTGGCGTGAAAGAGGAGGACAACCTGGAGCCTCTGCAGGTTAAAGAAGAGGAGCAGCCACACCCTCCCAACATAAATAAAGAGGAGCAGCTGCCACTATACATTAAAGAGGAGGAGGAGGAGGAGTTCACAGAGTTGCCTGGGACTGATGTCCATTTGAAGACTAAAGATGAATGTCTATATGAAAACTACAAAGGGGCGGAGCCTTCAAGCAGCAGCTCAAGACAACTGATAACAACTGAAGATGATGAGGACCACCGTGGAGGATCACAAGCAGACAGCCGGTTAGCTCTAATGTCAGATGCTGAAGACGCGTCACACTCTTCTCACACTGATGGCGAACTGTCTGACGGTGACGTGACATGTCACACTGGCAGCAAATGTTGGAAATGTTCTCTATGTAAACAAACTTTTGGCAGCAACTTTCATTTGAGAAGACATATGATTTGCCACACTGGTGAAAAACCTTTTCCCTGCTCAGTTTGTGGCCGACGTTTCTCTTGCAAATCAAGCTTAAAAGTTCACACAAGAACCCACACTGGAGAGAAGCCTTTTGCTTGCTCGGTTTGTGGTCACAAGTTTGCTCGCAAGGGAGACTTAAGCACACACACAAAAACCCACACTGGACAGAAGCCTTTTGCTTGCTCGGTTTGTGGTCAAAAGTTTGCTCGCAAGGGAGACTTAAGCACACACACAAAAACCCACACTGGAGAGAAGCCTTTTGCTTGCTCGGTTTGTGGTCAATGTTTTACTCGAAAAGGAAACTTAAAAACACACACAAGAACCCACACTGGAGAGAAGCCTTTTGCATGCTCGGTTTGTGGTCAATGTTTTACTCTGAAAGGACACTTTAAAATGCACATGATAACCCACACTGAAGAGAAACCTTTTCCCTGCTCAGTTTATGGCCGACGTTTCTCTTACAAAGCAAGCTTAAAAGTGCACACAAGAACCCACACTGGAGAGAAGCCTTTTGCTTGCTCGGTTTGTGGTCAATGTTTTACTCAAAAAGAACACTTAAAAGTGCACACAAGAACCCACACTGGAGAGAAGCTTTTTGCTTGCTCAATTTGTGGCCAATGTTTTACTCTAAAAGGACACTTTATAATGCACACGATAACCCACACTGGAGAGAAACCTTTTCCCTGCTCAGTTTGTGGCCGACGTTTCTCTTACAAAGCAAGCTTAAAAGTGCACACAAGAACCCACACTGGAGAGAAGCCTTTTGCGTGCTCTGTTTGTGGTCAATGTTTTACTCTAAAAGGACACTTAAAAATGCACACAAGAACCCACACTGGAGAGAAGCCTTTTGCCTGCTCGGTTTGTGGTCAATGTTTTACTCTAAAAGGACACTTAAAAATGCACACAAGAACCCACACTGGAGAGAAGCCTTTTGCCTGCTCTGTTTGTGGTCAATGTTTTACTCAAAAAGGAGACTTAAAGAAACACACAAGAACCCACACTGGAGAGAAGCCTTTTGCCTGCTCAGTTTGTGGCCAATGTTTCTCTCACAAAATAAGCTTAAAAGCGCACACAAGAACCCACACTGGAGAGAAGCCTTTTGCTTGCTCGGTTTGTGGTCACAAGTTTGCTCACATGGGACACTTAAGCCAACACACAAGAACCCACACTGGAGAGAAGCCTTTTGCCTGCTCAGTTTGTGGTCAATGTTTTACTCAAAAAGGACACTTAAAAATGCACACAAGAACCCACACTGGAGAGAAGCCTTTTGCTTGCTCGGTTTGTGGTCAATGTTTTACTCAAAAAGGACACTTAAAAATGCACACAATAACCCACACTAGAGAGAAGCCTTTTGCTTGCTCAGTTTGTGGTCACAAGTTTGCTCGCAAGGGAGACTTAAGCCAACACACAAGAACCCACACTGGACAGAAGCCTTTTGCCTGCTCAGTTTGTGGTCAAATATATTCAAGTAATGCCAATGCTAAGAGGCACAGGTGTGCTGGTGAGAATAGCCGTGATTAATGAAGCTTGATATGAACTCATTTATGCATTGACTTTTAAAATGGTGCAGAAATCCTGTCTACCGCTGAATGAACGAAGGATCTGTGTACTTGCATTGTATATTGTATGTGTCTTGACTTAACCCTGTTATATGCGTATATTTTTCTTCATGTGCTGGGTCTGCTACAGACATCAGTGATCATGGCCCTCCATGCCTCTCTGTCATCCGTTTCCCTAATAAATTCGCTAATAGGGTTCTTCTTCCGTGTTGCAAAGTTATTTAAGTTGTCTGTATATTTTGCCGCCTTCTGTTTTTTTTACTCCACATATCTTGCCACGTTTAATTTGTTTTGCCATGATATTCTTTGCAGAAATATACCCTTAGTAGGCTGTAATTACTTTGTATAGGGGCAAACAATTCTTTAAATGATTCACACAGCAAACAATCATATTTCTTCACGGCAGCCACTAAACTCTGACAATGCCAGACTAGAAGCCGGCCACTTTGAAATTGCACTTTGCCCGATAAAACCTTTTAAAAAAATAGATACAAGTTATAATTTGCTAAAAAGAGTAAATAAGTAAAAGGCCAATTAAATACATCTAGTCAGGGGGCTCAACAGTGACACAGAGCTCCTTATTGGGCACTCCTACCTCTGTACAGGTACTACACGAGTTTCTTATTCGTCCAAATGCAGATTTAATATGTCTCTTTTGTTCTCCTGGTAAATATATCGTTCAGCGTGATATTTTTGTATATTAAAACATTTTGGTTTTCCCCGGACATGAGATTTGTCCAACTGGAGTTGCCGTAGGTTTCACGTGACGATGATACTCCCTTTCAGGCCGCTTTTGCGTAGACACACACGCTGTCGGGCTTCACTAAATGATTCTTCTTGATCTCGGACTGAATGGACTTAAACCTCGACACTGTGCGTGTGTCGCTACTTTATAGAAGTCAAACATATTGTTAGAAATCATTCTTTAGATTTCCTGCGTGTTCAAAATAAAACTCAAAGTTGAGATCTCGTGAAGAAGTTTTCTGGCCAGCTTTTATTATTCAGAAATTTCCAAGCCACTTTGGATCCTTGCTCAATCAGCAGTGACCACAAAGTGTGCCTCTCGCGCTCTGCTCCTCCACACTTATACAAAAACAGTGATTAGGAAGAATACTCCCCCCCTGTCATCTTGTCCTGTCAGCAGAGTGAAATACACAACTTAGAATCCTACACCAGTTCCTATCTCAGTCCACTCCAGATGTGGGTAAACAATTGGATCCCCGGCACCTCCTTGCACCAGGAAATTTATGGACAGACCTCTGCTTGCACTTTCAAACATCCCCTCATTTAGATAAATCAGAAACCTTACTTTCCCAGAGAAGAGAACAAAGACTATAGATTGACTAACATATGAATTAACTGTTGTCTTATTATTACACAGCTCTAACTAATATCAAAAACGGTTAAAATATAAATTGAAACAGAAAAACAATGTTAATAATCTAACAATATTTACTACATTTCGTGTCTGCTTACATTGGTATCAGGCGGTGCTCGTCAACATCTCTCGGCCCGGTTTAGCTTAGCTTTGCTTAGCTTGCTAGCCACCAAAAAAAAAAAAAGGGAGACGCGTTTTGTTAGCGATTCATTGGCTCAGCAGACGCCAAGTGTGAGCATAGAGTGTCGCCGATATCGTGAATATGTGTGCTGCAACGAACGTGACGTGCGAAAAAGAGCTTTGTGGAGCACAGGAGGTGAATGAGCGACAACGTCAGCTGCTGGACGCTGTGTGCAAGCAGCCTCGTGTTGTGTTGAACAGAGCAGGTTTGTCGCTTGCTTAATCAATACTTTTCAACAATATGTATGTGTTTATTTTGAGAGGAATCTTCATCCGGCCACTTTGTTACCTTACATTTACAGTTTTTGTCTGTCGCTTTGGTACTTTACTTAGATCTTAATTGAATTTCTCAGAACTGCTTTTTTAAATTTTCACATCACTGTCACTTGTACACAGCACTAAGCAATTGCTCCTTTTTTTTTAACAAGCTGAGAAAAATCAGTTGTTTCTACACACATACATACATGTACGTTTTCCCGCTCACGTGGCCCATGTGATAATCTTAAATATAAAATACATAACCTCACAATAAAGTGAATTTACCAAACCTTGTTTCTCTTGTGTCCCGCAGGCGGCGGTGAAATATATCTTTGTCCTGAGCGGCAGGCAGGAGTCAGACTTCCCTGGCGTGAAAGAGGAGGACAACCTGGAGCCTCTGCAGGTTAAAGAAGAGGAGCAGCCACATCCTCCCAACATAAATAAAGAGGAGCAGCTGCCACTTTACATTAAAGAGGAGGAGGAGAAGTTCAGAGTTGCCCAGGACTGATGTCCATTTGAAGACTAAAGATGAATGTCTATATGAAAACAACAAAGGGGCGGAGCCTTCAAGCAGCAGCTCAAGACAACTGATAACAACTGAAGATGATGAGGACCACCGTGGAGGATCACAAGCAGACAGCCGGTTAGCTCTAATGTCAGATGCTGAAGACGCGTCACACTCTTCTCACACTGATGGCGAACAGTCTGTCGGTGACGTGACATGTCACACTGGCAGCAAACGTTGGAAATGTTCTCTATGTAAACAAACTTTTAGCAGCAACTTTCATTTGAGAAGACATATGATTAGCCACACTAGTGAAAAACCGTTAGCTTGCTCGGTTTGTGGTCACAAGTTTGCTCACAAGGGACACTTAAACAAACACACAAGAACCCACACCGGAGAGAAGCCTTTTGCTTGCTCAGTTTGTGGTCAAATATATTCAAGTAATGCCAAAGCAAAGAGGCACAGGTGTGCTGGTGAGAATAGCCGTGATTAATGAAGCTTGATATGAACTCATTTATGGATCGACTTAAAATGGTGCAGAAATCCTGTCTACCGCTGAATGAACGAAGGATCTGTGTACTTGCATTGTATATTGTATGTGTCTTGACTTAACCCTGTTATATGCGTATATTTCTTCTTCATGTGCCGGGTCTGCTACAGACATCAGTGATCATGGCCCTCCATGCCTCTCTGTCATCCGTTTCCCTAATAAATTCGCTAATAGGGTTCTTTTTCCGTGTTGCAAAGTTATTTAAGTTGTCTGTATATTTTGCCACCTTCTGTTTTTTTTACTCCACATATCTTGCCACGTTTAATTTGTTTTGCCATGATATTCTTTGCAAAAATATACCTATAGTAGGCTGCAATTACTTTGTATAGGGGCAAACAATTCTTTAAATGATTCACACAGCAAACAATAATATTTCTCCTCGGCAGCCACTAAACTCTGACAGAGCCAGACTAGATGCCGGCCACTTCGAAATAGCACTTTGCCCGATTAAACCTTTTAAAAAATAGATACAAGTTATAATTTGCTAAAAAGAGTAAATAAGCAAAAGGCCAATTAAATATGTCTGGTCAGGGGGCTCAACAGTGACACAGAGCTCCTTATTGGGCACTCCTACCGCTGTACAGGTACTACACGTGTTTCTTATTTGTCCAAATGCAGATTTAATATGTCTCTTTTGTTCTCCTGGAAAAAATATATCTTTCGGCGTGACATTTTTTGTAAATTATTATCTTTTGTTTTTTCCCGGACATGAGATTTGTCCAACTGGAGTTGCCGTAGGTTTCACGTGACGATGATACTTCCTTCCAGGCCACTTTGGCATAGACACGCACGCTTTCGCGCTTCGCTATATAATCCTTCTTGATTTCTGACTGAATGGACTTAAACATCGACACTGTGCGTGCGTCGCTACTTTAGAGAAGTCAAAAATAATTACTACATTTCGTGTCTGGTTACATTCGTATCAGGCGGTGCTCGTCGACATCTCTCGGCCCTGTTTATCTTTTTTTTAGCTTAGCTTAGCTTGCTAGCCACCACAAAAAAAAGGAGACGCGTTTTGTTAGCGACTAATTGGCTCAGCAGACGCCAAGTGTGAGCATAGAGTGTCGCCGATATCGTGAATATGTGTGCTGCAACGAACGTGACGTGCGAAAAAGAGCTTTGTGGAGCACAGGAGGAGAATGAGCGGCAACGTCAGCTGCTGGACGCTGTGTGCAAGCAGCCTCGTGTTGTGTTGAACAGAGCAGGTTTGTCGCTTGCTTTATCAATACTTTTCAACAATATGTATGTATTCATTTATTTTGAGAGGAATCTTCATCCGGCCACTTTGTTACCTTACGTTTACATATTTTGTCTGTCGCTTTGGTACTTTACTTAGATCTTAATTGAATTTCTCAGAACTGCTTTTTTAAAATTTCACATCGCTGTCACTTGTACACAGTACTAAGCAATTGCTCCTTTTTTTTTAACAAGCTGAGGAAAATCAGTTGTTTCTACACATATACACACACGTACGTTTTCCCGGCTTTGTTATTATTGCGCTCGTGTGGCCCATGTGATACTCTTAAATATAAAATACATAACCCCACAATAAAGTAAATTTACCAAACCTTGTGTCTCTTGTGTCCCGCAGACGTCTGTGAAATATATCTTTGTCCTCAGCGGCAGGAGTCAGACTTCCCTGGCGTGAAAGAGGAGGACAACCTGGAGCCTCTGCAGGTTAAAGAAGAGGAGCAGCCACATCCTCCCAACATAAATAAAGAGGGGCAGCTGCCACTATACATTAAAGAGGAGGAGGAGGAGGAGGAGTTCACAGAGTTGCCCGGGACTGATGTCCATTTGAAGACTAAAGGTGAATGTCTATATGAAAACAACAAAGGGGCGAAGCCTTCAAGCAGCAGCTCAAGACAACTGATAACAACTGAAGATGATGAGGACCACCGTGGAGGATCACAAGCAGACAGCCGGTTAGCTCTAATGTCAGATGCTGAAGACGCGTCACACTCTTCTCACACTGATGGCGAACAGTCTGACGGTGACGTGACATGTCACACTGGCAACAAATGTTGGAAATGTTCTCTATGTAAAAAATCTTTTGGCAGCAACTTTCATTTGAGAAGACACATGATTAGCCACACTGGTGAAAAACCTTTTCCTTGCTCAGTTTGTGGCCGACGTTTCTCTTACAAAGCAAGCTTAAAAGTGCACACAAGAACCCACACTGGAGAGAAGCCTTTTGCCTGCTCAGTTTGTGGCCAATGTTTCTCTCACAAAATAAACTTAAAAGCGCACACAAGAACCCACACTGGAGAGAAGCCTTTTGCTTGCTCAGTTTGTGGCCAATGTTTCTCTCACAAAATAAACTTAAAAATGCACACAAGAACCCACACTGGAGAGAAGCCTTTTGCCTGCTCGGTTTGTGGTCAATGTTTTACTCAAAAAGGAAGCTTAAAAACGCACTCAAGAACCCACACTGGAGAGAAGCCTTTTGCCTGCTCGGTTTGTGGTCAATGTTTTACTCAAAAAGGAAGCTTAAAAACGCACTCAAGAACCCACACTGGAGAGAAGCCTTTTGCTTGCTCGGTTTGTGGTCAATGTTTTACTCAAAAAGGAGACTTAAAAATGCACACAAGAACCCACACTGGAGAGAAGCCTTTTGCTTGCTCGGTTTGTGGTCAATGTTTTACTCGAAAAGGAGTCTTAAAAATGCACACAAGAACCCACACTGGAGAGAAGCCTTTTGCCTGCTCAGTTTGTGGTCAAATATATTCAAGTAATGCCAAAGCTAAGAGGCACAGGTGTGCTGGTGAGAATAGCTGTGATTAATGAAGCTTGATATGAACTCATTTATGGATAGACTTAAAATGGTGCAGAAATCCTGTCTACCGCTGAATGAACGAAGGATCTGTGTACTTGCATTGTATATTGTATGTGTCTTGACTTAACCCTGTTATATGCGTATATTTTTTCTTCATGTGCCGGGTCTGCTACAGACATCAGTGATCATGGCCCTCCATGCCTCTCTGTCATCCGTTTCCCTAATAAATTCGCTAATAGGGTTCTTTTTCCGTGTTGCAAAGTTATTTAAGTTGTCTGTATATTTTGCCGCCTTCTGTTTTTTTTACTCCACATATCTTGCCACGTTTAATTTGTTTTGCCATGATATTCTTTGCAAAAATATACCTATAGTAGGCTGCAATTACTTTGTATAGGGGCAAACAATTCTTTAAATGATTCACACAGCAAACAATCATATTTCTCCTCGGCAGCCACTAAACTCTGACAGAGCCAGACTAGATGCCGGCCACTTCGAAATAGCACTTTGCCCGATTAAACTTTTTAAAAAAATAGATACAAGTTATAATTTGCTAAAAAGAGTAAATAAGCAAAAGGCCAATTAAATACGTCTGGTCAGGGGGCTCAACAGTGACACAGACCTCCTGATTGGGCACTCCTACCGCTGTACAGGTACTACACGTGTTTCTTATTTGTCCAAATGCAGATTTAATATGTCTCCTTTGTTCTCCTGTTAAAAATATAACTTTCGGCGTGACATTTTCTGTAAATTATTATCTTTTGTTTTTTCCCGGACATGAGATTTGTCTAGCTGGAGTTGCCGTAGGTTTCACGTGACGATGAGAACTTCCTTCCAGGCCACTTTGGCATAGACACGCACGCTTTGGCGTAGACACCCACGCTTTCGCGCTTCGCTATATAATCCTTCTTGATTTCTGACTGAATGGACTTAAACATCGACACTGTGCGTGCGTCGCTACTATAGAGAAATCAAAAATAATTGCTACATTTCGTGTCTGCTTACATTCGTATCAGGCGGTGCTCGTCGACAGCTCTCGGCCCTGTTTAGCTTTGCTTAGCTTAGTTTAGCTTAGCTTGCTAGCCACCACAAAAAAAAAAGGAGACGCGTTTTGTTAGCGACTAATAGGCTCAGCAGACGCCAAGTGTGAGCATAGAGTGTCGCCGATATCGTGAATATGTGTGCTGCAACGAACGTGACGTGCGAAAAAGAGCTTTGTGGAGCACAGGAGGAGAATGAGCGACAACGTCAGCTGCTGGACGCTGTGTGCAAGCAGCCTCGTGTTGTGTTGAACAGAGCAGGTTTGTCGCTTGCTTAATCAATACTTTTCAACAATATGTATGTATTCATTTATTTTGAGAGGAATCTTCATCCGGCCACTTTGTTACCTTACGTTTACAGTTTTTGTCTGTCGCTTTGGTACATTACTCAGATCTTAATTGAATTTCTCAGAACTGCTTTTTCCATTTTCACATCGCTGTGTCACTTGTACACAGCACTAAACAATTGCTCCTTTTTTTCCTTCTTTTTTTTTTTACAAGCTGAGGCAAATCTGTTGTTTCTACACACATACATACACATATACACACGTACGTTTTCCCGGCTTTGTTATTATTGCGCTCACGTGGCCCATGTGATAATCTTATATATAAAATACATAACCTCACAATAAAGTGATTTTACCAAACCTTGTGTCCCGCAGGCGTCGGTGAAATATATCTTTGTCCTGAGCGGCAGGAATCAGACTTCCCTGGCGTGAAAGAGGAGGACAATCTGGAGCCTCTGCAGGTTAAAGAAGAGGAGCAGCCACATCCTCCCAACATAAATAAAGAGGGGCAGCTGCCACTATACATTAAAGAGGAGGAGGAGGAGTTCACAGAGTTGCCCGGGACTGATGTCCATTTGAAGACTAAAGATGAATGTCTATATGAAAACAACAAAGGGGCGGAGCCTTCAAGCAGCAGCTCAAGACAACTGATAACAACTGAAGATGATGAGGACCACCGTGGAGGATCACAAGCAGACAGCCGGTTAGCTCTAATGTCAGATGCTGAAGACGCGTCACACTCTTCTCACACTGATGGCGAACAGTCTGACGGTGACGTGACATGTCACACTGGCAGCAAACGTTGGAAATGTTCTCTATGTAAACAAACTTTTGGCAGCAACTTTCATTTGAGAAGACATATGATTAGCCACACTGGTGAAAAACCTTTTCCCTGCTCAGTTTGTGGCCGACGTTTCTCTTACAAAGCAAGCTTAAAAGTGCACACAAGAACCCACACTGGAGAGAAGCCTTTTGCGTGCTCTGTTTGTGGTCAATGTTTTACTCGAAAAGGACACCTAAAAATGCACACAAGAACCCACACTGGAGAGAAGCCTTTTGCCTGCTCGGTTTGTGGTCAATGTTTTACTCAAAAAGCAAGCTTAAAAGTGCACACAAGAACCCACACTGGAGAGAAGCCTTTTGCGTGCTCGGTTTGTGGTCAATGTTTTACTCGAAAAGGACACCTAAAAATGCACACAAGAACCCACACTGGAGAGAAGCCTTTTGCCTGCTCAGTTTGTGGCCAATGTTTCTCTCACAAAATAAGCTTAAAAGCGCATACAAGAACCCACACTGGAGAGAAGCCTTTTGCCTGCTCAGTTTGTGGCCAATGTTTCTCTCACAAAATAAACTTAAAAGCGCACACAAGAACCCACACTGGAGAGAAGCCTTTTGCTTGCTCGGTTTGTGGTCAATGTTTTACTCAAAAAGGAGACTTAAAAATGCACACAAGAACCCACACTGGAGAGAAGCCTTTTGCTTGCTCGGTTTGTGGTCAAAGTTTTGCTCTAAGAAAAAACTTAACATCGCACACTAGAACCCACACTGGAGAGAAGCCTTTTGCCTGCTCAGTTTGTGGCCAATGTTTCTCTCACCAAATAAGCTTAAAAGCGCACACAAGAACCCACACTGGAGAGAAGCCTTTTGCCTGCTCAGTTTGTGGCCAATGTTTCTCTCACAAAATAAACTTAAAAGCGCACACAAGAACCCACACTGGAGAGAAGCCTTTTGCTTGCTCGGTTTGTGGTCAATGTTTTACTCAAAAAGGAGACTTAAAAATGCACACAAGAACCCACACTGGAGAGAAGCCTTTTGCCTGCTCAGTTTGTGGTCAATGTTTTACTCGAAAAGAACACCTAAAAAGGCACACAAGAACCCACACCGGAGAGAAGCCTTTTGCCTGCTCAGTTTGTGGTCAATGTTTTACTCGAAAAGAACACCTAAAAATGCACACAAGAACCCACACTGGAGAGAAGCCTTTTGCCTGCTCAGTTTGTGGTCAATGTTTAACTCGAAAAGAACACCTAAAAATGCACACAATAACCCACACCGGAGAGAAGCCTTTTGCTTGCTCCGTTTGTGGTCAATGTTTTACTCGAAAAGAACACCTAAAAATGCACACAATAACCCACACTGGAGAGAAGCCTTTTGCCTGCTCAGTTTGTGGTCAAATATATTCAAGTAATGCCAAAGCTAAGAGGCACAGGTGTGCTGGTGAGAATAGCTGTGATTAATGAAGCTTGATATGAACTCATTTATGGATAGACTTAAAATGGTGCAGAAATCCTGTCTACCGCTGAATGAACGAAGGATCTGTGTACTTGCATTGTATATTGTATGTGTCTTGACTTAACCCTGTTATATGCGTATATTTTTCTTCATGTGCCGGGTCTACTACAGACATCAGTGATCATGGCCCTCCATGCCTCTCTGTCATCCGTTTTCCTAATAAATTCGCTAATGGGGTTCTTCCGTGTTGCAAAGTTATTTAAGTTGTCTGTATATTTTGCCGCCTTCTGTTTTTTTTACTCCACATATCTTGCCACGTTTAATTTGTTTTGCCATGATATTCTTTGCAGAAATATACCTATAGTAGGCTGCAATTACTTTGTATAGGGGCAAACAATTCTTTAAATGATTCACACAGCAAACAATCATATTTCTCCTCGGCAGCCACTAAACTCTGACAGAGCCAGACTAGATGCCGGCCACTTCGAAATAGCACTTTGCCCGATTAAACCTTTTAAAAAATAGATACAAGTTATAATTTGCTAAAAAGAGTAAATAAGCAAAAGGCCAATTAAATACGTCTGGTCAGGGGGCTCAACAGTGACACAGACCTCCTGATTGGGCACTCCTACCGCTGTACAGGTACTACACGTGTTTCTTATTCGTCCAAATGCAGATTTAATATGTCTCTTTTGTTCTCCTGTTAAATATATCTTTCAGCGTGATATTTTTGTAAATTATTATCTTTTGTTTTTTCCCGGACATGAGATTTGTCTAGCTGGAGTTGCCGTAGGTTTCACGTGACAATGATACTCCCTTCCAGGCCGCTTTTGCGTAGACACGCACGCTGTCGCGCTTCACTAAATGATTCTTCTTGATCTCGGATTGAATGGACTTAAATCTCGACACTGTGCGTGCGTCGCTACTTTATAGAAGTCAAACATATTTACTACATTTTGTGTCTGGTTACATTCGGATCAGACAGTGCTCGTCGAAATCTCTCGGCCCTGTTTTGCTTAGCTTTGCTTAGCTTGCTAGTGTTAACTCTGTTAACATTTTTACTGTTTTACTTTATATTTTAACCATTTTGTATTTAGTTATAGCTGTGTAGATGTAGGTATAATTATGTTAACTCAGTATGGCTCAAAGAATAGAATGGCATTCTTATCTGTCTTAGATTTATGAGAGGAGAAGGGCAAACGGGGTCTTTCCATCCGCTATTTGGAGGATAGTATATGGTGTCTGGTACCTGTCTCTGTCGAAAGAGACAGGCTGATGTATGATTGTTTTTCTCTAATCTGATTTATACCTATGGGAACTCGGAGAGGGAGTAGAGAGGGATTTTTCTGGTATTTACTGATGTCAACAAATGTACTGTGGGCTGACTTTTCTATGAACCCTCTTTTGAATAAATAATGATGTGGGCTGGAGAGAAGACACACATTTGAACAGAGCACTGCTTGGGTGACTTCAATTGTGTGATCAGAAGCTTCTGAAAACATTTACCTTTGCAAGGGGACTTCTTCACCAGGATCTCACCATTCAGTTAATTGAACACGCAAAGAGTACAATACTTAATATTGTCTACTCTAACAAATGGTGACCGCCGACGCTGAATTATAAACGGATGGTGTTATTGACATAGAGCAGGCTGTGGCGTTCCCCGACGGGCGGAATTTCTGGCGCCATATTAATTCCGGTAAGTGGAGATCTTTATCCACGTAGAGAAATTCTGTCTGTTTGGTGGCGCTACAACTGGTTTTTTGTCTTCCAAATTGTCTAAATTTTAAATGAGATCTGTGTGAACAAGTTATAGTTTGATGTCGTTAGAGAGTTGATAATTCCGACGATATTGAACTAAACACGTCGTGGAGTGGTGCGTTTAAAAGTGACGTAAATGCAGACTCAAAGTGATGAAGCTTTTTTGTACAGGAAGAAATAGCGGTTAATTTTTTGATTTGTTTTGTTTCTCGTCAACGCTATGAAGAATCCTTAGACCATAATGTATATTGAATAAAAGGGTTTGCCGGATGACGTAACAAGTCTTTCTTGTTTACTAAGGATCGCGAAGATTATGGTGAGCGTTTCTGTTTATATAACAGTTTTGACCGGATTGGGGGAATAGTATCATATTTGTTCATGGCTCATATTGAAAAATTCCTCGTTACACGTAATATGTTTTTTATTTGAAAAAGCGCCTGTTTGAAATTGAACAGTATTGAGGGGTCCAGGTTGATTACAGTAATAATTGGATTTATCTTACTGTATTTGCAATCGAGAGATTACGTGTCTTTTATTTGATTTTCTGGCGTTCCTACTTTTGTAGTTTTGGGGTCAGGATTACCGTATGAATTCCTTTTGTTCTAGGGTTGAATTTGATGGTGCGTGACAATTTATTTTGAAAATGAGCGCCTTGCAAAAATTTTGCAATATAGGGAGAACAGTTTAGCTCAGCGGGATTGGGTAACCGCTGTGTATAAACGAGAGGTCACGTAATTCTTATGTCTGTCTGTTGTGTGGCCGTATGTGTTAACATATTGAACTATTAATACTAAAAGTGAGACGTCACTGTATTGATAAATATTAATATTACTTGCGTGGGATAGAAACCGGAAGTAAACATAAAAAACTACAAACAAAATGGAGGGCGTTTTTGACCGGGATACAGAATGGTTTGACCTGAATACGCTTCCGGTCCATAGCGGAAATCTGTGTCTAGATATGCAAGTTAAGACCGCATTTGATGTTGCTGCAGAAGCAATGCCCGAGAAACATCGACGGAAAATGAAAAAGCTGATAATGGATTGGACAATGGCAGGCTGTGACAAAGGTTGGTTTCCACCTTTGACATCCACTGTTTGTTTGGTAGCTTTGATGAAATCAGTGGAATTGGCATGCGTGAAAAAACGGCTTTCGCTGGACAAAATGGTACGTCAGACTTTTGTATTTTCTTTGAATGGACGGAGAGTTAGACAAAATCGGAAAAAAGTGGATAAATTGATGTGCAATGCTAGACTGTTGGCTTTGGGTAGTTCTGTAAAACCCGCTCGGGGGGCCTTAGCAAATGCTGCTAATGATGCTAAAATGACTCCAGCTCCTGTGGAAGCTATCAACCCGTTTACTGAATTACCGTACAAAACTGCGGTTCAAATGCCATAGAATTTGCAAGCGCCGATTTTAAAGGTGAATGGTGGTAATCTCGATGTGGATTGGAATGGTGGAAAATGTGATATAAATTCTCGGCCAATTCGATCTACTTTACAGGCCGCGGCTGACGGCTTAGCAGCTGGCGTAAGTGCTTCTGTGACACGATTGGAGAGTAAATTAAACGAAATATTGATGATGAAAGATGTTCCGCAAGCAAAATTGAACCAAGCGGGTGCTTTTCAATTGGAACTGTCTAGACACGCTGAAGTGCCCCAGGTTATTCGTAACAAATGGCGTGTGATTCTTTCTCGCTTTGTGGAGGCTGCGAACGAACAATTGACAGAAGAAGAACGCTTATTAAGGGCGCAACGCGATGAATTGTTTCAACGACATGAACTTGATATGACTAATGAAATTTCTGATGCATTGACAAAGAGCTGTCAAATTGTAGAGATTCGACAACAGTTAGCTGATCTGACATGTGCTGTTGGTGACGTCGTGAGACAACGTGGCTTTAGTGCATCCGATAACCCCCTAGAGGCTCCTCCTGAACAAATTATAACCCGATCGAAAGGGGCGTTGCAAGCGCCCATGTTGACGAAGGTGGATCCAGCCACCGGTAATTCAGCTACTGTATACAGACCCTATTTGCCATCTGATTTGTGCGTGCTTGTAAAAAAACTTCCCCCAATGCAAACGGGGAGGGGGGGGGGGGGGAACTGGCTGAGGGCGCTTCAAAGGGAGGTCACAGGGCAGATTTTAACTGCAGGAGATATACGTACGCTTTTGACACAAGCATGTACTCTGTCTCAACTCGAAGTGTTGTTGACTAATTCAGGAATGTCGTCTTTGTGTGACGGTGAGGCATTATCACGTGATACTTATTTAACGCTGTTTGGAGCGCTTGGCGAATTGTTTCCACTCCCTGAAGTTGTTATCTCTGACTTGATATTTGCTCCCAAAGTTGACGAAGAGGCAGCGGCGTTTATTGACCGTGCTCTTGTGGACTTTTCTTTAAAGACTGGCCACTTGCCAAATGATTCTGCACTGTATTCACAAATATTTCGAGCTGCGGTGTTAAGGGGTGTGCCTAAGTCTGTTGTGCAGGCTATGGACGCGAATCCGGATTTGCCTGGAACCGACCATGACAGGTGGTTGTCTCATCTGAAACACCATTTGAGGAGGTATGCAAAAGATGTCGAATCAAAAACTGAAAAACATTTAAGTACTGAAAAACAATTGGCGATTTTACAATTGCAGACTTTAAAAAAACAGGAGGATTTTGTTCCTCCGGCTTCTGCTGAAATGTCATCATCTGGAAATGTCATGGGAGGGTGTGTTTTGTATCAGTCAGAGCCTTTTCCTCACCAAGACCAGTGTTTCAGTTGTGGCCGTTCTGGACACTGGGCAAATGCCTGCCGGCAGTTCCCACGTGTGCGTGGGCGGGGGAGGCGTCAACAGAGAGGACGAGGCTCCTACCGGCAAAGGGGACGTGGCTCATGGGGCCCTTCCACACGCCCGGCTGCGTCACAACAACATTACGCTCCTGTGCCTTACCAACATCTCCTGCCGCCACCTGGTGGACAGTTTCCGCAATGACTGGATCCTGAATTCACATGTCATGGCATGCAGGAGCCAATGATTGACATGACGGTAGGCGGGACTGTTTTTTCATTTATGGTAGATACTGGAGCTCGACATTCTACCATTATGAAATTGCCACCTGACAGTACGCTCACCACGGATGGTATTTCGCTCGTTGGATTTAAGGGAGAACAGACTGTTTTGCATATGACATCTCCGATTCACACACAGTGCTTCTCACAGACTTTTTTGCACGAATTTGTCTATGCTCCGAATTGTCCTGTGAATCTTTTGGGAAGGGATCTTCTCATGAAAACTGCTCCATTGATCCAGTGTGGACCGGACGGAATTACACTTCAGTTCCCAGACGGACACACTCATCACTGTAATGATGAATCCGCATCCAACGTCTCCACCCAGCTTGCAGTGATGCCTCAAAACGCCATGACATGCACCCCTGCTGACATCTACTGGGCAAAGGTTGACACTGATTCTTCCGGCTGGAGGGACGCTGAGAACTTTTGGAAGCTATGGTCTTCTTGGATGGACGGGCCCTCACCGGGTAACTGAAAGAACGTCTTGTGCAGTGCGCTTGCATAAGAAGGGGGACACCTGGTACCACCTGTCATCTACCAGGCCGGCCGGGACACCTGCTGGCTCAGCAATCCGACCTGCGATGACCGGATGTCCTGACCTGGGAGCCACGTCAGCTGAATCCGTGCCCGGTTCCGGAGCTGCCGTTTGAGGACATCAGTCAACGAAGATCAAGATCAAGTGCCTTTTCTTTGGCAATCATTCCATGAACAGTCACATTTTCGGGCAGAATAATCCCAGGTGACAAATTGAAGAATTTGGGTAGTCTACCCCAAATTCTTAAAGAAGAGACGAACTATTGCGACACTCTTTTCATTCAACAAAGACCTTCAAAGAACTTTATCACGAGATGGCTTCAAAGCAGAAACATATATCCGTCTGCTGTATCGCGACATTTCTTTTCATGTTGACTTGGTATTTTTGTCAGCCTTTTGACACAACTTTGAACGCAATTACAACGTATCGTATTAAGCGAAGTATTAAGTCTACATATAATCCCTGGGTCACATTCTGGACTTATGATAAATCAATTGCTGTGACAGTTGCTCCAAATACAAACACTTCTGTTAAAATTCCTATTAAATCCTTAAAGGGATTTGGTAGGGGGAGACAGACTAAGGGGGAAGATTGGATAAATTACTGGTGGTATCTGACAGGTCATGTACAACGAGATTGGAATGCTCTAATAACAACACAGGATGGAAGATACTGGCGTCCGGGAACTAGTGAGGAGGCAGTCTTCTTTAGCAAAAGAATAACATTGCGTAATATGGGGGGGGGGGGGCGACTCTATATGAACTTCATTTTTCCAAAAGGTAAATTACGGTCGCCTAACACAACAATTGATAACGCCTCCTGTTTTGGATTTCTGTTGTGGGCCTGGTTCTCCGGACATGACCCATATTTCCCCATTTTAGTATGCGTAAATAAAACAATGAGTAATTTAGAACAGCCAAAAATGACTAACTACACAATGGAGAGCGGAGTGAAGGCGGTCAGCGTACCAACTGAGGGAATAGTTGAGAGGTTTCGGGTTACAAAAGGATTTTCCGGGGGCAGTAACAATTGGCTATTATTGGCGAACGAAGCGGCTCGAGCCTCTGATAAAAACAACTGTGTGGTATGTGTAGGTCCGCGTCCTTTATTGAGAATCATTCCGGCTAAAATAGATGATCACTGTGTAATGGAACTAATGAATAAGGCTGTCCCCAATGTCAAATGCTCGAAATGGGATAAGGTGTATCCCCTCGTCGATTGGCAGAAAACTAAACCAGTATTTTCAAACACAGTTGCAAATGGTAATTTTACATGTATTAAAATGACAGGTACTGGAGAACAGTTGGGGGGACTAAATTACATCACTCAGTGCGTGGCAATAGTAGATGTGGGACAGAAGTTCCAACCACGATCCAGGGCGGACATATACTGGTGGTGCGGTGATAACAGAATATTTGATAAGTTGCCTTTAAATACAAAAGGATATTGTGCCCTCATAACCCTTCTCATGCCAGTACAAATCTACCCCATCTCTATTGATAACCTGTTACAAATGATTGATAATTGGGAACCAAAACCTCCTTCTTTTCAGAGGACCAAACGACAGTCTTGGCAAGAGCAGAATGTTCCCACCTACATTGATGCAATTGGAGTACCAAGAGGTGTGCCAGATGAATACAAATTAACTGATCAAGTACTCTCAGGATTCGAATCTGTAATTTGCTGGTGGTGCACCATAAACAAAAATGTAGATAGAATTAATTATATACATTATAATGTACAAAGGCTAGGAAATTGGACTCAGTCTGGCTTTGAGGCTGTACGCGGCCAGTTAGCCGCCACATCTTTGATGACATTCCAAAATCGAATTGCACTAGATATGTTACTGGCAGAAAAGGGCGGAGTTTGCTCTATGTTTGGAGATCAGTGTTGCACTTTTATTTCTAACAATACTGCTCCAGATGGAAGTCTGACAATTGCAATTGAAGGACTGCGAACACTCAATAAGAAAATGAAAGAGCAATCCGGTGTAGATACTTCTATATGGGATAATTGGATGAATGTGTTTGGCCGCTATAAAGCTTTGATTTCCTCAATTTTGATATCTGCGGCTGTTTTCACTGCATTATTAACGATTTGTGGATGTTGCTTAATACCGTGTATTCGTTCTCTCTGCCAAAGACTTATTACCACTGCTATTGAAAAACATGATGTACAAAATAAGTCCTCTCATATGATGGTGGCTTCTGCTAAACCATACGTGTCTTCTATCGCATCCAATGAGAGGGACGAGGATCCTGCTGGCATCTTTTTGTAAAAATGTTTGTTTTGGGCTCTTTTAAAAGCCCAATTGAAGGAATGTTAACTCTGTTAACATTTTTACTGTTTTACTTTATATTTTAACCATTTTGTATTTAGTTATAGCTGTGTAGATGTAGGTATAATTATGTTAACTCAGTATGGCTCAAAGAATAGAATGGCATTCTTATCTGTCTTAGATTTATGAGAGGAGAAGGGCAAACGGGGTCTTTCCATCCGCTATTTGGAGGATAGTATATGGTGTCTGGTACCTGTCTCTGTCGAAAGAGACAGGCTGATGTATGATTGTTTTTCTCTAATCTGATTTATACCTATGGGAACTCGGAGAGGGAGTAGAGAGGGATTTTTCTGGTATTTACTGATGTCAACAAATGTACTGTGGGCTGACTTTTCTATGAACCCTCTTTTGAATAAATAATGATGTGGGCTGGAGAGAAGACACACATTTGAACAGAGCACTGCTTGGGTGACTTCAATTGTGTGATCAGAAGCTTCTGAAAACATTTACCTTTGCAAGGGGACTTCTTCACCAGGATCTCACCATTCAGTTAATTGAACACGCAAAGAGTACAATACTTAATATTGTCTACTCTAACACTAGCCACCACAAAAAAGGAGACGCGTTTTGTTAGCGACTAATAGGCTCAGCAGACGCCAAGTGTGAGCATAGAGTGTCGCCGATATCGTGAATATGTGTGCTGCAACGAACGTGACGTGCGAAAAAGAGCTTTGTGGAGCACAGGAGGTGAACGAGCGACAACGTCAGCTGCTGGACGCTGTGTGCAAGCAGCCTCGTGTTGTGTGGAACAGAGCAGGTTTGTCGCTTGCTTAATCAATACTTTTCAACAATATGTATGTATTTATTTTGAGAGGAATCTTCATCCGGCCACTTTGTTACCTTACGTTTACAGTTTTTGTCTGTCGCTTTGGTACTTTACTTAGATCTTAATTGAATTTCTCAGAACTGCTTTTTTAAATTTTCACATCGCTGTCACTTGTACACAGCACTAAGCAATTGCTCCTTTTTTTTTAACAAGCTGAGGCAAATCAGTTGTTTCTACACACATACATACACTTATACACACATGTACGTTTTCCCGGCTTTGTTATTATTGCGCTCACGTGGCCCATGTGATAATCTTAACTCTTTGACCGCCAAAAACGTTTAGTAAAATCCAAATGAGTGCCGCCAAAGACGTTAAAAGACGTTCACTATGTTTTTTTTTTTTGGAAACGGGTGGAGGAAAGCCTTGGCAAGCTCTGCTGAAAGTATCAAGCAGCTCGAGTTCGTATGACTATTTTTGGGCACTAGATGGCAGCGATGACTCTGGACAAGATCGGGTAGGAGTCAGTAGAAGACGTGAGGCGGAGCTAGAGTGTTGAGGGGAGAATGGCTAAGGAAGCGAAAATGGTGACCGGTTGCAAGCAGCTCACGCTTGAGCATTTTTCTCAAAGACGAAAAGCATCGGCCAATGCTAAAGAGCACATTGATGATGATGATGATGCTGACTCCGAGGTTGACGCGGCGGCTTCGATCACGTCGCAAAGCCTCACCGGCTAGCGATGCTAACGCCGGAAAACCTGGTGCACAACCAAGCACTTCTGCACAGGCGGACGTTCAATCGGACGATGAAGAGTACCCCGAGTCCAATGCATATTCATCGGAGGAGTGGGTACAGTCTGATCACGGAGAAGACACTGGTTCTGGACTACGATGCCACCATGAATGGAGTGGATAAGATGGATCAGAACATCTCTTACCACCCGGTATAGGAACTGAAGAACATGAGGAAGCCAGACGTAACACCAGATCACCGTATCATGATCCTGAGAGTAGACTTGATGACAACATGGCCAAACACACACTGCAGTGTATAAACCTGCTACTCCTCGGAAGAAAAGGCCGGCAAGAAAGTGCACTCGAAGGGGCAATCACAGTGAAACTAATCTGTGGTGCAAATCCTGCTGCGTCCCCTTGCACGCATCCACACAATTGTAAATAGTACCACAGTTGCACACATTTGTAAATAGTTTGCCAAATTGTTTTGTCAAATTGTTACACTGTTGAATGTAAATAAACGTATTTTGCTATCAAAAAACACTTTTTCATTGTTGGTGGTAGTATTTTATTGAAGTAAAGCACTGTTTAGGTGTTTGTGGCATCATTCATGGATAAAAAAGGGTGTCAAATTCACTAGAGTGCATGAAATAATATCGTTTCACAAAAAGCTTGATTTCTCCGTATTTTGGTCCAAAACAGAGCATTTTGGGTGAAACTAACCTATTTTCTATTGTTGATTACTGAAAAACGGAATAAGGTAGAAACTAACTTTTTTTTCTGATGAAAGATGAGTGTTTAATCTTTCATTTGGTAGTATCTGTGTTTCCATAGTCCAAACACAAAATGTTCTGTGGACCTTGAAAGATCAGTCAAAATGCTTAAATCAGCTGGCACCCACATGTTCTCTTTTCTGAAAATGCTTGGCAGTCAAAGAGTTATATATAAAATACATAACCTCACAATAAAGTGATTTTACCAAACCTTGTGTCTCTTGTGTCCCGCAGGCGTCGGTGAAATATATCTTTGTCCTGAGCGGCAGGAATCAGACTTCCCTAGCGTGAAAGAGGAGGACAACCTGGAGCCTCTGCAGGTTAAAGAAGAGGAGCAGCCACATCCTCCCAACATAAATAAAGAGGGGCAGCTGCCACTATACATTAAAGAGGAGGAGGAGGAGTTCACAGAGTTGCCCGGGACTGATGTCCATTTGAAGACTAAAGATGAATGTCTATATGAAAACAACAAAGGGGCGGAGCCTTCAAGCAGCAGCTCAAGACAACTGATAACAACTGAAGATGATGAGGACCACCGTGGAGGATCTAAAGCAGACAGCCGGTTAGCTCTAATGTCAGATGCTGAAGACGCGTCACACTCTTCTCACACTGATGGCGAACAGTCTGACGGTGACGTGACATGTCACACTGGCAGCAAACGTTGGAAATGTTCTCTATGTAAACAAACTTTTGGCAGCAACTTTCATTTGAGAAGACATATGATTAGCCACACTGGTGAAAAACCTTTTCCCTGCTCAGTTTGTGGCCGACGTTTCTCTTACAAAGCAAGCTTAAAAGTGCACACAAGAACCCACACTGGAGAGAAGCCTTTTGCCTGCACAGTTTGTGGCCAATGTTTCTCTCACAAAATAAGCTTAAAAGCGCACACAAGAACCCACACTGGAGAGAAGCCTTTTGCCTGCTCGGTTTGTGGTCAAATATATTCAAGTAATGCCAAAGCTAAGAGGCACAGGTGTGCTGGTGAGAATAGCCGTGATTAATGAAGCTTGATATGAACTCATTTATGGATCGACTTAAAATGGTGCAGAAATCCTGTCTACCGCTGAATGAACGAAGGATCTGTGTACTTGCATTGTATATTGTATGTGTCTTGACTTAACCCTGTTATATGCGTGTATTTTTCTTCATGTGCCGGGTCTGCTACAAACATCAGTGATCATGGCCCTCCATGCCTCTCTGTCATCCGTTTTCCTCATAAATTCGCTAATGGGGTTCTTCCGTGTTGCAAAGTTATTTAAGTTGTCTGTATATTTTGCCGCCTTCTGTTTTTTTTACTTCACATATCTTGCCACGTTTAATTTGTTTTGCCATGATATTCTTTGCAGAAATATACCTATAGCAGGCTGCAATTACTTTGTATAGGGGCAAACAATTCTTTAAATGATTCACACAGCAAACAATCATATTTCTCCTCGGCAGCCACTAAACTCTGACAGAGCCAGACTAGATGCCGGCCACTTCGAAATAGCACTTTGCCCGATTAAACCTTTTAAAAAATAGATACAAGTTATAATTTGCTAAAAAGAGTAAATAAGTAAAAGGCCAATTAAATATATCTAGTCAGGGGGGCTCAACAGTGACACAGATCTCCTGATTGGGCACTCCTACCGCTGTACAGGTACTACACGTGTTTCTTATTCGTCCAAATGCAGATTTAATATGTCTCTTTTGTTCTCCTGTTAAATATATCTTTCAGCGTGATATTTTTGTAAATTATTATCTTTTGTTTTTTCCCGGACATGAGATTTGTCTAGCTGGAGTTGCCGTAGGTTTCACGTGACAATGATACTCCCTTCCAGGCCGCTTTTGCGTAGACACGCACGCTGTCGCGCTTCACTAAATGATTCTTCTTGATCTCGGATTGAATGGACTTAAATCTCGACACTGTGCGTGCGTCGCTACTTTATAGAAGTCAAACATATTTACTACATTTTGTGTCTGGTTACATTCGGATCAGACAGTGCTCGTCGAAATCTCTCGGCCCTGTTTTGCTTAGCTTTGCTTAGCTTGCTAGTGTTAACTCTGTTAACATTTTTACTGTTTTACTTTATATTTTAACCATTTTGTATTTAGTTATAGCTGTGTAGATGTAGGTATAATTATGTTAACTCAGTATGGCTCAAAGAATAGAATGGCATTCTTATCTGTCTTAGATTTATGAGAGGAGAAGGGCAAACGGGGTCTTTCCATCCGCTATTTGGAGGATAGTATATGGTGTCTGGTACCTGTCTCTGTCGAAAGAGACAGGCTGATGTATGATTGTTTTTCTCTAATCTGATTTATACCTATGGGAACTCGGAGAGGGAGTAGAGAGGGATTTTCTGGTATTTACTGAGTTGTAAACAAATGTACTGTGGGCTAAGGGAGGAGACTTTTCGTATTCACCCACTTTTCAATAAATAATGATGTGCCGGAGGAGAGAAGACACACAATCTGAACACACTGCTTGAGAGAGTTCAATTGTTGTCATCAAAAGCTTTTGATACCTTTGCAAAGGGACTTCTTCACCAGAATCTCACCATTCAGTTAATTGAACACGCAAAGAGTACAATATAAATATTGATTACTCTAACACTAGCCACCAAAAAAAAGGAGACGCGTTTTGTTAGCGACTAATTGGCTCAGCAGACGCCAAGTGTGAGCATAGAGTGTCGCCGATATCGTGAATATGTGTGCTGCAACGAACGTGACGTGCGAAAAAGAGCTTTGTGGAGCACAGGAGGAGAATGAGCGGCAACGTCAGCTGCTGGACGCTGTGTGCAAGCAGCCTCGTGTTGTGTTGAACAGAGCAGGTTTGTCGCTTGCTTAATCAATACTTTTCAACAATATGTATGTATTTATTTTGAGAGGAATCTTCATCCGGCCATTTTGTTACCTTACGTTTACAGTTTTTGTCTGTCGCTTTGGTACATTACTCAGATCTTAATTGAATTTTTCAGAACTGCTTTTTCCATTTTCACATCGCTGTGTCACTTGTACACAGCACTAAACAATTGCTCTCTTTTATTTTTTATTTTTACAAGCTGAGGCAAATCAGGTTGTTTCTACACACATGCATACACGTATACACACATGTACGTTTTCCCGGCTTTGTTATTATTGCGCTCACGTGGCCCATGTGATAATCTTAACTCTTTGACCGCCAAAAACGTTTAGTAAAATCCAAATGAGTGCCGCCAAAGACGTTAAAAGACGTTCACTATGTTTTTTTTTTTTGGAAACGGGTGGAGGAAAGCCTTGGCAAGCTCTGCTGAAAGTATCAAGCAGCTCGAGTTCGTATGACTATTTTTGGGCACTAGATGGCAGCGATGACTCTGGACAAGATCGGGTAGGAGTCAGTAGAAGACGTGAGGCGGAGCTAGAGTGTTGAGGGGAGAATGGCTAAGGAAGCGAAAATGGTGACCGGTTGCAAGCAGCTCACGCTTGAGCATTTTTCTCAAAGACGAAAAGCATCGGCCAATGCTAAAGAGCACATTGATGATGATGATGATGGTGACTCCGAGGTTGACGCGGCGGCTTCGATCACGTCGTAAAGCCTCACCGGCTAGCGATGCTAACGCCGGAAAACGTGGTGCACAACCGAGCACTTCTGTACATGCGGACGTTCAATCGGACGATGAAGAGTACCCCGAGTCCAATGCATATTCATCGGAGGAGTGGGTACAGTCTGATCACGGAGAAGACACTGGTTCTGGACTACGATGCCACCATGAATGGAGTGGATAAGATGGATCAGAACATCTCTTACCACCCGGTATAGGAACTGAAGGACATGAGGAAGCCAGACGTAACACCAGATCACCGTATCATGATCCTGAGAGTAGACTTGATGACAACATGGCCAAACACACACTGCAGTGTATAAACCTGCTACTCCCCGGAAGAAAAGGCCGGCAAGAAAGTGCACTCGAAGGGGCAATCACAGTGAAACTAATCTGTGGTGCAAATCCTGCTGCGTCCCCTTGCACGCAGGGAAGTTTTACACAATATACTTCACAAAAAGAAAAACGGTGTAGTTGAAACATCCACACAATTGTAAATAGTACCACAGTTGCACACATTTGTAAATAGTTTGCCAAATTGTTTTGTCAAATTGTTACACTGTTGAATGTAAATAAACGTATTTTGCTATCAAAAAACACTTTTTCATTGTTGGTGGTAGTGTTTTATTGAAGTAAAGCACTGTTTAGGTGTTTGTGGCATCATTCATGGATAAAAAGGGTGTCAAATTCACTAGAGTGCATGAAATAATATAGTTTCACAAAAAGCTTGATTTCTCCGTATTTTGGTCCAAAACAGAGCATTTTGGGTGAAACTAACCTATTTTCTATTGTTGATTACTGAAAAACGGAATAAGGTAGAAACTAACTTTTTTTTCTGATGAAAGATGAGTGTTTAATCTTTCATTTGGTAGTATCTGTGTTTCCATAGTCCAAACACAAAATGTTCTGTGGACCTTGAAAGATCAGTCAAAATGCTTAAATCAGCTGGCACCCACATGTTCTATTTTCTAAAAATGCTTGGCAGTCAAAGAGTTATATATAAAATACATAACCTCACAATAAAGTGATTTTAACAAACCTTGTGTCTCTTGTGTCCCGCAGGCGTCGGTGAAATATATCTTTGTCCTGAGCGGCAGGAGTCAGACTTCCCTAGCGTGAAAGAGGAGGACAACCTGGAGCCTCTGCAGGTTAAAGAAGAGGAGCAGCCACATCCTCCCAACATAAATAAAGAGGGGCAGCTGCCACTATACATTAAAGAGGAGGAGGAGGAGTTCACAGAGTTGCCCGGGACTGATGTCCATTTGAAGACTAAAGATGAATGTCTATATGAAAACAACAAAGGGGCGGAGCCTTCAAGCAGCAGCTCAAGACAACTGATAACAACTGAAGATGATGAGGACCACCGTGGAGGATCACAAGCAGACAGCCGGTTAGCTCTAATGTCAGATGCTGAAGACGCGTCACACTCTTCTCACACTGATGGCGAACAGTCTGACGGTGACGTGACATGTCACACTGGCAGCAAACGTTGGAAATGTTCTCTATGTAAACAAACTTTTGGCAGCAACTTTCATTTGAGAAGACATATGATTAGCCACACTGGTGAAAAACCTTTTCCCTGCTCAGTTTGTGGCCGACGTTTCTCTTACAAAGCAAGCTTAAAAGTGCACACAAGAACCCACACTGGAGAGAAGTCTTTTGCCTGCTCAGTTTGTGGCCAATGTTTCTCTCACAAAATAAGCTTAAAAGCGCACACAAGAACCCACACTGGAGAGAAGCCTTTTGCCTGCTCAGTTTGTGGTCAAATATATTCAAGTAATGCCAAAGCTAAGAGGCACAGGTGTGCTGGTGAGAATAGCCGTGATAAATGAAGCTTGATATGAACTCATTTATGGATTGACTTAAAATGGTGCAGAAATCCTGTCTACCGCTGAATGAACGAAGGATCTGTGTACTTGCATTGTATATTGTATGTGTCTTGACTTAACCCTGTTATATGCGTATATTTTTCTTCATGTGCCGGGTCTACTACAGACATCAGTGATCATGGCCCTCCATGCCTCTCTGTCATCCGTTTTCCTAATAAATTCGCTAATGGGGTTCTTCCGTGTTGCAAAGTTATTTAAGTTGTCTGTATATTTTGCCGCCTTCTGTTTTTTTTACTCCACATATCTTGCCACGTTTAATTTGTTTTGCCATGATATTCTTTGCAGAAATATACCTATAGTAGGCTGCAATTACTTTGTATAGGGGCAAACAATTCTTTAAATGATTCACACAGCAAACAATCATATTTCTCCTCGGCAGCCACTAAACTCTGACAGAGCCAGACTAGATGCCGGCCACTTCGAAATAGCACTTTGCCCGATTAAACTTTTTAAAAAATAGATACAAGTTATAATTTGCTAAAAAGAGTAAATAAGCAAAAGGCCAATTAAATACGTCTGGTCAGGGGGCTCAACAGTGACACAGACCTCCTGATTGGGCACTCCTACCGCTGTACAGGTACTACACGTGTTTCTTATTCGTCCAAATGCAGATTTAATATGTCTCTTTTGTTCTCCTGTTAAATATATCTTTCAGCGTGATATTTTTGTAAATTATTATCTTTTGTTTTTTCCCGGACATGAGATTTGTCTAGCTGGAGTTGCCGTAGGGTTTCACGTGACAATGATACTCCCTTCCAGGCCGCTTTTGCGTAGACACGCACGCTGTCGCGCTTCACTAAATGATTCTTCTTGATCTCGGATTGAATGGACTTAAATCTCGACACTGTGCGTGCGTCGCTACTTTATAGAAGTCAAACATATTTACTACATTTTGTGTCTGGTTACATTCGGATCAGGCGGTGCTCGTCGAAATCTCTCGGCCCTGTTTTGCTTAGCTTAGCTTAGCTTGCTAGCCACCACAAAAAAGGAGACGCGTTTTGTTAGCGACTAATAGGCTCAGCAGACGCCAAGTGTGAGCATAGAGTGTCGCCGATATCGTGAATATGTGTGCTGCAACGAACGTGACGTGCGAAAAAGAGCTTTGTGGAGCACAGGAGGAGAATGAGCGACAACGTCAGCTGCTGGACGCTGTGTGCAAGCAGCCTCGTGTTGTGTGGAACAGAGCAGGTTTGTCGCTTGCTTAATCAATACTTTTCAACAATATGTATGTATTTATTTTGAGAGGAATCTTCATCCGGCCACTTTGTTACCTTACGTTTACATATTTTGTCTGTCGCTTTGGTACTTTACTTAGATCTTAATTGAATTTCTCAGAACTGCTTTTTTAAAATTTCACATCGCTGTCACTTGTACACAGCACTAAGCAATTGCTCCTTTTTTTTAACAAGCTGAGGCAAATCAGTTGTTTCTACACATATACACACACGTACGTTTTCCCGGCTTTGTTATTATTGCGCTCGTGTGGCCCATGTGATACTCTTAAATATAAAATACATAACCCCACAATAAAGTAAATTTACCAAACCTTGTGTCTCTTGTGTCCCGCAGACGTCTGTGAAATATATCTTTGTCCTCAGCGGCAGGAGTCAGACTTCCCTGGCGTGAAAGAGGAGGACAACCTGGAGCCTCTGCAGGTTAAAGAAGAGGAGCAGCCACACCCTCCCAACATAAATAAAGAGGAGCAGTTGCCACTATACATTAAAGAGGAGGAGGAGGAGGAGGAGGAGTTAACAGAGTTGCCCGGGACTGATGTCCATTTGAAGACTAAAGATGAATGTCTATATGAAAACAACAAAGGGGCGGAGCCTTCAAGCAGCAGCTCAAGACAACTGATAACAACTGAAGATGATGAGGACCACCGTGGAGGATCACAAGCAGACAGCCGGTTAGCTCTAATGTCAGATGCTGAAGACGCGTCACACTCTTCTCACACTGATGGCGAACAGTCTGACGGTGACGTGACATGTCACACTGGCAGCAAACGTTGGAAATGTTCTCTATGTAAACAAACTTTTGGCAGCAACCTTCATTTGAGAAGACATATGATTTGCCACACTTGTGAAAAACCTTTTCCCTGCTCAGTTTGTGGCCGACGTTTCTCTTACAAAGGAAGCTTAAAAGTGCACCAAAGAACCCACACTGGAGAGAAGCCTTTTGCCTGCTCGGTTTGTGGTCAATGTTTTACTCTAAAAGGACACTTAAAAATGCACACAATAACCCACACAGGAGAGAAACCTTATCCCTGCTCAGTTTGTGGCCGACGTTTCTCTTACAAAATAAGTTTAAAAGTGCACACAAGAACCCACACTGGAGAGAAGCCTTTTGCCTGCTCGGTTTGTGGTCAATGTTTTACTCTAAAAGGACACTTAAAAATGCACACAATAACCCACACTGGAGAGAAACCTTATCCCTGCTCAGTTTGTGGCCGACGTTTCTCTTACAAAATAAGTTTAAAAGTGCACACAAGAACCCACACTGGAGAGAAGCCTTTTGCTTGCTCGGTTTGTGGTCACAAGTTTGCTCACAAGGGACACTTAAGCAGACACACAAGAACCCACACTGGAGAGAAGCCTTTTGCATGCTCGGTTTGTGGTCAATGTTTTACTCGAAAAGGAGTCTTAAAAATGCACACAAGAACCCACACTGGAGAGAAGCCTTTTGCCTGCTCAGTTTGTGGCCAATGTTTCTCTCACAAAATAAGCTTAAAAGCGCACACAAGAACCCACACTGGAGAGAAGCCTTTTGCCTGCTCAGTTTGTGGCCAATGTTTCTCTCACAAAATAAACTTAAAAGCGCACACAAGAACCCACACTGGAGAGAAGCCTTTTGCCTGCTCAGTTTGTGGCCAATGTTTCTCTCACAAAATAAACTTAAAAGCGCACACAAGAACCCACACTGGAGAGAAGCCTTTTGCCTGCTCGGTTTGTGGTCAATGTTTTACTCAAAAAGGAAGCTTAAAAACGCACTCAAGAACCCACACTGGAGAGAAGCCTTTTGCTTGCTCGGTTTGTGGTCAATGTTTTACTCAAAAAGGAAGCTTAAAAATGCACACAAGAACCCACACTGGAGAGAAGCCTTTTGCCTGCTCAGTTTGTGGCCAATGTTTCTCTCACAAAATAAGCTTAAAAGCGCACACAAGAACCCACACTGGAGAGAAGCCTTTTGCTTGCTCGGTTTGTGGTCAATGCTTTACTCAAAAAGGACACCTAAAAATGCACACAAGAACCCACACTGGAGAGAAGCCTTTTGCCTGCTCAGTTTGTGGTCAATGTTTTGCTCTAAGAAAAAACTTAACATCGCACACTAGAACCCACACTGGAGAGAAGCCTTTTGCCTGCTCAGTTTGTGGCCAATGTTTCTCTCACGAAATAAGCTTAAAAGCGCACACAAGAACCCACACTGGAGAGAAGCCTTTTGCCTGCTCAGTTTGTGGCCAATGTTTCTCTCACAAAATAAGCTTAAAAGCGCACACAAGAACCCACACTGGAGAGAAGCTTTTTGCTTGCTCGGTTTGTGGTCAATGTTTTACCCAAAAAGGAGACTTAAAAATGCACAAAAGAACCCACACTGGAGAGAAGCCTTTTGCCTGCTCAGTTTGTGGTCAATGTTTTACTCGAAAAGAACACCTAAAAAGGCACACAAGAGCCCACACCAGAGAGAAGCCTTTTGCTTGCTCGGTTTGTGGTCAATGTTTTACTCGAAAAGGACACCTAAAAATGCACACAAGAACCCACACTGGAGAGAAGCCTTTTGCCTGCTCAGTTTGTGGTCAAATATATTCAAGTAATGCCAAAGCTAAGAGGCACAGGTGTGCTGGTGAGAATAGCTGTGATTAATGAAGCTTGATATGAACTCATTTATGGATCGACTTAAAATGGTGCAGAAATCCTGTCTACCGCTGAATGAACGAAGGATCTGTGTACTTGCATTGTATATTGTATGTGTCTTGACTTAACCCTGTTATATGCGTATATTTTTCTTCATGTGCTGGGTCTGCTACAGACATCAGTGATCATGGCCCTCCATGCCTCTCTGTCATCCGTTTCCCTAATAAATTCGCTAATGGGGTTCTTCCGTGTTGCAAAGTTATTTAAGTTGTCTGTATATTTTGCCGCCTTCTGTTTTTTTTCGTGTTTCTTATTCGTCCAAATGCAGATTTAATATGTCTCTTTTGTTCTCCTGTTAAATATATCTTTCAGCGTGATATTTTTGTAAATTATTATCTTTTGTTTTTTCCCGGACATGAGATTTGTCCAGCTGGAGTTGCCGTAGGTTTCACGTGACTTTGATACTCCGTTCCAGGCCGCTTTGGCGTAGACACGCACGCTTTCGCGCTTCGCTATATAATCCTTCTTGATTTCTGACTGAATGGACTTAAACATCGACACTGTGCGTGCGTCGCTACTTTAGAGAAGTCAAACATAATTGCTACATTTCGTGTCCGCTTACATTCGTATCAGGCGGTGCTCATCAACATCTCTCGGCCCTGTTTTGCTTAGCTTGCTAGTGTTAACATTGTGAAAAAATTTTACTGTTTCAATTTATATCTTAACCGTTTTGATTTTAGTTAGAGCTGTGTAAAAATAAGAAAACAGTTTATTCAATTTTACTCATGTATAGTGCCTTTGTTTAGTCCCTGGGAAATACATGTCTAATAAGGTTTCTTTTCTTATCTAAAGGAGTATATGTCTGAAAATGTACGCAGAGTTCTGTCCATAAATTATCCGGTCCAGGAGGTGCCGGGACCAATCATTTTCCTACATCTGGAGTGGACTAAGATACGAGCTGAAGATTTATTATCTGTTTTTGTATTTCACTCTTACCACAAGGACAGGAGACAGGAGGGGGTGACTATTTTTTGTAAACATTGTTTTTGTATAAGTTGGGATGAGTCCAGAAGGAGGACATATTTGGAGACCACTTCTGATTCAGTAAGGGTCCTGAATGACTTTAGAAATTTCTAAATAAAATCTCTTGCAAGAAAGCCTCTTCACTTGATCTCAACTTTGAATTTTATTTCAACACGCAAGAAAACAGAGAATGTTTTCTATCAGATGGTGACGCCCGACATTTTGACGATTACAGGCTGCGGCGTTCACGGACGGGCGGAACTTCTAGGCGCCTAAATAATTAATTACGGTAAGTAGAGACGTTTATCCACGTAGGGAAGTTCTGTCTGTTTGGGACCGCTGCAACCGGTTTTCGTCTTCTAAATTGTCTAAATTTTACATGAGGTCTGAGTGAACAGGTATTAGTAGAGTTTGAAGTAGTTCGCTTAACGAAGGGACGCGAAGTCCTTGATTTGGGATTTTACTACGACATTGAACTATACACGTACGTGGTGACGAGGTCATTGTTTACGGAAGTACCGTCACGTTGGTTTATGTGCAGCTGAAGAAGCATTAAGAATTTTAAGATATACAGGTTGAAGCAAGCGGTTTTATTTTGTTTTTGGGACGGGAGTCTCACCGCTGTGAAGAAATTGATGGATCATGATGGTTATTTTATGAATTTTGAGAGGAAAACGGATAGACGCGGGGGTTTATTACGCTGCCGCTAAGAAATCTAGAGATCATGATGGTTATTTTATGAATTTTAAGAGGTACAGGTTGACATAGGGCTTTATTACGCTACTACTAAGAAATCGCTGGATCCGGATATAAGTTATTTTTTATTATTTTTAACGAAGGCACGTTGTATTTTGTGAAGTGTGTCCGTGCGCTTCGGAGGTATTTCCTGTTTCGTACTGTACTTGTTATGTGTGTCCGTGTTCTTCGGAGGCGTTTCATGTTTGTCTGTATTTGTTAAATGTGTCAGGGTTTTTTTCGGAGTTATTTCTTTTATCTGTGGTTAATTTTATTAGTTTGTTTATTTTTTGAGGGGAGGAACGAGTAACGTTGTCAAATAAATTTAACCTATTGAACTATCATACTACAAGTGAGACGTCACTGAATTGATAAATATTAATACGACTTGGATATAATAATAACTAAAGAGGTGAATAATTAAAATAAATAATGGAGGGCGGTTTTGACCGCGACACCGAATGGTTTGACCTAAAAGTACTTCCGGTTCATAGTCGGAACTTATTCTTGGATGTACAAGTTAAGAATGCTTCCGAGGTTTCAGTCGGAGCCATGCCCGAAAAACATCGACGTAAAATGAAAGTACTATTGAATGATTGGATGACGGCTTGCTGTGAAAAAGGTTGGTTTCCACCGTTGACATCCGCGGTTTGCTTGATATCTTTGATGAAAGCGGTGGAATTGGCATGCGTGAAAAAACGGCAATCGCTGGACGAAATGGTACGAGAGACTTTTGTATTTTCTTTAAATGGTAGAAGAGTCAGACGAAATTGTAAAAAAGTTGATCGAATGATGATTAATGCTAGCATGTTGGCTTTGGGCAGTTCCGTTAAAATCGCTCGGATGGCTATGATAGAAGCTGGTGATGACAAAGTGGCTGATTTTGATGCTAAACTAACAGCTCCACCGGCGTATGCTGAGCCGCTCACGGGAAATATGTTTGAAGCTATAAACCCGTTTACTGAATCACCATACAAGACTGCTATTCAGACGTTGCAAAATTTGCAGGCGCCTATATTGACTGTAAATGGCGGTAATCTCAATGTGGATTGGAATGGTGAAAATTGTGATGCGAATCCTCGACCGCATCGATCTGTTTTGCAGGCCGTGGCTGACGGCTTGGCAGCTAGCGTAAACGCCTCTGTGAAACAATTGGAGGAAAAATTAGACGAAATATTGGCTATGAAGGATGACCCGCAGAAAAAATTTAACCAGGCTAGAGCTTTCGGTATGGAACTGACTAGACACGCTGAAGTGCCCCAGGTAGTTTGCAGCAAATGGCGTACAATTCTTTCTCGCTTTGAAAAAGCTGCAGACGACGAATTGACAGAACAAAACCGTTTATAAAAAGGCGGAACGAGACGAATTGTTTCGGCAACGTGAACGTGACATGACTAATGAAGCTTCTAATGCATTGGCGAATAGCTATCAAATTGTAGAAATTCAAAAAAAGCTAGCTGATCTAACATGTGCCGTTGGGGATGTTATGGGAATACGTGACACTAGTGCGACCGACAGACTCCCAGACAGTACTCCTAAAAAACCTGCGACTCGTTCTAAAGTAGGTTTGCAAGCACCCATGTTAGCGAAAGTTGATCCAGCCACCGGGAATTCGGCTACCGTGTATAAGCCTTATTTGCCTTCTGACTTGAGCGTACTTTTGCATAATCTTCCCCCACTGCCAGCGGGGGGTGAAAACTGGCTGAGGTCTCTGCAGAGAGAGGTGACAGGTCAGATTTTAACTGCGGGAGATGTGCGTGCACTCTTAACGCAGGCATGCCCTCTCTCTCAACTTGAAGTGCTGATGACGAATTCAGGAATATCATCTTTAATGGATGGTGAGGCACTATCACGTGACAATTATTTAACGCTGTTTGAAGCGCTTGGCGGGTTGTTCCCACTCCCGGAAGTTGTCATATCTGACTTGGATGTTTGCTCCAAAAGCTGATGAGGAGGCTGCGGCGTTTATTGACCGAGCTCTTGTGGAATATTCGTTGAAAACTGAAAGGAGTCCCTAGGTCTGTTGTGCAGGCCATGGAGGTGAATCCCGATTTGCCCGATCTGATCACGCCAGGTGGTTGTCTCATCTTAAACATCATCTGAGAAGGTATGCGAAAGATATTGATTCAAAAACTGAAAAACATAGGAATACTGAATTACAATTGGCAACTAGAAACATTTCCGCGGAAATTTTGAATGGGCCTGCTGACTCTTTTAAATGAGCTGAACAGTTTAAAATTTAAACCATTGAAATCGGTCAAGAAATGTGGAAGTTAACCATAATCAACAAAGTATTACTACCCCTTTAAGAAACATGCACATTCACGCACACACATTTGATTTGAACTAACATTTCAATGAGCTGAACAGTTTAAAATTTAAACCATTGAAATCGGTCAAGAAATGTGGAAGTTAACCATAATCAACTAAAAGTATTACTGCCCCTTTAAGAAACATTCACGCACACACATTTGATTTGAACTAACATTAAAATGAGCTGAACAGTTTAAAATTTAAACCATTGAAATCGGTCAAGAAATGTGGAAGTTAACCATAATCAACATCAACTAAAAGTATCTTACTGTCCCTTTAAGAACGCATACACATTTGATTAACTTGAGTGTTGGGAGACGTCACGCACCAACATTCCATTGTTTTTGTATAGGATACGCACACCTCAAACAAAAGCCTCTCACGACTTAACGGTTAAAGATGCAGATTCCAGAAATGGCTCGTTAGAACGGCAAGGGTTTGGGGAACGCGAGCATGTTCTCAGTTTTTTAATCGGATGAAAAATGACCAAATGAGAGCAGGTTGAAAACTTATGATTGATCGAAAAAGGAAGAGGGAAAAACGCCAAAATTAACATGGAAAAAGAGGCGAAATAGTCCGACTTCTCCTCGCTTAAAGTGAAAATAAAGGTACTAAATGACACCTTAGCCAAATAATGTCAGAAACTAGACACAATACACACAATGTTATAAGGCTATTTCACTCACTGTCTTTGAACCCGCACAGGGGGGAGAGCTTTCCTTCCTTAAAATTTTTGACACTGAGCTAAAGATGAGAAAAATTGCAACAAAATTAGCTAAAATTCATATCGGTCGGTTAACGTATGTGTGTCTTGGAAAAAGGTGCTTGATTGGAGTTGATCTCTTTCGGTTTCCCATTCATTACTATGGGACTTTTTTTGGGACTTTTTTGGGAATAGCGTCGCCATGGTAACTGGGAATTCCTAGAAAAATAATAGCGCAGCGAGTCAGATCGAGCCACATCGTTTGATACCTCATTTGTCCCGGTGCGATCTACGGTACGGGCCGCATTTTTGCGGAAAAATCCGTGGAATAAAATAGGTGTAAAATAACTAGAAAAATTCCCGCGGAAATTTTGAATGGGCCTGCTAACTCTTGCAACTCTTTTCAATGAGCAGTTTAAAATTTCAACCATTGAAATCGCTCAAGAAATGTAAAAGTTAACCATAATCAACAGTATGTTACTGCCCCTTTAAGAAACATGCACATTCACGCAGACACATTTGATTTTAACCAACATTTCAATGAGCTGAAAAGTTTAAAATTTAAACCATTGAAATCGCTCAAGAAATGTAAAAGTTAACCATAATCAAGATCAAATAAAGTATCTTACTGTCCCTTTAAGAAATATGCACATTCACGCACACACATTTGATTTTAACCAACATTTCAATGAGCTGAACAGTTTAAAATTTAAACCATTGAAATCGCTCAAGAAATGTGCAAGTTAACCAAAATCAACAGTATGTTACTGCCCCTTTAAGAAACATGCACATTCACGCACACACATTTGATTTTAAGTAACATTTCAATGAGCTGAACAGTTTAAAATTCAAACCATTGAAATCGGTCAAGAAATGTGCAAGTTAACCAAAATCAACAGTATCTCACTGCCCCTTTACAAAACATGCACATTCACGCACACACATTTGATTTTAAGTTGTGAGGAGACGTCACGCACCAACACTCCATTGATTTGTATAGGATTACGCTCACCTCAAACAAAAGCCTCTCGCGACTTAACGGTTGAAGATGCAGATTCCAGAAATGGCTCGTTAGAACGGCAAGGGTTTGGGGAACGCGAGCATGTTCTCAGTTTTTTAATCGGATGAAAAATGACCAAATGAGAGCAGGTTGAAAACTTATGATTGATCGAAAATGAAGAGGGAAAAAACGGCGAAATTAACATGGAGGAGATAGGCGCCAAAGTCCGACTTCTCCTCGCTTAAAGTGAAAATAAAGGTACTAAATGACACCTTAGCCAAATAAAACTTAGTTTTTCAGAAAGCAGAGGCTTGTGGCTACAAAATGTGCGAATTTGAGGTCTAGTGAGCAAAGATTGTGGCCATGGTGACGAGTTGAAGTGAAACTTTTGGAAATAAGATTTTTTGGTTCCCGTCACTGAAGCCTTAATTGCATATCAGAGTGGCGATTACACTCACTGTCTTTGAACCCGCACAGGGGGAAGAGCTTTCATTCCTTAATATTTTTTTTGACACTGAGCTAAAGATGGGAAAAATTCCAACAAAATGAGCTAAAATTCATATCAATCGGTTAACGTATGCACGCGCAGCGTCTCTTTGAAAAAGGTGCTTGATGTGTGATTTTGTCTTTCCTTTTCCCATTCATTCCTATGGGACTTTTATTTGGGAGTTTTTTGGGAATAGCGTCGCCATGGTAACTGGGAATTCTTATAAAAATAATAGCGCAGCGAGTCAGAGCGAGCCGCATCGTTTGATACCTCATTTGTCCCGGTGCGATCTACGGTTCGGGCCGCATTTTAGCGGAAAAGTCGTGGAATAATAAAAAATAACTAGAAAAATTCCCGCGGAAATTTTGAATGGGCCTGCTAACTCTTGCAACTCTTTTCAATGAGCTGAACAGTTTAAAATTTCAACCGTTGAAATCGCTCAAGAAATGTGGAAGTTAACCATAATCTACTAAAAGTATTACTGCCCCTTTAAGAAACATGCACATTCACGCACATACATTTGATTTTAACTAACATTTCAATGAGCTGAACAGTTTAAAAATTCAACCATTGAAATCGCTCAAGAAATGTGCAAGTTAACCATAATCAAGATCAAATAAAGTATCTTACTGTCCCTTTAAGAAATATGCACATTCACGCACACACATTTTATTTTAACCAACATTTGAATGAGCTGAACAGTTTAAAATTTAAACCATTGAAATCGCTCAAGAAATGTAAAAGTTAACCATAATCAACAATATGTTACTGCCCCTTTAAGAAACATGCACATTCACGCACACACATTTGATTTTAAGTAACATTTCAATGAGCTGAACAGTTTAAAATTCAAACCATTGAAATCGGTCAAGAAATGTGGAATCTACCATAATTAACAGCATCTCACTGCCCCTTTACAAAACATGCACATTCACGCACACACATTTGATTTTAAGTTGTGAGGAGACGTCACGCACCAACACTCCATTGATTTGTATAGGATTACGCTCACCTCAAACAAAAGCCTCTCGCGACTTAACGGTTGAAGATGCAGATTCCAGAAATGGCTCGTTAGAACGGCAAGGGTTTGGGGAACGCGAGCATGTTCTCAGTTTTTTAATCGGATGAAAAATGACCAAATGAGAGCAGGTTGAAAACTTATGATTGATCGAAAATGAAGAGGCAAAAACGGCGAAAATTACATTGAAAAGAGATCAAAAATGTGCGACTTCTCCTCGCTTAAAGTGAAAATAAAGGTACTAAATGACACCTTAGCCAAATAAAACTTAGTTCTTCAGAAAGCAGAGGCTTGTGGCTACAAAATGTGCGAATTTGATGTCTAGTGAGCAAAGATTGTGGCCATGGTGACGAGTTGAAGTGAAACTTTTGGAAATAGATTTTTTGGTTCCCGTCACTGAAGCCTTAATTAGTCACACTCTAAATAGGCGACTTTTCCCCTTTGCTCACTGTCTTTGAACCCTCACAGGGGGGAGAGCTTTCATTCCTTAATTTTTTTTTTGACACTGAGCTAAAGATGACAAAAATTCCAACAAAATGAGCTAATTTTCATATCGGTCGGTTAACGTATGCGCGCGCAGCGTGTCTTTGAAAAAGGTGCTTGATTGGAGTTGATCTCTTTCGGATTCCCATTCATTCCTATGGGACTTTATTTGGGAGTTTTTTGGGAATAGCGTCGCCATGGTAACTGGGAATTCTTATAAAAATAATAGCGCAGCGAGTCAGATCGAGCCGCATCGTTTGATACCTCTTTTGTCCCGGTGCGATCTACGGTTCGGGCCGCATTTTTGCGGAAAAGTCGGTGGAAGAATAAAAAAGAAAAAAAATAACTAGAAAAATTCCCGCGGAAATTTTGAATGGGCCTGCTAACTCTTTTCAATGAGCTGAACAGTTTAAAATTTCAACCATTGAAATCGCTCAAGAAATGTGCAAGTTAACCAAAATCAACAGTATGTTACTGCCCCTTTAAGAAACATGCACATTCACGCACACACATTTGATTTTAACTAACATTTCAATGAGCTGAACAGTTTAAAATTTCAACCATTGAAATCGCTCAAGAAATGTGCAAGTTAACCATAATCAAGATCAAATAAAGTATCTTACTGTCCCTTTAAGAAATATGCACATTCACGCACACACATTTGATTTTAACCAACATTTCAATGAGCTGAACAGTTTAAAATTCAAACCATTGAAATCGCTCAAGAAATGTAAAAGTTAACCATAATCAACAATATGTTACTGCCCCTTTAAGAAACATGCACATTCACGCACACACATTTGATTTTAACTAACATTTCAATGAGCTGAACAGTTTAAAATTTCAACCATTGAAATCGCTCAAGAAATGTGCAAGTTAACCATAATCAAGATCAAATAAAGTATCTTACTGTCCCTTTAAGAAATATGCACATTCACGCACACACATTTGATTTTAACCAACATTTCAATGAGCTGAACAGTTTAAAATTCAAACCATTGAAATCGCTCAAGAAATGTAAAAGTTAACCATAATCAACAATATGTTACTGCCCCTTTAAGAAACATGCACATTCACGCACACACATTTGATTTTAAGTAACATTTCAATGAGCTGAACAGTTTAAAATTCAAACCATTGAAATCGGTCAAGAAATGTGGAATCTACCATAATTAACAGTATCTCACTGCCCCTTTACAAAACATGCACATTCACGCACACACATTTGATTTGAAGTTGTGAGGAGACGTCACGCACCAACACTCCATTGATTTGTATAGGATTACGCTCACCTCAAACAAAAGCCTCTCGCGACTTAACGGTTGAAGATGCAGATTCCAGAAATGGCTCGTTAGAACGGCAAGGGTTTGGGGAACGCGAGCATGTTCTCAGTTTTTTAATCGGATGAAAAATGACCAAATGAGAGCAGGTTGAAAACTTATGATTGATCGAAAATGAAGAGGGAAAAAACGGCGAAATTAACATGGAGGAGATAGGCGTCAAAGTCCGACTTCTCCTCGCTTAAAGTGAAAATAAAGGTACTAAATGACACCGTAGCCAAATAAAACTTAGTTCTTCAGAAAGCAGAGGCTTGTGGCTACAAAATGTGCGAATTTGAGGTCTAGTGAGCAAAGATTGTGGCCATGGTGACGAGTTGAAGTGAAACTTTTGGAAATAGATTTTTTGGTTCCCGTCACTGAAGCCTTAATTAGTCACACTCTAAATAGGCGACTTTTCCCCTTTGCTCACTGTCTTTGAACCCTCACAGGGGGGAGAGCTTTCATTCCTTAAAATTTTTTTTGACACTGAGCTAAAGATGACAAAAATTCCAACAAAATGAGCTAATTTTCATATCGGTCGGTTAATGTATGCGCGCGCAGCGTGTCTTTGAAAAAGGTGCTTGATTGGAGTTGATCTCTTTCGGATTCCCATTCATTCCTATGGGACTTTATTTGGGAGTTTTTTGGGAATAGCGTCGCCATGGTAACTGGGAATTCTTAGAAAAATAATGCCGCACCGAGTCAGATCGAGCCGCATCGTTTGATACCTCATTCGTGCCGGTGCGATCTACGGTACGGGCCGCATTTTTGCGGAAAAATCGTGGAAGATTAAAGAATAATAAGAAGAAAAAAAACTAGAAAAATTCCCGCGGAAATTTTGAATGGGCCTGCTAACTCTTTTCAATGAGCTGAACAGTTTAAACTTTCAACCATTGAAATCGCTCAAGAAATGTGGAAGTTAACCATAATCTACTAAAAGTATTACTGCCCCTTTAAGAAACATGCACATTCACGCACACACATTTGATTTTAAGTAACATTTCAATGAGCTGAACAGTTTAAAATTCAAACCATTGAAATCGGTCAAGAAATGTGGAATCTACCATAATTAACAGTATCTCACTGCCCCTTTACAAAACATGCACATTCACGCACACACATTTGATTTTAACTAACATTTCAATGAGCTGAACAGTTTAAAATTTAAACCATTGAAATCAGTCAAGAAATGTGGAAGTTCACCATAATCAACATCAACTAAAAGTATCTTACTGCCCCTTTACAAAACATGCACATTCACGCACACACATTTGATTTTAAGTAACATTTCAATGAGCTGAACAGTTTAAAATTTAAACCATTGAAATCGGTCAAGAAATGTGGAATCTACCATAATCAACAGAATGTTACTGCCCCTTTAAGAAACATGCACATTCACGCACACACATTTGATTTTAACTAACATTTCAATGAGATGAACAGTTTAAAATTTCAACCATTGAAATCGCTCAAGAAATGTAAAAGTTAACCATAATCAAGATCAAATAAAGTATCTTACTGTCCCTTTAAGAAACATGCACATTCACGCACACACATTTGATTTTAAGTAACATTTCAATGAGCTGAACAGTTTAAAATTCAAACCATTGAAATCGGTCAAGAAATGTGGAATCTACCATAATTAACAGTATCTCACTGCCCCTTTACAAAACATGCACATTCACGCACACACATTTGATTTTAAGTTGTGAGGAGACGTCACGCACCAACACTCCATTGATTTGTATAGGATTACGCTCACCTCAAACAAAAGCCTCTCGCGACTTAACGGTTGAAGATGCAGATTCCAGAAATGGCTCGTTAGAACGGCAAGGGTTTGGGGAACGCGAGCATGTTCTCAGTTTTTTAATCGGATGAAAAATGACCAAATGAGAGCAGGTTGAAAACTTATGATTGATCGAAAATGAAGAGGGAAAAAACGGCGAAATTAACATGGAGGAGATAGGCGTCAAAGTCCGACTTCTCCTCGCTTAAAGTGAAAATAAAGGTACTAAATGACACCGTAGCCAAATAAAACTTAGTTCTTCAGAAAGCAGAGGCTTGTGGCTACAAAATGTGCGAATTTGATGTCTAGTGAGCAAAGATTGTGGCCATGGTGACGAGTTGAAGTGAAACTTTTGGAAATAGATTTTTTGGTTCCCGTCACTGAAGCCTTAATTAGTCACACTCTAAATAGGCGACTTTTCCCCTTTGCTCACTGTCTTTGAACCCTCACAGGGGGGAGAGCTTTCATTCCTTAAATTTTTTTTTGACACTGAGCTAAAGATGACAAAAATTCCAACAAAATGAGCTAATTTTCATATCGGTCGGTTAATGTATGCGCGCGCAGCGTGTCTTTGAAAAAGGTGCTTGATTGGAGTTGATCTCTTTCGGATTCCCATTCATTCCTATGGGACTTTATTTGGGAGTTTTTTGGGAATAGCGTCGCCATGGTAGCTGGGAATTCTTATAAAAATAATAGCGCAGCGAGTCAGAGCGAGCCGCATCGTTTGATACCTCTTTTGTCCCGGTGCGATCTACGGTTCGGGCCGCATTTTTGCGGAAAAGTCGGTGGAAGAATAAAAAAGAAAAAAAATAACTAGAAAAATTCCCGCGGAAATTTTGAATGGGCCTGCTAACTCTTTTCAATGAGCTGAACAGTTTAAACTTTCAACCGTTGAAATCGGTCAAGAAATGTGCAAGTTAACCATAATCTACTAAAAGTATTACTGCCCCTTTAAGAAACATGCACATTCACGCACACACATTTGATTTTAACTAACATTTCAATGAGCTGAACAGTTTAAAATTCAAACCATTGAAATCAGTCAAGAAATGTGGAAGTTCACCATAATCAACATCAACTAAAAGTATCTTACTGCCCCTTTACAAAACATGCACATTCACGCACACACATTTGATTTTAAGTAACATTTCAATGAGCTGAACAGTTTAAAATTTAAACCATTGAAATCGGTCAAGAAATGTGGAATCTACCATAATCAACAGAATGTTACTGCCCCTTTAAGAAACATGCACATTCACGCACACACATTTGATTTTAAGTAACATTTCAATGAGCTGAACGGTTTAAACTTTCAACCATTGAAATGGGTCAAGAAATGTGGAAGTTAACCATAATCAACATTATGTTACTGCCCCTTTAAGAAACATGCACATTCACGCACACACATTTGATTTTAAGTAACATTTCAATGAGCTGAACAGTTTAAAATTCAAACCATTGAAATCGGTCAAGAAATGTGGAATCTACCATAATTAACAGTATCTCACTGCCCCTTTACAAAACATGCACATTCACGCACACACATTTGATTTTAAGTTGTGAGGAGACGTCACGCACCAACACTCCATTGATTTGTATAGGATTACGCTCACCTCAAACAAAAGCCTCTCGCGACTTAACGGTTGAAGATGCAGATTCCAGAAATGGCTCGTTAGAACGGCAAGGGTTTGGGGAACGCGAGCATGTTCTCAGTTTTTTAATCGGATGAAAAATGACCAAATGAGAGCAGGTTGAAAACTTATGATTGATCGAAAATGAAGAGGGAAAAAGGGCGAAAATTACATTGAAAAGAGATCAAAAATGTGCGACTTCTCCTCGCTTAAAGTGAAAATAAAGGTACTAAATGACACCTTAGCCAAATAAAACTTAGTTCTTCAGAAAGCAGAGGCTTGTGGCTACAAAATGTGCGAATTTGATGTCTAGTGAGCAAAGATTGTGGCCATGGTGACGAGTTGAAGTGAAACTTTTGGAAATATATTTTTTGGTTCCCGTCACTGAAAGCTTAATTGGGTATCAGAGTGGCGATTACACTCACTGTCTTTGAACCCGCACAGGGGGAAGAGCTTTCATTCCTTAATTTGTTTTTTGACACTGAGCTAAAGATGGGAAAAATTCCAACAAAATGAGCTAAAATTCATATCAATCGGTTAACGTATGCGCGCGCAGCGTGTCTTTGAAAAAGGTGCTTGATGTGTGATTTTGTCTTTCCTTTTCCCATTCATTCCTATGGGACTTTTATTTGGGAGTTTTTTGGGAATAGCATCGCCATGGTAACTGGGAATTCTTAGAAAAATAATGCCGCACCGAGTCAGATCGAGCCGCATCGTTTGATACTTCATTTGTCCCGGTGCGATGTACGGTACGGGCTACATTCTTGCGGAAAAAACTGTGGAAGATTAAAAAATAAGAAAAAAATAAGAATAAAAAAAATAAACCCTTTTTCTAGGATAGTAATATGTGCCTGCTTGCTCCGCAAGCAGCAGCTTCGCTGCTGCTTGCTCCGCTTAGCAGGCCCATAATAAACCCTTTTCTAGGGTGGATAGTAATATGTGCCTGCTTGCTCCGCAAGCAGCAGCTTCGCTGCTGCTTGCTCCGCTTAGCAGGCCCATAATAAACCCCTTTTCTAGGATAGTAATATGTGCCTGCTTGCTCCGCAAGCAGCAGCTTCGCTGCTGCTTGCTCCGCTTAGCAGGCCCATAATAAACCCTTTTTCTAGGGTGGATAGTAATATGTGCCTGCTTGCTCCGCAAGCAGCAGCTTCGCTGCTGCTTGCTCCGCTTAGCAGGCCCATAATAATATACACTTTTCTAGGGTGGATAGTAATATGTGCCTGCTTGCTCCGCAAGCAGCAGCTTCGCTGCTGCTTGCTCCGCTTAGCAGGCCCATAATAAACCCAGTTTTTCTAGGATAGTTTTCTGTTAATCTGACTGAAGAACAATCTCGGTGGTATGAGATGGCGGAACCACCTGGTGAATCTGTGCTGGCATGGCATCTTCATATTTCACTGATGGTGTCATCCCAGCACACGGCAAAAGATTTGGGTCCATTTGTCCTGGCCTGCACAAGAGCAACGGATTGGCAACATTCTATACATACAGATTTACTATATTCCAAATCTCTTGATGCTTATTGGATTAAATCTGATTTGTTTATTTCCATGTCTGTTTTAGAACATCAGCTTTTGGACCGACATCATGGACGAGAGACATCTGACAGCGAGCTTGCTGGTGACATGTTACAATCCTTGCCTGCTGCACTGTGGTCTACTGACCCGACTGATGTGGGCCTGTGTAAAGTTGCTCCAGTAACTTTTGAATTAAAACCCGACTCCGTTTGGGTGCCGCAGTACCCAATGAAAAATGAAGGGCGACTTGGCATCTCAGTAACAATTGATGGTTTGCCAAAAGCAGGGGTTCTTTGTAAAATTGATCGGTCTAGCTACAATACTCCTATTCTCCCAGTAGTAAAGAAAAATACTGGTGAATTTCGTATGGTGCATGATCTCAGAGCTATTAATGCTAAAGTTTTGACACCAGCACTCCCGGTGCCAAATCCGCATTCTGCGCTGTCACAAATTACTCCATTGCATACGCATTTTACCTGCATTGATCTTGCAAATGCATTTTTTTGCATCCCTCTTGACCTGTCTGTGCAGAAGTATTTTGCATTTACGTGGAATAATGAGTGTTACTCCTACACCCGGCTTCCTCAGTGTTTTGTGTTGTCTCCTGGAGTTTTCAACGCTTCCCTTCAACAGCTGCTGTCACCTCTCCAACTTCCTCCTGATGTTCTTTTAGTGCAGTATGTGGATGATCTACTCCTAGCTGCACCATCCGAGGAGTCCTGCCTTCACGCTACACAGCTCCTTTTGAGCCACCTGGCTTCGGTGGGTTTGAAGTGCTCCAAAGGCAAATTCCAAATTGCCCGACCTCATTCCTGGGTCGACTTATCGAGGCATGGAACAGGTATTTCTCCATCACACAAAGATGACATTTTGCACCATCCCAAACCGACAAATGTTAAACAAATGTTGGCTTTTCTGGGTCTGTGCAACTATTCCAGACATCATGTTCCAGATTTCGCGGAACTGACTCATTCTCTCAGACAATTAGTGAATGAAAAAGGAACGAGAAACCTGTCACATAATCTTAATTGGACTCCAGCTGCTGAGAACTCTTTTGTTCTGCTGAAACAGTTTTTGTCATCAGCTGCGGCTCTTGTCGTCCCTGATTACACTAAAATGTTCTTCCTGGATGTTTCTGAAAAATCCATCAGTGTTTCGGCTGTTCTTTTTCAGAAGGGGGAAAATGGTAATAGACATGTTTGCCTTTATGCATCAACACCTCTTGAAAAATATGAACAACGTCATCCTCTGTGTGCAGCTTTTGCTTCAAAGAACAGAAATAGTGGCTGTGACAACGGCATTAAAAATAGCAAAAGATAAGATTGTGAACATTTACACGGTTATGCGTATGTAGTGATACATACAGCCATAAAAGAATGGCAATGAAATGACTTCATGACTGCTTCAGGGACGCCTATCAAACACCATCAAGACATCTTTGATTTGAAAGACGCCTTACTACTGCCTAAAGCAGTAGCTGTGATAAAATGTAAAGGACATTCAAAAAATAATGATTTTGTGTCAGTAGGAAATGATTCGGCAGACAAGGCGGCAAAACAAGCAGCGGGTTACAGCCCAACATTACAATTGATGGTGAGTGAAGGTGAATTAGGACAAGAAATAACCACAGAAACAATTAAGCTGTGGCAGGAGAAGGCCAGTCCGGAAGAACAAAGTGTGTGGCTGTCAAAAGGAGGTCAAAAGGATGGAGCAGGTATATGGCAGAAACAAGGTAAATATATCCCATCGCAGAAACAATTAAAAAAACTGATTTCTGAAGCCCATGGACTGTGCCATGTTGGTACAGAGGAAATATTGAGACGACTGCGCAATTGCTGGCATCCTTACATGAGACAAATTGTTAAAAGTGAACTGCAGGACTGCAGTGTTTGCAATAAATTTAACAGTATGCCTACATCTAAACCTACTCCGGGCACTCACGATCCAGAAGTGACTGCCCCGGGACAGGTAATTTCAATGGATTTTACTGACATGATAAGACCAGTGGAAGGATACCGATAATTGTTGTTAATTGTGGACTCCTTTTCCAGATGGCCTGAGGCATATCAATGCAAATCTGAAACAGCAGAGGTCGTGGTAAAACATTTGATTAATCATTACATACCATCACATGGGTTTCCCAGAAAAATTAGATCAGACAATGGAACGCATTTCAAAAACAAACATCTACAGGAAGTAGAAAAAGCATCGGGGCCAAGACATACATTCGGGTCAGTTTATCATCCCCAATCCCAAAGACAGGTTGAGCGAATGAATAGAAATATTAAAGAAAAATTTGCTTAAGCACTGGCCTCGTCAAATTTGAATTGGCTACAAGCTCTTCCTATTGCATTAATGAATGTGTGAATGTCACTAAACTCAGCCAAAGGCCGGACTCCGTTTGAAGGTCACAAAAACAGACCATTTCCGGCTCCTGTTGCACCGCTGGGTGAGTCGCACATTGCAGGACCTCCAGTACTCAAACAGTTAGCATCTATGTTCTCCAAGCTAACAAAAAAGTGTCCAGATGCGCCTTTAGAAATAAATGATTGTGAATATGTGTGGTTAAAAGTGACTAAAAGAAAATGGTCTGCTCCTAGATGGACCGGACCCCACAAGGTCACGGAGAGAACGTCTTGTGCAGTGCGCTTGCATAAAAAGGGGGACACCTGGTACCACATCTCGTCTACCAGGCCCGCCGGATCCGCCTCTGGCTCAGCGATCCCACCACCTGCGGACCAACGGACGACCCGACCTGAGGGCCACGTCTGCTGATCCAGTGATCCAGTGCCCGGTTGTCAAGCTGCCGTTTCAGAGGACATCATTCAACGGAGATTGAGTCAAGTGCCCTTTTTCTGGGCATCATTCCACGAAGAGTCACATTTGCGGGCAGAATAATCCCGGTGACCAATCCTTGCATCCCTGGCAGTTGACCAGGATCCTGACAAAAAACTAACACGCCACTCTTTTCATTCAACAAAGAACTTCATCACGAGATGGCTTCGAGGCGGTAACACATCTCCAAACGCTGTTACATCACGACACTTTTTCTCATGTTGATGTTGATGCTGATATGGTATTTCTGTAACCCCCTTGCTCCAACTTTGAGCGTAACTGCAACACATCGTATTAAGCGAGGTATTGATTCTCCACGCATTCCCTGGATCATATCCTGGACTTATGATAACTCAATTGCTGTGATAGTGGCTCCAAACACAAACACCTCTGTTAAAATTCCAATTAAATCTTTGAAGGGATTTAGGAGAGGGAAGCAGACAAAAGGGGGGGACTGGGTGAAATACTGGTGGTGTTTGACAGGACATTTACGGCGAGACTGGAGTGCTTTGATAACCACCCAGAACGGACGATACTGGCCTCCGGGAACTAGCGAGGAGGCAATTTTCTTTAGCAAAAGGATAACATTGCGTAAAATGGGAGGTTGACTCGATTTGACCTTTGCTCTTCCTGATGGAAATATATGGCCGCCTAATGCAACTCTATATAACACCTCCTGTTTTGGGCTATTGTTATGGGCATGGTTTTCCGGACCTGATCCATATTTTCCCATTTTTGTTTGTGTAAATAAGACTATGAGTAAGTTAGAACAACCAAAAATGACTAAATACACGATGGAAACCGGGGTAGAGGCTGTCAGCGTACCGATTGATGGTGTAGTTGAGTGGTTCCGTGTTATGACAGGATTGTCCGGCAGCAGTAACAATTGGCTACTGCTGGCTCGTGCCTCTGAAAAAAACTGTGTGGTATGCGTGGGACCACGACCTTTACTGAGAGTAATCCCTGCTAATATAGAGGATCACTGTGTAATGGAACTTATGAATAAGACTGTCCCCGATGTCAAATGCTCTCAATGGGATAAGGTGTATCCCCTCGTAAATTGGCAGACAACTAAACCAATATTTTCAAAAAAAGTTGCGAATGGTAATTTTTCATGTATTAAAGTGACGGGTACTGGAGAACAATTGGGAGAACTAAATCACATCACTCACTGCATTTCGGCAATAGATGTGGGACAAAAGTTCCAACCGCGATCCAGGGCGGATATTTGGTGGTGGTGTGGTGATAGCAGAATATTTGATAAGTTGCCTTTGAATACAAGAGGATATTGTGCTCTCATCACCCTCCTCCTGCCAGTACAAATCTACCCCACCTCTGTTGATAACCTTCTACAAATGATTGATAATTGGGAACCAAAATCTCCTCCTCCTTTTCAGAGAACCAAACGGTATTCTTGGCAAGAGCAGAATGTCCCCACCTACATTGATGCAATTGGAGTACCAAGAGGTGTGCCAGATGAGTACATATTAATTAAAATCGAATTGCACTAGATATGTTGCTGGCAGAAAAGGGCGGAGTTTGCTCAATGTTTGGAGATCAGTGTTGCACTTTTATTCCTAACAACACTGCACCAGATGGAAGTTTAACCATTGCAATTGAAGGACTGCGGACACTCAATAAGAAAATGAAAGAGCATTCCGGTGTGGATACTTCTGTATGGGATAATTGGATGGAAGTATTTGGGCGCTATAAAGCTTTAGTTTCCTCAATTTTGATATCTGTTGCTGTTTCCGCTGCTTTGTTAACCACGTGCGGGTGTTGCTGTATTCCATGTATTCGTTCTCTTTGCCAAAGAATTATTACCACTGCTATTGAAAAACAGGACGTACAAAATAAGTCGTCTTATATGATGGTTGATTCTGCTAACCCATTCATGCCCACTATTGCATCCAATGTGGGGGATGAAGATCCTGCTGGTATTTTCCTCGAAAAAAGAAAAAAAGTTTAAATGTTTATTGTGGGCTTTTTCGAGCCCAATTGAAGGAATGTTAACATTGTGAAAATATTTTACTGTTTCAATTTATATCTTAACCGTTTTGATTTTAGTTAGAGCTGTGTAAGAAAACAGTTTATTCAATTTTACTCATGTATAGTGCCTTTGTTTAGTCCCTGGGAAAGAAATGTCTAATAAGGTTTCTGTTCTTATCTAAAGGAGTATATGTCTGAAAATGTACGCAGAGTTCTGTCCATAAATTATCCGGTCCGGAAATCCGGACTTGATCTCAACTTTGAGTTTTATTTCAACACGCAAGAAAACAGAGAACGTTTTCTATCACTAGCCACCACAAAAAAAGGAGACGCGTTTTGTTAGCGACTAATTGGCTCAGCAGACGCCAAGTGTGAAAATAGAGTGTCGCCGATATCGTGAATATGTGTGCTGCAACGAACGTGACGTGCGAAAAAGAGCTTTGTGGAGCACAGGAGGTGAACGAGCGACAACGTCAGCTGCTGGACGCTGTGTGCAAGCAACCTTGTGTCTCTTGTGTCCCGCAGACGTCTGTGAAATATATCTTTGTCCTGAGCGGCAGGAGTCAGACTTCCCTGGCGTGAAAGAGGAGGACAAACTGGAGCCTCTGCAGGTTAAAGAAGAGGAGCAGCCACACCCTCCCAACATAAATAAAGAGGAGCAGCTGCCACTATACATTAAAGAGGAGGAGGAGGAGGAGGAGGAGGAGGAGGAGGAGTTCACAGAGTTGCCTGGGACTGATGTCCATTTGAAGACTAAAGATGAATGTCTATATGAAAACAACAAAGGGGCGGAGCCTTCAAGCAGCAGCTCAAGACAACTGATAACAACTGAAGATGATGAGGACCACCGTGGAGGATCACAAGCAGACAGCCGGTTAGCTCTAATGTCAGATGCTGAAGACGCGTCACACTCTTCTCACACTGATGGCGAACAGTCTGACGGTGACGTGACATGTCACACTGGCAGCAAATGTTGGAAATGTTCTCTATGTAAACAAACTTTTGGCAGCAACTTTCATTTGAGAAGACATATGATTTGCCACACTGGTGAAAAACCTTTTCCCTGCTCAGTTTGTGGCCGACGTTTCTCTTGCAAATCAAGCTTAAAAGTTCACACAAGAACCCACACTGGAGAGAAGCCGTTTGCTTGCTCAATTTGTGGTCACAAGTTTGCTCGCAAGGGACACTTAAGCACACACACAAAAACCCACACTGGAGAGAAGCCTTTTGCTTGCTCGGTTTGTGGTCAATGTTTTACTCGAAAAGGAACCTTAAAAACACACACAAGAACCCACACTGGAGAGAAGCCTTTTGCTTGCTCGGTTTGTGGTCAATGTTTTACTCTGAAAGGACACTTTAAAATGCACATGATAACCCACACTGAAGAGAAACCTTTTCCCTGCTCAGTTTGTGGCCGACGTTTCTCTTACAAAGCAAGCTTAAAAGTGCACACAAGAACCCACACTGGAGAGAAGCCTTTTGCTTGCTCGGTTTGTGGTCAATGTTTTACTCAAAAAGAACACTTAAAAGTGCACACAAGAACCCACACTGGAGAGAAGCCTTTTGCTTGCTCAATGTGTGGTCAATGTTTTACTCTAAAAGGACACTTTATAATGCACACGATAACCCACACTGGAGAGAAACCTTTTCCCTGCTCAGTTTGTGGCCGACGTTTCTCTTACAAAGCAAGCTTAAAAGTGCACACAAGAACCCACACTGGAGAAAAGCCTTTTGCGTGCTCGGTTTGTGGTCAATGTTTTACTCTAAAAGGACACTTAAAAATGCACACAAGAACCCACACTGGAGAGAAGCCTTTTGCCTGCTCCGTTTGTGGTCAATGTTTTACTCTAAAAGGACACTTAAAAATGCACACAAGAACCCACACTGGAGAGAAGCCTTTTGCCTGCTCCGTTTGTGGTCAATGTTTTACTCTAAAAGGACACTTAAAAATGCACACAAGAACCCACACTGGAGAGAAGCCTTTTGCCTGCTCAGTTTGTGGCCAATGTTTCTCTCACAAAATAAGCTTAAAAGCGCACACAATAACCCACACTGGAGAGAAGCCTTTTGCCTGCTCAGTTTGTGGCCAATGTTTTACTCAAAAAGGACACTTAAAAATGCACACAAGAATCCACACTGGAGAGAAGCCTTTTGCTTGCTCGGTTTGTGGTCAATGTTTTACTCAAAAAGGACACTTAAAAATGCACACAATAACCCACACTGGAGAGAAGCCTTTTGCTTGCTCAGTTTGTGGTCACAAGTTTGCTCGCAAGGGAGACTTAAGCCAACACACAATAACCCACACTGGAGAGAAGCCTTTTGCCTGCTCAGTTTGTGGTCAAATATATTCAAGTAATGCCAAAGCTAAGAGGCACAGGTGTGCTGGTGAGAATAGCCGTGATTAATGAAGCTTGATATGAACTCATTTATGCATTGACTTTTAAAATGGTGCAGAAATCCTGTCTACCGCTGAATGAACGAAGGATCTGTGTACTTGCATTGTATATTGTATGTGTCTTGACTTAACCCTGTTATAAGCGTATATTTTTCTTCATGTGCTGGGTCTGCTACAGACATCAGTGATCATGGCCCTCCATGCCTCTCTGTCATCCGTTTCCCTAATAAATTCGCTAATAGGGTTCTTCTTCCGTGTTGCAAAGTTATTTAAGTTGTCTGTATATTTTGCCGCCTTCTGTTTTTTTTACTCCACATATCTTGCCACGTTTAATTTGTTTTGCCATGATATTCTTTGCAAAAATATACCTATAGTAGGCTGCAATTACTTTGTATAGGGGCAAACAATTCTTTAAATGATTCACACAGCAAACAATCATATTTCTTCACGGCAGCCACTAAACTCTGACAAAGCCAGACTAGAAGCCGGCCACTTTGAAATTGCACTTTGCCCGATAAAACCTTTTAAAAAATAGATACAAGTTATAATTTGCTAAAAAGAGTAAATAAGTAAAAGGCCAATTAAATACATCTAGTCAGGGGGCTCAACAGTGACACAGAGCTCCTTATTGGGCACTCCTACCGCTGTACAGGTACTACACGAGTTTCTTATTCGTCCAAATGCAGATTTAATATGTCTCTTTTGTTCTCCTGGTAAATTTATCGTTCAGCGTGATATTTTTGTATATTATAAAATTTTGATTTTCCCCGGACATGAGATTTGTCCAACTGGAGTTGCCGTAGGTTTCACGTGACGATGATACTCCCTTCCAGGCCGCTTTTGCATAGACACGCACGCTGTCGGGCTTCACTAAATGATTCTTCTTGATCTCGGACTGAATGGACTTAAACCTCGACACTGTGCGTGTGTCGCTACTTTATAGAAGTCAAACATATTGTTAGAAATCATTCTTTAGATTTCCTGCATGTTCAAAATAAAACTCAAAGTTGAGATCTCGTGAAGAAGTTTTCTGGCCAGCTTTTATTATTCAGAAATTTCCAAGCCACTTTGGATCCTTGCTCAATCAGCAGTGACCACAAAGTGTGCCTGTCGCTCTCTGCTCCTCCACACTTATACAAAAACAGTGATTAGGAAGAATACCCCCCCACCCCCCCCCGTTCATCTTGTCCTGTCAGCAGAGTGAAATACACAACTTAGAATCCTACACCAGTTCCTATCTCAGTCCACTCCAGATGTGGGTAAACAATTGGATCCCCGGCACCTCCTTGCACCAGGAAATTTATGCACAGACCTCTGCTTATACTTTCAAACATCCACTCATTTAGATAAATCAGAAACCTTACTTTCCCAGGGAAGAGAACAAAGACTATAGATTGACTAACATATATGAATTGTCTTATTATTACACAGCTCTAACTAATATCAAAAACGGTTAAAATATAAATTGAAACAGAAAAACAATGTTAATAATCTAACATTCCCTCATTTGGGCTCTACAGAGCCCAACACATTTTAACATTTTTTCCCTTTCTTTTTCAAAAGAAAATACCAACTGGATCTTCATAATCGCAAACGGCAACGCAACATTAAGCAATGGTTGTGTGGGGGAAGTAGTTATCATTAAAACATCCCTTCAGCAGGAGAGGAGGTAGTTTAGCAGTCATATGGCATTAAAGAACAATTTGATACATTAAAAGATTTTTTAGTGGAATAAGCATTGCATGTGTGAGGCTTAACACAAAATGTTGTTGTTCAAGAAAGAGTGTCGCAATGTATCGGCAGATGCGTTCCCACTCTGAAGCCATCTTGTGATGAAGTTCTTTGTTGAATGAAAAGAGTGTCGTGTTAGTTTTTTTTTCTTTAAGAACCTCAGGGTCGACTGCCCAAGGTCCTTCGATTTGTCACCGGGATTATTCTGCCCGCAAATGTGACTCTTCGTGGAATGATTGCCCAGGAAAAGGCACTTGACTCGATCTCCGTTGCATGATGTCCTCATAGGGGCATCTGGACACTGGATCAGTAGATGTTGTTTTCCCAGTCGGGGGTGGTGAGATTGATGATCATCAGGTGGTGAGATTGCTGAGCCTGGGACGTTTCCGGCAGCCTTGTCTCCCCGTCCTTTGAACTCCGGATAACCTCTCCCTCACCTCCTGAGAGCCCAGTTCTCCTGAGTGCAGAACATTTTCATTTAGTCTCTCATAAACTCACATAAATTTTATTTGGAGAAAAAAACCCTCACTGTTTTTGTTAGTTGGGATTAGTAAATGTTATTTGATTACGATCCGTAGGTCCTGCGCTGTTGGAACAGGAATATATATTCTTGTGACATTGAAATAGAGCCCAGTCTTTGATTGAGTTGAATGACATCCACCCATTCATTAATACAACAGACAGAGCTTGTAAATATTTATTTTTCAAATGGGTTTCATATAATAGTAGGTAATGTTTTACCACGATATTTACTGTTCTAAATTTGCATGAATGTGCCTTTAACCATCCTGAAAGGAATAATTTTACGAGCATATCATATGACCTCAACCCAGAACCTCGCGACCGGCCGGACCGTGAACATCCTGGGGAGAGACTCATATATATTCATATCATATATAATCTTTTGCAAACACTGGGCTCCAAACATTACATTCTTCAATTGTTTCTGAGATAAAAGATATCATATAATATAATTACCTTCATTTGGCGATATGCTTCATCTTTTGTCTCCTCTGCCCAAACTTACTTTGTTTCTGTGCATGACTTGATTTCCTCCTGTAGATTTCTCACTTTCAGACTGTGGATTATCACTTCAAAACCTTTTCATTTTTTAATCTACTAATTCGTCTACATTAATTAATTTCTTAAACATGAACTTTCCTGTGTTCACTCACCCTCCTTTTGACAAAGATGAACACTGATCTATTCAAACACGTATGGTATATTAAAGGGAGGACACACCAAGACTCCGTAGCTCATAAATAAGGAATACCAGACTATAGCTTTCCGCAAAAGACGTCGTAAATAACACAACCCTCTAAATCAGGCGATTGTGAGGTAAACGAGAGAGCTGCAGGTCACTGCAACAAAAATGAGCACAAGCAGATACAATTTGAGACACTGGTATGTGAGCACTTTGGGGTCATGAAAAAATAGAGGTAACCACATTAATCTAATTCAGGATACGAATTACACAAAACCTACAAATATCTACCTTCTCAACGAGTAAAACAAACGTTTTATAATCAAAAGCAAAAAATAAATAAAAAATAAAAATACTCCTAGATTTAACCCGTGGGCGTTATTTTTTTTGGATTAAATTCTTGTAATTGTTGCCAAAATCTGGCATTTCCTTTGAAGTGTGATAACTTAGTCATTTATGAATATTTTTTTCACTTTCAACCGCTCAAAATGTTCACTGGCATCAGACCTATCTATACATATATAGTTAAAAAAAACATTTTTTTTAATGCCCTCTATGGACAATAATAGCAGTATTATGCTAACAGCAAAATTAACTATGCTGTATATACATGTAAAATAAAGGTCTAATTTGAATATTTTATGACATATTTAGAGGCTTGAATAAGTCCATAAGTCATAACAATATAATTTTTTTATGCATGCCCAGTTTTTCACAATGGCATTTTTCTGAATAGCACAAAACTCTATACATATATAGTTTTTTTTTTTTTTTTTTTTAATGCCCCCTATGGACAATAATAGCAGTATTATGCTAATATCAAGACTAACTATGCTGTATATATATATAAAATAAAAGACTAATTTGAATATTTCATATGACATAGTTAGAGGCTCAAACAAGGTCATAAATCATAACAATAAATTTTTTTTATGCATGCCCAGTTTTTACACAATGGCATTTTTCAAAACTCTTGTAATTTTGCCAAAATCAGGCATTTCCTTTGAAGTGAGATAACTTAAGTCATTTATGAATATTTTTTTCACTTTCAACCGCTCAAAATGTTCAGTGGCATCAGACCTATCTACACATATATAATTTTTATTCTTTTTTATTTTTTTAATGCCCCCTATGGACAACAATAGCAGTATTATGCTAATAGCAAGACTAACTATGCTGTATATATATATAAAATAAAATAATAATTTGAATATTTCATATGACATAGTTAGAGGCTCAAACAAGTCCATAAGTCATAACAATAGATTTTTTTTATGCATGCATTTTGTATTCATTAATTAGCCTTTGGCGCCACCTAGTGGATTTTTGTGTTAACACTCTCAACACACAAATTCCTCTATTTTCATGTTTATGACTCGTCAAAGAAAAGATTGCATCAGTAATCACGTAAAATGCATTATAACACATCAGGTTTACAGCATATCAAAAACTGTGATTTATAATGGGAGTCAATGAGCCAAAATCGGGCATTATTACAACAATTTAGTGTGAATCTCTCCCTCCTGTTTGGTAATAATTATAAATTACAGCATGGCGCCAATTTGAACTTCTACATTTTTAAACAATCCTGGTAAAATGTCAGGTCCCTAGTGTATTTTTTTTCAAATGCTTTTTCTTTGATAAAAAACAGAAAAACAGAAAAAAGCCAGAAAATGGACAAATAATGCCCACGGGTTAAGCAAACTAAAAATTATTCTCAAACTGCTAATCAACCTCACCTCTTGTACAGATTAGCAGGGCTTGTAAAAACAGAGGAAAAAAATATCTCTGGGATTCATAAATCACAGTGCTGTGAAAAAAAATCTAAAATTAACCAACAAACTCGCTGTTATTTGTTAAATTCCCATTGTACCAATTCAGAAACTGATTCTCTCAAGAAAATAGGTAACAATTTAGTAGGCTAAACCTAATAATAAAATAGAGTAATGAACTCTTTGACTGCCATAAACGTTATAAAACGTTTAGCATAAACCTAGGGAAGGGCGCCGAGGACGTTAAAAGACGTCCCCTATGTTTTTTTTTTTTTTTTTCAAAAACGGGTGCAGGAAAGCCTTGGGCAGCTGTGCTGAAAGAATCAGGCTGATCTGATTAGTCAAAGACTCGTTTTGGCCCCTAGAGGGCAGCGATGACTCTCTTTGCACAAGGTTGGATGGGCCGCCCACCGTGGGCGTCAGTAGAAGACGTGAGGCGGAGCTAGAGTGTTGAGGAGACAATGGCTGATCCAAGCCACAATGGCTTGACCAAGCAACCGGTTACAAGCAGCTCAGCTTGAGCATTTTTTTCAAAGACGGAAAGCATCAATCAATACTAAAAAGCGCATTGATGTCAACGATGATGATGACAACGAGCTCTACGCCAAAGTTGGAAGCTTTGGCGTGACTGTTATGAACACGTAGTAAGCCTCACGGCTAAGCGCGGCTAGCGCGGCTAGCACTGCTAAGGCCGGAAAACGCGCACAATAGCCGGCCGGGTACTTCTACACAATCGGACATTCGATCGGGCGATGGAGAGTTGGCATCGACCAATGCAGATTGATGATGATGATGAAGATGACTCTACGCCAACGTGACTGTTATGAACACGTAGTAAGCCCCACCGGCAAAGCGCGGCTAGCGCGGCTAGCGCTGCTAAGGCCGGAAAACGCGGAGCTGCACAAGCGGACATTCGATCGGACAATGAAGAGTACCCCGAGTCCAATGCATATTCATCGGAGGAGCGGGTACAGTCTGATCACGGAGAAGACACTGTTTCTGGACTACGATGCCACCATGAATGGAGTGGATGAAATGGATCAGAACATCTACCACTCGGTATAGCAACTGAAGGACACGGGGAAGCGAGACGTAACACCACCGTAACGTAACCGTAGCATGATCCTGATATTAGACTTGATGACACACTGCAGTATATACTTGCTATTCCCCGGAAAAAAACGGCCGGCAAGAAACGCGAAGAGGCAATCTGTTGTGCAAATGCTGTTGCGTCTCTTTGCACGCAGGAGAGTGTTACAAAAAGAAAAACTGTCGTTGAAACATCCACATATTTGTAAATAGCACCACAGTTGCACACATTTGTAAATAGTTTGCCAAATTGTTGTCAAATTGTTACACTGTTGAATGTAAATAAACGTATTTTGCTATCAAAAAACACTTTTTCATTCTTGGTGGTAGTGTTTTATAGAAGTAAAGCACTATTTAGGTGTTTGTGGCATCATTCATGGACAAAAAGAAGTGTCAAATTCACTAGAATGCATGAAATAATATCGTTTCACTAAAAGCTTGATTTCTCCGTATTTTGGTCCAACACGGGCGAAATTGGGTCAAACTAACCATTTTCTATTGTTGATTACTAAAGAACGGAATAAGGTAGAAACAAACTCTTTTTTTCTGATGAAAGATGAAAGTCCAATCTTTCATTTGGTAGTACGTGTGTTTCCATAGTCCAAACAGAACATTTTCTGTGGACCTTGAAAATCAGTCAAAATGCTTAAATCGGCTGGCACTGGCGGCATCCCTTTTCTGAAAACGTCTGGCAGTCAAAGAGTTAAGATTGAAATAAATTTTCCCAATCATCCCATTTCAAATTCACATGTCGTTTTCAATTTCCTGAAATACCTTGCTATAGATCACATTTCCCCATCCAACACATTAAAAATGCCTTGCATACAACCAGTGTAGCATATCAATGATCGAAGAGTCGCATCCCAGTCGGACCACCAGCTTTTAGTAGTCAATGTTCAGTCCTGGCCAGCAGGTGGCAGGGCGGCGGATGTCAGGCAATGTTCAAAGCAGGCATTGAGACATTCACTGGAGTCAAAACAGCCGTAGGGGAGATGTCTCTGTAATGAAGCTTGCACACAGTCACTGGGCATTGTGGAATTTGAGCACCATGTTAGTCTGTAGGCACAGGGAAATGACTTTGCTGCGGCGTGAAGCTCTTTGACCTCTGCCATGTCCACCCAGACGCTGGAGGTTGCTGTCTGCAATCGTGGACCCGATGACACATTTCGGCCCTCCCAGGCGCTCACCTGACCAATGAATGCACCCGCCTGATCCAATGCACTTCAAATGACAGACTGAGGAAGATGGGATCATAGCAAGATAGTTCACTTCCTGCTTCCTCAAAAATGTTTCAACTATACCATAGCTTGTTTTTTGGGAATGCCCTTCAAAATAGCCACTAGAAATACTTGCAAATACAACGTATCAGCAGCTGGGGCGCATCCCGTTCGCAGATTGTCATCAAACCCCCATCTGCTTTGGAACTTAAGCATCAGTTTCTGAAATGACACACTCAGAGAAAAAACAAATATTAAAAATCATTATTATTATTTCGACTTCAAAAACATTTATAACTTCTCATTCAACTATCTTAAATCTAGCCACAGCTGTACAGATGTAGGTATAATTATGTTAACTCAATATAGCTCAATACAAAATGCTATTATTCTCTCATTATTCTTTATTCATTTGCCCAGAAAAGAGAAAGTTAACAAGTTTATTTTCTGTATCAAAAGTAGTATACTGTAAAAGACTTTCTATCCAGTCACTAAAAAAAAAACGAATCTAATATTCTTCTACAAGAACTCAGCAATATCCTTCAAATACCGTTTTATTTTTTTATTATTATTATTTTTTTTATCATTCTTCTCTTACCCTAAAAAAGAGAAAAACTTACATCACGAGGACACATACTCTAACCCCCATCTCATACACACACAGCCCCACCCCTCTTTTTTCTTCTGTTTTTTAGAGACAGGGGGGGAGCGGAAAAAGAAAAAATCTTAGCATTATCACATCGCAAAACCTATTTTACTACATTCCCATTCGAAAAACAAACGCCATAATCACACCAGTCTTAACTACTCAAAACAACACCAAACATACAGTCAAAGATATTGAAGAAAAACAAATAAAATATCCATACGCACATTTCTCACTCACAATCACAACCCACCAGGGTTGCCCCCAGCTTTGGTATCTAGGTCACACACGGTTACTCAACAAGTCTCCCAAACTCTCAAACTTTTGCAAGCACATACGCACACACACTTCATTCATTTAAAAATAATAAACGAGTTTGTTCTGCCAATTCGTCGTCTGCAAATCTTGCAGCATTTGAACCACAGTTTTTTACGGTGATTCAGTAAACGGGTTAATAGCTTCAAACAAATCTCCCGTGAGCGGCTAAACATATACATGCGGAGCCGTTATATTAGCATCAAAATCAGCCACTGTATCATCACCAGCTTCTATCAAATTCCCCCGAGCGATTTTAACGGAACTGCCCAAAGCCAACATTCTAGCATTTCTCATCATTCGATCCACTTTTTTACACTTTCGTCCGACTCTTCTACCATTCAAAGAAAATACAAAAGTCCCTTGTACCATTTAGTCCAGCGACAGCCATTCATTCAAACAATTAATAGTTTTTTTTCGTCGACGTTTTTTTGGCATGGCTCCGACTGCAACCTCGGAAGCATTCTTAACTTGTGCATCCAAGAATAAGTTCCCACTATGAACCGGAAGCACTTTTAGGTCAAACCATTCGGTGTCGTGGTCAAAACCGCCCTCCATTATTTATTTTAATTATTCACCACTACAGTTAATATTCTATTCAAGTCGTATTAATATTTATCAATGCAGTGACGTCTCACTTGTAGTAAGATAGTTCAATGGGTTAAATTTATTCGACAACGTTAACAATTTCACAAGAACAACACAGACGCCCACAAAAACGTACACAGACAACAGACCTTGAACATACATAAATAACGAATCACGTGATCTCTCGATCGAACAAACAGCGGTACAAACCCAATCCCCGCTGCGTCAACCTGTCCAACCTCAATACTGCATAATTTATACAGGGCGCGCATATTTAAATTAACTCATCACGTGCTAGCGGACTCTTATCAGAGGTAAAATTAAACACTCTCGAGCGGTCCTGACCCAAAGAACTGTTAAAAAAACAGACGCGCCTACCATAACCTCTAGAATCCTTAGTGGAAGAAAAAATCTCCACGTCACTCCGTAGCCCTATCAAAATTCATAAAATAACCGTTATGGTCTAGCGATTTCTTCATAACGGGACGGAATAAAACAAAATAAAAACCGCTACTTCAACCTGTGATCCAAAAATGGCTTCTTCAGCCGCACATAACCTTCCCGGGCCAGCACTTCCGTCACCTACTGCTCCACCCCACGTACGTGGACAGTTCAATGTCGTGGTAAAAATCCCAAATCAAGGACTCTGTCCCTCTGTTAATTGAATGACATCAAACTACAACTTGTTCACACAGACCTCATGTAAAAATTTAGAAGACGAAATTCAGTTGCAGCGGACCCAAACAGACAGAACTTCCCTACGTGGATAAAAGTCTCCACCTACCGTAATTATTTATTTAGGCCTAGAAGTTCCGCCCGTAAGTGAACGCCGCAGCTTGTAAATCGTCAAAAACGTCGGGGTCACCATTTGTTAGAAATCATTCTTTAGATTTCCTGCGTGTTCAAAATAAAACTCAAAGTTGAGATCTCGTGAAGAAGTTTTCTGGCCAGCTTTTATTATTCGGAAATTTCCAAGCCACTTTGGATCCTTGCTCAATCAGCAGTGACCACAAAGTGTGCCTCTCGCTTTCTGCTCCTCCACACTTATACAAAAACAGTGATTAGGAAGAAAACTCCCCCCCTGTCATCTTGTCCTGTCAGCAGAGTGAAATACACAACTTAGAATCCTACACCAGTTCCTATCTCAGTCCACTCCAGATGTGGGTAAACAATTGGATCCCCGGCACCTCCTTGCACCAGGAAATTTATGGACAGACCTCTGCTTGCATTTTCAAACATCCCCTCATTTAGATAAATCAGAAACCTTACTTTCCCAGGGAAGAGAACAAAGACTATAGATTGACTAACATATGAATTAACTGTTGTCTTATTATTACACAGCTCTAACTAATATCAAAAACGGTTAAAATATAAATTGAAACAGAAAAACAATGTTAATAATCTAACAATATTTACTACATTTCGTGTCTGCTTACATTGGTATCAGGCGGTGCTCGTCAACATCTCTCGGCCCGGTTTAGCTTAGCTTTGCTTAGCTTGCTAGCCACCAAAAAAAAAAAAGGAGACGCGTTTTGTTAGCGATTCATTGGCTCAGCAGACGCCAAGTGTGAGCATAGAGTGTCGCCGATATCGTGAATATGTGTGCTGCAACGAACGTGACGTGCGAAAAAGAGCTTTGTGGAGCACAGGAGGTGAATGAGCGACAACGTCAGCTGCTGGACGCTGTGTGCAAGCAGCCTCGTGTTGTGTTGAACAGAGCAGGTTTGTCGCTTGCTTAATCAATACTTTTCAACAATATGTATGTATTTATTTTGAGAGGAATCTTCATCCGGCCACTTTGTTACCTTACGTTTACAGTTTTTGTCTGTCGCTTTGGTACTTTACTTAGATCTTAATTGAATTTCTCAGAACTGCTTTTTTAAATTTTCACATCGCTGTCACTTGTACACAGCACTAAGCAATTGCTCCTTTTTTTTTAACAAGCTGAGGCAAATCAGTTGTTTCTACACACATACATACATGTACGTTTTCCCGCTCACGTGGCCCATGTGATAATCTTAAATATAAAATACATAACCTCACAATAAAGTGAATTTACCAAACCTTGTTTCTCTTGTGTCCCGCAGGCGGCGGTGAAATATATCTTTGTCCTGAGCGGCAGGCAGGAGTCAGACTTCCCTGGCGTGAAAGAGGAGGACAATCTGGAGCCTCTGCAGGTTAAAGAAGAGGAGCAGCCACATCCTCCCAACATAAATAAAGAGGGGCAGCTGCCACTATACATTAAAGAGGAGGAGGAGGAGTTCACAGAGTTGCCCGGGACTGATGTCCATTTGAAGACTAAAGATGAATGTCTATATGAAAACAACAAAGGGGCGGAGCCTTCAAGCAGCAGCTCAAGACAACTGATAACAACTGAAGATGATGAGGACCACCGTGGAGGATCACAAGCAGACAGCCGGTTAGCTCTAATGTCAGATGCTGAAGACGCGTCACACTCTTCTCACACTGATGGCGAACAGTCTGACGGTGACGTGACATGTCACACTGGCAGCAAACGTTGGAAATGTTCTCTATGTAAACAAACTTTTAGCAGCAACTTTCATTTGAGAAGACATATGATTAGCCACACTAGTGAAAAACCGTTTGCTTGCTCGGTTTGTGGTCACAAGTTTGCTCACAAGGGACACTTAAACAAACACACAAGAACCCACACCGGAGAGAAGCCTTTTGCTTGCTCAGTTTGTGGTCAAATATATTCAAGTAATGCCAAAGCAAAGAGGCACAGGTGTGCTGGTGAGAATAGCCGTGATTAATGAAGCTTGATATGAACTCATTTATGGATCGACTTAAAATGGTGCTATATGCGTATATTTTTTCTTCATGTGCCGGGTCTGCTACAGACATCAGTGATCATGGCCCTCCATGCCTCTCTGTCATCCGTTTCCCTAATAAATTCGCTAATAGGGTTCTTTTTCCGTGTTGCAAAGTTATTTAAGTTGTCTGTATATTTTGCCGCCTTCTGTTTTTTTTACTCCACATTTCTTGCCACGTTTAATTTGTTTTGCCATGATATTCTTTGCAAAAATATACCTATAGTAGGCTGCAATTACTTTGTATAGGGGCAAACAATTCTTTAAATGATTCACACAGCAAACAATAATATTTCTCCTCGGCAGCCACTAAACTCTGACAGAGCCAGACTAGATGCCGGCCACTTCGAAATAGCACTTTGCCCGATTAAACCTTTTGAAAAATAGATACAAGTTATAATTTGCTAAAAAGAGTAAATAAGCAAAAGGCCAATTAAATACGTCTGGTCAGGGGACTCAACAGTGACACAGAGCTCCTTATTGGGCACTCCTACCGCTGTACACGTACTACACGTGTTTCTTATTTGTCCAAATGCAGATTTAATATGTCTCTTTTGTTCTCCTGGAAAAAATATATCTTTCGGCGTGACATTTTTTGTATATTATTATCTTTTGTTTTTTACCGGACATGAGATTTGTCCAACTGGAGTTGCCGTAGGTTTCACGTGACGACGATACTTCCTTCCAGGCCACTTTGGCGTAGACACACACGCTTTCGCGCTTCGCTATATAATCCTTCTTGATTTCTGACTGAATGGACTTAAACATCGACACTGTGCGTGCGTCGCTACTTTAGAGAAGTCAAAAATAATTACTACATTTCGTGTCTGGTTACATTCGTATCAGGCGGTGCTCGTCGACATCTCTCGGCCCTGTTTAGCTTTTTTTAGCTTTGCTTAGCTTAGCTTGCTAGCCACCACAAAAAAAAGGAGACGCGTTTTGTTAGCGACTAATAGGCTCAGCAGACGCCAAGTGTGAGCATAGAGTGTCGCCGATATCGTGAATATGTGTGCTGCAACGAACGTGACGTGCGAAAAAGAGCTTTGTGGAGCACAGGAGGAGAATGAGCGACAACGTCAGCTGCTGGACGCTGTGTGCAAGCAGCCTCGTGTTGTGTTGAACAGAGCAGGTTTGTCGCTTGCTTAATCAATACTTTTCAACAATATGTATGTATTCATTTATTTTGAGAGGAATCTTCATCCGGCCACTTTGTTACCTTACGTTTACAGTTTTTGTCTGTCGCTTTGGTACTTTACTTAGATCTTAATTGAATTTATCAAAACTGCTTTTTTAAAATTTCACATCGCTGTCACTTGTACACAGCACTAAGCAATTGCTCCTTTTTTTTAACAAGCTGAGGCAAATCAGTTGTTTCTACACATATACACACACACGTACGTTTTCCCGGCTTTGTTATTATTGCGCTCGTGTGGCCCATGTGATACTCTTAAATATAAAATACATAACCCCACAATAAAGTAAATTTACCAAACCTTGTGTCTCTTGTGTCCCGCAGACGTCTGTGAAATATATCTTTGTCCTGAGCGGCAGGAATCAGACTTCCCTGGCGTGAAAGAGGAGGACAACCTGGAGCCTCTGCAGGTTAAAGAAGAGGAGCAGCCACACCCTCCCAACATAAATAAAGAGGAGCAGCTGCCACTATACATTAAAGAGGAGGAGGAGGAGGAGGAGGAGGAGGAGGAGGAGGAGTTCACAGAGTTGCCCGGGACTGATGTCCATTTGAAGACTAAAGATGAATGTCTATATGAAAACAACAAATGGGCGAAGCCTTCAAGCAGCAGCTCAAGACAACTGATAACAACTGAAGATGATGAGGACCACCGTGGAGGATCACAAGCAGACAGCCGGTTAGCTCTAATGTCAGATGCTGAAGACGCGTCACACTCTTCTCACACTGATGGCGAACAGTCTGACGGTGACGTGACATGTCACACTGGCAGCAAACGTTGGAAATGTTCTCTATGTAAACAAACTTTTGGCAGCAACCTTCATTTGAGAAGACATATGATTTGCCACACTTGTGAAAAACCTTTTCCCTGCTCAGTTTGTGGCCGACGTTTCTCTTACAAAGGAAGCCTAAAAGTGCACCAAAGAACCCACACTGGAGAGAAGCCTTTTGCGTGCTCGGTTTGTGGTCAATGTTTTACTCTAAAAGGACACTTAAAAATGCACACAATAACCCACACTGGAGAGAAACCTTTTCCCTGCTCAGTTTGTGGCCGACGTTTCTCTTACAAAATAAGTTTAAAAGTGCACACAAGAACCCACACTGGAGAGAAGCCTTTTGCTTGCTCGGTTTGTGGTCACAAGTTTGCTCACAAGGGACACTTAAGCAGACACACAAGAACCCACACTGGAGAGAAGCCTTTTGCCTGCTCCGTTTGTGGTCAATGTTTTACTCAAAAAGGAAGCTTAAAAACGCACTCAAGAACCCACACTGGAGAGAAGGCTTTTGCTTGCTCGGTTTGTGGTCAATGTTTTACTCAAAAAGGACACCTAAAAATGCACACAACAACCCACACTGGAGAGAAGCCTTTTGCTTGCTCGGTTTGTGGTCAGTGTTTTACTCAAAAAGGACACTTACAAAGGCACACAACAACCCACACTGGAGAGAAGCCCTTTGCTTGCTCGGTTTGTGGTCAATGTTTTACTCAAAAAGGAATCTTAAAAATGCACACAACAACCCACACTGGAGAGAAGCCTTTTGCTTGCTCAGTTTGTGGTCACAAGTTTGCTCACAAGGGAAACTTAAACAAACACACAAGAACACACACTGGAGAGAAGCCTTTTGCTTGCTCGGTTTGTGGTCAATGTTTTACTCAAAAAGAACACTTAAAAATGCACACAACAACCCACACTGGAGAGAAGCCTTTTGCCTGCTCCGTTTGTGGTCAATGTTTTACTCAAAAAGGAAGCTTAAAAACGCACTCAAGAACCCACACTGGAGAGAAGCCTTTTGCTTGCTCGGTTTGTGGTCAAAATTTCTCTGACAGGCGAAAATTAAAAATGCACACAATAACCCACACTGGAGAGAAGCCTTTTGCCTGCTCCGTTTGTGGTCAAATATATTTAAGTAATGCCAATGCTAAGAGGCACAGGTGTGCTGGTGAGAATAGCCGTGATTAATGAAGCTTGATATGAACTCATTTATGGATCGACTTAAAATGGTGCAGAAATCCTGTCTACCGCTGAATGAACGAAGGATCTGTGTACTTGCATTGTATATTGTATGTGTCTTGACTTAACCCTGTTATATGCGTATATTTTTCTTCATGTGCTGGGTCTGCTACAGACATCAGTGATCATGGCCCTCCATGCCTCTCTGTCATCCGTTTTCCTAATAAATTCGCTAATGGGGTTCTTCCGTGTTGCAAAGTTATTTAAGTTGTCTGTATATTTTGCCGCCTTCTGTTTTTTTTACTCCACATATCTTGCCACGTTTAATTTGTTTTGCCATGATATTCTTTGCAGAAATATACCTATAGTAGGCTGCAATTACTTTGTATAGGGGCAAACAATTCTTTAAATGATTCACACAGCAAACAATCATATTTCTCCTCGGCAGCCACTAAACTCTGACAGAGCCAGACTAGATGCCGGCCACTTCGAAATAGCACTTTGCCCGATTAAACCTTTTAAAAAATAGATACAAGTTATAATTTGCTAAAAAGAGTAAATAAGCAAAAGGCCAATTAAATACGTCTGGTCAGGGGGCTCAACAGTGACACAGACCTCCTGATTGGGCACTCCTACTGCTGTTCAGGTACTACACGTGTTTCTTATTCGTCCAAATGCAGATTTAATATGTCTCTTTTGTTCTCCTGTTAAATATATCTTTCAGCGTGATATTTTTGTAAATTATTATCTTTTGTTTTTTCCCGGACATGAGATTTATCTAGCTGGAGTTGCCGTAGGTTTCACGTGACAATGATACTCCCTTCCAGGCCGCTTTTGCGTAGACACGCACGCTGTCGCGCTTCACTAAATGATTCTTCTTGATCTCGGATTGAATGGACTTAAATCTCGACACTGTGCGTGCGTCGCTACTTTATAGAAGTCAAACATATTCACTACATTTTGTGTCTGTTTACATTCGGATCAGACAGTGCTCGTCGAAATCTCTCGGCCCTGTTTTGCTTAGCTTTGCTTAGCTTGCTAGCCACCAAAAAAAAAGGAGACGCGTTTTGTTAGCGACTAATAGGCTCAGCAGACGCCAAGTGTGAGCATAGAGTGTCGCCGATATCGTGAATATGTGTGCTGCAACGAACGTGACGTGCGAAAAAGAGCTTTGTGGAGCACAGGAGGAGAATGAGCGACAACGTCAGCTGCTGGACGCTGTGTGCAAGCAGCCTCGTGTTGTGTTGAACAGAGCAGGTTTGTCGCTTGCTTAATCAATACTTTTCAACAATATGTATGTATTTATTTTGAGAGGAATCTTCATCCGGCCACTTTGTTACCTTACGTTTACAGTTTTTGTCTGTCGCTTTGGTACTGATGAGTTATTAACATTGTTTTTCAGTTTCAATTTATATTTTAGCCGTTTTGGATTTAGTTATAGCAGTATGGCTCAATGAATAGAATTGTATTCTTATCTGTGTTACTTTCATGAGAAAGGGCAACGGGTTTGTGTTTGCTATCTTTAATGGGAGGGCCGGTCTCTGCCGGTCGGAAGAAGGGAGTCACAGGCTTATTATTATTGTTTTTCTCTAATCTGATTTATACCTATGGGAACTTGCTGAACTTGCTGATGGGAGGAGAAGGGGGATTTTCTTGTATTCACTGAGTTGCAAATAAATGTACTGTGGGCTGAAGGAGGAGCACACTTTTGAACAGAACACTGCTTGGGTGACTTCAATTGTGTGATCAGAAGCTTCTGTTATAACTATACCTTTGCAAAGGGACTTCTTCACCAGGATCTCACCATTCAGTTAATTGAACACGCAAAGAGTACAATACTTAATATTGTCTACTCTAACAAATGGTGATCCCCGACGCTGAATTATAACGAATGGTCTCCTCCGCTGAATTCTAACGGATGGTGGTATTTTGACGTGGAGCAAGATGCGGCGTTCACGGACGGGCGGAACTTCTAGGCCTAAATAAATAAAGTACGGTAAGTGGAGACTTGTATCCACGTAGAGAGGTTCTGTCTGTTTGGGTCCGCTGCAACTGGTTTTTCGTCTTCCAAATTGTCTAAATTTTAAATGAGATCTGTGTGAACAAGTTGTAGTTTGATGTCGTTAGAGAGTTGGGATAATTCCGACGATATTGAACTAAACACGTCGTGGGGTGGTGCATTTAGAAGTGACGTGAATGCAGACTCAAAGAGATGAAGCTTTTTTTGTACAGGAAGAAATAGCGGTTACTTTTTTGATTTGTTTTGTTTCTCGTCACACTATGAAGAATCCTTAGACCATAATATATATTGAATAAAAGGGTTTGCCGGATGACGTAAAAAGTCTTTCTTTTTACTAGGGATCGCGAAGATTATGGTATGCGCTTCTGTTTTTTAAGCAGTTTTGGCCGAATTGGAGGACGAGTATCATAATTGTTCATGGCTCTTGGTGTGAAAGTTCTCGTACACGTAATATGTTTTTTGAAAAAGCGTCTGTTTGAAATTGAACAGTATTGAGGGGTCCAGGTTGATTACAGTAATAATTGGATTTATGTTACTGTATTTGCAATCGAGAGATTACGTGATTTATTTTATTTTTGGCGTTCCTACGATTGTAGTTTTGGGGTCAGGATTACCGTATGAATTCCTTTTGTTCTACGGTTGATTCGTTAGCGCGTGACAATTTAGTTTGAAAATGAGCGCCTTGCAAAAATGTTGCAATATATGGAGAACAGTTTAGCTCAGCGGGATTGGATAACCGCTGTGTATAAACGAGAGGTCACGTGATTCTTATGTGTGTCTGTTGTGTGGCCATATGTGTTAACCTATTGAACTATTATATTAAAAGTGAGACGTCACTGTATTGAAACCGAAAGTAAAATAGCCTATAAACAAAATGGAGGCGATTTCGACCCAGATACAGAATGGTTTGTCCTGAATGCGCTTCCGGTTTATAGACATGTGAGTCGCAGCCATGTGGAGAAAATAAAAAAAAAAGCGTCGATGAAAAATGAAAGAACAAACTATGGATCGATTGTATGAAAAGCTTTCGCTGGACAAAATGGTACGTCAGACTTTTGTATTTTCTTTGTTGGTAATGATGTAGTGACTGAATTTGATGCTAAAATGACTCCAGCATTTGTGGAGCAGTTTACGGGTGGTTTGTTCGAAGTTAACCCGTTTATTGAAATCACCGTACAAAACTGCGGTTTAAATGCCATAAGATTTGTAGACAACGAATTGATAGAATAAAACCGTTTATTATTTTCTAATGATTAAAGAGTGTGTGCGTATGTATTTGAGTGTGTGACCTAGCTTCTAAAAGGTGGGGGTTTGTGAGTGAGAAATGTGCATATGGGGATTTTGTTTGTTTTTCTTCAATATTTTTAACTAAGTTTGGTGTTGTTTTGTGTTAGATGAGACTGTTGTGATAGTGGCGTTTGTTTTATTAATGGGAATGTGATAAAATGGGTTTTGCGATGTATAATGTTAAGATCCCCCCCCCCCCCCCCGTTTCTAGGTTAGAAGAAAAGGAGGGGGCTGTGCGTTAGAGCATAATGTGTCCTCGTAATGGGACTTTTTCTTTGTCAAAATGGTAAGAGAGGAATGATAAACAATATAAAATAAGTAATAGTATTTGAAAGATATTGTTGAGTTTTTGTAGAAGAATATTAAATTAGTGTTTTATTTTTATTTATTTATTTATTTATTTTAGTGACTGAGCCAATAGTCTTTACACTTTAATGATTGATGAAGATGGTTAATTTGTTAACTTTCCCTTTTCGGGACAAATGATTAAAGAATAATGATAAAATAAGGATATTTTGTTTGAGCTGTGTTGAGTTGACATAATTATGCCTACATATGTATAGCTGTGGCTGGAAGTAAGATAGTTGAATAAGGAGTTATAAATGTTTTTGAAATTGACATAATGATAAGGATTTTTAATATTTGTTTTTTCTCTGAGTGTGTCATTTCAGAAACTGATGTTTGAGTTCCAAGGCAGATGAGGGTTTGATGGCCTTCACTGATTACAAACTGCGAACGGGATGCGCCCCAGCTGCTGATACGTTGTATTTGCAAGTATTGCTAGTAGCTTTTTGGAAGGGGTATTAAAATTAAAAAAAAAGAGGCTGTTTTTTTACGAAACATTTTTGAGAAAGCAGGAAGTGAACTGTCTTGCTATGATCCCATAACCTCAATCTGGCATTTTTAATGCATTGTATCAACGAGTGTGCATTTTTTGGTCAGGTGAGCTCTCAGAAAGAAAATGTGTCATCGGATCCACATTGCAGACAGCGTCTGAATGGATGTGGCAGAGATCAAAGGTCAAAAGCCCAGAGCAACAGTCTTCTCCTCCTGTGCCTAAAAAAACATGATGCTCAACTTCCACAATGCCCAGTGACTGTGTACAAGCCTCATTACAGATGTCTCCTCTCATCGAACTTTGTCTGACACAGCCCCGCCCTGAACATTGACAACAGCTGCCGTCCTGCCTTCTGCTGGGGGACTGGACTAAGAAAGTTGGTGGTCGGAATGGGATGTGATCCTTGTTCAGAGATATGCTGCACGGTGTATGCAAGGCATTTTTAATGTGTTGAGTGGGGAACTGTGATCTATAGCAAGATATTTCAGGAAATTGAAAACGACATATGTAAATTTGAAATGAGGGATTGAGAAAATTTATTTCAATCTATAGCCTACTAAATTTGTGCCTATATTTTTGGGAGAATCAGTTTCTGAATTGGTACAATGGGAATTTTATTAATATGATATGATACGATATATTTTTATTTCCCCCGTGAGGAACTTTTTTGGACTTCGTCCAGCTGCAGCTATAGTATAAAATAAATTATAGAATAACATGAGTGGTAACACGTAAAAGACTAACTAAGAGTTTGATGGCTAAGTTTGATTTTTTTTTTCACAGCACTGTGATTTATGAATCCCAGAAATATTTTGTGTGCTGTGTTTTTTATGAGCCCCGCTAATATGTAAAAGATTAGCAGTTTGAAGATAATTTTTAGTTTGATTAAATCAAGGAAATGGTAGATATTTGTAAATTTTGTGTAATTTTATCCTCAGCCCCACTAATCTGTAAAAGAGGTGAGGTTGATTAGCAGTTTAAATAATTTTTAGTTTGCTTAACTCTAGGAGAATTAGATTAATATGGTTACCTCTATTTTTATGGTCCCAAAGTCATCATATATTAGTGTCTTAAATTGTATCTGCTTGTGTTCATTTTTATAGTGTTTTGTGCTCTTTTGTTTATCTCATAGCCTGATTTAGAGGGTTGTGTTATTTATGACGTCTTTTGAGTTATGAGGTCTCTATTTTTATCCTCCCTTTATCTTGACGTGTTTGAAAAAATCAGTGGATCTTTGTCAAATGTTTATGTTTAAGAAATTAACCAATGTAGACGAATTAGAAAATTAAATACAAAATTAAAAAGGTTGTGGGGTATCGGCCTACACTCCAATTGACAGGATGAGTTTGAATGGGATAATTCACAGTTTGAGTTTGAAGAAATCTACAGGGAACAAAACAAGAGTGGAAGAAAGGTAAGCTTGCAGCGGGAAAGAGGACAATAATGCATATTCGCCGGATAAAGGTAATTATATTATATTATATCTTTTATCTCAGAATCACATTTGAAAAATGTAATGTTTGGAGCCCAGTGTTTGCAAAAGAGTATAGATAATATGAATATATGTGAGCTTTTTCCAGGATCATCATGATTCGGCCGGTCATGGGATTCTGGGAAGAGAATATATGATATGCTAGTAAAATGATTACTTTCAGGATGGTGAAAGGCACAGTTATGCAAATTTAGAACAAATTTAGTCGTGGTAAAAAATTACCTATTATTGAACAAAACCTATTTGAAAAATAAATATTTACAAACTCTGTCTTATATTAATGAATGAGCGAATGTCATTCAACTCAATCAAAGGCTGGGCTCTATTTTAATGTCACAAAAATAGATATTTTCCTGTTCCAACAGCACAGGACCTACGGATCTTAACCAAATAACATTTACTAATCCCAACTAACAAAACTATCAGGGTTTTTCCTCCAAATAAAATTTATGTGGGTTTATGAGAAGACTAAAAACATATTACGCTCTCAGGTTGAAAGGAGAGACGCTCTCAGGTTGAAAGGAGAGACGAAATTCCACAACTGGTCTACAAGGCTTCCGGAGACGTGCCAGGCTCAGCTATCTCATCAACTGATGATCATCAATCTTATCACCTCCGACCTGGGAGCCACGTCAGCTGACCCAGTGTTCGTTCTGGAGCGGCCGTTTCGACATCATTCGACATCGTTTTGACATCATTCAACGGATCAAGTCAAGTGCCTTTTTTTTTGGGCAATAATTCCACGAAGAGTCACATTTTCGGGCAGAATAATCCCGGTGACAAATCGAAGAATTTGGGTAATCTACCCCAGATTCTTAAAGAAGAGAAAAACTATTGCGTCACTTTTTTCATTCAACAAAGAACTTCATCACGAGATGGCTTCAAAGAACACATATTCGTCTGCCGATACATTGCGACACTTTTTAATGAACAACATTTTATGTTAAGCCTCACATATGCTATGCTTATTCCACTAAAAATCTTTTAAATGTATCAAATTGTTTTTTAATGTCATATGATTGCTAAACTACCTCCTCTTTTGCTAAAGGGATGTTTTAAGGATAATTATTTTTACCACACAACCATTGAAAAAAATGTTTTAATGTGTTGAGCTCTCAAGAGCTCAAATGAGGGAATGATGAGTTATTAACATTGTTTTTCAGTTTCAATTTATATTTTAGCCGTTTTGGATTTAGTTATAGCAGTATGGCTCAATGAATAGAATTGTATTCTTATCTGTGTTACTTTCATGAGAAAGGGCAACGGGTTTGTGTTTGCTATCTTTAATGGGAGGGCCGGTCTCTGCCGGTCGGAAGAAGGGAGTCACAGGCTTATTATTATTGTTTTTCTCTAATCTGATTTATACCTATGGGAACTTGCTGAACTTGCTGATGGGAGGAGAAGGGGGATTTTCTTGTATTCACTGAGTTGCAAATAAATGTACTGTGGGCTGAAGGAGGAGCACACTTTTGATCAGAACACTGCTTGGGTGACTTCAATTGTGTGATCAGAAGCTTCTGTTATAACTATACCTTTGCAAAGGGACTTATTCACCAGGATCTCACCATTCAGTTAATTGAACACGCAAAGAGTACAATACTTAATATTGTCTACTCTAACAGTACTTTACTTAGATCTTAATTGAATTTCTCAGAACTGCTTTTTTAAATTTTCACATCGCTGTCACTTGTACACAGCACTAAGCAATTGCTCCTTTTTTTAACAAGCTGAGGCAAATCAGTTGTTTCTACACACATACATACACTTATACACACATGTACGTTTTCCCGGCTTTGTTATTATTGCGCTCACGTGGCCCATGTGATAATCTTAACTCTTTGACCGCCAAAAACGTTTAGTAAAATCCAAATGAGTGCCGCCAAAGACGTTAAAAGACGTTCACTATGGGGTTTTTTTTTTGGAAACGGGTGGAGGAAACCCTTGGCAAGCTCTGCTGAAAGTATCAAGCAGCTCGAGTTCGTATGACTATTTTTGGGCACTAGATGGCAGCGATGACTCTGGACAAGATCGGGTAGGAGTCAGTAGAAGACGTGAGGCGGAGCTAGAGTGTTGAGGGGAGAATGGCTAAGGAAGCGAAAATGGTGACCGGTTGCAAGCAGCTCACGCTTGAGCATTTTTCTCAAAGGCGAAAAGCATCAGCCAATGCTAAAGAGCACATTGATGATGATGATGATGGTGACTCCGAGGTTGACGCGGCGGCTTCGATCACGTCGTAAAGCCTCACCGGCTAGCGATGCTAACGCCGGAAAACGTGGTGCACAACCGAGCACTTCTGCACAGGCGGACGTTCAATCGGACGATGAAGAGTACCCCGAGTCCAATGCATATTCATCGGAGGAGTGGGTACAGTCTGATCACGGAGAAGACACTGGTTCTGGACTACGATGCCACCATGAATGGAGTGGATAAGATGGATCAGAACATCTCTTACCACCCGGTATAGGAACTGAAGGACATGAGGAAGCCAGACGTAACACCAGATCACCGTATCATGATCCTGAGAGTAGACTTGATGACAACATGGCCAAACACACACTGCAGTGTATAAACCTGCTACTCCCCGGAAGAAAAGGCCGGCAAGAAAGTGCACTCGAAGGGGCAATCACAGTGAAACTAATCTGTGGTGCAAATCCTGCTGCGTCCCCTTGCACGCAGGGGAGTTTTACACAATATACTTCACAAAAAGAAAAACGGTGTAGTTGAAACATCCACACAATTGTAAATAGTACCACAGTTGCACACATTTGTAAATAGTTTGCCAAATTGTTTTGTCAAATTGTTACACTGTTGAATGTAAATAAATGTATTTTGCTATCAAAAAACACTTTCTCATTGTTGGTGGTAGTGTTTTATTGAAGTATAGCACTGTTTAGGTGTTTGTGGCATCATTCATGGATAAAAAGGGTGTCAAATTCACTAGAGTGCATGAAATAATATCGTTTCACAAAAAGCTTGATTTCTCCGTATTTTGGTCCAAAAAAGAGCATTTGGGGAAACTAACCTGTTTTCTATTGTTGATTACTGAAAAACGAAATAAGGTAGAAACTAACTTTTTTTTCTGATGAAAGATGAGTGTTTAATTTTTCATTTGGTAGTATCTGTGTTTCCATAGTCCAAACACAAAATGTTCTGTGGACCTTGAAAGATCAGTCAAAATGCTTAAATCAGCTGGCACTCACATGTTCTCTTTTCTGAAAATGCTTGGCAGTCAAAGAGTTATATATAAAATACATAACCTCACAATAAAGTGATTTTACCAAACCTTGTGTCTCTTGTGTCCCGCAGGCGTCGGTGAAATATATCTTTGTCCTGAGCGGCAGGAATCAGACTTCCCTAGCGTGAAAGAGGAGGACAACCTGAAACCTCTGCAGGTTAAAGAAGAGGAGCAGCCACATCCTCCCAACATAAATAAAGAGGGGCAGCTGCCACTATACATTAAAGAGGAGGAGGAGGAGTTCACAGAGTTGCCCGGGACTGATGTCCATTTGAAGACTAAAGATGAATGTCTATATGAAAACAACAAAGGGGCGGAGCCTTCAAGCAGCAGCTCAAGACAACTGATAACAACTGAAGATGATGAGGACCACCGTGGAGGATCACAAGCAGACAGCCGGTTAGCTCTAATGTCAGATGCTGAAGACGCGTCACACTCTTCTCACACTGATGGCGAACAGTCTGACGGTGACGTGACATGTCACACTGGCAGCAAACGTTGGAAATATTCTCTATGTAAACAAACTTTTGGCAGCAACTTTCATTTGAGAAGACACATGATTAGCCACACTGGTGAAAAACCTTTTCCCTGCTCAGTTTGTGGCCGACGTTTCTCTTACAAAGCAAGCTTAAAAGTGCACACAAGAACCCACACTGGAGAGAAGGCTTTTGCCTGCTCAGTTTGTGGCCAATGTTTCTCTCACAAAATAAACTTAAAAGCGCACACAAGAACCCACACTGGAGAGAAGCCTTTTGCTTGCTCGGTTTGTGGTCAAAGTTTTGCTCAAAGAAAAAACTTAACATCGCACACTAGAACCCACACTGGAGAGAAGCCTTTTGCCTGCTCAGTTTGTGGCCAATGTTTCTCTCACAAAATAAGCTTAAAAGCGCACACAAGAACCCACACTGGAGAGAAGCCGTTTGCCTGCTCGGTTTGTGGTCAATGTTTTACTCAAAAAGGAGACTTAAAAATGCACACAAGAACCCACACTGGAGAGAAGCCTTTTGCTTGCTCGGTTTGTGGTCAATGTTTTACTCGAAAAGGAGACTTAAAAATGCACACAAGAACCCACACTGGAGAGAAGCCTTTTGCTTGCTCGGTTTGTGGTCAATGTTTTACTCAAAAAGAAAGCTTAAAAATGCACACAAGAACCCACACTGGAGAGAAGCCTTTTGCCTGCTCAGTTTGTGGTCAATGTTTTACTCGAAAAGGACACCTAAAAAGGCACACAAGAACCCACACCGGAGAGAAGCCTTTTGCCTTCTCGGTTTGTGGTCAATGTTTTACTCAAAAAGAAAGCTTAAAAACGCACACAATAACCCACACTGGAGAGAAGCCTTTTGCCTGCTCAGTTTGTGGTCAAATATATTCAAGTAATGCCAAAGCTAAGAGGCACAGGTAGGCTGGTGAGAATAGCCGTGATTAATGAAGCTTGATATGAACTCATTTATGGATTGACTTTTAAAATGGTGCAGAAATCCTGTCTACCGCTGAATGAACAAAGGATCTGTGTACTTGCATTGTATATTGTATGTGTCTTGACTTAACCCTGTTATATGCGTATATTTCTTCTTCATGTGCCGGGTCTGCTACAGACATCAGTGATCATGGCCCTCCATGCCTCTCTGTCATCCGTTTCCCTAATAAATTCGCTAATGGGGTTCTTCCGTGTTGCAAAGTTATTTAAGTTGTCTGTATATTTTGCCGCCTTCTGTTTTTTTTACTCCACATATCTTGCCACGTTTAATTTGTTTTCCCATGATATTCTTTGCAAAAATATACCTATAGTAGGCTGCAATTACTTTGTATAGGGGCAAACAATTATTTAAATGATTCACATAGCAAACAATCATATTTCTCCTCGGCAGCCACTAAACTCTGACAGAGCCAGACTAGATGCCAGCCACTTTGAAATAGCACTTTGCCCGATTAAACCTTTTTAAAAATAGATACAAGTTATAATTTGCTAAAAAGAGTAAATAAGTAAAAGGCCAATTAAATATATCTAGTCAGGGGGGCTCAACAGTGACACAGATCTCCTGATTGGGCACTCCTACCGCTGTACAGGTACTACACGTGTTTCTTATTCGTCCAAATGCAGATTTAATATGTCATTTGTTCTCCTGGTAAATATATCGTTCAGCGTGAAATTTTTGTATATTATTAAATTTTGGTTTTCCCCGCACATGAGATTTGTCCAACTGGAGTTGCCGTAGGTTTCACGTGACGATGATACTCCCTTCCAGGCCGCTTTGGCATAGACACGCACGCTTTCGCGCTTCGCTATATAATCCTTCTTGATTTCTGACTGAATGGACTTAAACATCATCACTGTGCGTGCGTCGCTACTTTAGAGAAGTCAAAAATAATTGCTACATTTCGTGTCTGCTTACATTCGTATCAGGCGTTGCTCGTCAACATCTCTCGGCCCTGTTTAGCTTAGCTTTGCTTAGCTTGCTAGTGTTAAGTTATTAACATTGTTTTTCAGTTTCAATTTATATTTTAGCCGTTTTGGATTTAGTTATAGCTGTGGAGCTCAATGAATGGGATTGTCTATTGTATCTGTCTCACTCTCCTGAGAAAATAAGGGAGTGTATGTAGTCTGGTACCTGTCTCTGTCGGAAGAGACAGGCGGATGTATGATTGTTTTTCTCTAATCTGATTTATACCTATGGGAACTCGGAGAGGGAGTAGAGAGGGATTTTCTGGTATTTACTGAGTTGTAAACAAATGTACTGTGGGCTAAGGGAGGAGACTTTTCGTATTCACCCACTTTTCAATAAATAATGATGTGCCGGAGGAGAGAAGACACACAATCTGAACACACTGCTTGAGAGAGTTCAATTGTTGTCATCAAAAGCTTTTGATACCTTTGCAAAGGGACTTCTTCACCAGAATCTCACCATTCAGTTAATTGAACACGCAAAGAGTACAATATAAATATTGATTACTCTAACACTAGCCACCACAAAAAAGGAGACGCGTTTTGTTAGCGACTAATTGGCTCAGCAGACGCCAAGTGTGAGCATAGAGTGTCGCCGATATCGTGAATATGTGTGCTGCAACGAACGTGACGTGCGAAAAAGAGCTTTGTGGAGCACAGGAGGAGAACGAGCGACAACGTCAGCTGCTGGACGCTGTGTGCAAGCAGCCTCGTGTTGTGTTGAACAGAGCAGGTTTGTCACTTGCTTAATCAATACTTTTCAACAATATGTATTCTTTTTTTTCTTTTTTCTTTTAAGTAATCTTCATCCGGCCACTCCGTTACTTTACGTTTACAGTTTTTGTCTGTCGCTTTGGTACTTTACTCAGATCTGAATTGAATTTCTCCGAACTGCTTTTTCAATTTTCACGTCGTCGTGTCACTTGTACACAGCACTAAGCGATTGTTCCTTTTTTTCTTTTCTTTTTTTACACGCTGAGGCAAATCGGTTGTTTCTACACACAAATATGTACATACTGAAGAGGGTCTTCTGCCCAGATTTAGTCATAACTCTTTTAATTTATTTATTTCCTCAGTAGAACTTTTATCTGCGGATGTGTCTTTGTGAGTGATGTCGCAATTTCTGCCAAGTGTCTGTAATCAATTATGTGTTTAAAATCTTATCGTCATGACTGGGATCTCATCAATTTCCACAACAATGGGCCATTGTCTGTGGTTCAAGTGTCTGTAATCAATGATGTTTTTAAAGTCTTATCTCATGTCCGGTGAACTCCAGGTGGACTGTTTGGAACCGCCCTTCAAGATAGTATAAAAAAGTTCTAAGTGTCTGTAATCGACACACTTGCGAGAGACTCCCACCATTGCTGGGAGCTCGCTTGTGTCCGGAATATTCTGTAAAATAAATCCTTCGAAGGACCTGTTCACCGATCTCCAGTCTGTATTCAGAAAATCAACATTCTCTCTACCCAAAAAACAACATACACGCGGAAGACAAAGGAGTCTTCTAACAATCCATACACATACGTTTTCCCGGCTTTGTTATTACTGCGCTCACGTGGCCCATGTGATAATCCTAAATATAAAATACATAACCTCACAATAAAGTGAATTTACCAAACCTTGTGTCTCTTGTGTCCCGCAGGCGTCGGTGAAATATATCTTCAGGAGTCAGACTTCCTCTCCAGGTTAAAGAAGAGGAGCAGCCACACCCTCCCAACAAAAATAAAGAGGAGCAGCTGCCACTATACATTAAAGAGGAGGAGGAAGAGTTCACAGAGTTGCCCGGGACTGATGTCCATTTGAAGTCTAAAGATGAATGTCTATATGAAAACAACAAAGGGGCGGAGCCTTCAAGCAGCAGCTCAAGACAACTGATAACAACTGAAGATGATGAGGACCACCGTGGAGGATCACAAGCAGACAGCCGGTTAGCTCTAATGTCAGATGCTGAAGACGCGTCACACTCTTCTCACACTGATGGCGAACAGTCTGACGGTGACGTGACATGTCACACTGGCAGCAAACGTTGGAAATGTTCTCTATGTAAACAAACTTTTGGCAGCAACTTTCATTTGAGAAGACATATGATTATAAGTTATTTAAGTTGTCTGTATATTTTGCCGCCTTCTGTTTTTTTTACTCCACATATCTTGCCACGTTTAATTTGTTTTGCCATGATATTCTTTGCAGAAATATACCTATAGTAGGCTGCAATTACTTTGTATAGGGGCAAACAATTCTTTAACAGATTCATGCAGGCAAACAATATTATTCTCTCGCGGCAGCCACTAAGCTGGCAGAGCCAGACTGGATGCCGGCCACATCTAAATAGGGATGCTGAGGGGTGGAAATCAGTAAAAGGCCAATTAAATAAAACGGGTCAGGGGGATAAACAGTGGCACAGAGCTCCTGGTTGGGCCCTCCTACAAAGACAAACATTGTTTCTTGCATTGTGTAACTGAATGCATCCATCCATCTACCGCTCATCCCATTATTATAATACTTAAATAATAATAATGAAGGTAAATATAGATAAAAGACTCTTGATAGGAGAATTGTATTCAATTAAGTAAACAGATCATATCTTTTGGACAATGCTCCCTCCCAAATGCTACCTTGCTTCCGGGGTGTTGCGCAGGTGCCGGTAGGCTGAAATGGAGCCCTAATTGTATGTGAGAAATATCAGCGGGTAGTAAACTTATGACAGGTAATTTTATTATATGCTTACAGTCTTGACGGATTCCCTGCTACTTTGAGCAGCTTACTCGACAGGCGTCTAGATTCTCTTGTGCAATATGTTGGGCGTCCTCGTGTCTGTGGCTATGTGGCCACATGCGCACCTGCAGCAATCAATGTGGGATCTCACGAGCGCTACTCCTTCCTTTCCCCAGGTCCCAGAGCCCCTATAATGTTCCCCCGGGTCCTCAAGCCCACCATTTTACGCACGCACACACACACCTATATTTAGAGGTCATCAAACTGTTGTAACTCTTCTTGTTTTCGCTTCAGGAATACAGCTTTATTTTTACGTGTCATAAGTGCTCAGGTTCGTGGATGCGCTGCTCTTGCGCTGATTAGCAATTTTGTTGAGGTGCACGATTTTACAGCTTTAAAACAACGCTGTACAGGTACTACACGTGTTTCTTATTCGTCCAAATGCAGTTTTGATGTGTCCCTTTTGTTCTCCTGGTAAATATATCGTTCCGCGTGTTATTTTTGTTTATTATTACATCATGGTTTTCCCCGGCAATGAGATTTGTCCAGCTGGAGTTGCCGTAGGTTTCACGTGACTTTGATACTCCGTTCCAGGCCGCTTTGGCGTAGACACGCACGCTTTCGCGCTTCGCTATATAATCCTTCTTGATTTCTGACTGAATGGACTTAAACATCGACACTGTGCGTGCGTCGCTACTTTAGAGAAGTCAAACATAATTGCTACATTTCGTGTCCGCTTACATTCGTATCAGGCGGTGCTCATCAACATCTCTCGGCCCTGTTTTGCTTAGCTTGCTAGTGTTAACATTGTGAAAAAAATTTACTGTTTCAATTTATATCTTAACCGTTTTGATTTTAGTTAGAGCTGTGTAAAAATAAGAAAACAGTTTATTCAATTTTACTCATGTATAGTGCCTTTGTTTAGTCCCTGGGAAATACATGTCTAATAAGGTTTCTTTTCTTATCTAAAGGAGTATATGTCTGAAAATGTACGCAGAGTTCTGTCCATAAATTATCCGGTCCAGGAGGTGCCGGGACCAATCATTTTCCTACATCTGGAGTGGACTAAGATACGAGCTGAAGATTTATTATCTGTTTTTGTATTTCACTCTTACCACAAGGACAGGAGACAGGAGGGGGAGACTATTTTCTGTAAACATTGTTTTTGTATAAGTTGGGATGAGTCCAGAAGGAGGACATATTTGGAGACCACTTCTGATTCAGTAAGGGTCCTGAATGACTTTAGAAATTTCTAAATAAAATCTCTTGCAAGAAAGCCTCTTCACTTGATCTCAACTTTGAGTTTTATTTCAACACGCAAGAAAACAGAGAATGTTTTCTATCAGATGGTGACGCCCGACATTTTGACGATTACAGGCTGCGGCGTTCACGGACGGGCGGAACTTCTAGGCGCCTAAATAATTAATTACGGTAAGTAGAGACGTTTATCCACGTAGGGAAGTTCTGTCTGTTTGGGACCGCTGCAACCGGTTTTCGTCTTCTAAATTGTCTAAATTTTACATGAGGTCTGAGTGAACAGGTATTAGTAGAGTTTGAAGTAGTTCGCTTAACGAAGGGACGCGAAGTCCTTGATTTGGGATTTTACTACGACATTGAACTATACACGTACGTGGTGACGAGGTCATTGTTTACGGAAGTACCGTCACGTTGGTTTATGTGCAGCTGAAGAAGCATTAAGAATTTTAAGATATACAGGTTGAAGCAAGCGGTTTTATTTTGTTTTTGGGACGGGAGTCTCACCGCTGTGAAGAAATTGATGGATCATGATGGTTATTTTATGAATTTTGAGAGGAAAACGGATAGACGCGGGGGTTTATTACGCTGCCGCTAAGAAATCTAGAGATCATGATGGTTATTTTATGAATTTTAAGAGGTACAGGTTGACATAGGGCTTTATTACGCTACTACTAAGAAATCGCTGGATCCGGATATAAGTTATTTTTTATTATTTTTAACGAAGGCACGTTGTATTTTGTGAAGTGTGTCCGTGCGCTTCGGAGGTATTTCCTGTTTCGTACTGTACTTGTTACGTGTGTCCGTGTTCTTCGGAGGCGTTTCATCTTTGTCTGTATTTGTTAAATGTGTCAGGGTTTTTTTCGGAGTTATTTCTTTTATCTGTGGTTAATTTTATTAGTTTGTTTATTTTTTGAGGGGAGGAACGAGTAACGTTGTCGAATAAATTTAACCTATTGAACTATCATACTACAAGTGAGACGTCACTGAATTGATAAATATTAATACGACTTGGATATAATAATAACTAAAGAGGTGAATAATTAAAATAAATAATGGAGGGCGGTTTTGACCGCGACACCGAATGGTTTGACCTAAAAGTACTTCCGGTTCATAGTCGGAACTTATTCTTGGATGTACAAGTTAAGAATGCTTCCGAGGTTTCAGTCGGAGCCATGCCCGAAAAACATCGACGTAAAATGAAAGTACTATTGAATGATTGGATGACGGCTTGCTGTGAAAAAGGTTGGTTTCCACCGTTGACATCCGCGGTTTGCTTGATATCTTTGATGAAAGCGGTGGAATTGGCATGCGTGAAAAAACGGCAATCGCTGGACGAAATGGTACGAGAGACTTTTGTATTTTCTTTAAATGGTAGAAGAGTCAGAGGAAATTGTAAAAAAGTTGATCGAATGATGATTAATGCTAGAATGTTGGCTTTGGGCAGTTCCGTTAAAATCGCTCGGATGGCTATGATAGAAGCTGGTGATGACAAAGTGGCTGATTTTGATGCTAAACTAACAGCTATATTGGCTGTAAATGGCGGTAATCTCAATGTGGATTGGAATGGTGAAAATTGTGATGCGAATCCTCGACCGCATCGATCTATTTTGCAGGCCGCGGCTGACGGCTTGGCAGCTAGCGTAAACGCCTCTGTGAAACAATTGGAGGAAAAATTAGACGAAATATTGGCTATGAAGGATGACCCGCAGAAAAAATTTAACCAGGCTAGAGCTTTCGGTTTGGAACTGACTAGACACGCTGAAGTGCCCCAGGTAGTTTGCAGCAAATGGCGTACAATTCTTTCTCGCTTTGAAAAAGCTGCAGACGACGAATTGACAGAACAAAACCGTTTATAAAAAGGCGGAACGAGACGAATTGTTTCGGCAACGTGAACGTGACATGACTAATGAAGCTTCTAATGCATTGGCGAATAGCTATCAAATTGTAGAAATTCAAAAAAAGCTAGCTGATCTAACATGTGCCGTTGGGGATGTTATGGGAATACGTGACACTAGTGCGACCGACAGACTCCCAGACAGTACTCCTAAAAAACCTGCGACTCGTTCTAAAGTAGGTTTGCAAGCACCCATGTTAGCGAAAGTTGATCCAGCCACCGGGAATTCGGCTACCGTGTATAAGCCTTATTTGCCTTCTGACTTGAGCGTACTTTTGCATAATCTTCCCCCACTGCCAGCGGGGGGTGAAAACTGGCTGAGGTCTCTGCAGAGAGAGTTGACAGGTCAGATTTTAACTGCGGGAGATGTGCGTGCACTCTTAACGCAGGCATGCCCTCTCTCTCAACTTGAAGTGCTGATGACGAATTCAGGAATATCATCTTTAATGGATGGTGAGGCACTATCACGTGACAATTATTTAACGCTGTTTGAAGCGCTTGGCGGGTTGTTCCCACTCCCGGAAGTTGTCATATCTGACTTGGATGTTTGCTCCAAAAGCTGATGAGGAGGCTGCGGCGTTTATTGACCGAGCTCTTGTGGAATATTCGTTGAAAACTGAAAGGAGTCCCTAGGTCTGTTGTGCAGGCCATGGAGGTGAATCCCGATTTGCCCGATCTGATCACGCCAGGTGGTTGTCTCATCTTAACTCTTTGACTGCCAGACGTTTTCAGAAAAGGGATGCCGCCAGTGCCAGCCGATTTAAGCATTTTGACTGATTTTCAAGGTCCACAGAAAATGTTCTGTTTGGACTATGGAAACACACGTACTACCAAATGAAAGATTGGACTTTCATCTTTCATCAGAAAAAAAGAGTTTGTTTCTACCTTATTCCGTTCTTTAGTAATCAACAATAGAAAATGGTTAGTTTGACCCAATTTCGCCTGTGTTGGACCAAAATACGGAGAAATCAAGCTTTTAGTGAAACGATATTATTTCATGCATTCTAGTGAATTTGACACTTCTTTTTGTCCATGAATGATGCCACAAACACCTAAATAGTGCTTTACTTCTATAAAACACTACCACCAAGAATGAAAAAGTGTTTTTTGATAGCAAAATACGTTTATTTACATTCAACAGTGTAACAATTTGACAACAATTTGGCAAACTATTTACAAATGTGTGCAACTGTGGTGCTATTTACAAATATGTGGATGTTTCAACGACAGTTTTTCTTTTTGTAACACTCTCCTGCGTGCAAAGAGACGTAACAGCATTTGCACAACAGATTGCCTCTTCGCGTGTGCCACTTTCTTGCAGGCCGTTTTTTTCCGGGGAATAGCAAGTATATACTGCAGTGTGTCATCAAGTCTAATATCAGGATCATGCTACGGTTACGTTACGGTGGTGTTACGTCTCGCTTCCCCGTGTCCTTCAGTTGCTATACCGGGTTGGTAGGAGATGTTCTGAACCATTTTATCCACTCCATTCATGGTGGCATCGTAGTCCAGAAACAGTGTCTTCTCCGTGATCAGACTGTACCCGCTCCTCCGATGAATATGCATTGGACTCGGGGTACTCTTCATTGTCCGATCGAATGTCCGCTTGTGCAGCTCCGCGTTTTCCGGCCTTAGCAGCGCTAGCCGCGCTAGCCGCGCGTAGCCGGTGAGGCTTACTACGTGATCGTAAACACGTCCAGGCTTCCAACTTTGGCGTCAAACTCGCAGTCATCATCATCATCATCATCAATCTGCATTGGTCGATGCCAACTCTCCATCGCCCGATCGAATGTCCGCTTGTGCAGAAGTACCCGGCCGGCTATTGTGCGCGTTTTCCGGCCTTAGCAGCGCTAGCCGCGCTAGCCGCGCGTAGCCGGTGAGGCTTACTACGTGATAGTAACAGGCCAAAGCTTCCAACTTTGGCGTAGAGCTCGTTGTCATCATCATCGTTGACATCAATGCGCTTTTTAGTATTGATTGATGCTTTCCGTCTTTGAAAAAAATGCTCAAGCGTGAGCTGCTTGTAACCGGTTGCTTGGTCTAGCCATTGTGGCTTGGATCAGCCATTGTCTCCTCAACACTCTAGCTCCGCCTCACGTCTTCTACTGACGCCCACGGTGGGCGGCCCATCCAACCTTGTGCAAAGAGAGTCATCGCTGCCATCTAGAGGCCAAAACAAGTCATTAAACTTACCTGATCTGCCTGATATTTTCAGCACAGCTGCCCAAGGCTTTCCTGCACCCGTTTTTGAAAAAAAAAAAAAAAAACATCTTTTAACGTCCTCGGCGCCCTTCCCTAGGTTTATGCTAAACGTTTTATAACGTTTATGGCAGTCAAAGAGTTAAAGATCATCTGAGAAGGTATGCGAAAGATATTGATTCAAAAACTGAAAAACATAGGAATACTGAATTACAATTGGCAACTAGAAACATTTCCGCGGAAATTTTGAATGGGCCTGCTGACTCTTTTAAATGAGCTGAACAGTTTAAAATTTAAACCATTGAAATCGGTCAAGAAATGTGGAAGTTAACCATAATCAACAAAGTATTACTACCCCTTTAAGAAACATGCACATTCACGCACACACATTTGATTTGAACTAACATTGAAATGAGCTGAACAGTTTAAAATTCAAACCATTGAAATCGGTCAAGAAATGTGGAAGGTAACCATAATCAACTAAAAGTATTACTGCCCCTTTAAGAAACATTCACGCACACACATTTGATTTGAACTAACATTGAAATGAGCTGAACAGTTTAAAATTTAAACCATTGAAATCGGTCAAGAAATGTGGAAGTTAACCATAATCAACATCAACTAAAAGTATCTTACTGTCCCTTTAAGAACGCATACACATTTGATTAACTTGAGTGTTGGGAGACGTCACGCACCAACATTCCATTGATTTTGTATAGGATACGCACACCTCAAACAAAAGCCTCTCACGACTTAACGGTTAAAGATGCAGATTCCAGAAATGGCTCGTTAGAACGGCAAGGGTTTGGGGAACGCGAGCATGTTCTCAGTTTTTTAATCAGATGAAAAATGACCAAATGAGAGCAGGTTGAAAACTTATGATTGATCGAAAAGGAAGAGGGAAAAACGCCAAAATTAACATGGAAAAAGAGGCGAAATAGTCCGACTTCTCCTCGCTTAAAGTGAAAATAAAGATACTAAATGACACCTTAGCCAAATAATGTCAGAAACTAGACACTTGTGGCTACAAAATGTGCGAATTTGATGTCTAGTGAGCAAAGATTGTGGCCATGGTGACGAGTTGAAGTGAAACTTGGAAATCAATTTTTTCCCTGTCTACACTCTGATTCTTAATTGGTCCGCTCAAGCCGATCCAATACACACAATGTTATAAGGCTATTTCACTCACTGTCTTTGAACCCGCACAGGGGGGAGAGCTTTCATTCCTTAAAATTTTTGACACTGAGCTAAAGATGAGAAAAATTGCAACAAAATTAGCTAAAATTCATATCGGTCGGTTAACGTATGTGTGTCTTGGAAAAAGGTGCTTGATTGGAGTTGATCTCTTTCGGTTTCCCATTCATTACTATGGGACTTTTTTTGGGACTTTTTTGGGAATAGCGTCGCCATGGTAACTGGGAATTCCTAGAAAAATAATAGCGCAGCGAGTCAGATCGAGCCACATCGTTTGATACCTCATTTGTCCCGGTGCGATCTACGGTACGGGCCGCATTTTTGCGGAAAAATCCGTGGAATAAAATAGGTGTAAAATAATAAACCCAGTTTTTCTAGGATAGTTTTCTGTTAATCTGACTGAAGAACAATCTCGGTGGTATGAGATGGCGGAACCACCTGGTGAATCTGTGCTGGCATGTCATCTTCATATTTCACTGATGGTGTCATCCCAGCACACGGCAAAAGATTTGGGTCCATTTGTCCTGGCCTGCACAAGAGCAACGGATTGGCAACATTCTATACATACAGATTTACTATATTCCAAATCTCTTGATGCTTATTGGATTAAATCTGATTTGTTTATTTCCATGTCTGTTTTAGAACATCAGCTTTTGGACCGACATCATGGACGAGAGACATCTGACAGCGAGCTTGCTGGTGACATGTTACAATCCTTGCCTGCTGCACTGTGGTCTACTGACCCGACTGATGTGGGCCTGTGTAAAGTTGCTCCAGTAACTTTTGAATTAAAACCCGACTCCGTTTGGGTGCCGCAGTACCCAATGAAAAATGAAGGGCGACTTGGCATCTCAGTAACAATTGATGGTTTGCCAAAAGCAGGGGTTCTTTGTAAAATTGATCGGTCTAGCTACAATACTCCTATTCTCCCAGTAGTAAAGAAAAATACTGGTGAATTTCGTATGGTGCATGATCTCAGAGCTATTAATGCTAAAGTTTTGACACCAGCACTCCCGGTGCCAAATCCGCATTCTGCGCTGTCACAAATTACTCCATTGCATATGCATTTTACCTGCATTGATCTTGCAAATGCATTTTTTTGCATCCCTCTTGACCTGTCTGTGCAGAAGTATTTTGCATTTACGTGGAATAATGAGTGTTACTCCTACACCCGGCTTCCTCAGTGTTTTGTGTTGTCTCCTGGAGTTTTCAACGCTTCCCTTCGACAGCTGCTGTCACCTCTCCAACTTCCTCCTGATGTTCTTTTAGTGCAGTATGTGGATGATCTACTCCTAGCTGCACCATCCGAGGAGTCCTGCCTTCAAGCTACACAGCTCCTTTTGAGCCACCTGGATTCGGTGGGTTTGAAGTGCTCCGAAGGCAAATTCCAAATTGCCCGACCTCAGGTTTCATTCTTGGGTCGACTTATCGAGGCATGGAACAGGTATTTCTCCGTCACACAAAGATGACATTTTGCACCATCCCAAACCGACAAATGTTAAACAAATGTTGGCTTTTCTGGGTCTGTGCAACTATTCCAGACATCATGTTCCAGATTTCGCGGAACTGACTCATTCTCTCAGACAATTAGTGAATGAAAAAGGAATGAGAAACCTGTCACATGCTCTTAATTGGACTCCAGCTGCTGAGAACTCTTTTGTTCTGCTGAAACAGTTTTTGTCATAAGCTGCGGCTCTTGTCGTCCCTGATTACACTAAAATGTTCTTCCTGGATGTTTCTGAAAAATCCATCAGTGTTTCGGCTATTCTTTTTCAGAAGGGGGAAAATGGTAATAGACATGTTTGCCTTTATGCATCAACACCTCTTGAAAAATATGAACAACGTCATCCTCTGTGTGCAGCTTTTGCTTCAAAGAACAGAAATAGTGGCTGTGACAACTGCATTAAAAATAGCAAAAGATAAGATTGTGAACATTTACACGGTTATGCGTATGTAGTGATACATACAGCCATAAAAGAATGGCAAAGAAATGACTTCATGACTGCTTCAGGGACGCCTATCAAACACCATCAAGACATCTTTGATTTGAAAGACGCCTTACTACTGCCTAAAGCAGTAGCTGTGATAAAATGTAAAGGACATTCAAAAAATAATGATTTTGTGTCAGTAGGAAATGATTCGGCAGACAAGGCGGCAAAACAAGCAGCGGGTTACAGCCCAACATTACAATTGATGGTGAGTGAAGGTGAATTAGGACAAGAAATAACCACAGAAACAATTAAGCTGTGGCAGGAGAAGGCCAGTCCGGAAGAACAAAGTGTGTGGCTGTCAAAAGGAGGTCAAAAGGATGGAGCAGGTATATGGCAGAAACAAGGTAAATATATCCCATCGCAGAAACAATTTAAAAAACTGATTTCTGAAGCCCATGGACTGTGCCATGTTGGTATAGAGGAAATATTGAGACGACTGCGCAATTGCTGGCATCCTTACATGAGACAAATTGTTAAAAGTGAACTGCAGGACTGCAGTGTTTGCAATAAATTTAACAGTATGCCTACATCTAAACCTACTCCGGGCACTCACGATCCAGAAGTGACTGCCCCGGGACAGGTAATTTCAATGGATTTTACTGACATGATAAGACCAGTGGAAGGATACCGATAATTGTTGTTAATTGTGGACTCCTTTTCCAGATGGCCTGAGGCATATCAATGCAAATCTGAAACAGCAGAGGTCGTGGTAAAACATTTGATTAATCATTACATACCATCACATGGGTTTCCCAGAAAAATTAGATCAGACAATGGAACGCATTTCAAAAACAAACATCTACAGGAAGTAGAAAAAGCATCGGGGCCAAGACATACAATCGGGTCAGTTTATCATCCCCAATCCCAAAGACAGGTTGAGCGAATGAATAGAAATATTAAAGAAAAATTTGCTAAAGCACTGGCCTCGTCAAATTTGAATTGGCTACAAGCTCTTCCTATTGCATTAATGAATGTGTGAATGTCACTAAACTCAGCCAAAGGCCGGACTCCGTTTGAAGGTCACAAAAACAGACCATTTCCGGCTCCTGTTGCACCGCTGGGTGAGTCGCACATTGCAGGACCTCCAGTACTCAAACAGTTAGCATCTATGTTCTCCAAGCTAACAAAAAAGTGTCCAGATGCGCCTTTAGAAATAAATGATTGTGAATATGTGTGGTTAAAAGTGACTAAAAGAAAATGGTCTGCTCCTAGATGGACCGGACCCCACAAGGTCACGGAGAGAACGTCTTGTGCAGTGCGCTTGCATAAAAAGGGGGACACCTGGTACCACATCTCGTCTACCAGGCCCGCCGGATCCGCCTCTGGCTCAGCGATCCCACCACCTGCGGACCAACGGACGACCCGACCTGAGGGCCACGTCTGCTGATCCAGTGATCCAGTGCCCGGTTGTCGAGCTGCCGTTTCAGAGGACATCATTCAACGGAGATTGAGTCAAGTGCCCTTTTTCTGGGCATCATTCCACGAAGAGTCACATTTGCGGGCAGAATAATCCCGGTGACCAATCCTTGCATCCCTGGCAGTTGACCAGGATCCTGACAAAAAACTAACACGCCACTCTTTTCATTCAACAAAGAACTTCATCACGAGATGGCTTCGAGGCGGTAACACATCTCCAAACGCTGTTACATCACGACACTTTTTCTCATGTTGATGTTGATGCTGATATGGTATTTCTGTAACCCCCTTGCTCCAACTTTGAGCGTAACTACAACACATCGTATTAAGCGAGGTATTGATTCTCCACGCATTCCCTGGATCATATCCTGGACTTATGATAACTCAATTGCTGTGATAGTGGCTCCAAACACAAACACCTCTGTTAAAATTCCAATTAAATCTTTGAAGGGATTTAGGAGAGGGAAGCAGACAAAAGGGGGGGACTGGGTGAAATACTGGTGGTGTTTGACAGGACATTTACGGCGAGACTGGAGTGCTTTGATAACCACCCAGAACGGACGATACTGGCCTCCGGGAACTAGCAAGGAGGCAATTTTCTTTAGCAAAAGGATAACATTGCGTAAAATGGGAGGTTGACTCGATTTGACCTTTGCTCTTCCTGATGGAAATATACGGCCGCCTAATGCAACTCTATATAACACCTCCTGTTTTGGGCTATTGTTATGGGCATGGTTTTCCGGACCTGATCCATATTTTCCCATTTTAGTTTGTGTAAATAAGACTATGAGTAAGTTAGAACAACCAAAAATGACTAAATACACGATGGAGACCGGGGTGGAGGCTGTCAGCGTACCGATTGATGGTGTAGTTGAGTGGTTCCGTGTTATGACAGGATTGTCCGGCAGCAGTAACAATTGGCTACTGCTGGCTCGTGCCTCTGAAAAAAACTGTGTGGTATGCGTGGGACCACGACCTTTACTGAGAGTAATCCCTGCTAATATAGAGGATCACTGTGTAATGGAACTTATGAATAAGACTGTCCCCGATGTCAAATGCTCTCAATGGGATAAGGTGTATCCCCTCGTAAATTGGCAGACAACTAAACCAATATTTTCAAACAAAGTTGCGAATGGTAATTTTTCATGTATTAAAATGACGGGTACTGGAGAACAATTGGGAGAACTAAATCACATCACTCAATGCATTTCGGCAATAGATGTGGGACAAAAGTTCCAACCGCGATCCAGGGCGGATATTTGGTGGTGGTGTGGTGATAGCAGAATATATGAGAAGTTGCCTTTGAATACAAGAGGATATTGTGCTCTCATCACCCTCCTCCTGCCAGTACAAATCTACCCCACCTCTGTTGATAACCTTCTACAAATGATTGATAATTGGGAACCAAAATCTCCTCCTCCTTTTCAGAGAACCAAATGGTATTCTTGGCAAGAGCAGAATGTCCCCACCTACATTGATGCAATTGGAGTACCAAGAGGTGTGCCAGATGAGTACATATTAATTAAAATCGAATTGCACTAGATATGTTGCTGGCAGAAAAGGGCGGAGTTTGCTCAATGTTTGGAGATCAGTGTTGCACTTTTATTCCTAACAACACTGCACCAGATGGAAGTTTAACCATTGCAATTGAAGGACTGCGGACACTCAATAAGAAAATGAAAGAGCATTCCGGTGTGGATACTTCTGTATGGGATAATTGGATGGAAGTATTTGGGCGCTATAAAGCTTTAGTTTCCTCAATTTTGATATCTGTTGCTGTTTCCGCTGCTTTGTTAACCACGTGCGGGTGTTGCTGTATTCCATGTATTCGTTCTCTTTGCCAAAGAATTATTACCACTGCTATTGAAAAACAGGACGTACAAAATAAGTCGTCTTATATGATGGTTGATTCTGCTAACCCATTCATGCCCACTATTGCATCCAATGTGGGGGATGAAGATCCTGCTGGTATTTTCCTCGAAAAAAAAAAAAGTTTAAATGTTTATTGTGGGCTCTTTCGAGCCCAATTGAAGGAATGTTAACATTGTGAAAATATTTTACTGTTTCAATTTATATCTTAACCGTTTTGATTTTAGTTAGAGCTGTGTAAGAAAACAGTTTATTCAATTTTACTCATGTATAGTGCCTTTGTTTAGTCCCTGGGAAAGAAATGTCTAATAAGGTTTCTGTCCTTATCTAAAGGAGTATATGTCTGAAAATGTACGCAGAGTTCTGTCCATAAATTATCCGGTCCGGAAATCCGGAAATTTCTAAATAAAATCTCTTGCTAGAAAGCCTCTTCACTTGATCTCAACTTTGAGTTTTATTTCAACACGCAAGAAAACAGAGAACGTTTTCTATCACTAGCCACCACAAAAAAAGGAGACGCGTTTTGTTAGCGACTAATTGGCTCAGCAGACGCCAAGTGTGAAAATAGAGTGTCGCCGATATCGTGAATATGTGTGCTGCAACGAACGTGACGTGCGAAAAAGAGCTTTGTGGAGCACAGGAGGTGAACGAGCGACAACGTCAGCTGCTGGACGCTGTGTGCAAGCAGCCTCGTGTTGTGTTGAACAGAGCAGGTTTGTCTCTTGCTTAATCAATACTTTTAAACAATATTTATTCATTTATTTTGAGAGGAATCTTCATCCGGCCACTTTGTTACCTTACGTTTACAGTTTTTGTCTGTCGCTTTGGTACATTACTTAGATTTTAATTGAATTTCTCAGAACTGCTTTTTCAATTTTCACATCGCTGTGTCACTTGTACACAGCACAAAGCCATTGCTTTTTTTCTTTTTTTTTACTAACTGAGGCAAATCTGTTGTTTCTACACACACACACGTACATACATACATACACATCTACACACGTATGTTTTCCCGGCTTTGTTATTATTGCGCTCGCGTGGCCCATGTGATAATCTTAAATATAAAATACATAACCCCACAATAAAGTAAATTTACCAAACCTTGTGTCTCTTGTGTCCCGCAGACGTCTGTGAAATATATCTTTGTCCTGAGCGGCAGGAGTCAGACTTCCCTGGCGTGAAAGAGGAGGACAAACTGGAGCCTCTGCAGGTTAAAGAAGAGGAGCAGCCACACCCTCCCAACATAAATAAAGAGGAGCAGCTGCCACTATACATTAAAGAGGAGGAGGAGGAGGAGGAGTTCACAGAGTTGCCTGGGACTGATGTCCATTTGAAGACTAAAGATGAATGTCTATATGAAAACAACAAAGGGGCGGAGCCTTCAAGCAGCAGCTCAAGACAACTGATAACAACTGAATATGATGAGGACCACCGTGGAGGATCACAAGCAGACAGCCGGTTAGCTCTAATGTCAGATGCTGAAGACGCGTCACACTCTTCTCGCACTGATGACAAACAGTGTGACGGTGACGTGACATGTCACACTGGCAACAAATGTTGGAAATGTTCTCTATGTAAAAAATCTTTTGGCTGCAACTTTCATTTGAGAAGACGTATGATTAGCCACACTGGTGAAAAACCTTTTGCCTGCTTAGTCTGTGGCCGACTTTTTTTCGTACAAATCAAGCTTAAAAGTGCACACAAGAACCCACACTGGAGATAAGCCTTTTACCTGCTCCGTTTGTGGTCAATGTTTTACTCAAAAAGGAATCTTAAAAATGCACACAAGAACCCACACTGGAGAGAAGATTTTTGCTTGCTCGGTTTGTGGTCAAAGTTTCTCTGACAGGCAGAAATTAAAAAGGCACACAAGAACCCACACCGGAGAGAAGCCTTTTGCCTGCTCCGTTTGTGGTCAAAGATATTCAAGTAATGCCAAAGCTAAGAGGCACAGGTGTGCTGGTGAGAATAGCTGTGATTAATGAAGCTTGATATGAACTCATTTATGGATAGACTTAAAATGGTGCAGAAATCCTGTCTACCGCTGAATGAACGAAGGATCTGTGTACTTGCATTGTATATTGTATGTGTCTTGACTTAACCCTGTTATATGCGTATATTTCTTCTTCTTGTGCTGGGTCTGCTACAGACATCAGTGATCATGGCCCTCCATGCCTCTCTGCCATCCGTTTCCCTAATAAATTTGCTAATGAGGTTCTTCTTCCGTGTTGCAAAGTTATTTAAGTTGTCTGTATATTTTGCCGCCTTCTGTTTTTTTTTTACCCCACATATCTTGCCACGTATATTTTGTCTTGCCATGATATTCTTTGCAGAAATATACCCTTAGTAGGCTGCAATTACTTTGTATAGGGGAAAACAATTCTTTAACAGATTCACGCAGGCAAACAATATTATTCTCTCGCGGCAGCCACTAAGCTGGCAGAGCCAGACTGGATGCCGGCCACATCTATATTGCACTTTGCCCTATAAAGCCTTTATTAAATAGGGATGCTGAGGGGTGGAAATCAGTAAAAGGCCAATTAAATAAAACGGGTCAGGGGGATAAACAGTGGCACAGAGCTCCTGGTTGGGCCCTCCTACAAAGACAAACATTGTTTCTTGCATTGTGTAACTGAATGCATCCATCCATCTACCACTTATCCCATTATTATAATACTTAAATAATAATAATGAAGGTAAATATAGATAAAAGACTCTTGATAGGAGAATTGTATTCAATTAAGTAAACAGGTCATATATTTTGGACAATGCTCCCTCCCAAATGCTACCTTGCTTCCGGGGTGTTGCGCAGGTGCCGGTAGGCTGAAATGGAGCCCTAATTGTATGTGAGAGATATCAGCGGGTAGTAAATTTATGACAGGTAATTTTATTATATGCTTACCGTCTTGACGGATTCCCTGCTACTTTGAGCAGCTTACTCGACAGGCGTCTAGATTCTCTTGTGCAATATGTTGGGCGTCCTCGTGTCTGTGGCAATCAATGTGGGATCTCACGGGCGCCACTTCTTCCTTTCCCCAGGTCACAAACCCACTATTTTATGCACGCGCACACAAACACGTACACACACCTATATTTGGAGGTCATCAAACTGTTGTAACTCTTTATGTTTTCGCTTCAGGAATACAGCTTTATTTTTACGTGTCATAAGTTCTCAGGTTTGTGGATGCGCTGCTCTGCTCTGCGCTGATTAGCAATTTTGTTGAGGAGCACGACTTTACACCTTTAAATGCAGTTTTAATGTGTTCCTTTTGTTCTCGTGGTAAATATATCGTTCCGCGTGATATTTGTGTTTATTATTACATCATGGTTTTCCCCAGCAATGAGATTTGTCCAGCTGGAGTTGCCGTAGGTTTCACGTGACAATGATACTCCGTTCCAGGCCGCTTTGGCGTAGACACGCACGCTTTCGTGCTTCGCTATATAATCCTTCTTGATTTCTGACTGAATGGACTTAAACATCGACACTGTGCGTGCGTCGCTACTTTAGAGAAGTCAAACATAATTGCTACATTTCGTGTCTGCTTACATTCGTATCAGGCGGTGCTCGTCAACATCTCTCGGCCCTGTTTTGCTTAGCTTTGCTTAGCTTGCTAGCCACCACAAAAAAAGGAGACGCGTTTTGTTAGCGACTAATTGGCTCAGCAGACGCCAAGTGTGAGCATAGAGTGTCGCCGATATCGTGAATATGTGTGCTGCAACGAACGTGACGTGCGAAAAAGAGCTTTGTGGAGCACAGGAGGAGAATGAGCGACAACGTCAGCTGCTGGACGCTGTGTGCAAGCAGCCTCGTGTTGTGTTGAACAGAGCAGGTTTGTCTCTTGCTTAATCAATACTTTTCAACAATATGTATGTATTTATTTTGAGAGGAATCTTCATCCGGCCACTTTGTTACCTTACGTTTACAGTTTTTGTCTGTCGCTTTGGTACTTTACTTAGATCTTAATTGAATTTCTCAGAACTGCTTTTTTAAAATTTCACATCGCTGTCACTTGTACACAGCACTAAGCAATTGCTCCTTTTTTTTAACAAGCTGAGGCAAATCCGTTGTTTCTACACGTATACACACACGTACGTTTTCCCGGCTTTGTTATTATTGCGCTCGTGTGGCCCATGTGATACTCTTAAATATAAAATACATAACCCCACAATAAAGTAAATTTACCAAACCTTGTGTCTCTTGTGTCCCGCAGACGTCTGTGAAATATATCTTTGTCCTCAGCGGCAGGAGTCAGACTTCCCTGGCGTGAAAGAGGAGGACAACCTGGAGCCTCTGCAGGTTAAAGAAGAGGAGCAGCCACACCCTCCCAACATAAATAAAGAGGAGCAGCTGCCACTATACATTAAAGAGGAGGAGGAGGAGGAGGAGTTCACAGAGTTGCCCGGGACTGATGTCCATTTGAAGACTAAAGATGAATGTCTATATGAAAACAACAAAGGGGTGAAGCCTTCAAGCAGCAGCTCAAGACAACTGATAACAACTGAAGATGATGAGGACCACCGTGGAGGATCACAAGCAGACAGCCGGTTAGCTCTAATGTCAGATGCTGAAGACGCGTCACACTCTTCTCACACTGATGGCGAACAGTCTGACGGTGACGTGACATGTCACACTGGCAGCAAACGTTGGAAATGTTCTCTATGTAAAAAATCTTTTGGCAGCAACTTTCATTTGAGAAGACACATGATTAGCCACACTGGTGAAAAACCTTTTCCCTGCTCAGTTTGTGGCCGACGTTTCTCTTACAAAGCAAGCTTAAAAGTGCACACAAGAACCCACACTGGAGAGAAGCCTTTTGCCTGCTCAGTTTGTGGCCAATGTTTCTCTCACAAAATAAACTTAAAAGCGCACACAAGAACCCACACTGGAGAGAAGCCTTTTGCTTGCTCAGTTTGTGGCCAATTTTTCTCTCACAAAATAAACTTAAAAATGCACACAAGAACCCACACTGGAGAGAAGCCTTTTGCCTGCTCGGTTTGTGGTCAATGTTTTAATCAAAAAGAAAGCTTAAAAACGCACTCAAGAACCCACACTGGAGAGAAGCCTTTTGCTTGCTCGGTTTGTGGTCAATGTTTTACTCAAAAAGGAAACTTAAAAATGCACACAAGAACCCACACTGGAGAGAAGCCTTTTGCTTGCTCGGTTTGTGGTCAATGTTTTACTCAAAAAGGAGACTTAAAAATGCACACAAGAACCCACACTGGAGAGAAGCCTTTTGCTTGCTCGGTTTGTGGTCAATGTTTTACTCGAAAAGGAGTCTTAAAAATGCACACAAGAACCCACACTGGAGAGAAGCCTTTTGCCTGCTCAGTTTGTGGTCAAATATATTCAAGTAATGCCAAAGCTAAGAGGCACAGGTGTGCTGGTGAGAATAGCTGTGATTAATGAAGCTTGATATGAACTCATTTATGGATAGACTTAAAATGGTGCAGAAATCCTGTCTACCGCTGAATGAACGAAGGATCTGTGTACTTGCATTGTATATTGTATGTGTCTTGACTTAACCCTGTTATATGCGTATATTTTTCTTCATGTGCTGGGTCTGCTACAGACATCAGTGATCATGGCCCTCCATGCCTCTCTGGCATCCGTTTTCCTAATAAATTCGCTAATGGGGTTCTTCCGTGTTGCAAAGTTATTTAAGTTGTCTGTATATTTTGCCGCCTTCTGTTTTTTTTACTTCACATATCTTGCCACGTTTAATTTGTTTTGCCATGATATTCTTTGCAGAAATATACCTATAGTAGGCTGCAATTACTTTGTATGGGGGCAAACAATTATTTAAATGATTCACACAGCAAACAATCATATTTCTCCTCGGCAGCCACTAAACTCTGACAGAGCCAGACTAGATGCCGGCCACTTCGAAATAGCACTTTGCCCGATTAAACCTTTTAAAAAATAGATAAAAGTTATAATTTGCTAAAAAGAGTAAATAAGTAAAAGGCCAATTAAATATATCTAGTCAGGGGGGCTCAACAGTGACACAGATCTCCTGATTGGGCACTCCTACCGCTGTACAGGTACTACACGTGTTTCTTATTCGTCCAAATGCAGATTTAATATGTCTCTTTTGTTCTCCTGTTAAATATATCTTTCAGCGTGATATTTTTGTAAATTATTATATTTTGTTTTTTCCCGGACATGAGATTTGTCTAGCTGGAGTTGCCGTAGGGTTTCACGTCACAATGATACTCCCTTCCAGGCCGCTTTTGCGTAGACACGCACGCTTTCGCGCTTCGCTATATAATCCTTCTTGATTTCTGACTGAATGGACTTAAACATCGACACTGTGCGTGCGTCGCTACTTTAGAGAAGTCAAAAATAATTGCTACATTTCGTGTCTGCTTACATTCGTATCAGGCGGTGCTCGTCGACAGCTCTCGGCCCTGTTTAGCTTTGCTTAGCTTAGTTTAGCTTAGCTTGCTAGCCACCACAAAAAAAAAAGGAGACGCGTTTTGTTAGCGACTAATTGGCTCAGCAGACGCCAAGTGTGAGCATAGTGTGTCGCCGATATCGTGAATATGTGTGCTGCAACGAACGTGACGTGCGAAAAAGAGCTTTGTGGAGCACAGGAGGTGAACGAGCAACAACGTCAGCTGCTGGACGCTGTGTGCAAGCAGCCTCGTGTTGTGTGGAACAGATCAGGTTTGTCTCTTGCTTAATCAATACTTTTCAACAATATGTATGTATTTATTTTGAGAGGAATCTTCATCCGGCCACTTTGTTACCTTACGTTTACAGTTTTTGTCTGTCGCTTTGGTACATTACTCAGATCTTAATTGAATTTCTCAGAACTGCTTTTTCCATTTTCACATCGCTGTGTCACTTGTACACAGCACTAAACAATTGCTCTTTTTTTTCCTTTTTTTTTTTTACAAGCTGAGGCAAATCTGTTGTTTCTACACACATACATACACGTATACACACGTACGTTTTCCCGGCTTTGTTATTATTGCGCTCACGTGGCCCATGTGATAATCTTATATATAAAATACATAACCTCACAATAAAGTGATTTTACCAAACCTTGTGTCCCGCAGGCGTCGGTGAAATATATCTTTGTCCTGAGCGGCAGGAGTCAGACTTCCCTAGCGTGAAAGAGGAGGACAACCTGGAGCCTCTGCAGGTTAAAGAAGAGGAGCAGCCACATCCTCCCAACATAAATAAAGAGGGGCAGCTGCCACTATACATTAAAGAGGAGGAGGAGGAGTTCACAGAGTTGCCCGGGACTGATGTCCATTTGAAGACTAAAGATGAATGTCTATATGAAAACAACAAAGGGGTGAAGCCTTCAAGCAGCAGCTCAAGACAACTGATAACAACTGAAGATGATGAGGACCACCGTGGAGGATCACAAGCAGACAGCCGGTTAGCTCTAATGTCCGATGCTGAAGACGCGTCACACTCTTCTCACACTGATGGCGAACAGTCTGACGGTGACGTGACATGTCACACTGGCAGCAAATGTTGGAAATGTTCTCTATGTAAACAAACTTTTGGCAGCAACTTTCATTTGAGAAGACACATGATTAGCCACACTGGTGAAAAACCTTTTGCCTGCTCAGTTTGTGGCCGACGTTTCTCTTACAAAATAAGCTTAAAAGTGCACGCAATAACCCACACTGGAGAGAAGCCTTTTGCTTGCTCTGTTTGTGGCCACAAGTTTGCTCAGAAGGGACACTTAAGCAGACACACAAGAACCCACACTGGAGAGAAGCCTTTTGCTTGCTCGGTTTGTGGTCAATGTTTTACTCAAAAAGGACACTTACAAAGGCACACAACAACCCACACTGGAGAGAAGCCTTTTGCCTGCTCCGTTTGTGGTCAATGTTTTACTCAAAAAGGAGACTTAAAGAAACACACAATAACCCACACTGGAGAGAAGCCTTTTGCTTGCTCGGTTTGTGGTCACAAGTTTGCTCACAAGGGAGACTTAAGCAGACACACAAGAACCCACACTGGAGAGAAGCCTTTTCCCTGCTCAGTTTGTGGCCGACGTTTCTCTTACAAAATAAGCTTAAAAGTGCACGCAAGAACCCACACTGGAGAGAAGCCTTTTGCCTGCTCCGTTTGTGGTCAATGTTTTACTCAAAAAGGAGACTTAAAAGTGCACGCAAGAACCCACACTGGAGAGAAGCCTTTTGCTTGCTCGGTTTGTGGTCAATGTTTTACTCAAAAAGGACACCTAAAAATGCACACAACAACCCACACTGGAGAGAAGCCTTTTGATTGCTCGGTTTGTGGTCAAAGTTTTGCTCAAAGAAAAAACCTAACATCGCACACTAGAACCCACACTGGAGAGAAGCCTTTTGCCTGTTCAGTGTGTGGTCACAAGTTTGCTCACAAGGGAAACTTAAACAAACACACAAGAACCCACACTGGAGAGAAGCCTTTTGCTTGCTCGGTTTGTGGTCAATGTTTTACTCAAAAAGGACACTTAAAAATGCACACAACAACCCACACTGGAGAGAAGCCTTTTGCTTGCTCGGTTTGTGGTCAATGTTTTACTCAAAAAGGAATCTTAAAAATGCACACAAGAACCCACACCGGAGAGAAGCCTTTTACCTGCTCCGTTTGTGGTCAAAGATATTCAAGTAATGCCAAAGCTAAGAGGCACAGGTGTGCTGGTGAAAATTGCCGTGATTAATGAAGCTTGATATGACCTCATTTATGGATTGACTTTTAAAATGGTGTAGAAATCCTGTCTACCGCTGAATGAACAAAGGATCTGTGTACTTGCATTGTATATTGTATGTGTCTTGACTTATCCCTTTTATGGTTTCCTAATAAACTCGTAAAACTTTTCTAACTGACTAGATAGCTTCACTAAGCCCTTGCTATATATATTTTTTTACTCCTTTAAGTGATGCTCTTGGTTTAAAGATGCAATGGAAATTAAGTTCCCACTGCATCAACCAAGAATGCCATTCAGATCAATAAATAAAATATATATCACAAGTGCTTGTCATTAACCAGGGCCAAGCTAACAAAAGGTTAATGACTTTTTAGCATTCGTGCGGTACCCCATTGAGCTGCAGGCCTGATCAGACGCCAATCTGCTTTGCGTGTTAGCGCCACCCGGTGACCTGTCCTAATGATTGGCAGGTCTTACTGCAGAAACTGTTGCCTTTCAAAGTAGATCACAGGAACAAATATGCCTAAATAAACTATTCGTTACAAAAATAAAAGTGAAAAATAAAAAGTGATATCTAAATAGATTTCTAAATTCTAATACTACAAATAAATATGATTGTTCATTCAACAACAATAAATAAATAAATACATTAGAGTCTAAATAAATAAAACATTAAAAAAGGACACTCAAATAAATTTTAAATAAATGTGGAATAATTACAGTATATTAGTGCATTAACACTGTATAGTGGAGTGCTGCTGACCTCGACTCGCGACGTCGTGAATCGGTGGGGAGAATACTTCGAAGACCTCAATTCCACCGACACGCTTTTCCTTGAGGAAGCAGGGTCTGGGAACTCTGAGGTGGGCTCCCCTATCTCTGGGGTCGAAGTCACTGAGGTGGTTGAAAAGCTCCTCGCTGGCAGGGCTGATGAGATCCGTCCGGAGTTCCTAAGGACTCTGGATGTTGTGGGGCTTTCGTTTTGGACACGCCTCTACAACATCGCGTGGACATCTGGGACAGTGCCTCTGGATTGGCAGACCGGGGTGGTGGTCCCCCTTTTTAAGAAGTGGGACCGGAGGGTGTGTTCCAACTATAGAGGGATCACACTCCACAGCCTCCCAGGTAAGGTCTATTCAGGGGTACAGGAGAGGAGGGTCCGTCGGGAAGTCGAATTTCTGATTCAGGAGGAACAGTGTGGTTTTCGTCCCGGCCGTGGAACAGTAGACCAGCTCTACACCCTCGGCAGGGTCCTCGAGGGTGCGTGGGAGTTTGCCTAACCAGTCCACATGTGCTTTGTGGACTTGGAGAAGGCGTTTGACCGTGTCCCTCGGGGAGTCCTGTGGGGGGTGCTTCGGAAGTATGGGGTACCGAGCCCCCTGATACGGGCTCTTCGGTCCCTGTACGACCGATGTCAGAGTTTGGTCCGCAGTAAGTCAAATTTGTTTCCTGTGAGGGTTCGACTCCGCCAAGGTTGCCCTTTGTCACAGATTCTGTTCATAACTTTTATGGACAGAATTTCTAGGCGTAGCCGAGGCGTTGAGGGGGTCCGGTTTGGTGGCCTCAACATTGCATCTCTGCTTTTTGCAGATGATGTGGTGCTGCTGGCTTCTTCAAGCCGTGATCTCCAGCTCTCACTGGAGCGGTTCACGGACGAGTGTGAAGCGGTTGGGATGAAGATCAGCACCTCCAAATCCGAGACCATGGTCCTCAGTCGGAAAAGGGTGGAGTGCCCTCTCCGGGTCGGGGATGAGATCCTGCCCCAGGTGGAGGAGTTCAAGTATCTTGGGGTCTTGTTCACAAGTGAGGGTAGGTTGGAGCGGGAGATCGACAGGCAGATCGGTGCAGCGTCTGCAGTGATGCAGACTCTGTATCGGTCCGTTGTGGTAAAGAAGGAGCTGAGCCGGAAGGCAAAGCACTCGATTTACCGGTCGATCTCCATTCCTGCCCTCACCTTTGGTCACGAGCTGTGGGTCGTGACCGAAAGAACAAGATTCCAGATAGAAGTTTCCTCTGCAGGGTATCCGGGCTCTCCCTTAGAGATAGGGTGAGAAGTTCGATCATACGGGAGGGACTCTGTGTCGAGCCGCGTTGAGAGGAACCAGTTGAGGTGGCTCGGGCATCTGGTTCAGATACCTCCTGGATGCCTCCCCGGGGCGGTGTTCCGGGCATGTCCCACCGGCGGCAGGCCCCGGGGACGACCCAAGACACGCTGGAGAGACTACGTCTCTCGGCTGGCCTGGGAACGCCTTGGGATCCCGTCGGAGGAGCTGTCTGAAGTGGCTGGGGAGAGGGAACTCTGGGCTTCCCTGCTAAAGCGGTTGCCCCCGCGACCAGACCCCGGATAAGCGGTAGTTGATGGATGGATGGATGTGGAATAATTAATCAAGTCAAACCATAAATAGATTTACATCAATAAATAAATGGGCTCTGCCCTTAAATTCAAATTTTTCATGCTGCAGATTGACTTTAATGATGTTTTTGTTTTTTAATAAACAAAATGGCTAACAGCAAACTTCATATGACCTGACAAGTAATAACCTAACACCAAAATTAAAAAATATAAATTTCTTAACTCATGGGTGTTTTGGCATGATTAAGCCATTGATAAATTTGCTGATTTAAATTGATGATGGATGATTTCTATTTGAAATCACACCAGTGACAATTGTTGTTAGGCCTTTACCTATCTAAATTGTCCAGCAGGTGGCGGTGGTGTCACAAGAACCAAACCCATGTGAAAATACATTAAGGTGCTGGTTTAATTGAAAATTCTGCCTGTCACCAGTATCTGCTGCCTCTCTGTTTAACCATCTCGTCATTCAACTCTCATCAAATTATCATTTCATCACTAAACAATGAATATTGCACAAATGTAGAATAAAAGATACAGTAACTACTAAATAAACATTTTCTATTGCCAGTAGGGGGCTGTTCTAAATAGAGTCGACGAAGCCTTCACTTCACTGCTGTGTCATTGACCTACAATGCAAGTTAAATGCAGATAGTTGCCCCATGGGATTATATTATTTTCTATAAACCTTTTCTTGTCATTGCATGGTGGTTTTCTTGTCTAGTAGTATTTAGTTTTTTTCGTTATTTCGATGACTCAGACAAAGTCATTTGGTTTAAGCCATTGAGCTTTCGGCGCATAATTATTATTGCCTTCTTTTTTCTTTTTTTTTTTTAACTTTCAAATAACCACACAAGAACTTGCATATACAGAACTAGTCATTTATGTTGCAAATAGACAAAAATCCATGGACAATGCATTTTGCTCGAAATTGGTGGCTTATTTGTGTTATTTTTGTGCCCAGTCAAGTTTAGTGCAGAGTAACCTTGCACGTAGGTGACGTTTTATTAGCACTTGTGCCGCCATGGGAGGGAACACAGCGGACTCAATTCCTAGCCAATGAAAGCGCCTCCACTTTTCCCTTGAAATTCAGCACAGGAAAGACATGCACAGTATGTCTTTGTGAAAGCAGAAATAGACTACATAAAAGATCGAAGCGCTCAATGAGATAGAGGGCATGATGTACTGTTGTCATATTCCTGAATGAAATATGATATTGATCAAATCCGCCAAAATGGCGTTAGGATACCCATGCCGCAATTTAGACTTGCTTTTAGCTGGTTGTAGTATTAGTTTTGTGCGCTGAAGTTCAATCTGGGGATTGATGGCATGAGAAATCTGGTTAAGATTAGGCTGCAGTAGGACACAGACTTAAAATGTGCAATTCCCTTTGAAATTTCATACAAATGCAGAAAAAAATAAAAACTACAAACAAAGCAAAAAAGCTACATTAAAGGATGAAAACAATGTGCATCAATACAATACTGCACTTTACGACCTATCGTGTTGTGGCGCTGACTGATTGAAAACGCAGAGTCATTTTGCCTGACGAACGAATGAGCTCACCCTTGACTAACCAGTTAAGTAATTTTCCAATCATTACCAAACTGGCAGCGTTATGAACGATCATTAAACCAACATAAAAAGAATAATAGGAATAGGAAGAGTAACAATTGGCCTGGAAGATGATAGGGTAAGTACGAACATTTATAAGAACGGAAATGTTTGACTGAAGGGAGAGGAACAAAAAAGCTGGCAGTAAGCTATGACTATTCCAAACAGTCGGGCATTTCGGATATTTCCGCAATGCAAATGCTTCCTTTACACGGTGAAGACAAATGGCCTATTGTATTGCTTTTGCCTGGGACTGGCATACCAACGACACAATGACTGTGCTGGACAGAGTGCTGTCAATATTACACATAGATAAAAGTTATGCAAAATCTGATGATTCAGTGCGCATTTCTTCAGTTTACATCATGGAAAAAAAGCTATTGCTGTGACTTTTTAAAGAATGATACAAATGTTTAAGTGCTAGCTAAAATCGTTCTTTGCTATTTAGCCTTTAGCAACAGCGCCCCAAAAGTTGGACGCTAGCACAGTGGATACCAAAACTGATGATACTCACATGGCTCTTTGGCTTTTTTTGTGTGTGTGGGTGTGGCTTGTCTGTCTTCATTTTTTATGTGGTCTTTAAAGGTTTCAAACTTTCTTAAAAGCTACAGCAATATATTTTTTTTATCATAATGAGATCAAGTGTAATAGCTTACAAGACACTCGTGGGCCCCATGTGGGTTGGATATGGGCTGGTGAATGGATCCCATCTGGGCTGCCCAGTTGGGTCCCAGTTAGATTTGGCAAAGGATTTCATGTGGGCAAACTCAGATGGGTTCTACGCGGGCCTCACATGGGCCCTAGCTAAAACCTACATTGGTTTAAAGGTGGACATCGTATTGGCCCTAGCTAAAACCCACGTGGGTTTGGAATGACTGGTGAATGGGCCCCATCTGGGCCGCCCAGCTGGGTCCCAGTCAAAAGTTGATTCCTAAGAGATGGGTGCCATGACAGGGATTTGAACCAGAGTACCATGGAACCAAAGTCAGATACCCTAATCACTGAGCTATACAGCCACATGACTAAATTGGTGTTTTAAACACATTTAACGTGACATCAGCCTATCACATTAAGATCCTAATTTTAATAGTCCAGTTTTTGGGGAAGTCTCTCTTGAAAGTGCAAATTACTTCCAGTGGCCAAATTCCTTTTGTTCGAATCAAACAGTAAACAAAATTATTCATTTTCCAACTCAAATTAACCTGGAGCCTGAAGTACTTGTTGAGGTGGCAAAACGTTACCAGTTGGCAGACTTCATTTAATTGGCTCTATGGGGGACGTTTTTTCCCCATATCATTTTGGAATGCTGTGCAGCGCTTTCTTCCAGGTTGAATATAAATCTTGTGCTATCAAACTTGTATGAAATACCCTAGTCATTTTTTTTTTTGCAAAAAATTAATAATATTTTTTTGCCTAAATCATCTCTTTGTGATGCAAATGCTTCCATTTGTGTTTCCTGAAAAATATGAAATAAATGACAGGCTATTATTTGAAGGTGTCAATATTAAATAGAAATATAGATTTTTGTTTTCAAACAATAAATCTTACTTAATTGACATATAGGCCAAGTAATAAGCTCTTTCGCGCATGCTGTTATTGTGCAAAATTTGAATATTTTGGAGTGAAGCCCAGCCAGAGCCCACTTATTGCCCATACTTAGTTTCACCCATTTACTGCCTATGTGGGGCCCAACAACAAAGCCCACTCCAAGCCCATGCCAAGCCAAAACCCAACTGGACCAAGTGGCGCCCATATGGGCCCCAACTGTACACGTTTGCTGGGTATGTTGTCCGTGTACTTTCTTTAGCTTGTCTAAGCACTTCCTTTTTCTCAACGTTTAGACAACTTTCTTCTCTTGTTTTTGATAGCACTTGTTGCTGGTGAGCTAGCTATCCCACCCGACTTTGGACAATTTAGAGTACTAACGTTTGTAGAATGTGGGACAAAGTCAAAGAGGAGAGCGGGCGAGAAAACAACATGTCGGGAGGGTGTGTATCGGAGATTATTGCCTCGCCCTGAAGTCCAGCAAAACACAACAAAAACTGAGATCCAGACATGTAATCTGTCTAATCCACAAAGCTGTGAAAACGACTGGGGTGAAAAGGGGGTGGGAAGGAAGAGACAAACATTAGACGGGGAGTTAGCAAGAGGGCTAATTTCAAACTAATTTGGCTAAGGTGATTAAGTGAGACTGGCTTGATGATAAAATATGATGTAACAAGGCTTCTGACCATATATTATATTTTTTTAACTAATTCTCCCCAGGTATGAATAATGTCAGCAAACATGTTCAATTTCAAGGGAAGAAAAAGTTAGTCATTCAGTTACTCATTTAAGCTCATTATGGATGCCACTTTGCTGAACGACAGTATGGCAAACGGTGCTTTAATTGGCTGTCGGGATGAAAGTGGACCAGGCCGAGCCAAAAGCAGATGGACTGTTACGGAAGCAGATCTTTGTGGCCTCAGACAGCCTGAGCCATTGCTGAGCTTTTCCAGCGGGGATGACTGCTTGACTGGGCCCCTACGGTGCCTGCGTAGCTTTGACCTGGCCTGCATAGCGTGCTGTGCATATGGGCCCCTAATTGGCTGGAGAGTACCTGGTAGTTTACTAGTCTGAGGAGACTGAGCGATGAGATTAGCCATGTCAGATTACAGCTAGAGCGCAGTCAGATAGTGTCATCCCAGACTCGCCCACTGAGCGAGCGAGCGAGCGAGCGAGCAAGAGAGAGACACTGGATACAATAGTATACAATACTCATTCATTCCAAGTTGAAATAATGGGCATTTGACTTTCATAGCCGTCAATGGCTGTGAATGTTAACAGCTTTATTAGACCAGCATCTAATGAAAGGTTTATTATTGTATTTATAATTACATTCAAATGTACTTATTCCTCGCAAGCTTCTGAGTTTTTTTTCTCTCGATAACCTGTGAGTTTATTTCTTATTAATTTATGGGGGGGGGGGGGTGGGGGGGTTCTCACAAAATTGCCACCTTACAATGTTGCAATTATACATGTTTTTTTTCTTGCTAAACTGCCAGTTCATTTCTCATAAATTTATGAGATTTTTTTTGTTCTCACAAATTTGCCACTTTATAATTAGTGTTGTTCCGATACCGTTTTTTGGCCCCTGATACCGATACCCAGTTTTGCGGTATCCTTCCCATACCTGGGTTGTTGTTTTTTTCAACATGAAAAAGCTGCCCTGCCATTGGTTCGGCGCCTTCAACGGCCAATAGGATATCCTAGCTTGGCATGCAGTGAACACGTCACACATCAGTGAATGTTGTGCACAAGTAAAACACAAGATGTTGCATCCAAAGTCCTATATTAGCTTTGGAAATAATAGTATCGGCGTGTTACTTTTTTAGTACTTACCGATACCACTGTTTTTATGCTGCATCGGGGCCTCTGCCAGTACCAATATCAGAACAACACTATTTATAATGTCACTAATTTGAGAGTTTATTTCTTGTACACTTGTGAGTTTTTCTCACAAATTTGGCACTTTATAATGTCTCAAATTTGCTAGTTTATTTCGGGTAAATTTGTGCGTTCTCACAAATTTGCCACTTTATAATGTTGCAATTATGCATGTTTTTTTCTTCTTGCTGCCAGTTTATTTCTCATTAATTTGTAAGGTTTTTTTTCTCACAAATGTGCAAGATTTAAAAAAAAAAATGTTAAAGTTTTTTTCTCACAATTTTCCCTATTTATAATGTCACAAATATGCAACTTCATAATGATGCAAAAAGTACAATTTTTTTTCTTGCAAAATTTGTGAGTGTTTCTCATAATTTTATGAGATTTTTTTCTCTCATAAATTTGCCACTTTATAATGTTGCAATTATACATATTTTTTTCTTGCTTAACTGCCTCATTAATTTGTGAGTTTTTTTTCTTGCTAATTTACAACTTTATAATGTTGCAAATATACATGTTTTTTTCTCATAATTTTGTGAGTTTTTTCTCAGACTATAACCTCTTAAAAAACATATTTAAACACGACCCTAATATGCCGTCGGATAAATGTGTATGTATATATTTTTTTAATATATAATAATAATTAAAAATATATATATATACAAAACATATTTTAATGACACCGTAAAGTGACCTGGGAAAAAAATATTTAAATATGCTTCTCATTAGGATGAGATAACTTTCTCGCTCGTACGAGACAGTCTCCTGTTAGGATAAGAAAGTTGTTGTTAATGTAAGAATGTTAATGTTTGATTATTTTCTAAGAAACCCAGAGAATCTGTTGAAATGCAATGTAATTGAAATTTCTGCATGGTGATGGTCTAAAATGTGTTCACTGCTGTAATAAAGACATTTGGCTTCTTTTATAATCTAACCTAATCTTATTGTACATAAAAAAATATGATATTATGTATGCTTAATATATGCTGCCTGACTGGTAAACACATATAGAGCCTCGCGCGCACACACACACACACACACACACACACAGTGAACATCATACCCTCGTCGCCTCTCAACAGATGGAGCTGCTTCTGAACCGGATAATCCGTTATTGTTCTGCATATTTTTTGATTATCGTCACGGTTGTCATTTCAAAGCATATACGCAAATCACCCCCTAACCTTATCTTGATCCAGGTTTTACTGCCAAGCTAATATCTTTGGCTCACGGCCCATATAGTCATATAAATGAGAGTTCGGCGTAAGCTTCTCGTTTGACGACCTAAAGATTTGTTTTTTTAGATAGGAAGCATAAAAAGAGGATTTGCGGTGAGATTTGAAATGTGTTTACATTTGTTGCTTCCTGGTTGTATTTAATCCACAGGCGCTTAAGATGATATTTCTTCAAAACATCTTACTAGCTCTTTTCAGTGAATGTTGTCGACTACAAACCGATACAAAGATTTTATGAACCGTTGCACCCGCCCTTCTTTCATCATGATCGATCGAGGCCGTCCAGCTAGTTGTGGCCTGTTGCCAGATATCGATTGGTGGTGGTTCCTGTTTTTGTTCTGCGGTCCGCGTGACGCCCCGCGGACAATAAAAGACGAGCGAGATTAAGACAATTAGGGAGTTGATCGTTATCCAAAAGACGAGAAGGAGAAGATTAAATGAGGAGATTTAGGTCAAAGAGGGCATGCCCAGAAGGAGGAGGGCCAAGAAAAGGTGGGAGGATTGGGGTCAGAGAAACCGATCGCTGCAGCATGCAAGGTTGCTCTGATTGGGGAAGAGAGTGATCCTCGGAAAAACTTCATTGGATTGACCTGAAGAGTAAGACAGGTTGAACTTCACCCGATTTCCACAGTAGGCACGCCCGTCTGGGGATCGTCTTGATCTGCCCACGCTTGTGAATCAGCATCGACTGCTCTTGTTTTTTCCTGCCTTCTGTATCACTGTCATCCGGCCGCCCCCTCCTCCTTTTGACAAGAGCCTAATTAGCAGACATTTTTATTGATCCGCTGGATTTGGTGCTGAAATCCCCTTCGCTGTCTGCCAGACAGATCCTGGCTAAAGTCTTTCTCTATCTGGTGGTCTGGGAGATTGGGGGAAAGGGGGTGGAGGTGCCAGGTCCACCTGTTGACCACAAGCCAGAAGCGTGCAGACTTTGCTACACCCTTACATCACCCTTTTCTTATCCGCTGTTATGCTCTGCCACCCCATAGGCCAACCACCAAATCCTTCAATCCTCCGTCACCCCCCAATAGGTTTTCATGAGTCTGATCTGACAGATTTGAATACCTTTGCTAAGAACGAATAATGTGAGTGCAAAAGGTGTCGTTTTGATCGTCACTTTTTGTTTGGGAGTTGGTGAAAATCTGCATAAAAATGGAGCTCAATCACGGGTCGGCATTTTAGGCCAAATAAATCATCATCTGTCCGGAGCCGCAAAATATTTGAACATTGTGATGAAGGAAACTTTGTGTTAGTCTAACATAACTGAGAGCCAAAGAGCTAATTAGAGCTACACCATAACAGAAAAATATGCAACATCCAATATGTAAAGATTCATTTTCTTCTACCTTTCATCTTGCATTTTTTGGGGGTCATTTTTATTTGTTTTTCATACCTTTTTAGACTTTGCTGCCTTTCTGTCAAATTTCTGACATTTTTTGGCTATTTTTTGGGACATTTAATGGCTTTTTTTCTGCCTTTTAACTATCAATTCTGGATATTTTATAGTTACTTTTTAAATGTTTCCGTTCATGCATTTTTAAATATACATTTTTAAGTAATTTGTTTGCCTTTTGTTTTTGGACCTTTTATGGTTACTTTGTGAAAGTTTTATTTTCTGCCTTTTTTATTAAATTCTCTGACTTTGGTAATTTCATGGACATTTCATAATAATTGTCCTCTCCCTTTTTGGATAATTTATGGTCGCTTTTTGGACATTTTTAGGTACTTTTAAAGACTTTTTCATCTACCTTTAGTCTTTCTTTTTCTGACTTGAAAATTTGGACTCTGGAGTATTTGGATTCTTTATTTTTGTTAATCTAAATCAGTGCTAATCTAAATTATCTATTCATTTCAAGTATATTTGACCTAAAAACAAAAAAATTAATGTGTTTTTTTAGAGATCCACAGGGGAGGAACTAAAGGTTGCAGACCACTGAAATAGATGCTCGTCAACTATTAGCTTAGCATTAGCTACATTAGTTCCAACTCCAACAATTATCTTCGCGTTAACATTAGCTAGCATTGTGCTCCACATATACTATTTCCCAACAATAAACATGTCATGATTTGAGTTGATGAGTAGACTTCTTGTTTTTGTTGTGTTCCTGTCGTTACCCTTCCTGTTCTGTATTTTGCGTTAGCATTCAGCCTCACTTATAGCTTCCATTAGAATTTGTACAAGATTCTGCAGTAATGGGACTGAGGTCCATTCATAATGAAGATCATTTGTGAGGTTGATGGCCATTGGTGTTGAGTCTGCCTCACAATATTTGTCCATCTAAAAGGTGCTAGATGCTGCATCTCCTCACCCTCCAAAAGTATGGGAACAGTGAGGTGAACTCCGGTATTGTTGCTGTAGTCAGGAAATAATTGGGACAGCAAACATTTTGAGATTTGAAGAGACTTTGGAGCATCAGTAACTCCACTTGAGCATATGAAAAAGTACACATGCAAAACGCTCATTAGCAAAAATAATAGACAATCCGAAAACATTCTTGGTATGTGTTCATGGAATGTAGAGACAAAAAGTAACCTTAAGTGAATGACTGGCAAACGCTCAGAGAAAGAACAAAGCACCTCTGTGGAACTCAGTAGAGGTTGGATCATGGCTTCTCCTTGGATGATTGAAAGTGTGTTGCACAAGTATAACAAAACAAACAAATAAAAATACGCCCCCAGATGACATTGCTCCTATGCAACGATTTTGCAATGCTATGTGCTTTTCCTTTTTTTGAAAAATTAATACAGTAGATAAAATAAATTCCAATTAATTGTATTTGAATTGTGAATAGACAATTATTATTTATATGTTTTGATTACATTTACAATGTACAACCTTGTACACAGGTATATATAAAAAAAAAAAAATGAAGTAAATAAAACTACAAATAAAATAGTCAGTATTTTAGATTTTTTATTTATTTTTTAAACTACAAGCCACCCCGAAAAAGTATTAAAGCTCGTAATATTCTGTCTACTGCCAAAATAATGTACCTCAAATAAAAAATAAATCTGTGTTGACAACTCCCTCAGTGCACAATCAACTGCAGCTTTAACATGCAATGACAATATATCTTGACTCGAGGATTTATGGTTGACCCGTTGAGATAAAAACCTTCACAAAACACAGATGCTTGTAGGAAAACAACTAACGTAATAATGCCATCTTACATATTTAAGGTTTGCAGTCAGTGAGGATAATCCGTGTGGTTAAAGGGATCTGATGGAAAACTAGGCTGACCAGTCAGTAAACAACAAGGCAGTTGAAAAGCGACAATGTAGCAACAATTCATCAACAGTCCATAATCCTCTTTTTTTTTTCTGTGTGTAAAGATCAGCTTTTACAGTTTAGCAAGACGTGGACCTTGATCAAAGCCTACAAACAAAAACTGATGAGAGAGAAACCAAAATGGCCTGTCAAGTCATTAGGAGCAGTTCGAAAGTCAGAAATAAACAGTTTGACTGCTGGTTGCATTTCTTCCCGCAATGGTTTCTTTTTCACTTTCTTTTTCTATGAAAGAAAATCGCACCAAATCAACAAATGAGCAGACTGATGTCCTCTTTCCCCACGGGCAGAAACTACACGCATGATTTCTCAATCAACAATGTTTACATCACTTCAAAATCCTACATCCCAAACGTGATTATATAGATTTATAGTGAACAGTCACTATGACGTGCACACTGTACATACGGACTCTTTCTGAGTCTTTTTTTCCCCATGACTCAACATTTTTCCACACACACTACATGACAAAGGAGCATTATGAAGAGTGTGCGTAAGAATTATGTCAGCCTTAATTCACCTTCAAAACTTTGTATTGTTGTACATATAATTGACAGACACCAATAAGTTGATGTACTGTATTTTTGTTGTTAGTTTTGTTGCTTAATATTTATCAGAACATTAAACATAACATTACAAAAAAAAGTTGTCTTTTAAGTTTGCCTTTGTCTTGGTTGCACCACATTTTACTTTTATGTTGTTGTTTTTTAAGTTACTTTAACGACACTCTTTTTAGTAACGCATGATTAATGACCGCCCCCGTATTTGGAAAACCTGTACTGGGGGAATTCCAGTCGCAACGCAGCAGACACGTCCACGCCAAAATTTAGCAGTAATAAATTTCATTATAATGAATGTTGAAGATAAGAAAGAAAAGAAAAATGCACTGTCATCACCAATGTCTTACAAATGCAATTATGCCATCTAGTAGCAAAAAAATTACCGACACAAATCTATATTACACTTGTTTTTTACAGTACAGTACATCTTTTGAATTTTAACTAAATTTTATGAATTATTATGAAATTATAGTATCAATAACTAAAAGATGCAGCCAAGCCAAGTGTGCCATGTGACAGTTAGCTTGTATTAGTTGCACTTTCATCATTTGCCCTTTTCACATGTTCACATTTAGTCTAACTGGATTTTCAGCATTAACCTGAGGTAGACCAGACAGAAGCTTTCTCTGCACAGCATTTGTACAGTAAAAAAGCGAACAGACGGGTGCGCAAAGCACTCAGGTAGTGGCAACACTAAGTGTCAGGTCACCCTTTGTCTAAATTTGCTACTCTCAGACAGCTTCAGTATAGCTGACCTAACAACTTTTCTTCACTTTATCCATTCATCCTGTCTGGACCATTAGCTGCCCCCACCCTGGGTCAAGTTATCCAACAAGAGTTTCCTCTCTTGAAAAGTGTGTCTGGACAACCCCATGTGCCAGATTTAATAAGATCTCCACGAGTCAACTCGCCACTTGTCCCGGAGTTTGGAGACTTGAGCTTCTGAGCCTGAGCCTAGACTGTCTGCAAACTAGAGAAATTAGCCCAGTCGGGCTCCAGCCAGTGAAAGACCCACACGCGCACGTTTATAGACACACGCGCACGCACACACGGATTCATCCCCCACGCCACACTCCGTTCCTAGAATAAGCCAATCTCGCCATATGGCAGCCAATTTCCTACCTCAGTTAAGACTAGAGGGTGGGGGGCTTTTGAAAGACACAGATGCATAACAATCATTTTTATATGTAGATTTTCAAACTGGGAATTTTAAATAAAAGATGCATTATTACTCTTGTTATTATGTTATTACAATATTTATTATTATTATGATGATTATTATCTCTCTCATCATTATCATTATTAGTAGTAGTTACAAAATCAATACTGTTATGTTATTACCAATTTTTATTGTATTCTTGTTATTTATGATTATCATTATTGCCATTATTAGTAGTAGTTATAGTTACAAAATCAAGTCCATTCACCTACTATTGAAAATTATATCACTTTTAAAACAATATACTCGAGTTGTTCCTGATACTTTCTTCGCTATTTATAACCGGCAGGTGAGTTGACCGTTTGCGTGTCTAAAAGTAACCGGGATGCTCACCAGACAGGTCTCTTAAGTCGCTTTTCCTATGCACTTAGGTGACCTGGCCTACATCTTCAAGTAAAGAGCTCAAGTCAGTGTACAAGTTGTGCTAATTGTATATCAATGAAAGACAAGAATAGTATACTTTCTAAAAAATATTAGCAATTTTATGAAATCCATAGCGGACTACTTTGGAATATGTTCGCCCACTTAGTTGTTCATCAAGATATAGGTCAAGGAGATACAGTGGCAGCAGATTGCTCATTAAGTGGCAAACCAAGCAAAATTCTCCGAGTGTGTTTTCCAGTGGCAACAGGCCGGCCATCTGCTCCTCTTTTATTCATTCATTATCATCTCGTCTTTGTGTGCGCGCGCGTGTGTGTGTGTGTGTGTGTGTGTGTGTGTGTGTGTGTACGTGTGAGGATACATCACAACAGTCACTCGCTTGACCATGTGTACAACGTCGCCGATGTTGTTGTCCGAAACCAACAGTTGTGTGTCAGATGGTTCAATCACGTGACCGCCGGCGCTCGCCATTGGCTGCGCCGTCTGGCTAAAACGCTTGGCGCAATCTGGGCTCAAGAGTTTCTGGTGATAGTGAGGCGAGTGGCCACAGGATCTAAGCAAGGGAAGACAACGAAGAGAGCAAGCGAGGTCAGAAGGAGCCACGGAGCGGATGGCCTAACCAAAGATACGATGCTCCAACAGCTAAATGAATGTGTACAGGTAAGATTTTAACTCCTTATCATACTCAATTGAGATACTTTTAGAGTATTGTGGGGCAGAAATAAGTGTTTTGGAGTAGTATTTACTTTTTCAATACCCCAGTACTTTTTGTCAGGCAAATCAATTTTGAACCCTTTGAGGGACAGTGGTCACTACAGTGGACAGCTATTTAAAAGTGGCTTTCTCCTATTATGAATCAAACTCAGGGTTTTCGGCTGGTTATTAAAAGTCATTAAATAGATTTTTGCTCAAATTAGCCATTACAAATGAAAATGCAATTGATGTAAAAACACCATTGTTCATGCTTTATTTGACATATGTTATGCAAATGAGTCACTATAACACAATTGAGCAATTACAAATGTGCTACAAATATATTTATTTGTAGTGACTTGTTGTAATTTACAATGAACAAAATGGCCTGGAGTCCATTACATTTCGTCTTGTTCCCGTACCAATTGCTCTGAATTAGAAAAGAAAAACTTACTGTTCCTGTCACCAACGTCCAACATGAAACACCAATACCACCTAGCGGCAGAAAATTACTTCAACACTAATGTTTGACTCAATATTTTACGATTCTTTTAACTGCTTAGTTACCAAAAAATTATTGTGTCAATTAGATACTACCGCCAATATGAAAAATGACCCCCCCGCCAAAAAAAATCTTACATTTAGAACAGATGTAACATGCGATTAATTTTCGAATAATCGTGAGTTAACTATGTAAATTATGCGATTAATCCCGTTTAAAAATTGTAATTAACTGACAGCCCTAATATATATATGTCTGCGCATGCGCGAATATACAGTACGACGTGGGCATTACATTCGTTCATTCGTTTTAAGTTGCATTAAAAACAGCATTCAGTTAGACTTGCTGATACCTGCAGAAACCCTGAATCAGATTTTGTAATCTTCTTCTTTGAAAGGTCAACTGATCTGGCTTCTTTTGCATGCTACTTTCTTTTTCCAGATCCTGAGCTTTAATCACCATACCTAAGACTGAGGGAATCAAGCCCAAGCAAACCAAAGCTTTTCTCGATACCAAAGCCAACAGAAGCTCGTCCGTCACCCGCCGTGTATTTCGCAGTGTCCAAAATGAAGGGGGATAGCACGCAGGGAGATATGAGCACTTGGAGGGAAGTGGACTTTGCTCTCAACTGTACCTACATTGTACCGGACCAGGTGTCGAACCCAAGTTTCAACCTTCCGAAAGCCATGACTTCCATTCCACGCAACCTGTCGTTCGAATACAACAAAACCAATGAGGTAAGAGCAGGATTTGAGACTACACCTTGTTCCAAATGTAAAATTTGTGACTTAAGAAGTGATAGATGGATCTCTCAAATAAAAATGAAAAGCTTATTAGTTATCTCGTAGCACAAGAGGGCAGTGTTTTTTCAGACCTCTGAAGGTTGATTTAAAGACAAGCTTACGGGATAACCGATCACCTAAAATTAAGGAAATCGGGACCAATATTGCTCCACGCCAATCGATTGGTACACCCCTATTTTTTTTACACTTTTTATAGCTTCCTAGCAGGTAAACGAGCACCAAGGGAGCTAGCACCTGAGGCTAAAGCTACTTCTGCAAACAAAGTTTACTTTCTCTTTAAATACAGCATAGATAACCCTACACCCACTCGCCCACACACAAGCAGACACGCAGACATCATGACGTCAGAGATTTTGCCAGGTGATCTTATCACACCTTGTTCGCTTTCTTTACAACTACGCACACCCTCTTCATCTCCCACAGATTCTTCTACTCAGGTGATTCATGCACTTTGCGATAACACTTCAGTCAGCTGACTGCTTGGCTCTCAAATCCAATAAAAAAAAATGCTTTGATTTAGCCAGAGTTAAAGGAAGATTAAGGTTAGCGAGATAACTGTAGCCATGGAAACCCACAAACTTTCTTTCAATTGTGAAAGAAGCAAAACTTTCCTGGTTTGGCCAGTTTACAAGATCGACACCAAGCCTTGCAAAAAGATCTGTGGAAGGAAAGTATAGTCGATGGTCACCTCAGAATGAATTGGAGGGATAACATGAGAACAAACTAACTAAGCTAGCAGGCTAACTAATCTTTGCGGTGACCTAAAACGTCATCTTCCTCTTTCGGTCTCGTCCAACATTTTGTCAACACTTTCCGTTCTTCTGCTTCTCTCCTGACTATTTTAGATGAGTATCACTTCATGGGTATTTTCATTGTCCATCGTATTTTTGCATCTACCTTCTGCCCACAAGCATCAGCGTTGTCCGATAAAGAATGCCAATAAGGAAGAACCCGACACAAGCGCGCTTTAAAATCATGTGCTCTACGCAAAATGGCTCACATCCAGATTAGTTTCCTTTCCTAAAATGCGACTCTTTTCTTCTTGCTGGCAAAACTCTTTTCTGGACTTATGAAATAGTGACGTCCCTTTGTGTGAGTTTGTGACGGTATATGGATGACTTCAAAGTAAGTCACAAACCTCACGTCCAGGCTTTTGAAAAGAGTTAGACTCTTGTCGGAAGATTTTGGAATTTGTCTTTGGATATTTCAACCAAAAACCAAACAAACATTTGTGAGGTCAAATATCTTTGATGTTGGTGGGCAAGATACCAGAGTCCATTCTCAACACAGTTTTTCGTTGCCTCGGTCTTGCCTCGGACTACTTGGCATTTGACTCGGACTCGCTAAATATTTTTAGCAACTCGATCGAGTCAGCTATGTTTTTATTCCTGAAAATTAACATACTCCTTCAAAAGAAACTTGAAATAAAGTTTTCATCAAAATAGGCCTGCGTTGACACTCTTGGTCTTATCAAGACCTGGACTTGGACTTAACTTGAACTCGGGTCTTTGTGACTAGAACTCGATAAAGGATCTAGTCTCTGATTGGCTATCCGCTAGCCTCTTCACATTTTGAGCCTGAAGTGTGCCCTGAAAGCACGTGGCAGATGGGACTTGAGGCGTGAGTGCCAGTTATGGGGGGTGGGGGGTGATGCGGACTGGGGTTGATTGGGGGGGGGGGGATTTAGGTTAAAACCAGATGATTAACTTTCGTTGGGAACAGGCTGACCAGCCAGGCATCAGGCCTCAACCTGGCAGGCGCACAAGCCATTTCCAATTCTGGAAAAAAAATTAAATTAAAGATGAGTAATTGGGTGATTGGGGGTCGGGAGGAGGGGGGGTAGCTGCCCAGGCTCCTTTATTGCGTTCTTCTGCACACTACAAGACCCCCACCCCTGCTTCCCCTCCGCCTTCCGCCCAACAACCTGAGCGGTTGAGCAGCGGTAACGCGGCGGCACAGCGGTTCGTTAACCACGCAACGCCGGCTTTGCACAATGCGCCTTGTCACACCAGTTCATCACCTCACTTGAACATGCACAGCCACGCACGCCCTTGTCCTCACTGACCTCTTCCTTGTGTCATTTAAAAAACACCCACACGCATATACTTTAAAGCACTTCTCTTTAATGATGTGATAAACAATCACAAAGTGTTTGGGTTTCATGTTGTTTTTAATAGTTGACCTTTTCACATGGTGCTGCGGTAATCCTTTTTGAAGAGTAATTCCTGAATGGCAGGAAGAGGGAGAGTGTATTTACTTTTTTTTTGGGGGGGGGGGTCATTTTAAAGATGGAACACAAAGCTCCTGAAGACGTCGAGGCCAAGTGTGACACAGATTGCGATTGGGGGGTGGATTGCATAAGGTTGACCCCAAGCTTGTCATGTGACTAATAAGGGCATGTTATTGTTGTTTTGAATTTCCTTTTCTGATATTATGTGAATATGCAGAGAAATTAAAAAGGTTTCTAACTGTGCAGATTTAAAATTACTGTACATAATGGGAATAGAATTTAAACATCACATACATAAAAAATTGTAATATTGCAAATGTAAATGTAAAAAAAAAAAAAAAAAAATAGACAACCTAACTTAATATGCTTCACATGCTGTAATTAAAAGTACAAGATTTGCTAGTGGTTACAAAGGCAGTTAAATAGATTTTTTTTTTAAAAGCAAAGAAATGTAAAAATTTTTTTTACTCAAATTACAAAAAGAGCATATAGTGCAAGAACAGGATTTTTCAAATTAGGACTTTAAAATACTTTGCAAGACCTTAATCATAGGTGTGGGAAAAAAAGCTTAGTTTTTTTTTTTTACCTGCATTTTAAAGCTTTATTGGTATGTTTTGAATCTTTTTATTCATTGTGATTATAAATTGGGGGAGCGAATTATACACAAGTACAAAGGCAAAATAAAAGCTTTTAAAGGGGAAGTCAACCTTTAACATTTCTTGACAATAATATATTATATGTGACCTCACTAGTCTAAGCATGACATTCTGATTATTATTACATTTATGGAAGTTTATGCAGCAGAAGTTTATCCATCTCAGGGGGCGGCCATTTTGACTGAAGATGACAATGTTGCTCAGGGCTCAGGCAACGACCAATCACAGCTCACCGGTTTCCTGAAGCTGCGCTGTGATTGGTTGTTACCTTTGACCTGAGCAACTGTGATGCCATTTTCGCTCGACAGCAAGTGGCAAAATGGCCGCCTCATATTGGTAAAAACGGCTGGATTTTGCTGCTCAACACATATTCCACTAACACAATATTAAACCTAACATATTTAGACTAGTGGGGCTGCAAAAAAAAAAAAAGAATTGGTTGATTTTGAGGCGTATTATACACGGGTGCGTGTTATTCACGTGATTTCACGGTAAATTACCAAACATACAGTATATGATAGAATGCATGCGACAGTGGCTGCTGTTCTTATAATTTTGTGTTTAAGTAAAATCCACAAAAGTAAACTTATTCAAAATATTTGGCAAGAAAAATTGCTCTGATGACCATTCCTTGAATATAAGTGGCTTATTGTGCTTTTGGTTGGGCGAAATATTGCGGGTCAATAAAGATGCATGCCGCATTCATAGAGAAAAACAGGTCAAAAACCGCATCCTGGCACGTTGTGCTGCATGTTGCGTTCAAGTGGACAGGAGGTCAAGGATCAGTGGAGTAGTAGGTGAGAGAAAGTGTACTGTTAATTCCATTCACTGAAGTCATTAGTGTGGAAAGTAGGCCACCTTGGAGCTTTAAACTTGCCTTTTGAGCTGTCTAGGTCAATGTGAAGAAGCCACCAGCATTTGATTATAAAATAGTAATGAAACATTATGCAAAAGAGGAATTAATGGTCAATTTGTCTCTAGTATGATAACGCAACAAGATTATCCGTGGCCTCATAAAAATTAAGTAGGACATTACATTGTAGACTTTTACAGACAGTCCGGACTACCTAAGATAATTTAACTCATTCACTGCCATTGACGGCTATAGACGTCAACAATTCATTTGAACTATTTCTAGTTAGTTTAATTTTTTTTAAGAGTCTGAAAACCTAGAATTTTTCTCTTGTACATTTAGAACAGATATAAAATTGATGATTAATCGCGAGTTAACTGTTGAAGTCATGCGATTAATTACAATAAAAAAAATTAATCGTCTGACGCCCCTAATTTTTAATAATCTTTTTTTTATTAGGGGCATCGGGCGATTCAAATTTTTACTTGTAATTAATCACATGACTTCACTGGTTAACTCTCGATTAATCACAAATTTTATATCTGTTCTAAATGTACAATAAAAAAAGATTTCTAGGTTTTCATACTCTTGTTAACAAAAGTGGGGAAAAAAGTGAAACTAATAGAAATAGTCCAAATGAATTTTGGACATCTATAGCCGTCAATGGCAGTGAATGAGTTAATATTACATCTTGAATATGACTTCGACAAGCCAATCAATACAGAAAAAAAAATGATCGTATTTCGTACCGTGTATTTTTTTTCCTTCTAAAATTTTAGTACATAACACGAATCTGTGGAGCTTTGATCAGTAAACAGGAGGTGAGGGTTTGAATCTTATTTAAATTTTATGCGTGATCTGTTTTCAAGGTGAACGGTGTGTTCAGCAAAGAGTACATCCCTCAAGGGACCCGATTTGGCCCCCTGCAAGGAGACATCTACACCAAAGACAACGTCCCCAAACAGGCCAACAGAAAATACTTCTGGAGGGTAAGCACAACGATCAAAATGGATGCATCCACAGTATAAGACTAAGGCATTCATTTCATATAAAGCCAATCAGTTAAAACAGCAGTGAATCATCTTCCACTAAGCCAGATAACGATCTTTCACGATAAGTCCACTGACACGCAGGAAATACAACCCGTTTGCAAATTACCTTCATTGGCCTTCTTTTATATTGTGATCACTTCGTGGTAAATAATTTTAAACTCAAAACGCTCAACACAGCTTTACTGGAACTCAGGAAACAGAGCTACTCCCAAGTGAATTCCCAGTCACTCTTTTCCCCACAAATGGTATTTCCCTTCCGGCTTTATTTCCTGTAACCTTACGAGCAGAAGTGGGAAGCCACGCTCATGAACTTCATAACACAGCTGAGTGTAGTCGAGTCAAGTAGGTGCGTGTATAATTTGGCTGCCGGCCAACCGTTTTTTGTTTCCCTTACCAAGAGAAGTGGAACTATTTGCGACTATTGACAATGATGAGAGTGAAAGGGAGAGGGAGAGAGAGAGAGAGCGTGACACAGCAAAGTGGACCACACCTCCAAGCTTAAATACAATGACAGCTCAAGCACTAACACACAGGAGTGACAGAACACCCACGACACACCGACGCTGCCCAAAGGAGTAATACGCACAGAGGATACTTTACTGTACATGGCAGGGGTGAATGTTCGTACTTTTTCCTCCCTTTATTTATTTATTTATTTTTAATTTAATTTAAAAAATTTAAAAATGGAGAGATTTATTTATGTATTAATTAATTTAATAAAAATTAAAAAGGGGAATTTATTTATTTATATATCTATTTATTTATTTTAATTTTATTTAAAATTGAAAGTGGAGAGATTTCTTTATTGATGTATTTATTTATTTATCCATATTTATCCGGTTATCCATTTAACCGCTTGTATTCTTTAAAAAAAAAAAATTCATTTTGAAAAGAGGGAAATTTTATTTATTATTTATTTTCATTTAAAATGGAAAAAGGAGAACTTTTTTTTTATTCCATTTATATATTGAAAATAGGGGACATTTTATTTATTTATTTATTTCATTTAAAAATTGGAAAAAATGGAAAACTGTATTTATTTATTTATTTTCCCCTTGATACTGATTTGAATATGTATAACTTAAAAATTTTGAACATGCCGATTTCTGTAGAAATTGCATGTGGAGGCTGTAAGGCTGAATGAAAACTGAACAATAAAAGTCGTACATAGTGCATTCAATTATATTGTGTTGCACAAAAAAATAACTGCATTGACTACAAAACTAGAACTGTTTTTAATCCTATTCTCTTTTTTACTTTTTTTTTGCAGATTTATAGCAACGGGCACCTGCAGAACTTCATCGACGGTCACGATGTCCACAGGAGCAACTGGATGCGTTACGTCAACCCGGCACGATCTCTGAGCGAGCAGAACCTGGTGGCGTGCCAGAATGGCCGAGACATCTACTTCTACACCATTCGGCCTGTGGAGCCCAAACAGGAGCTGCTCGTGTGGTACAGCCAGGAGTTTGCCCAGAGGCTGTGCGGTCAGCAGGACAATAGCAAACACAGTGAGTGACAAGATTATATGAAATATACTATACTTTTATGTTTGGTGTTGTAACTGTCCTGGATTCTCTCTTAAGAATGTTGTTGTTATTGATTTTTTTCTCCCTTGGATATCTGATAACATATACAAAGTGTTCACTTTAACGATCTTTGACAGACTCAGATTAGCCTGAAAATTCCTTCACTGCCAAGTAAACGAAGACACACTATTTTTTTTCCCCTCGCTGGGTCTGGTTTAATGTACCAAATCAAATATTTATGAATGGGGGTGTCAGGCGATTAACATTTTTAATCATGATTAATTGCATGACTTCAATAGTTAACTCACCATTAATCACAAATTTATATCTGGTTTAAATGTACACATTTTTTTTTTTTTACATTAAAATATTTTTTTCCCAAGTTTTCATTCTCTTGAAATCAAAATATGGCTGCATCTTTTAGTCATTGATAGTCATTTCATAACTCATAAAATAGAGTTAAAATTAAAATTTGTGTTGGTCATTTCTCTGCCACTAGATGGCATAAATGCATTTAAAAGACGGTGACAGCTCAGTGCATTTTTCTTTTCATATTTAGAGCTATCTAACCTTTAACACGAGGTAATTCTGCACCTTTTTTAAATTGTAAAATACAACTTGACCCCCCTCTCCACAAATATATGCATTATTATTACATTTATTACTATTAAATGTTGATGTGGACTAGTCTGCTGCGTTTTGACTGGAATTCCCCCAGTACAGGCTTTCCAAGTAAGGGACGGTCATTAATCGCGCATTAAAACATTTTTTGTGACGTTAAAGGAATTAAATTAACGCACTGATTTTGACACCTCTATTTATAAAACATTACAAACACACACTTAGTGAAATGACGGCTGTATGGTTTAAAGTCCGCAGAGAGTCATTTTTTAAAACTCTATTAACCAAACACAACTGCAGTATATCCTCATCCAGAGTGATTCTCCACTGCTACAAAGTGGAATGACTCACAGCAAGTGAATACACAAGATGTGTGGCTATTTAACCTGGTGACTAATGCCACAGCAGTTTAATTGCATTGTAAAAAGCCTAAAATCACTCATGTGAGTTTCATTTCAAAGTCTGCGGTTGCGCAACGTTTCGCATCTCTCATGTTTTTTTTTCCAGTTTTATGACCTCTTTTAGCTTCAAGGTAAACCCCAAACAATTAGGCACATTATCGTTCGTCAGACGGAAAGAAGAAAATCAGGTAATTGCCATTGACATGAATAAGGATGGAAGAACACAAAAATGCTGATGCGGTGTGTAAATGATACGGTAATGATCAGTTGAGAGGCGCATACGTGACATGACATGACACACCATTTAACCACCAACCGATTCTCCCACAGCAACTTCATGACTTGAAGTGACAAACAGAAACCTAAACTGCATGCTTTTATGGTGTTATGAGTCAAACCTGATACTACTATCATTTACCATCACAGGGAGTGGCATGTGTGGGTGGATGTTGTATTCTTAAGATGTATATGTCTCAGCATGTCATCATATGTCATCGGTCTTCGAGGGCCACTATCCTGCACGTTTTAGATCAGGGGTCATCAACCTGAAACTGAACTGAAAGCTACTTCTTGGATTACTCCTTTGATTAAGGCAAAGAAATGACCTATTTAATACTAGCTCTCTTTAAAAAAACAACAACATTAAAATTAAATAAATACATAATCAAATAAATAAATCGGCCGTATTTAAAAATATATATATTTGTATCCATCCATATTACATATGATGTACAACCATAACATAAATAAATAAATGAATGAATAAATAATTAAATAAATACATTTGCTCAATATCAGTCAATTTTTCTCTCTGTTGTAAAGTTCTACAAATACAAAATGACAAAAAACTCCATATTTTTAAACGATCTACATATTGGAATTTGAATTATTAATAATTAATTAATCTGTCATCGGAATTTTATTCTGCCATATATCGGAGTCAACATCATGCTAAGAAAAAAAAAATCAACTTCAGTCAGGCTGTTACTTAAAATGAGCAATTATCGGTATTCAATTATATGAAGACACTCATGTTAATGACTTCTCGTAATAATCAGGAAACGGGTACATATCTAAATGCAACATTCCATTTCTATAAATCTGCCATGGTTCACATTTTCTCATTAAATGTCCAAAAACAAGAGAAGAAATCCCGAACACCAACATAAAATGTCCAGAAAATTGATAGCTAAAAAATACATAAAAATAGATACATAAATAAATGGAAGACGAAAGGTAGAAGAAAATACGGATTGGATGCTGCATATTTTTCTGTTAAGGTGCAGCCATAATTAGCTTGTGGGCCCTCATTATATTAGACTTACATTAGATCATAATGTTCAAATGTTTTGCGGCTCCAGAATTTTTTTTTTTGTTATTACAATAAAGGTTGCTGACCCCTGATCTAGAACATGCAGGATCGCGGCCCTCGAGCGAGAGCCGGAGTTGGGGACCCCTGCTCTAGGTCCATACCAAGCAATCTCTGTACTCAACATATATTTTGTGTGTCTTTCAGAAAACATGAATGTTGACGATGAGCAAGAGAACACCAAACAGCCCCTCCCTCAGCAGATGTGGCCCAAGGAGAGGACGAAGGAAGAGGTGAAAGAGGAGAGAAATGATGAGGAAGTGGATGTGGAGATGTTGGGGAGAGACACCCCTCCCGATACTCCTGATGACCAAATCATGGATTTCAGCAAGAAGATTGAAAAAGAGGAGAAGATCGACAGGGATCAGGAGGATCGTGGATTCATTCCATCCACTCATCCTGAACAAAGCCACGGAATGAATCCTCCATACTTACCACAACACCTCCCTGCATTATCATCTGATGAACAAAATCTGCCCCTCCACCTCCATGGCCTCTACGGCCACAGGGAAGGGCTGGTGTCATCTTACCCGCTTTACCCTCAATCTAGACCTCTCCAGCCCACCTACCAGCTCCTTCCTCCTTTCACCTCACACTATCCTCGCCTCCTCCTCCCTTCATACTCTCCTCCATTTCCTGGAATGCTGCCTTCCAGAGGATCCCTTCGTTACGGTGGCTATCTGGGCACGGACGGAATCCCATACCCTCCTCTCAGCACCCCTAATCTCCTCACAATGTCCCTGCCATACCATTCATCCCCACAGGGTGGCCTGAAAGAACTAACCCCTAATGTGTCCCCACCAAGAGGCGCTCCGGCGACTCCTGAGCTCTCTCCGATTCCCAAGCCAATGAGCCGGCTTCCCTCACCTGAACATACTTCCTCCGGTTGCGAGGAAGCAATGAACCTCACATTGGACATTACCAAAGGCAACTCGCGCAATCGTCCTGGCCACAAATCTTTGCCCTATCCTCTGAAAAAGCAAAACGGAAAGATCAAGTATGAGTGTAACATCTGCTCGAAGACTTTCGGACAGCTGTCAAATCTCAAGGTACTGACTTCAACAACCGTCAATTTCCACTTCGGCTGAAGTGCCCTCCTTTAATACCATTGCCTTTTTTTGTAAACGTAGGTCCACCTCCGAGTCCACAGTGGTGAGAGACCTTTCCAGTGCAACTTGTGTAAAAAGAGTTTCACTCAACTGGCTCATCTACAGAAGCATCACCTCGTCCATACAGGGGAGAAGCCACATGAGTGTCAGGTATGTTGATCACCTCTTTTCGTCTCTTCTCTCTTCTCTCTTGGTTATCCCTCATGTTCGACGATGATTGTCTTTGCGTTAAAGGAATTGTCGGTGTGATTGAGATGACTGATTCGAGATTTAAAGTTACATTACAGTTTGAGCATCTAGGACCAGGCGGCAGGCTTAGGTGTTCTTGACACAGTTTTTTTTCCCCAGAGGTGGAGAATTCAGCTCTAGGAAGTAAAAACCCTGCCACAGTTTGGCTTTGGCCACAGGCAGAGATGGGCACAAGTCTCTAAGGATAAGTCCAAGTCTTTAGGTTCCAAGTCAAGTCTCAAGTCGTTCACCCACTAGTCCAAGTCAAGTTCAAGACTTTAGGTTCCAAATTAAAGTCAAGTCTCAAGTGCCTGACCATGAGTCCAAGTCAAGTTCAAGACTTTAGGTTTCAAGTCCAAGTCAAGTCTCAAGTCTCTGACCCACAAGTCCAAGTCAAGTTCAAGACTTTAGGTTCCAAGTCAAGTCGTTGACCCACAAGTCCAAGTTTTTAGGTTCCAAGTCCAGTCTCAAGTCCAAGACTTTAGGTTCCAAGTCGAAGTCAAGTCTCAAGTCTTTGACCCACAAGTCTAAATCAAGTTCAAGACATTACAATATACATACATTCAGTACAAGTCAAGTCTCTGACCACAAGTCCAAGTCAAGTCCAAGATTTGGACTTGTTTGCGTGTTGTCGCATTTGTCTACTCTACTAGATGTTGCTCGGTCGCATAGAAAGTAAGGGGAGAGAAAACGAAAGCAAGCCACACCATAGAGACTCATAATCTTCATGAGTCCCAAAAGAAGAGTCTCGAGTCCAAGTCAAGTCATTTACCTGCTAAAGACAAAATGTAGCAGGGTTTTTACTTTCTGGATCTGAATTCTCTTTCCTCTGCCTGTATTAAAAAACACACACAGACAGATTTCACAGTCTGGATATGACATCTCTGGTATTGATAAAGAATTGCAAAAGATGATGTAACTGGCTGTCATCCTTTGTAGTAACAAAGTCTGTCTATATTACATTCATCCGCTACCCGACGTCTGTTACTCAATACCGTTTGAATGCTTTTGTTTGCATACGTGAGAAAGCAACTGGTCTGTGATAAGGAAGATTGCGTAATTCCACTTGGTGTTCAAAATAATCCCAACATCAATGTTGCCGTCTCTCCCTTTGACAATTGTTTCGTTTTTCCCAGGTGTGTCAAAAACGCTTCAGTAGCACCAGCAACTTGAAAACTCACCTTCGACTCCATTCTGGGGAAAAACCGTACGAGTGCAAGCTGTGCGGCACCAAATTCACTCAATACATCCACCTCAAGCTTCACCGCCGCCTCCACAGCAGCCGCGATCGCCCTTATCACTGTCAGCTGTGTTCCCAGGCCTTCTTCCACCGCTTCTCCCTTCGCATCCACCAACGCAGCTGCTGCCCGGCCAACTCGGGCTCAGCCGTCAACGTCCACATGAAAGAAATGCTGGAGCGCTTCGATGCCAGCCAGGAGGCCGACGCGCTCACCGAAACGGCATCGGCGCCGCAAGTGGAGGAGGCCGTAGAGAGGTGGCTCGCTCGTACCTTGGAAGGCGAGGGGAAGGAGGACCAGAAAGAGGCCACCTTTCTGCTCAAAGCTCTGACTGTGGCTATTAACGCAACCGTCAGCCAATCGGCAGCTCCAGTTTCCCAGCACAGCTCTCCGGCAGCCTATCAGGAAAGAGCTAGCGTGGTCCATCTCCACAAGCGTTCAACAGTGAAATTGGAGGGTCAGTAATGAGACGGAACCCTTGAAAGGAGCAAAGGAGATTTAACATGGACAATAGCACTAATAGAGAAACCAATGTCGCCAAAAGTAGCCTCTGTTTTGACTGAAGAAGAGAAACACAGCAGCACCAAAATAAAAACATTCCAAAGACGGGACTTAGTGACATACAGGTTGTGCTTCCTTCTAATGAATATACAAAAATGAAAATGGGAGGAGCTTGTTAAGCTGTGACGTAAATTGATTTTACTCAGGTAGTTTTTTTGTGTTAACTTATTATATTTTTCACCTGTTCTGTTTAGAGATGTTTATTTATTTAGCTGTTTTGCTGTCTATTTGATGGTAGACATTAAAACGACTCAGGAACAGTAACAATGATGTCTTAGTTTATCATACTTTGTGTCCTGTGTGTCCGGCACAAATGATTTTCCAATTTGTTAACTTATTTATTTATAATGTAAAGGGTAAAATCTGGTATGTTTAATTCTTGTCTGAATGAGCATTTGCCAAAACATAGCTTAGTAACATTATTTTCTTTAGTAAGTTTAAAGACATATTGGACCAAACCAAATCATCCAATCCAAATAATCTTGTTGATTCTGCACTAGTTTCTCATTTTGCAATAAAATTGAGCAACAGTTTATCAGCATGAAAAACACACACAATGTCAACACTTTATATATTGTCATAATTTTCTAGGTTTCTTTTTTTGTACGAGGTTTGACTGTAGTGTTTGTTTGTTTGTTTTGGAAACAGGTTTGAGATTGTACGAATTTATATGTGAGAGACTATTTTGATGATACTTTTATATGATGTAGCGTAAAAATAAAGATATTGTTTCTACATTGGTTGATTATGTTGCTGTTTCAGTACTTGCATTGTAAAAAAAAAAAAAAGATTATTGCTTTTTGTATAGCATAAACAGACAAACTGCATCTGTTTAGAGGAGCAAGGAATCATATTTGAAAACTCAGCCATTTGCAGGTGGAAGGTAACGATAACGTTAAGCGTCAAGGTATAACTATTGGGAGTCATTTGTTCCCAAAAACATATAAATACATTCTATTTTAAATATTACCATGCTCCCAACGACATATTGTTTATTGACATATGTTTTTTTTATGCTAGAGCATACAGAAGGCTTTGATGCAGCCTCTGAACTGAAGAGGGGCGCTTGAAGAATGATAGTTATTACCAAAACGTTCAGCAGGTGGCAGCAGAGTATAAGAGATCAACTAGGGCCATGTTGCAACAAGCTGTTTTAAACAGATTTGTGAATAATTATGACACTTAGCTATATTCTAATGCTAATTGCTGCAAAACGGAAACAGATAGAAGTTTTTTTTTCTGATGAATTTTTCTTTTGGTAGGTTCCATATTTTTATAACAATAGAACACAAGATTCTGTGGGCCTTGCAAAAACAGTCAAAATCCAGTAAAACAGCGGGGAGCAAAGGGGGTTGCTTCACTGAAAATGGCCGGGAGTGAATGAGTTAAGGACTCACTTAGTAACAAATATTTTTATCCACATTGTTGCATCTACTTCATAAAAGCGAACGTGTTTTCATTCAAAAAAGTGATATGAAGATCTGCCAAGTCTCAAAGGTGTTATGAAATAAGCAAACACTATTTACGTGTAGATGGGGAGGGATGAGATAAGGGCCTCATACAGAAATGACTTCGACAGACATCGACGGTTGAAGTAAGCACAGCTGTGCGACCCCATTATTATTATTTTTACTTCCACTAGAAAAGATCTTTAATTGAGTTGTACAGGTTATAAATGGCATTAATGATAGAGAGTAGTAAGTAAATGAGTTGTTTTGGTCTAATACCTGGCATTTGAGCAGGGGTGTGTAGACTTGTGATATCAACTATGTGGTACTTTTTTTCCCTTTTTTATATTATTAGATTGTGTAGGTGTACACACAATTGACGAGGCAACAAGATGAGCAGATTGAGTCCGACAATTAGTTTGTAAAGTGTTTTTTTTTCTTTCCTTGACTCAAAAAATCTAAATCTTGCTCTTTCCAGTAATTGTCTGTCTCTGACCAAAAAAAAAAAAACACACACACACGCTGATTTCCTCTTGTTCTGCGTGGGAGAACCCAGACCAACAACACCTACGCACGAGTGAACTCGAGTAAAATCTCCTCAAAACTCATATTTGCGCTGTCATACAGGAAAACGTGACAGGAAATATCGCTTCTGCTGCGCTGTCACGTCGAACGCAATACCAACTACTAGTCATGTGGAAGTGATATACGCTACATGTAATTGTGGTTAGACAAATTATGAACACATTTAAAACAAGTGAACTGAATCATAAACAACTGTGTCAATTCTTTAATTGACCTTTAAAATAAAGAGAGGAGACTGCAAAGGGTGGCCGATAATAGGATAATGCAGATGGTGGCAAACCAAAAATGTGGATGAAATAACATTAATAATAATAATAATAATAATAGATGTGTATGAAATAATAATAATAAATGTGTATGTAATAATGTGTATTAAATAATAATAATATTAATAATTTTTATAAATACCATCCATCAATCCATCCAACCTGTATCCCCCATGCAAAGTATGTACAGTATTTAAAAAAAATTACAACCCTGTTTTTGTGGATTTTATAAGATGGAAGCCCAAATTGTGAATAAATAAACCAATTAATACTTTAAATTGTGAGCCCTGAATCTATACCAATGAAAGTTGACCTTTTTGAATAACATTATGGAAATTATTAATTTTTTCGAATCTTTTGGAATGGGTCTGCAAAATGGTGGTATACCCTAAACTGGTCGCCAGTCAATCTCAGGGAACATATAGGCAATCATTCACGCTCACATTCATACCTACTTACAACCAATTGGCCAATTTTGGACATTTCCGACTGTCAGACATTAAAAGGAATCTTACAGGACTTGTTAAGACACATCGCGTGTGTGTGTGGTGGCTTCAAAAGAAACATTCTCTTCTTAGAAATGATGACAAGGTTTGGGTGATTCAGTGCACTATAGAGAGATTTTGGGGAGGGGAAGAAAAATGAAAGAAGAACTATAAGGTAGTAGAGCAACGACAGTTTCACAATTCATTTCCCCGTTCACGTGCACAGCTATAGTTTAAATCGTTGAAATTGTTTTAATAAGACTGTACCTTACCTCTTGAGTGTCAACTTGTAATTCGATTATAGCCTCAATTAGGAGCCTTTTTTTTTTTTAACCGGGCGTGCATGTTCATTTGTCTTTTAAGAGACGTCATCTTGACTCATGAATTATGATGACGTCTTTAAGAATAGTTGTATGTGTTATTAAAAATGAATGATATCCATTTTCAGACAGTGATCATGTCAATGCTGTCTCACAATAACATATATGTTAAGATATGCAACAATTGTTTTGTTTTTTCCATAAATCTCTGCCAGGGATTTTATAAATGATAATTTCTGCAATATTCCTAGGAAATCACAATGTCCTAAGGCTAACACTGTTGAGCTATTTCTAGAACAGCTACTAATGTGGTCCTGGCGGGCTACCTGATTTGCTACCCACATTGGTGACCCCTTCTCTATATGTACTGTACACGTTGGACAGGCAACTAATCATTGTGGGCTAGTTCAGTACCTCCCAATTATTCAAGCGCAAGGTATTCATTTTCATTCGAAAGCTCTTTGCAAGGCGTACCTCTGTTGTTTTTGGCCTCAGAAATCATCATCCAGCAACGTGTTTGAGGATTAGTTGTCTCGCCTGCTGTCTTCTCTTTTGTTATCTGTGCAACAAAATGGTAACATGCTTCATTGAGTCAGACATTTTATTTTATTCTTGATTAGGAAAATTGGTGGTAAAGATAATGTTTTGAGAGTGTATAGGTACATCAAAATGCGATTTTCAAGAATTACAAAATGGCGGCACTGTCAAAATTCAATAACTGTTTTTAATATTAATAACAACCCCGAAACACCCATTTAATCCTAAGGAATACAAGAAACACTAACTGTTGAGCTATATTGACAATTTTCAAACATTTCAAAATGGTGGCACATGGTCAAAAATGGTGGGGAAAATTGAAAAAGTAACTTTTCGTTTTCACCTATTCAATTAATATGACAAATGGTCTCATTTGAATTTCCGAACTTTTGTCAAAACGGGACATGTGAGTGACATTTAGCACATAGCACATTTAGCTCCAGATTTTATTTTGTTCTAAATTAATTTACCCCCCCCCCCCCCCCCGTGTCATGTGGCAAAGTCATTTCAAAGTAGGCACAGAGTCCAAATCTTTCTGAGTCACACACACACTTTACTTTCAGTTGCAGTTGTTTGTTAGCCAACCGTGAAAGGCCAAGCAAAGTACAGCCGTGGGTGTGACTGTTAAATGAAAACACACAGCTTGTCAGGGCAACCTGCTAAATAGGACTAAAGGTGAAAGTGTTAAGATAAATGTTTACTCTAATTCCTAAATTCATGTCAGTATATTAGGAATTAATCCATATTAGGGAAATTGAAGAAGAACATAGGATAAACGCTTAAAAATAATATAGAAGAATTTAACTACAGTATGTCACACAACCGCTTAATATAAACCACTCTCCTGTTCATGTTAACTATTCATGAAACATCACGAGAACCATGTAGACAAGCTGTGTAGCTTTTGATCCTTTGTATAAAACAGACACTTCTGATTTTTTCTTTTTTTTATCTAATTTTACATGGAAATATTTCACTCTCTGTAATGAAAAACGTTATGTAGTTTTGAGAAGAGGAAAAACTTATTGGAATGGCCCATGAGTTATTATGTTATCAATTACGCTCCCAATAAGCAAATTGCATTAAATATGCTGTGTTTGTAAATTGCTAATTTTATTTATTTTTATAGGTTAGGGACAGTGTTACACATAAATCTGATTTTTTTCCTATTTTTTCCCTCTTTTTATTTTTATTTTTAAACGCGCGATTTCTTCTGTTGTACTACAGTAAGTCAGTTGATATAGATTTTAACTTGTAATAGTAGCGCCACACTGCGGCAGAATATGAAACACGCATGCCAATAATTATTTAGGCTGCGGTGGAATTCTGGCGCCATCGAGCGGTAGAATTTGGTACTTGGTTGAATATAACAACTAAAGAGGCGCTCTTGGATCAGTGACCGCACAAATGAGGCCAGTGGAGCATTCACGGAAATTAATATGACCTTTTCTAAAAGCAACATTTGTACGAGCTTTTTTTATTTTTAAAACAAAAGATTTTAGGAGTGCATAAAAGAAATTGCTCCTCCCACTAACTTTTTTTTTGTATTAACAGTCAGTTAAGAAGGCAATTTTATGCAACCAATTGATACAGTATGACGTCTAAAAGACACACTTTGTACTTCCAAACAAAAAATAAATTAATTATAAATGTACTGATAAAATGACTATAAAAGCTTTTTACAATACTTGGCACAAAACAAATCCTAGTTCTACATAGGGCTTGAGGCGAGAAGTAGAAGAAAAATCGCATTATACATGCCTGTTTTGGTCATTTAAAATAAAATAAAAAATAATAATTAGGGAGGAAGTGTTAGCTCAATTTTTATCTCATCAAAACTATTTAATAAGTCTAGAGATGGGGAATAGCTTGCTTCTCTGAATCTGTTATGACTGTATGTTTGTTTTACGTTCCTTTATGTCACTGCTGTCCCTGATTTTTCCACACAAGATCATATCAACCATGGTTTACTACTTTCTATTTACAATGTGTCTACATTGCGTCCTCATCCGGAGGTTAAACAAGTCATGAGCCTCCCTTGACAAAGAAAGGAGGATGTAGGGGATAAAAGTAAACATTTCTTAGAAAAATAAATACATCAGGCCCTTAAAATTTTTTACTCAATTAACAGAGGTGGCAAATCCAGGTCCAGAAAGTAAAAACCGTGCCACAGTTTGGCTTTAGCCAATTGTGTTAGCTAGCGAGCTCCCGAGCAGGTAACCGAACACCCTGGGAGCTAGCTAGGGAGCTCGTTAGCTAGCACCAGGGGCTAAAGCCAAACTGCGGCAGGGTTTTTACTTTCTGGACCTGGATTTGCCACCTCTGTTAATTAACAAAGTCATTGAGGACTCAATTTAATTACCACGGAATCTCACACACACACACACACACACACACACAGTTTTCATTTCCAAAATAATAATAACAAAACCTACTGTCAAGAAGGGGGAGCTTGAGGACCCAAATGCGGGAAGACAGGGCAAGGAGGCAGAGGTTCAATCAAAAAAGGGATTTTAATTTCTACGAAACAAAAGGCGAGATCTAAATTGCAAGGAAAAACATAACATGGAGAAAACAACAAGGCAAAACGGGCAGCATGACATGGGGGGGAAAATCCAAGGCAAAAACGGGCAGCATCACAGGGGGGAAAACAACAATGAACCGACACAGACAGAGGGGAGACAGCAGACTAAATACACAGACACTAACGACACAACAAGACACACCTGGGGCAAGACACAAGTGGCTGAGGGCACTGATTGGATCACACGAGGAAGGGCAGGATGACACTTAAACAAGACCAAGGGAGACATACAAGGAAAACAGAACCCAAAACATGACACCTACAAGGCCAGCTTCTGAACAAAGGCCACCATAAAGGTGACAATGTGCCAAATCTTCATGGCCTCAAGGACTTTTGGGTATGACCCATTCCAGAATTTGGCCAAAGGCAGCATGGGATGTGAGAGATGATCTGCAAAATCGGTCTATCTTCAAGCGTTTGACACCAGGAGGCAATAAAATTAATATTTTTGTCTTCAAGCCAAAGGCAGACGTCTACTTCAGTGCTTGGTTGAAGCCCCCAAAGAGAGCGTTGGGATTATTTATTTATTTATTTAAACATAGGCCTCCTGTTGTTTGTTTCTTAACTTCAATGTTCATGTATCAAGAGAAGTCTAATATTTAATAATCACAACAAATAAATAAATAATTCATAACGCTATGCATTGTTGTTTTTGATTTCAAAAAATAAAAAAATAACAACGAAGGACAACAAAAGAAATACAGAAAAAAAGAAAAACGAAGGACATCAGAATAAATAAATAAATACAATATTAAATAAATAAATACATCATAACGCAATGTATTTTTTTTAATTAAAAAAAATAACAACAAAGGACATCCGAAGAAATAAAGAAAATATTAAATAAATGAATATGGGGGGGGGGGGGTATGCAAACACGTGGTAATAATGGGCGTGTCTACTATTCGTGGGCGTATAACCACACGTGCCACGTCCTTTATTGTCCACTAGAGGCTGTATGAAGTGAACCTGTCATCGAGCAATATCTGACAACAAAGCACCATCCTTGAGGTGTCTCCGCGGCGCGCACCATTAAATGTAATTCAGAGATTACGGCGAGTTTCTCATTCGCGGAGCTGTTCGAACCTCAACGTGGAAGATGGCGAAGAAGACTTTCAGCAAAAAGTCTTTGAAAAACTTATTCTCTAGGAGTGATCCCAACCTGGACGAGTCGACGGTGAAGAGCGCGGAGGAAAAAACGGTGGAGAAAAAGAGGTTCAAGTTGTCAAAGTTGAAGATAAAGTCGAAGGGGGGCCCTTCTTCCCAGAAGCAGCAGGTTTTCAGGTAAAATCTGTGGTTCGTTTTGGGGGGTCGCTAGCTAGTCATCGGTCACTATATTAGGAACATACGCACATTCGACCCTTTAGTTGGCTGAACAAATAAGTACATAGCAAGCTAAAGCACAGTAACTAAAGTAGTGAATTTTAAATTAACTACAGTGGTTCTTAAACTTGTCCTCAAGCCATCCATAATTGCATGTAATTTGCTTAAAACATCAGACTGTCATATACAGACTCAACAACTAAAACTTTTTTGTTTGCAATCTACATCTATTATTTGACATCTTTATTGAAGAATAATTCGACACAAAAGTGTTTTTCACAATAATGTTGGATGGGCCCCCACTAGTCTAAACAACATTTTGCCTTTGTTGAATGAGTGAAGCAGCCAAATCCACTATTTTTTTTCCATCTCAGGGGGCGGCCATTTTGCTATCAACTAAAAATGACATCACAGTTACTTATGGCTCAGGTAACAACCAATCACAGCGCAGCTTCAGGAAACAGGTGAGCCGTGATTGGTCAATGAGCAAACTATGATGTCATTTTCAGTCGACAAAAAGGACAACATTTTAAAAGGTTTTTGTTGTACAAGGGCAACAAAGGCACTAACTTGGCATAAACATGTACAAGGATGCCAAAAATAATATCCTTAAGTAACATAATTGTAAAACTATATTGGAGGAGGTTGTGAAATAGTATAGCAAAATAGATCCAGTAGAAAAATATTTTCTAATATTGTTTCAACACCACTCTGAACCATAACATGTACAACTCAATTGAAAAAATAAACCTAAAATATTTTAGAGAGGAGAAAAAATAAGCAAATGAGGTGGCACAAGTGCCCACACCCTCTTCTCACTTTAACTAACTGTAGCTGCGTTCAGAATTTACTTATCACATTCAAACGCCTGTTAAATGGGAGTCAGCACACTGATGCATTATTATTCTTTTTATTCTTAATACTATTATTATTGCCAACTGTCCTAGTTAGCTTTTCCTGAAGTTTTGTGCAAACACTAACAAGTATTTGGAACCATAACTTGAGCCTATAGCTCCATGTTTCACTGTAGGTATAGTGTACTTTTAGTGATGGACAACGTTTTTGTTTGCAGCAAGCAAACCGTACCCGTTGGAATTATGGTCATAAAGTGCAACACAATTGCAGATGTCACCCAATTTTCTTCTTGCCAATGGTACTGTGCCATATTTTCTCTATTTGATGAATGATTTCTCTGTGCTCCATGGTATACTTACTGCCTTAATCCTTTTGTACACTGTGTATTAAATAAATTATCTAGTTGCTTGACTAATATATTAAAGTGGCACAATTTTTAGTAAACTACTGTAGAAAAAAAGCATTAGTTTTGCAGAGTAACAGTGACCCGAGACACACTTGAACTCTTCCCAGTGCCGACTTTGTGGACCATTTCACAATCCCCTGATGGTTGCAATGTTTTATTAATTTAGGAATTTTTATTTCTTCTTAAAAAAAATAAATAGAGGAAGGTTCAGTCCATTTGGGTCAGAAACATTATTTGTGTATTTCATCACCGATATTTAAATAAATTATACAAAATAGGAATATTTGCATGAAGTAGCTGCTATTTTGCAGGTTCTGACTGGATCAGGTTTTTGTTTTGTTTTTAGGTGATAATATCAAAACGAAAACATAAAACAAGGTTACTTTGTAAATGGGTTACTTGTCAAATTACGACTATTATATTGGGATGAGTTTTTATTCAAAAAGTTGGTGGATGTGTTGCTCATATATATGGAAGCGTATTGCATTCATTGGGAGGGGTCGGTAAAAATTATTTTATTTTTTTTCCGAAATACAGGAAGGAAATTATTCAGAAAAACATTAGGGAAAATTACTCAGAAAATCAGGGGGGGGGGGTCTGAAAAACGAGGGGAAATTACCTATTTAAAAAAACAACTGAAAAAAACAGCACCAAGCTTCTGTTTTTCGGACAGAAAAAAAATCAGTAAAATGGAAAAAAATACACAAAAAAACAAACAAAGCTAAGCTCCTCCAATAAAGTGTCAAAAAAAATAGGAGGGACGTGAATGTAATACGCTTCTGTAAAGATGGTGGAAATGCAAAAACAATGCCATGGTGTTGTTCCTCGTGTGCTTACAGACTATACTGACTGGCAGTGTGTTGTTTGCATAGTGAAAAGACCAATAAATGATACGTTTGCTCAAGAGCTGCAGGCTTCATGACTAGGGCAAAGGTTAACCACATATTTGTGCTCTGAAGACAGTCATATTTAAGAAATTGTTAATAGCAAAATGACTTCAGGATGCAGTGCATATTTTGATCCAGTGAGTAGAAAAAAATAGATAACTTTTGTAAAGTCTGTATTGATTGTTAACTTTTAGTTGATGGATGTCTGACAATAACTTGTGTTTACATTTTGTTGTTATACATTTAGATTTCCCACAATTCTGACTTCATTGCAAGTCATAAGGATTTGGGTGTCTTAGCAATAAACATTTCAGTTTTGCATCTCACAGTTCTCAGGGATGGTGAAGTCTCACACAAGGGAAACAAAACACACCCATAGCACCCTTAGGGGGTTTGCAGCTGTCCTGAATGGAATGTCCACACCAACATTTGTATATGGCAAGCAAATTAGTAAGACCAGCATCATGTACTGTACATATTTCTGAAAAAGATTTGCTCCAAAAGCAATCCCTATTAATTAAGTAATGTACTATAATGGCTCATTTGTAAACAGGAAGGAAACATACAGTATACATCAGGCCAGGCCAAAAAAACCCGCGTGTTTCTCACGTGCTCCTGACTGATAGACAGGGATTTAAAGAAAAGGGTTTGAATGTTGAATGAATGTTGGCGGATTGTCAAGAGCACAACAATGGTCGCCCTGTATGTATGTATGTATGTATGTATGTATTCATATGATTGCAGTTGCAGAGTATGTGAAGTATGTGAAGTTCACCCAGCTGGTATTTTTCATTTCCGACAATTACACAATCTGATGCAAGGATGGGCACATTTGATCATTGCAAATGTTTTGTTTATACTTTCGAGGGCGATTCTGGTTTGGGGGGGGGGGGGGGGGGGTGTTATCGAACATCCCTAATATCATCAATTAAATGCCTTTGTTGAAGCAACAAGCCCCAATTGTTAAAGCAGTACTCTGGCCGGAACACCTGTTCAAAACCAGAGTGCAGGACTAAAAAGCTGTACCGGTGTGCTTAAAATGGCTCGGAGCCGAGCCACAAGCCTATAAATCTTTCTTCAGCACGAGATGTCAGCTTGCTATTTGGCTTCCTGGACCTTCCAGTTGTACAAAGTCGAGGAGCCAATGTGTGTATCAAGTGACTATTGTGCCATCCGGTTGATGCCTTGACAGCTTTTGATTACCGGATTCATGCGGATGTGCTAGCTTATGCTACGCAACCTAATTCAAGCAATGATCCTAAAATAGAAGTTGCATAAAGTCAATAATATTTCTCACTTACAATTGCATGCCCCCCCGCCCCCCCATGTTTATGATGCTAATTAGCATAATTGTAATGGCGCATTGATTCTTCTTTGCTGCAAAAGTCGCACTTGCAGAATATGGAATGCCGTTCCAAGAAACACAACGTCAATCTCCGTTTAGCCGGTTCTGATCAACATTCTCCAAGCAGTGATTCACTGCAGTGTTAAAAAAAAAGACCTTTGGAAGTTCACCTTCACCTGTCGCCAGGACAACATTGGAGGTCTGATGGTTCCATCTCAAAAATATCATTTCACATTGTGTGAGTCAAAACAATTTTGAACCTCCTGAACATTACTTAAAGTATTTGCACAATTTAATGATAAATATCAACTTTTCCCCTATCATTTTCAATGGGACAAACATTGAACATTTTCCAAGTCCCACTTTCCGCCAGCCACTTCCATACATACAACTGATCATCACTGCCAGCTCTCTGATACTGCTCAGTGGCGCAGTTCAGCATTTTCTGCATTCCCACGCAATTTCTCCACAAAATGCACTTTGTCTATTATTTAATTTGTGTCATCGTGTGATCCTCAGTCCTGCTGATTCCATTACCAGTCCAGTGGAGGGACCTAGCTGGGCTGACAATGTCTTGGACAAGACAAACTCATCTATATATGCCACCGCACCGAGGTCAAAGGTCAGTGACATAATCTTTGTCATTGCCACTCCCCCGATTATTTCTGGCATTTTGGTAGGGTGCAAATCAAACCACCATTACATTATAATTTCAAAAGTATTTTCTATTCACCACTTTTTTTTGTATTCAAATGATTAGAGTTAATTGAATAATTGTTTCAGCCTATACAGTCCTCATTGTCTTTGAACTCAATTTACCAACTGAAGTGGCAAATCGCTGTATGTACATGAAGAGGACTTGATACTAGAGTTTATAATCCCGTCAAGAATCAGGAACTTCTTGTTATGCAAAACATGTTCACGCTACCCTTTAATGAGGCTGTTTTTACGCAAACAATATCATGAAGTCATATTGGTGTTGCTGCTTCATGGTTTACTGTACAATCTGGTGGATTGTTGCCAAAGTATCTTTAACCATTATTGGGAATTCAGCCTATGAATCGATATCCAGCAACAATCAATCAGATCTTCGGAATTAAGTGTTTTTGAGTTGCTTCTGGACTAATCCACTAGAGAAGGGATTCTCAAAGTGTGGTACAAGTACCACTGGTGAGACTCAGACTCCCTCTAGACCTGTGTGAAAGAACCACTGAATTAAAGTTCAAACTATGGCGTTTTTGGCTTGTGAGTACAATTGAGTTGTATTTTAAGATTTTTAATGATAATTTAATTTTTTATATAAATATATATATATATATATATATATATATATATATATACAATTATATTAAAATTTGTGGAACTGTTTGTTTTCAATCATTTTCATCATCCAAACTTTTTCATTTGAGGGCCACATACAGAAAATCACAACATAACATAATGTTATGAAGATAAATTGTGTTAAGTGTTAAAAAAAAAAAAAAAAAGTACAAATAATGTATTTGTGACTAAATTGTGTTTAGTCTTAAAAAAAGTTTTATAAATAATGTATTTGTGTTTTTGCATGTCTAGAAAAATGCTAAAGTATATAAATAATTGTAATAATAATTCAATTTATAATAAATTGTATTAAGTTTTATTAATACAATTTTAATAATTTATTTGTAATTGTGGCACATATTTTTTTCGACACCCTCCCTTTTATGACCATCTCCAACCTTTTTTTTTATTATTATTATTATTATTTTTTACTGTGTCAAATGCCATCTTTAGTATATGTCGCGGGCCACTGAAAAATGGATGGCGGGCCGCAAATGGCCCCCGGGCCGTAGTTTGGACACCACCGACTTAACTGATATATGATGTTTTATTTTCCTATATTTTAATGTTGTTCATCGCGGTGATACTTGGAAAGAAGATAACTTTTTTTTAGGGGCTACTTGGGCCAAAACGTTTCAGAGCCACCGCATTACAGTATTTAATTAAAAGGTATGTTTAAAAAAAAAAAAGGACATGTTTGTCCTTATTTTGTTGATGAATGACATATTTCCTTACCTTACATCTAAATCTACCTTGGGATATTTTTGTTGTTTTCCATGGAGTGCTAAGCCAAAAAATTCTGATCTGATCCGAGTTTTGATAATTAGTGTTAATATTATCTAACTACAATAGCCTACAAGTTATTAGAAGAAGACAATAGACAGTGGAATTTGGTTTGGAACGAAAACATCCATGACTATTCAGTCCAATAATCCACACTGCACACTTGCTGACGCATTTTAAGCAAAGCAAAGCTGTTTGTCCTTAAGTGTAAACTACCTCTTCGATCACACGGTTTCTCTAAGGATAACCATTTTACGCGACATAACACATTGACATGGTACAGGGAAATTAAATTTCCGCACCTGTTTCACTCAGTAAACAATACTGAGTCTGCCATTCTCTCCAGAAGAGGGTGCAAGTGCTCTACCACGCTATCATGCTTCAAAGGCAAAAACTCAGCCAACTGGCAAAAGTGCAACTTCTTCATGCATCAAATGAGCTGCATAATGTATTAGACACGTGACATGTTTGTTTATTCCATGACAATTGGGAACCTGTTCCCATGAAACATTGTGATCTGCGACGTCTTGTTGCATTGTTTTATTTGCTAAAGTTTATAAACTTTAGTATGACACACAAATTTCATTGCTACTAGGGTAATACTTAAAACTTTTGTTTATTTGTTTAAAATCCTAATTATGTACGTAATTAAAAAGATATGTACGATGTGACATTAAGATGCATCTATGGTTTGGCCGTGACGCTAAAACTGTTGTGAATTGTTGTCTACGACGAGCAATTTTACTTTTCAACTCGCAGTGTACTTTGATTGTTATTTTTGCTTCTCATTTTATTTTACAACCCATCCATCACAGAAGGAAGAATTTGAGTAGACACACCCAGCGGAGATTCTAGCGGGTGGGCTCATTGTCATCAAGTCTCAGCAAAACATCCATAAATAGTCAACAACAGTCTCGCGTCACTCTTATCTCATTGCAATTTTCATTCATGTGGACCAGTATGTCTAATTTATATAATTGGGATTATTTCAATACAAATATTTCTCATAATTTCCCCCCAAAAAATTCAAGACCATTCAAAGAAAATTAGCTTCTATCTCTCTCTATTTTTTAATTTTGACATATTTTCACACATTTTGATACTTTCGCTCCTGCCAACAACAACCCACTTGGCGTTGCGAGTCTCGTTTCATTGCAGTGTTGTCTGCGTCACTTCCCAACTTGAAAATGCCAATTTAATGTTTGACTGTAATTAGAAGAATTTAATGGAACAAGCATGACTAAGCCATGTTAGGAAAGTCACGTTCTGAGTTTATGGTACAACATATAATGCAATTAGTACTTTGACCTTCCGTTATCATTTCAGTGGCAGAGTAGTGGTCCTGGCAGACTCTAAAAATGTCACCATTTTGTAATGTATACATGTTAAGCCAGGACTGTAGTGAACTACTTTTGGTTTTAGCAGATCATGCTTTTTTTTTTATTATCTTTGTTTAGGGTGGAGCAGTTGTAATGCTTGGAATGAAGACAGGGTGTTAGCTCGTTTTCCTGTCTAAAGTCTATTCGGAAGTAAGAGCTGTGCTTGAAAAGCTTTCGTTCATCTATTAAAAGCATTCCTTCGAAAGAACTCATTTGAAGTTTTTTAATTAACACCCTAACAAGTTGACAAGGGCTTGAAGCGACAAGCGCATACTTTTGCATTTTGCATATGTAGACTTTATGAAAACGAATTGAAAAATTAAAACAAGGTAAGCTTGGCTATGCTGCGTCCAGTATTTTAGAAGTTTAGTTCCATAAGGGAATGATTTTAGGAATTTCTTAAAACAAAAAAATAAGTTTCTAAAGTCATATACACACACAGCATTATGCACAATTAAAAAAATCATGAGAATCTAATATGAGAACCACATCAGTATTTCTGTCATTTTGATAATGTTGTTCCGTTGTTCAAGTGTTGGGGGAAGGGAGTGCGCACGGCGGCTGGCAACTATTATTCATCAATATCATCATTTCAGGCAAGAAAAGGCCTGAAATCCACAAGTATTGTACAGCCTTCCATCGCGACATTTATTCTACCTGTATTTTAAATAACGCAAAAGATCAGGGGATAGCTATGGAGATTCAGATATCTTTTACAAGCATTGTTAGCGTTTGCTATGTATGTATTCTGATTGTTTGCTTCTCCTCCCCAGGCCCAAGAATTGAGCTATTCTGAGACAGATCTCCATAAACCCAACAAATTTGCCACATTTTCCTTCAGTCTTCTGAAAAAGCGGAAGAAGAAGAAAGATAATAATCTATCTCAAAGCACTTTTGGTCTCCATAGCCCTGACATCGAAGAGCTTGACGAGGTAACAATAGTTTTACGGCATCATATTCAGTTTAGTCATTAATTAATGATGGCTTGAGTTGGCAATGATAGTGAAGCCACTAAACATAAGTAAAATAAAAACAACCTTGTAGTATTAGTTAAATGCTAATATAAAATATTATGTTGTGATCTTTTCCTAGAAACATGCAGATCTCAGTCAGATGGCGGATGATCAGGGCAACAGAAAGGCAAAGCTCAGCGTGTCTCAGCCAGCGCTCGACACCAGCGATTCCTTTGACATCCCATCTCCTCCATCCATGCATTCAAAACTGTTAGAATCATATTTTGCCCTCTCACAACCAACCACTCGACTTCGGGAACATCTAACAAATGGCTCAGATCCGCATTTGCACGACAAGGGTCAAAATTCACAGACTGAAGACATTCCTGTTCGATCAGAAGAAAAAGAAAACATTCCTGTGGATGGCAACCGATCTGAAAGCAATCGTGCGTCGAGCTATGAATCAGTGTGGACAACTTCTGATTCTGCAGAGACAGATTCTCAGCCAAGCCAGCCTCCGTTGCTGGATGCTTCAGATGAAGTAGTCAACGGCAACTTAATCATGAAATGCATTGAGGAACACAATGATCTCCAGCAATCTAACAGCAATGCTGACATCTTGATCAGACAGCCCAGCAGTGCTCCACTATGCCATCATGAAAATAATGCCCTTGATGCTCCAAATGCTAAAATCTGTTATAATGACGCTGATGCTCCTGAGCATGTTCCATACACAGAATCTGCACTCATCCAACAAGATGTCTTATTTCATCATACTGAACAATCACTTCCTGATACTGCAGAGAGTGCCCCCAAAACATTATCTATTAGCAATCATGAACTCAGTCCTCCTGTCAATCAAGATACAGTTTATGGAGCTTTGTATGAGTCGTTGTTCCCCCGCAGTTTCACCTCTGAAATACTGTCGTCACTACCAACAGCTCTTGATGGCATTTCCCCTGAGACCAGCACTGTTACCAAATCAGAATCTGTTATCGTTGAAACACCCTCTTATTTTCAGAAAGAAACAAATGTTATTTACTCCAGTCTATCAACTTCAAATGTCACCGATAGAAATGATGACACTTCCAATGTTTACAATGAGCTTCCCTCCCACCAGAGGTCTTACTCTTTCCATACTCCTACTTCTGAGGCTCTAATAAACCCTCAAATCCCTGGCAGCTATCTAGCTTCCTCTCCCTATTCCTATTCTGAACAACTTGACAAGACTCCTTATTCAGACAACGCCAATTCAGGCATCACATTAAACAGTTTCTGTCTTTATGAAGAAACACTGACTTCGGTCCCTGTGGATTCAAACTCTGCCCCTCCTGTTTCTGCCTATGTAACATCCCAAGAGACAGACACTCAGGTTACGGACTCCAAACGGAGGGCGATCCTCGTAAAAGAGGTAGTTGCTGACGGGAAGAGTAGTGATTCTGGACTTTCCTCTTCCAAACCCAATAAAATGACAACGGCAATGGATTTTAAGATAAAAATGGATGCAGATAAAGAGTTTGTTTCTTCTCCTTCTCCTGGACTCGCAGAGACGTATTCTATGCCATGCAGCCCATTGTACCTGAGCGTAGGATCAGATGATGGGAGTAACATGGACATCTATTTCAGCGCAGAGGAGGACAACATGGAACATTTGGATGAGCAGACGCACATTATGGTCAAGATAGAAGAAGAAAGTTCTTTGGCTCCGTCAGAGGTCAACAACTCGGAGAAGGTGCCACTAAACAAAGAGACAATTGAGAAAACTGAAGATTTTGTGCTTGTGCAAGAGCGTATTGATCTCGAAGAAGATATACAACATTTACGAAGAAGCCAGAGAGAAGAATTTCAAGTGCCAGGAAATGGTAGAACTGAGTTTCTTAAAGCTGAAGATGGAAGTACTGAGGAGTTTGTCACCCAGGTACTGCCACAGATTCAAGAAGAAGAGTTACTGGCCACACCGGTTCTGCAGGTGAAAACACCGATGGTATGCGAGTTTGCTGCACCCTCCAGTGATAAGCAGGGGGAGGGGGCTGATGAAACCTGGATCAAGGTCATTGAAGCAACAGAGCACCTTAAGGAAGAGAATCAGTCCTTAAGTAATGAAATATACTATCAGCCAGACCGAGATATGCAAAGTCATAAATATTTGCTTCAGAACAACACAAGACAGGAAGATAAAGACTTAAGCACATATGAACTTAAAGAGGCAGGGGAGAAACTTTTACCTATAGCAGATACAGTTAAAGAAGAGAGCCGGGAACCAGAGCATAACAAAAGTACGAGCTCTCGTGTAGCCGACACAGTCTCGAGCATATTCAGCACGGATCTGGAATCAGACGCCACTCCAATTGAACACAATAGGGTTACGCAGGAGAGTGAGTGGGTGGATACAATTACTGAGAGCGCAGGAAACGGCGTACAGCAAGACCAGGTGGCAGTTGAGCTGTCAGACTTTAAAGCAGACACACACCATCCTAATAGGGAAACTACAGCGGAACTCTTTGGGAATCAGGATCATCTGCCAGAAGTACAAGACTTTAAACAGCGGTAAGTGTACAGAAAACAAAAAACAGATTGTCATTGTCCCGTGTTGGGGTGCAGTAAGTGATCGACAAATTTGTATGAATGGCAGCTTGTTGTTAAAGTGAACATGCACAAATTTAGGATGTTTTTTTTGTGTATACCTGTAGCCTAAGGGAACGTATTCAACCTGCAACGATCCCGTGTCGATGTAAAGAGATATACTACTCATGTAGAACAAAGACAACGAGCCATGTGTGGCCTACTTTCTCAGCTTACGGCGTAGTTACTTGATAAGGCCCATAAATGTGTCAACATTTCCTGTCATAAAAAGAAAGGATGAATATTTTTTAAATCGGTGGAGTTTGAGCGCACTGTTTATGCCCTGTGCGTGACGGTGCATAAAAGCTCAGATAATTGCATTAAAATATGCACATGGGATATGGGAAATGCATATGATGCACAATATAAGCTTGGTATTTATATTATATTTGATCTGTGCCAAGGAAGTTGTGTTTTAATCAAAGCTAGATAACATGATTGGACAGAAGCTACAGCAACAATCTTAACACAGACAATGACTGAGCAAGAACCTAAGCAGGAATTTTTTTCTCACTTACGCCAACGTGAGATTTTTATTTAGTTAATTTTTTCTCTCCATGTCACACTTATTTTATCGTCGTTGATGTATTGGGTTTGCAAGATCATTTGGGTTGGGAATTCCCATGAATCTCTTTTTTTCAGTGGTTCTCAGCTGTAACCCTCATCTTCCTATTGTTGCAGGTTTGTAGCCTATTTTGTAGACATTAAAGAAGCAATTTTTTGGTTTTGTTTAAAAGATAGCCCCTTCAGTTTCTGAGTTTGACATACCACCAAAAGCATACTGCTAGCTATGACGTCTGCTAGCTAAAGGCTAAGCTGTGTTGTATTTGTTTACAGAGTAGCTAGCGACTTACCCAATATTGTATGTTAAATGTGCGAATTTAGAACGACTCTGTCAATACTGTTTTGAAAATAATCTGAATACAAATGCATGTAATTCTTTAGTAGTTGTCCTGATCCGCCAGTTGAGAATCACTGTAGTTGGTCAAAAACTCTTTCTTGTGGCGGCCAAGCGTTTATAATGAAGTCGCATTTTATTCCTTTGGTTGATTTGACTATTGTTATAAAAGAGAATTTATCCAAATGTTGATTGTTAAGCAAATAACAGGGAACGCGAGTTTGGTTTACACCAGCATGAGACTGTTATCTTGCCCTACTGACGTGATGTCGCAAAATTAACCATGAAAGGTGCCAAAATATGATAGCTACATTACGTGCTAGCATTGTCCAAATGTGCTTGTGATATGTTGTTCAATTAATTTTAGAATTTGAGTATTTACAGCTGGTGGGATAACATCTGTGATGTTAAGTCACATAGCACAATTCTGGTTCCATTTATTCGTCAACTCCGCATCGGTTAGCAGGTGATGCAAAGTTTTAGCTTTGCTCAAGACATAGCCATGTTGTTGCTCAGCCATTTTTTTCTGATTTGAGTGGAGCAACCACAAGGTGTGCAAGTACTTAAGTATTAAATAACGAGTATTTTGTCTACGTCACAACAGAAATCAGATTGCATACAGATCATACCGCAAACCTCAAACAGGTCACAAACTCATTTTGACCCATGTTATGCATGAAATAGTGGAAAATTTGGGGTTTTAAAGGCATAAGACCTTGAATGTTGCTGTGAATAATGATCAGGTGCTACGCAGTTTGTTGATTAGATTTTTATATGTAAAATATGTAAACTATGCACTGTAGTTTTTTTTTCCAGTCTGGAATCTTGCCATGCTGTTTCCTAAAATTTAAAGGACCATGTTTGATGCTTCAACCTTACACACACGCACACACTGATAGACTTAACCTCCCTGATCCCCTCGCCGCTTCAGTATTGCCTGTTAACTTGGTTTGGTTTGTTTATTTAGCACAATTTAAAAATAGTCCAAGGAGGAAATGAAGCCAAGGGGACTTGTCCAATATGCCATTCCCTTGTGGAAATCCTATCAAATGTAAATGACTGGATTGACTGAACATGTAGCATAACTAAATAAAATTAAATATCTAGACAGACACATGAATGCCAAATAGGGATTTCTTTACAGGAAGGAAAAATAATGTGAAGACTCAGGACAGGATTGGATGTATTTTTAGTCACTTTTTAAAGATGGTATGAGGATATTGATCTGAAAGATATATGCAAGTTATTCCAGAGTTTTGTAAATAAGAAAGAATGTAATGACGACAAGATGCAACCATGCCTATGTGGGTATAAATAAAAGTCAGATAAAAAGGCAAATACATTTTAATCTAAATTTAGAATCATCCACGTGATGTTGAGTCATAGCGTCTGTCATTCTTTTTTTTTTTTTTTTAACTTAAGTTGGCATTTTTCCAAACGTGTCTAAATTCACAAGTTCAGCTTTTTGGGATGTTGCACGTAGTTACATTCTGATGAAGTCCGGAGAAGTACAGAAATAAGACTCAGGTTTCAACTTCTTTGCTGATTTTTCTGTTTTTTCTGACTTTTGGCGTGTGCTGTCAGGGGGGTAAAGAAGAAGAAAAAAAAAAGGTAAAAGATGAATTCGTTTTTACTGTCAAATATAAACAAAACCGTTTTGATAACTTGGAGCAATGAAAAAAATAAACATTTTGTTTTTTTATTTACTTGCAGTAAGTTCTTGTATTTACTTTCTTGACTTACTATAAGGCTGTTGAAATGCAATTGTAC